>NC_066582.1:404555794-405169448 GCF_024323335.1 Lathyrus oleraceus
TCATCCATACGCGTATTGCCTAGTGCCATACGCGTACCAGACCATCTCATACGCGTATTGCCTAGTGCCATACGCGTATGACCAGAAACCAGATTTCCAGATCTGCTATGGTCTTCTCTGCTACGAGATCTACCAATTCCAACCTCTTACAATCCAATTTTTCACAGTAATCGTTCATATCATCTCACACGAATCATACTCTATTCAATTTCACCAATTCTAACATTTTTACATCTAATTCCTACGAATTCCTCTCAATCATAATCCAATCTCGTTCATCCAAAAGTTCACAATTTCATCATGCATCATTCCGAATAGAGTCAAATCAATGGTCTATCACTACCCACTACATGTTATCCCATAATACCCATTAATCGACGATAAACCCCCCTTACCTGAGTTAATCCAGCAAATCCTGCAGCTTCAAGCTCTTCCTCTCTCCAACCCTTGTTCTCTGGTTCTCTTTTGCCCTTTTTCCACTTTTCTGCCCCTTTTTCCTTTTCACGTGAAAATAAACCTTTTTACTAAATGGGACCTTTTCTAATTCCAACTTTTATTCCAATAAAATAATAATCCAATAATAATAATTCCAATAATAATATTCCAATTATTTAATTAAATTAATAAATATATTATTAACTTAAATTAAATAATTATCTTGTTTTATCGGGGTGTTACACAGGCCACACCTAACAGCAATCTGATTGACTCAAGTCTAGCAACAGGTGCAAACGTCTCATCAAAATCAACCCCTTCAACTTGAGTATATCCTTGAGCCACTAGTCTTGCTTTATTCCTAGTGATTACTCCTTTCTCATTAGACTTGTTCTTGTAAATCCACTTGGTACCAATGATGTTAGTCCCTTCAGGTCATGGAAATAGCTCTCATACTTCATTCCTTTTAAACTGCTCCAGTTCATCTTGCATGGCATTGATCCAATATTCATCAGTCAGGGCTTCTTTCACATTTCTTGGTTCAACCTTAGATACAAAACAGGAATTAGAGCTAATTTCCCTTGACCTGGTAGTCACACCACTATTGGGATCCCCTATGATAAGATCCTTAGGGTGGTCTTTCTAAATTCTGATAGATGGCATTTTAGTGGGTGCATCTACCTCACATTCAGGAGGAGTCTCCTGTACTTCTTCAGACTTGACTGGTAAGTCTGTTGAAGTATCAAGGAATGTTCCAACATCCTCTATGACATCGATTCCTTCCTCTTTATCATCCACAATAACATTTATGGATTCCATCAGGACATTGGTCTTGTAGTTGAACACTCTGTAAGCTCTGCTGTTAGTTGAGTATCCTAGGAATATACCCTCATCACTTTTGGGATCCATTTTCCTTCTCTGTTCACGATCTGTGAGAATGTAACATTTACTTCCAAAGATATGAAAGTACTTCACAGTGGGCTTTCTGCCTTTCCATATTTCATACAGAGTGGAGGAGGTTCCTTTTCTCAAGGTAACTCTATTGTGAACATAGCAAGCTGTATTCATCGCTTCGGCCCAAAAGTGCATAGGAAGCTTCTTTGCATGAATCATTGCCCTGGCAGATTCTTGAATAGTTATGTTTTTTCTTTCAACTATCCCATTTTGCTGAGGAGTTATAGGAGAGGAGAACTCATGACTTATCCCTTCAGACGAGCAAAACTCATCAAACCTGGAATTCTTAAACTCCGTCCTATGGTCACTCCTAATTCGGACAACACAACTGTCCTTTTCCCTTTGAAGTCTGATGCACAGTTCTTTGAAGACATCAAATGCATCTGACTTTTCTCTGATGAAGCTTATCCAAGTGTATCTGGAATGGTCATCAACAACCACATAGGCATACCTCTTTCCACCCAGACTCTCAACCTGCATAGGTCCCATTAAGTCCATGTGCAGAAGTTCCAGAGTTTTGGAGGTTGTAGGATGTCCCAGCTTAGGGTGTGACATCTTGGTTTGCTTTCCGACCTGGCATTCTCCACAGACTCTTCCTTCATCAATAAGCAGCTTTGGGATTCCTCTGACTGCTTCCTTGGATATGATCTTCTTCATTCCCCGTAAGTGGAGATGACCAAGGCGTCTATGCCACAGCTTCACCTCCTGTTCTTCCTTGGCTGAGGAGCAAATTGTGGAAAAGTTTGAGACTTTAGGTTCCCACAGATAACAGTTATCTTTGGATCTGGATCCTCTCATAACTTCCTGATTGTCTCCATTTGTCACAACACATAGCTCCTTAGTAAACTGAACATAGAACCCTTGATCACACAGCTGGCTTATGCTGATGAGGTTAGCAGTTAGTCCTTTTACTAACAACACATTATTCAGTTCTGGAACTCCAGAGCAGTACATCTTACCCACACCTTTTATTTTTCCTTTAGCACCATCACCAAAGGTCACATAACTGGTAGTGTGAGGTTGTATATCTACCAATAAATTATCCATACCAGTCATATGTCTTAAGCAGCCACTGTCAAAGTACCAGTCTTCTCTGGTAGATGCCCTCAAAGCTGTGTGAGCTAACCTATCATACCATTGTCGTTTCTTGATGGGGGCATTATGCCTATATGCCTTATGCTTAGGTCTGACATGAGGGGCTTGGTTAGGATAACCATGCAGCCTATAGCAGAAGACTTTTATATGGCCAAACCTACCACAGTGATGACATCTCCATCGCTGAAATTTCTTCTTCTGATGGTTACTCATCCTGGTTCTCTGATGTTGAGACATTGGGTGTGACCTCCGCTTGAATTTCTGAACTTTAGCCTTTGAGCGTTTGAGTTCAGCTGAGGATTTTTTCACAAAGCCTACACCAGACATGGTTCCAGACTTCTGTCCCACCTTTAGGATCTCTTCCAAGGAATCTGTTCCTTTATTTAGCATTCTGATGGATTTCGCCATTTGATCCAGCTTGGAGGTCAGCAAGGTTATCTCACCATTTAGACCATCTATGACTGTCAGATGCTTCTGTTTCTCATCCTCCAGCTCCTTGATGAGCTTCTTCTGCTTTTCTCCTTGTACACGCACTTCTGCACTGGTGACACATAGCTCCTTATATGATGCAGCAAGTTCATCAAAGGTCAGTTCATCTGCACTTGAGTCATCATCAGTGGCACAAACATTAGTTAGTGCAGTGACATGTTTAGTAGATTCTCCTTCAGATTCACTCTCAGAATCTCCCTCAGACCATGTGACAGATAGCCCCTTCTTTTGCATCTTGAGGTAAGTAGGACATTCAGCTCTAATGTGTCCATAACCTTCACAACCATGACACTGGATTCCCTAGCCTTGGTTGCACTTTTCTTCAGAAGTTGATCTTTTCCTGATGTCAGACGAGATGTTCTTGACATTTGGTCTACCTTTTTGATCAATCTTCTTCACGAACTTGTTGAACGGTCTCCCAAGCATGGCTATGGCTTCTGATATGCTTTCATCACCTCCAGTATATCCTGCTTCTGACTCCTCTTCAGTATTTGATACAAAAGCTACGCTTTTGTTCTTCTTTTCAACATTCTCACACAAGCCCATTTCAAAGGTTTGGAGAGAACCAATGAGCTCATCCACCTTCATATTGCAGATCTCCTGAGCCTCTTCTATAGCAGTGACCTTCATGGAAAATCTCTTAGGTAAAGACCTGAGAATCTTTCTTACAAGTTTCTCTTCAGCCATTTTCTCACCTAAGCCACCAGAGGTGTTGGCAATTTCAAGAATATTCATGTGAAAGTCATGAATAGTCTCATCCTCTTTCATCCTCAGATTTTCAAACTTGGTGGTCAGCATCTGAAGTTTAGACATCTTCACCTTGGAGGTACCTTCATGAGTTATCTTGAGGGTATCCCACACTTCCTTGGCCAGTTCACAGTGGTGCACCAGTCTGAAGATGTTCTTGCTTATTCCATTGAACAATGCATTCAAGGCCTTAGAATTTCCAAGGGCTAATGTCTCTTGCTCCTTGTCCCACTCTTCTTCAGGAATTTGCATACTGACTCCATCGTTACCTGTCTTCGTTGGATGTTCCCATCCTTTGTTGACAGCTCTCCAGACTTTGCTATCTAGAGACCTTAAGAAGGCTATCATACGAGGCTTTCAGTCATCATACTTAGAACCATCCAGCATGGGTGGTCTATTTGAGTGTCCTACATCCTTGTCCATGGTACTAGAAAGTAACTTCCCTAGATCTCACCCAGAAATTAACAGGCAGGGTGTCTGCTCTGATGTCAATTGAAATTCTAGTTAACAGACTTTCGATGTCACACGGGTTGTTATGACATCCAATTCTGCGCAGACAAGAATTATGCAAAACTTAAAAAGTAAGTGCAGTAAATAACACAAGGAATTGTTTACCCAGTTCGGTCCAACATGACCTACGTCTGGGGGCTACCAAGCCAGGGAGGAAATCCACTATTAGTAGTATTAGTTCAGACCTTAAACCAACTGTTTAACCCTATCACTTAATACCTACCCAATGCAATTTCAATCTTACACTAAGATCGGAGTTCCTACTCACTCCCCCTCAATCACCTCAGTGATTACAACCTTTAATTAAGATTAAAGACAATTATGAAGTCACACTTCAAACAACTCTTGATTGTGCTTAACAACTTTAATCAAGATACACAACACTCACGCTTAAAAGCTTAGAGTGACACAACACTTACAACTCAATGAACACCCTATACCAATGCAATCATCTCAGTGATAATAGCTTGGCTCACAAGATACACCTAATACAAGACACACAAAAATACATCAGTGAAGTATGATGGACACACAAAATCTTCACGCCTAAAATCCCCCGAGTTCTGAAAGAAGGATTGCCATCCTTTTATATTGCAGCACTTGGGCCTTGTACTTGTATTTCCTGAATTTAAGGTCAAGCGAGTTAACCTAAATTCCACAACTAGGTTACTAACAAATAGGCTATTTGTTAGGTTCATTTATTGTAGCTTAGTTGTTGGTTTTCTGGATTTTAGCTCAGCTGTTGACTTCCTGAAGAATAGCCTGAGAAAAATGCTGAAACAGAAAAACTAAACAACCTACAATTTAGCATATGTTGCCAGGAGTGAATGTCACAACATTTAGTTTGACATCCAAAGCATAGACCATATGCTAAGTCTGTTATCTTCCTGAAAACATACTGTACAAATTTGTTGTACTGTACAGGACCAATCTGTCCATACTTCAGTAACAGCGTACATTCATAAATGTCAAAGCATCCAATTTGACATTTACACAATGAGCCTTACGTCAGGTCTGTTATCCTCTTGATAAGCAGACTGAGAAATATACTGAATTGTAGCAGACAACCAACCTGCCTATTATTCAGTATATGCTGTCAATGATGAATGTCATAACATCCAGTTTGACATTCAGACAGTAGGCTTTGTGTCAGGTCTGTTATCCCCTTGATAAACAGACTGGAAATAAATACTGAGTTATTAAAGAACACCAGTTGTTCTATTCCTCAGTAACTGCTGGCAGGGATGAATGTCATAACATCTAGTTTGACATTCAGTAGATCCTATATTAGCTAAACCTGCAACATATAACTCAAGTATGTCATGACATCAGTCAAGACATCAGAGTACAGTTAGATATTCTAACATACAATGCAGTCAAACAGTCATCTCCACAGCATGTCATGACATCAGTCAAGACATTAGAATCCAGCTAGTGTTTTACCATACAATGCAGCCAATCAAACATCTACAGGTAACACCGGTTTAATCATATGGATTAATAGTTTAAAAGCATTGCTACCTAACATTCCGATTAGACTTTGCGTTGTCCTCACTAAGGTTATGTTTTAAATAGAAAGATATATAATTGTATTAACTTTCTTTATTTCTCTTTTTCTGGAATTGATTTTATCATTATTAGAACAAATGGAGATTATCGTAAATTATTAACAATTAATAATCTTGAGTATATTCCAAAATGACAAAAAAAAAATATTCAAGTGAATATTAGTTTTTGAATTCAGAAATAGGCAACACTTGTAATGTGTTACAGTAGGTTTGAATTCAGAAATAGGCTTGTGAAATGTTGCAGTAGGTTTGAATTCAAAAATAGACAACACTTCGTAACATGTTATATAATACGAAACGGTGCAAACTTTGAAAACTGTTGTTGTAGGTGAAACAGTGCAACATTTGATAAAAATATTGCTTTAGACGAAACAATGCAACTTTGAAAAGTGTCGTTGTATGCGAAACAATGCAATATTTAACAAAAGTGTTGCTGAAAGTGTGTGTTTCATCAGGGTCGCAACCTTATGAAACAACACCAATTTTGCCCATAAATTGAGTATTCCGGATTCAAAAGAAAAAAAAAACACAAAAGTCTATCATCTTCACACAAAATTCCAGATTTCACCTTTCCTACATTCGAGTTTTCATCGATTTTGATAGTGTTTGAAATACTTATAAGAAAAGTGGTTTTGTTCACAATTCTAATCTCGATCAATTCGATTTAAATTGATTTTTTAACAATCTCTGAAGCTAAGAATTTTGTTGAAGAACTCAATGATAACATACAATAAAATAGAATAATTTAAACACTCTAAAAATTAAAAATTAAACAAGTATACTTTAAATAAATATTACGATTGATATTATGAAGAGATAATTATCTTTAAGACAAATTAAAATACAAATTAAATACTTTTTATGAGACAAATAAAATAATTGTACATTAATTTTTAAGACTTACTAGTATATTTCTATATAGAACTCATGTTTGATCTTCAATTACCACCAATTTTAATTAGTTTACTTTGTGTATGTAATCAATTTAATTAAAAAATTGACGATGCTTTTTTTAGTAACACTCACAATTTTTATCTTTAAAAACAAGAATCAAGTAGTTTAAATTGTTTTTATTTGGAACCACTAAAATTATATATTTGTTGTTTATTAAGCACTCAAACAAATTTCTTAATATAGTGAACCACAATAGACACCACCGTCCAAACCTCCGAAAATATGTAATTTGATGCTGGTAGTTCACCAACACATAGTGGCTCACATGTCTCTCCACATAACACAAATAAAATTCCAACTTTTTTTTATATCTAAACTTTGCCAAAATAATATTACCCTATAGTTTCTAAAAATATTATAACTAAAATCAAAACTATTTTTTAAAAGGATATAATTTAAATATATTGACAGTTGTAAAAGAATTTACACCGTCTGTTAATCATAACCGTTGGATGTTGAAATTAAATTTGATTTTTATTTTAAAAATCTATAAAATAATGCAAACGGATGATGGTGATGAATGGATGGTATACGAATTTTTACACTGCCAATGTATAGTAATTAATCTCTTTTTTAAAAGTAATAGAATTTTTAATTTCTTTTAATACATATTAAAAATCTCTAAATATAATTAAAATGGAGTATAAAAAAAATAATTACATTCTCTAAAAAAATTTTATATATATATATATATATATATATATATATATATATATATATATATATATATATATATATATATATATATATATATAATATATATATATATATATATATATATATATATATATATATATATATATATATATATATATATATATATATATATATATATATATATATATAATGAAAAAGTACAATAATTACTCTACCAACACAAACATATTCCGAGTATAATAGTTAATTCCTGGCCCTTACCTTCATTAATTACAATATGCAGGAAAAAATATTTCAGTGCTAAATTATACTGGTACACTTTTATAATTTTAAATAAATTAAAATTTAGTAAATTTTTGAAAAATCTATTAGCCTAATTTACCATAGATTGGACAGTTTTCTCGACAAATCTCATTGCATTTTTAAATTTTTTTAAGATATTAACAAGATTGTGTTATTGGCTTATGAGTAATGACTTGCATGACATAAAGAAACCCTTTTTAATAAAAGTGTTTTGGCTCTATGAAAAATGCCAAAGTCAATTGATACTATCTAGTAATATAAAATGGTTTTTTTAGTAACGCAAAACAAAGAGAAAGATAGTTATTTAATATATCAAGGAATTTGTTTTTTCATGAATAATCCCTAGATTAAGGTAATATATACATGATTTAATTTGAATATAAGTATATTTTTGTTTTAATATCCATTTTCATACACCTTTTTAAAATTAGTTATAAGATATTTTTAAAAATATTTACTCAGTTCGATTTAATTAAATATACATATAAAAATTTATATTATCACTACACATAAAATCGATGTATTTATAGTATTTATGATATTTTTTAAGTATTAGATTTTTATAGAGATTAAACCATATGCATTACATTCACAACTTTATTATAAATATTTAATAGAGTAATATATATATATATATATATATATATATATATATATATATATATATATATATATATATATATATATATATATTATAAACTAAAATTAAGAGGATTATATTAAATTTGCTAAAAATGGCATTGACAAGCTCTTCACCACAATTTCAATCTTCAAATTGTCTTGTTTGCTATTAATTTTAGGAGCCAAAATCGGAATCAATAGAATGATGAGTTGAATCTCTTGGGTCGAAATCACCTAAAGAAAGAAAAAAAACAAAAAGCAGAAGAAAAAAAAACAAAAAGAGAATAAAATTAAAATTAAAAGATTAAAAAATATTACCCAAAAAAAAAAGACAAAGAAAAAAAATTAAAAGAAAAGAAAAAACAAAAGCCAGTTACTGGTTCCAACCAACCTTTTTCTGCTTTCCCTGTCAATCTTAACAGCACAAGTTTCTAATTCTATCATCAAAATCTAAACACAACCCATTTTTCAAAACCAAATAAGGAACCAAAATCCGAGGAAAAGTTTCAAACTTTGCTTTTGGGTTTGGTTGTTTCATTCAGATTTTCTTCTCTGCAGAAATGGTTTCTGCAACTTTACTCTCATGCATTAAAAGCCATTAAAGGGTTGAATGGTGTGTGTGGAAAGTTGTAATCTTTTTAGGTAAGAATCAATGAACAAAGAGTCTAACAGCATTGTGAAGGTTTGGGAAGCAGCAGTTAGAAAATCAGCTGGACCAAAGAAAAGGGCTAACAGAATCTTCACAACACCAATGTCTGTTGCCCATGTTGATGATGATGTTTACCAGGTTGAGAAGATTCTCGGCAATGGTGATTTCTATACAGGTCAATGGCTAAACAGTTTTCCAAATGGTCAAGGTAAGTATCTATGGACAGATGG
This sequence comes from Lathyrus oleraceus, assembly GCF_024323335.1. NCBI lineage: Eukaryota > Viridiplantae > Streptophyta > Magnoliopsida > Fabales > Fabaceae > Lathyrus > Lathyrus oleraceus. Next base: position 404,565,007 of record NC_066582.1, read on the forward strand.
TTGTATGTATGTAGGTGAATGGCAAAAAGGTAATATCACAGGTAAAGGTAGGTTTAGTTGGCCTAGTGGTGCTACCTATGAAGGTGATTTCAAAAATGGTTTTATGGATGGTAAAGGTACTTATATAGGTTCTAATGGTGATACTTATAAAGGTTTTTGGGTTATGGATATGAGAAATGGACAAGGGACACAAAGTTATTGTAATGGTGATTTCTATGATGGTGAATGGAAGAAAGGTTTGCAAAATGGACATGGTAGGTATCAATGGAAGAATGGGAATAATTACATTGGTCAATGGATGAATGGTTTGTGTAATGGAAATGGTACTTTGATGTGGCAAAATGGGAATAGATATGATGGTTCTTGGGAACATGGTTTCCCGAAAGGAAACGGGACGTTTCGATGGAGTGATGGTAGTTTTTACGCCGGTGTTTGGAGTAAAGATTCAAACGAACAAAGTGGTACTTATTATCCTTCTGATGACGATGATCCTTCCGATGATATTCCGTCCGATTGGGATCCGATGGACCTTTTTACCGTTGATTTGAATGATTGTCGTGTTTGTGGTTTAGAGAAAGTTTCGATTTTTCCTTCGCAGAAGAATTTGAACATGTTTGGTTTAGAGGAAGATAGTAGTAATAAAAAGTTGTTGTCCAAGAAAGGTTTTGATGCGAATGGAAAGCCTAAGTGGAATTTAGGAGATGAAAGGATGAGTAATTATAGTTCTGAAGATGGTTCTTATAGTAGTTATGATGGATCAAGGAGTCCTATGATTGATCATTCGATTCCAAGAGTTCCGAATTTGAGATTAAAGGCTCCTAAGAGACAAGGAGAGACGATTTCGAAAGGACATAAGAACTATGAGCTTATGCTTAATTTGCAGCTAGGTATCAGGTACTTATCATAGTTATTTACTTTGATGTGTTTCGCTATCATTTTTCTGTGTTTAGGTTGTTTTAAGTTTAGTAGTGTTAAGGAAAATTGATTTTAACTGGTTTTGGTTTAACATGAGTTGGTCGTAAAGTTATTTATGTTTGGATGATTTGGATCAGAGTGGCTTTTGTGTGTCAATATACTTGAGAATTGATTCTATTCTACCGCAGAAGTTAAAAAATTTAGATTTTACGTAGAATCGAATAACGTTTGACTTACCTAAATGCGATGCGATACTCGGCAGTTCAAATATGTGGCTTTTCTTTTTGCTTTTGCTTTTCATTTTAAGCAATGTATACTGATACCTTGTATCTTCTAGGATGAGGATTTGGCTTATTTTACCTTTATTAATTTCTTGTGCCATAGCACAGACATGCTGTTGGAAGACCTGCTCCAAGTACATCTCTTGATTTAAAGTCTTCTGCGTTTGATCCAAAAGAAAAAGTATGGACCAAGTTTCCACCGGAAGGATCCAAGCACACACCGCCTCACCCGTCTTGCGAGTTTCGATGGAAAGACTATTGTCCCGTAGTTTTCAGGTAAGCTTTTGATGCAAAGTTGTTTTTGTTCTTTTAGCCAATGTTGTTAAATAGCGTTGGCGTGGAAGAATATGAACAAATCGTTGTTGTTCTTCGATACGCTATTTAGTTTAAAATGTTGTTGATGCTTCTCCGAATTCACTGATAGTAATGGTTGATTGCATTTATATTTGCAGAGCTCTAAGAAAATTGTTCAAAGTAGATCCAGCTGATTACATGATATCGTTATGTGGGAACGACGCACTTCGAGAGCTCTCGTCCCCCGGAAAAAGTGGAAGCTTTTTTTATTTGACCAACGATGATCGATACATGATAAAAACCATGAAGAAATCGGAAGTAAAAGTGAGTTCCCTCTTAGTAGCTCATAATAATATAAGCCATTAGTTCCAAGTTTTCCTAACTTAGTCGAATGAAACCGCGTGTAGTATCATTATATTTGTCATTTTATTTATGTACTACTGAATGATATTTCAGTTCGAACTGTCTAAAATGATTGCAGGTTTTTCTCCGAATGCTTCCCGGTTACTACAAACACGTCCGAGCGTTCGAGAACACTCTAGTCACCAAGTTCTTCGGCCTACATTGCGTTAAACTACCAGGAGCTTCACAGAAGAAGGTGATGTTGTATTTTTGTATGAACTTCTACTTTGACAAAAGAACTCATAATAATCGACTTCATTTAACAAATTTCAGGTTCGTTTCGTCATCATGGGAAACCTATTTTGTTCGCAATACGCTATCCATCGGCGTTTTGACTTGAAAGGTTCAACGTTTGGTCGTACAACTGATAAAGCCGAGGACGAAATAGAGCCTACAACGACGCTCAAGGACCTGGACCTAAATTATATATTCCGGTTGCGAAAGGCTTGGTTTCAAGAATTCCACAGGTACTTGTTAATCACATTTTTTCTCACTCGCATTGTGCATGTTTATCGAGCGATATTTCATGCAGACATTGTCTAAACGGTTGGATTATGATCAGATAGTTCATATTCTAACATTTCTTCATTCAGGCAAGTGGATAGGGATTGTGACTTTCTCGAACAAGAAAGAATCATGGATTACAGTATGTTGGTAGGTCTTCATTTTCGAGGAATATCGTGTAGTGAAGCCGGTACACCTTCTCGCAATTCTGGCGCTCATACTCCAACCGGTTACGTCCTGTCTTATATTGATTTTCTTAGTTTTTATATTCTCAACGCAAATTTTTTCTGAATCTATTAACATATATGACAGGTAACTTCGATGATGGAGCTCCTCGTCTCTCTGGCGTAGACATGGATCGTATCGTAATCGATCCTAGCCGGTATAGTCTATAACCATTAACCTCGTAATATCAAAAGTTGTAACTAAATGGTAACATTTTCTGGAAACATTTGTAAACTGTTTGAATACTTCAGGTGGATTCAGTTAGGTATAAACATGCCAGCACGAGCCGAAATGACGACGCGGAAAAGTTGCGACACGCCTCAGTTGGTTGGAGAACCAACAGGGGACACATATGAAATCATAATCTTTTTTGGTATAATAGACATATTACAAGACTATGATATTAGTAAAAAGCTTGAGCATGCTTACAAATCATTCCAATATGATGCAACCACAATCTCGGCCGTCGATCCGAGATTATACTCGAGACGGTTTCGCGAATTCATCTTCAGAGTTTTTGTAGAAGACACTTCTTGAAGGACTTAGTTTTGGAAAGTGTTCAATGCACATTAGTTGTAGAGGGTATTTTGTGATTTATATGTTACATATTTTCTGAAATTTGTTCACTTTCCCTCCTTATAGATTGTCAACTTTTTTGTTTGTTTTAATTTTAGTCATAGTTGATGTATGTTGTAGTGTAGATTTTGAGAGATACTAAAGCCTTTTCCAATTGTACATGAAATCAACAAAAAGAGTAAAAAAACATTGGAAATTATACATCCTTATCAAGTTCTGTATTACTATACATCACGGTTACAAGTATCAGGGTTAGTTTGAGACACTCATTCATATATATGCTATCTTTTTTTAGAGGTGTCAGGGCAATAAAAGTGTGTAGTAAAACATAAAAAAATTGCCCGCCTAATTTATTCAACATTTAGGTGGGGGATGGCTAAATGTGGCTGGTGGTTGAAATTGAAACTTGATACTTTTAGGAAATGACATGGTTTAACATGAACCTCATATTGTAGAACCAAAAATGGACCACTATAGATTGTAAGGTCTGTTGTACAATTAATATTTGATTCATGCTTTTACCCCCACCCCCTCTCTATTGTTCTTAAAATATTCATCCATAAAGTCAACCGGCTAATATCTAATAATTATTGAAGTAATGTTGTTATTATAAGTAATTGACTAATTTTTGTAGACAACTTGTTTAGTAAGATGTTTTGAATTGTTCTGAGATATCTTATCTCTCTTTAATTGTCATTGACGTGCATTGCTCATACTTATTGTGAGACATTATGTCTCTCTTTAGTTGTCATTGGTACGCGTTGCTCATATGTTATGTGATCGCTTCAACTTTATTAGAAAAATTATTTTAGATTTAGTTCATCAGAAGTTTGCAAAGATTTCGATTGGAAAAGATGATTTTTAATCTAAATTTGTTTGGAATTTTTTTTACCAAATCCTAAATCTGAATAAAGAATATTTAATTGTATATGATTTAATTAAAAGATTTGATTTTATTTAAAAGATTTGATTTGTTAAATATTTGATTCGAGTGATTTTTGGTTGAACCCTATTGGACTTTTGGCTAGAGCATATTTTCTTATATAAAGATAAGGATCTCCTTATTTGAAGACTCAAGCTTTTGAAAAAATATTTTACGTGTGTTGTAATAGATTTTTCTAGAGTCTTTGTCTTTTGTTTGTTGTGTAATACTATATCTCTTGGAGTCTTTCATATTTTAGAAAGATATTTGGTCTATAATTGAGATTTTAATCATGCCCCAGATAATTGGTTTGCAAACACTTGCGAGAGTGTTTGAGTGAAAGTGAAGGGATCTCAAATTTAGAGGGATCATCCGTTAAAGTTCACGAGTAATATTAGAAAAATGAGGAGAGTTCATATAAGACCGTCGTGTAGTATTGACTAATTGAATTAGTTATTTTCCTTTGGACTAAAGTCTTCCCGACGTAGGTGACGTTGCACTTGATTGAATTACCAATTCTTTATGTTCTTTATTTATCATTTGTTTGTATTGTTCACAACTTGATTCATATCATATGGACTCCCACATTGTTTCAACATTGTGTGAGACATCTTCGTTCTGTTATAACAAAATTTTAATTGGCATCAGAGCAGACACCCTATTCTGGTTGGGTGTGTTTCAGGGTATTTATTTTATTCAAGATAGACAATACTGAAGAAGGAGGATTTGTTAATCGTTATCCAATTTTTAATGGAACTGATTATTACTACTAGAAGGCTTACAAGGTGATTTTTATTAAGTTCATGGACAAAAAGACTTGGAAAGCAGTTATAAATTGATGGACCCCTTCAACAGTCGCTACTAAAGATAATTATATATTTGTGAAGCCTGAAAAAGATTAGACACCTACTGAAGATGAAACTACTCTTGGGAGTTCTCGTGCTCCTAATGTTATTTACAATGGAGTCAACAAAAATATTTTTAGAGTTATCAACACCTGCACTAGCACCTAATATGCTTGGGAAACTCTTGAAGTTACTCATGAGGTTACCCCTAAAGTTCGTATATCAATACTTCAAATCCTCACCATAAAATTTAAAAAATTGAAGATGCATGAGAATGAAACTATTTCTGAATTCAATGTTCGCCATCATGAAATTGCTAATAATTCCTTCGATCTTTGTGTAAAAAATGTAAGAAGAGAAACTTGTGAGAAAATTCTAAAATCTTTGTCAAAGAGGTTTGACATGAATGTTACAACCATTGTGGAAGCGCAAAATGTATCCACAATGAAAGTTGATGAATTGATTAGATCTTTGCTCACCTTTGAGATGATTGTTGATAAAAAATCTGAGAAAAATAGTAAAAGTGTCGTGTTCAATGAGGATACTTTCGTTTGTGAAGATCAAGCAGATTATGACACTGATGAAAGTCTGATTGAATCTATTATCTTGCTTGCTAAGAACTTTAGCAAAGTCACAAAAAGACTTGATAGAAGATCTGAGAAGAATCTCTTAATGTCAAAGACAATCGCAACAAAATTCAAAAGGTGGAAACTTTCAATGTCGAGGAAAGTATTTGGGGGGGGGGGGGGGGGGGGGGGGGGGACAAAACAAGGCCAAGGTAACTCAATGTCTTGGACGCAAGGGATTTGGACACATTCAAGCATAATGTCCAAATTTGCTAAGGAGGCAAAGAAAAAGTTACAATGCAACCTTATCGAATTATGAGTAGGACAAAGAAAGTGAGTTTTATCAGGAAAATGGTTTTGTGTCATTTATTGCTTCAAAGAAAGTTCAAATTCAGAGTTACTAAATGGTAATAATTTTCCAAAAGATAATTGGAATGGCATTGATGATGATCTATCTGATAATGAACCTTATAAGACTTTATATCTTAACTGCACTAGAGAATATCAAGTTGTTGATAAGCAAAAGGAAAGTATTGAAGTCCTATTTCAAAACAAAACTTGTAACATGTTCATTATCTCTAAGTTGAAGAAGGAAGTTGAACATTTCAATTCTGAACTTGACGGAATGTCCAAATCTGTCTACTTGCTGAATTCATAAGCTGAAAATCTTGATGTCATTTTAGGCATGGGAAAACCCTCAAAGGACATTAAGGGAATTAAATATATTGGTGAATCATCCAACTCAAAGATTGTGTTAGTCTCTCCCATCTATAAATCAGAAATCCAAATGTCAAGTAAGATGATGTAACAAGCTAACAAACATTATTGTTGTCAACATGATCACATTTGGCCTTACTGCCATAAATTGTATGGTAAACAAGTGCATCACAAACAACTATGACCCCGGTGGAATATGAAACCTAATTCACATCATCAATAGCTTTATTGTTTCAAGCCTAAACTTATGGGTCATGTTGCATATACCTCCCTCAGAGTCTTATCTCGTGAAGACTGGTACTTTGATAGAGGTTTCTCTAGACATATGGCACGTGAAAGAAACAATCTAAAAGACATCAAACCTTATTCTAACAACTATGTTATTATTGGCGATGATGCTAAAGGAAAAAATAGCGAAAAATGAAACATGGACTATCTGGGTCTACCATGCCTTAATGATGTTTTGTTTGTTAATGGTCTTGCTTCTAATCTTATTAAAATCAATCAACTATGTAATCAAGATTTATGTGTCAAATTCAATAGTTTTGAATGCACTATCATAAATAAAAACATACTCAACTAATGAAGGGATCCAAACCTACAAATAATTATTATGTATGGTCACCTTTTGATATGAATCAGCCTCAATCTTGTTTAATTTCCAAAAATCAAGAAACTAAATTGTGACACAGAAAGCTTGGCCACTTAAATCTCAAAAATATGGGGAAGGTTGCTATTGAGAAGGCTATTGTTGGCTTACCTGATCTCAAGACCGAAGAAGGTAAAATATGTGGTGATTATCAGGTAGGAAAGCAAACCAAGATGTCACATAAGAAAGTTAACATATTATCACTACATATGTGATTGATCTACTTCATAAGGATCTCATGAGACCCGTGAAGTTGAGAGTCTTGGAAAAAAGAGGTATGTCTTTGCCTGTGTTGATGATTACTCTAGATATACCCGAGTTAATTTCATTTGTGAGAAGTCTGATACTTTTGTTGTTTTTGAGGGATTGAGTCATCACCTACAATATGAAAAAGGAAAAGAGATTGGAAAGATCATTTTAATTCGAAGAGATCATGGCAGGGAATTTGAGAACTCAGTCTTCTCAACCTTCTGCAATATTGAGGGGATTGGTCATGAATTTTCTACTCCTATCACACCTCAGTAGAATGGTGTTGTTGAAAAGAAGAATCGTGCCTTGCAAACAAATGGATAGAGTTATGATTCATGTCATAAATCTCCTGTACTATTTTTGGATAGAAGCAGTGAATACTAATTTTCATATTCACAATTGAGTAACAATTCGACTAGGTACCAAGGCTACTCATTATGAGTTATAAAGGTGGAGAAAGTCCAATGTTAAATACTTTCATGTGTTTGCTAGTGTAATACCCCAAATTAAATTGTCTAGAATATATTCGTCGAAAAATTCAGCCTATCATGAGCGAACAAAACACATCGATGTGAGGCTGCATTTTGGCAGAGAGATAATTAAACGTGGAGAAGTTCAAGTGTTGAAGGTTTCAAATGATGATAATGATATGATTGTTGAGTAGCAAGTTCTTCCACTGTATGCAGTTGATAAAATCGCATGATGAAAACTAGTTTGTTCCCTTGTTAGTGTAAAGTTTGTTCCAAGATGGATAGTTGTGGTATTTGGATAAAACTCTAGCTTTGATAAGGTTATATTCATGGTTCGACAACAATTGAAGATGTGCCTGCTGTAGTCGAAGTCGGTTCTTGCATACAGATGTTTATGTTAACTTGTAGTTTAAGTTAGCATGTTGAATTGAGTCAATCTATTGAACCAATTGTTTAGTATACTAATTGAAAATTAGGATTTAATTTTCTTATAAATAAGATACTAGTTCTCACTTCTCCATCAATCCCTAATTCTCACTTCTCTATCAATCCTTGATAATCCTATTGTCCCTAATTCTCACTTCTCCATCAATCCTTGATATTGAGGTGGAGAAAATGGTGTGATTGAGATTCAATTATAAACATTATAATCATTTGTGTAAGTGAATCAAAAATCCAATTTTAACCACCTTGATTGTTCTTTCACTTCTCATAATAAAAAAACTACTCATTCAGGACATCACTATCACAAAATTAATTAATTAGAGAATACCCAAACATTTGTGTTGAAGCTAAGTTTGTGAAAAAGAAAAGAAATACTCATAATGAAGACCAGAGGACAACGCCCTTTGACTATATGGCTCCTAAAAAAAGTATTATGATCCTTCACAAGTTATCTCCTATAGCCTTTTAAATGATAAAATCTTTAGCATTGAATAGAGTGGGGGAGTTGTTGAAGGTTGGGGGCAGTGGAGATGAATGAAGGTATAAATAGAAGTAGATATATTGGCAAAAACATGTGTTGAACAAATATCTTAATAAAAATTAATTGCAACAAAAAATACCTTAAAACAAAGTATGTCAAAATTCAATTTAAACAAAAAAATAAATGTAGAACTAACGAGCGAACTCTAAGTTTGCCATCAAAATACACTTCAAACACTAATGTAAGCAAATCTCAACCATTGAATCAAAACATTAGATAAACAATACTCTAACTTCAACCAAATCAAAATTCACATGCATAACCATAATACAAATTGTTCAATCTAAATCCATACATCAAAACTTATGATCATAGTAATGGCAAGACACTAAATCTTCACCCATACATAATCCAAAGACAACCAACGATCAACACACGAAACACAAGACATGTTACCTTAAAGAAACCTCAGCATGCAGAAGCAGGGTAAGCACTAGTTGTTGGAACCTGAATTACAGAAGAACATTCCCTATTATTGTTACTCTTTCCACTTCCATTACTTCCAAGTTGCAATTCTGAAACACAGCCCATTGTTGTTTCATCTTTTCCATCAACAACAACACCTTGATCATAAACAAACCCTTTGAACACATGGCCATTAATATTCACAGTAGCCAAGTAAGCAATTTCATCCTCATCACCATTGCCGATGCCAGAAACTCTATGACACTTGAAAACAGCAGGTGCAGTCACATACCGTGGCAAAGATTGCTTGAAACCAACATCTGCAAAACATTACATCCTCCAAAGTTTCACTAAAATGGAAAAAAGGACACTTCTGGATAAAAAAGTGTGTCTGCGGTGTCGTCGTGTGAGTGTCGAATAGAAAATAGAAAATGAAAGTAAAGTACCTTGGTGACAAGAGCTAGTTATATCCAAGCTTAAGCTTCTTGTAGTAGCAGCATTAGAGCTTGAACTATGAGAGGTAGCAGCAAAATTATCATGCGATGATGATGCTACAAAAATCCTCTGCCTCTTAGTTCCAGAAGAACCGTCACTGTCGCCACCACCTTCAGCCACCACAACATGCCGGTCCCGCCGCATGGAAGCCGGAGTCCACGTGCTCTTCACGTGAGTACTACAATCAAACCCGCGGCCTTTACAACAAGTCCTGCATCTTTTAAAGCTACAATCTTTCTTAGCTCTGTTTCCACAATCTTGACACACTCTAAACTCACCATTCTCCTCACAGCCCATCATCAAATTTTGAATCTTTTCATCATCTTCTTCAACCCCTTTTCTTGTTGAATCCATCATCATCATCACTTGCTGTGGTTGACACATCTTGAGATTCCAAAAGTTTGAGTCTTGATTATTGTTATTAGTAGTAGTAGTATCAATGTGAGTGGTGGTTAGGAGTGGGAAAATTCCAAGCCCAACACTGAGAGGTGATGATGAAGGTAGAGGAAGGTTAGGAGGGTGATTAGATGAAATGGGTTGGTTTTGTTGTTGGTGGTGGTGAAGTGAGGAAGGGGTTTGGGCTATGAGAACTAAGTCTCTTAAACCAAACATGTTGTGAAATTTGATTGAGATTGTTGTTGTTTGAGGTTGTGTGATTTTTGTTGTCTTTAGAATGTGGAGATTTTGGAACAGAAATGCATTGCTGCTATAGGTTTGAATTCTGACACTAAAATCTTCACTGGCATATTCTCTGGTTTTTTCTTTATAATAAAGACACAAACGAGTACTACTAGTTTTTTATTATTGGAATTTCATCTTGTCATTTTAATTAATACTACTATTCTAACAAATTTCTTTAGAATGTTACTAGTACATTTGGGTTTAGTAATTTAAAGATTTAGATAAATTAAATTATTTTATTGAATTTTTTATTTAAATTGTATAATTAAAATATTTTAAATGATAGTATTTTAAAGATAATTGTGTTACTTTCTACTATTATCTGAATATTTAAAATTAAAATAGGTTTTAAAAGTATTTGAAAAAATGATTTACTCCTTCAAATTTTATAAATAAGTAAAAGTCTTTTAAACTTTCGAAATTAAATATAAATAAGTATCAAAAAATTTAAGTAATTTAGAATTTTTATTTTAAGATGATTTATATGTAGTACTATTTAATATTGTTAATGAATAATAATTTTATTAAAAATAAAATGATAATAGTGCTAATTTTTTTTTACGTAATACTTCCTCTGTCTTGAAAAAAATTGTCCGAAAATTAAAAGTCATTTTAATTCTAATGCAATATTTATAATTTTTTCTTAATATATCATCAAATATTTTTTTTTAATTCTTGTAATTTCTTTTTTTATATGTAATTATGAGGAGTATTATTGAAAAATCATATATAATTTATTTGTTATAAAATAATTTAAATTTTTTAATTCATATAAAACATTCAAAACTTTTTATAGTTTAGAATAGAATAAATATTAAAAGAATTAAATATAATTAATTATTATTAATGAAAAAAATTATTTATAATTAAAGTATATAACACAATAATTAGGAACTCAAAAAGAAGGAACAATAGGTGGAGTATGTTTCTCTATTTTTATCTTAATGTTAGAACACTTACATGCTTGTCTTTCTATTTTTTTAATGCGTATAAAAAATATAAGTAATATTATTTTTTAACTAAAATAATTTAAAAATATATAATATATATAATTGTAATTTAGATGAGCATATATTATATTTTCTGGATGTATATGGGATACCATGCATGATCTGTATCTATGATAAAAACAAAAACAAAAATGAAAAGAAGAGTAAATGGAGGACCATACTGCAATCTAGAATAGATCTTATAGAGTTTAGAGTCTAGAAGTAGGGCATGATGACAACCTAGCCTAACTCTTATAGCCTCATAGATAATAGGTTCATAGATTTGCCTTATTGGAAACAAAATAGCCATAGCTATAGCCCCTAAAACCTATAACCCTATGACAAAAAAAGTATGGCTAATAAGATGAAACTTGGCCCCTACTTTCATGTTTTACACTTCACCCAAATGGATCAATAGCAACGTGTCATAGTCACAACTTCTTTATCAACCTCTACATTAATTTATTTATTTTCATCAAAATGCTCATATTATCGTTTCACATAAACTACTTACTAATAGTAGTAACAAATATTTATAAATTAATAAGTAAAGAGAATAATAGTAATATGTACTCCTATCTTGTTAAGATGAGCTTTTAAATAGAGGTTATAAAATTAAAATAAATAAATAAATTGGGTTTTAAGATAATTTTATTGTTATTAAACTAGTTGTGAAAATTATTAATTAATTTTTATCATCATAAATAAAAAATAAAAATTGCAAGTGATATATACTATATTAGTTAAATGATATATTTTAAATTTAAATAATTAAATTACACTAACAACTAAAAATAATAATATATAACATTTGTTAATGAATGTGTTTATTATTATGGAAGAAAAGCGTATTGTTAAATATTTATCACTCTCAAGTTTCAAATTTATAAAAAAAATATTGAAATGTATTATTTAAATAAATTTTGATTGGATAATTTATATTTCAATAAAAAATTGATTGATGTACTAAATATTATGTTATATTAACTTATGTGTTAATGACACAAGTTAAATGTTTGTCTTAAAATTTATGTATTTAAACTTTTCTTGATTAAAATAATATATTATTTAATAATAATAAAATATTATTATAATTTATGATTATAAAGTTTAAGTTAGTACTGCTCTAAAAATATTTGCAACAAAAATATTTTAGATAAATATTTTTTATTAAAATAATTATTTTATTTTATGAAAAATTAAAATTTTATTCAATTCTCCATTGAGTTATAAATAATTAATTGTATTTATTAATTTATTTTATTAAATAAATAATCATACATACTATTTACATAACTTTTAAATGGACCTCTTAATCATCTTGTCAATATACCATTGTGTATAAATGACAAAAGAAGATTCTCTCGATTCTTCAGAGTATATTTGGATTGATGGTATGTGATGTAATGAAATAGAATTGAGTAGTAACTAATGGGACTTCTTTGTTTGAATTTGTAAATAATATTAGATAGAATGGAATGAAACATGATCGAATTCATTTCATCCCATTATATTCAAATCTCTATTTTTCTTTCCATCTAATTTGGAGTGTATGTGATAGAATGAGACATTTTAAATAAAATAACTAAATAATGGAGTGAATATTTCATTCCGCTTCGCTCCATTCCGCTTCGCTCCATTCCGCTTCGTTCCATTCCGCTCCGTCATGTTCTATTTCGCTATATTATCTTCCATCCATCCAAAGATAACCTTAATGAACGGAAAAACTTAAGTTCAATCCAATTCCTTAAGGGTGTACTAGTATATGGAAAGGATAAATCCAATCAATTTAGTAAAATCCACTCAAATCAATTTTAAAAAATGGACTGGGACAGACTATTGGTTGAACACATAAGTCATTCATGGATAGGTTGGAAGTTATGGACTTCCATGGCGACCTAAGTCATAAGTCATCCATGGAGGCACGCATTTCTTCCATGGCATCCTCATCATCGGTACTATTGTTGGCCAAAGTTTCTACATTCTTGTTCACCATATTGATTAGAGGCTTGAAGATGTGAATATTAATTTGATTGTCTGATATGATGGCGACCTAAATCAGTTTTACTAGGGCCCCACGATGGCGCCAATTATACTTGCTAAAAGTACAACGAAAGACAACTCCTAGTTGTGTAAGGTTGTCTAAGGATTTTAGGATTGTTATAGTGTTGGAGCAAGCTCACACATGGACGGTGAGAAACTCTGTATAAAAGTTATTCTTGATGAGTAAATTGAATGTCATTTATCAACACATTGGTTTAGATATTTATAGAGACTGTTTTGGCTTGAATCATAGGACTCAAGGGACTGTTATTCTGGTTATCCAAGGAGCGTGGATTTGTTATTTCCATTACTCTTCATGAGAGTGTGTTCACCCAATAGTCTGTCCCAACCCATTTTTTAAACAGAGGTCGGGACCAAAGTTATTGGGTGAACACATAAGTCATCCATGGTACCCTCGTATTTCATATGAGATAGGTTGGAAGTCCATAACTTTAGTCTCATTAGAAGGGAACCCTAGAATTTATGATCTCATTCTTTGAGAAGGACGCAATGAGAACCCATTCGCATGACAAAGACCTCATGGTCATAATCGTAAGGTGTGATGACTGTGAGATTAAGAAAGTATTGATTGATCAAGAAAGCTTTGCAGACATCCTTTATTAGACACTTATGAAAGTCTCCGCTTGGATTATAAAGGGTTATATTATCCTGCATACCATGTTTGGAGCTAAGGAGAGCGCAAGGCTGATCAAGGTAAGATATCTTGTTATAGATGCATCTTCTTCATATATCATAATTATATGGAAAATTGTTTCAACTTGCTTGGAGCTTCCCTGTCAACACTATATCTATGCATGAAATACCCATTTCTCAATGGGCGAGTGAGAGTTATCCGGGGGGTCAGGATGTGTCAAGAAGGTGTTACCTAGAGAGTCTAAAGCTAAAGAGGGTGACCATGACCGTGATCCACACCTAAAATCCATACGCACGGAAAGTGAACATCGTAGACTTGAAGTTGGAAGTTAAACCATAAGAGATAGTCTCGAAGACAAAGATTTCGTCATCCTACTCTAGATGAGCATAAAGGTGGCTCACAAAGAGACCATTCAGAAACAATTAATGACTTCAGCCGTTATGTCATGTTGGGTTTAATTTAATTTATTTTTTGGATTAATTAAGGTGAGGTACCATCCTTGTCATGTGTATGGTTTATTTTTCATAACATTCTTTATTTCTTGTGGGGCACTCTTTTCTCCTATGTTAGTAGTGATGCGTATGATTTTGTAATGAGGTGCCTCACATTATTATATAAGTTTTGGAATATTATTTCTTTATTTTTATTTTTGCAAGAATTAAGGATTGGAATGAAAAATCTTATCGAAATCGGCCATAGAGACAATCATTTATGATGGATCCTCATAGAAGAATCCTTGTTGTACAAAGAGGAAATAACTTATGTTGGATCCTCATTGAGGAATTCTTCTCGCCCATAGAGGTACCCACTGAAGGTGTGAAAAACACAAGAAATAGGGGTTTGAATTGGGTTTTAAAAGCAAAAGCTTTTTCCAAAACAAAAACTCTACTAGCAAGTTGAATAATGAAGAGATAAAAACACGATGATTTTTATTCTGATGGGTTGGATCAACAGTTGCTTCTGGTTGAGTCGTTTCTTCAGATTCTTTAGCCTTGCTTTCTGAGTCTTCTTCTTCAGAGACAGTTTCTTTGGATTCTGAAAGATTAATCTTCAAATCTGTAAATTTCTTAACTAGCTTTGACTTTTCAGGGTCAAACTTATTATTAAATCTAACATGAATTGATTCTTCAACAATTCATGTTTCTGTATTAAATATTTTGTAGCCTTTATAGCATTCAGAATATCCTAACAGTAAACACTTATGTGTCTTATAGTCAAACTTGCCAAGATTCTCTTTAGTGTTCAATATAAAGCATTCACATCCAAAATGATGAAAGTAAGAAATATTAAGCTTTATGTTCTTCCACAATTCATAAGGAGTCTTACCCAGTATAGGTCGGATAGAAATCCTGTTCTGAATATAACACGTTGTGTTTACTGCTTTTGCCTAGAAATGCTTAGCCATGTTAGTTTTTTGGATAATGGTGCAGGCCATTTCTTGTAAAGTCCTATTCTTCCTTTCTACAACTCCATTTTGCTGTGGAGTTATAGGACAGGAGAAATCATGGGAAATACCATTTGAATCAAAAAGATTTTCAAAGTTTTTATTTTCAAATTCGCCACCATGATCACTTCTGACTTTGACTATATTGCAATTCATTTCTATTTGCACCAGTGAGCAGAAGGTTGAGAACACAAAGTGAGACTCATCCTTGTGTTTTAAGAACTTTACCCATGTCCAACAACTGTAGTCATCAAAATGACTAATCCATACTTCTTTCCATTGATAGAAGCAGTTTTTACTGGTCCAAACAAATCAATATGCAGAAGTTCTAATGGTCTAGAGGTAGAAACAACAGTTTTAGCTTTGAAAGATATTTTATAAAACTTGTCTTTCTGACATGCTTCGCAAAGAGCATCTGAAGCGAACTTCAGTTTGGGTAGACCTCTGACTAATTCAAGCTTATTTAGCTGAGAAATCCTTCTCATACTAACATGAACCAAACGTATATGCCAGATCCATTTCTCTTCGTTAACAGACATTAGACATTTTACATTTTGATCTTCAAGATCAGAAAGTCTAATTTTGTAAATGTTGTTTTTCCTCTTTCCATTAAAAAGGATTGTGCCATCTTTTTTACTAACAACCTTATAAGACTTTTGATTAAAGATAATATCATAACCATTGCCACTAAGTTGGCTAATGGACAATAGATTATGCATTAGACCATCAACTAAAAGAACATTAGTAATAGAAGGAAGTTTACAGTTACCAATGGTTCCAGAGCCAATGATCTTTCCCTTCTGGTTTCCTTCGAAACCAACAAAGCCTCCATGCTTAAGTTCCAAATCTTGGAACATAGACCTTCTTCCCGTCATGTGTCGTGAGCATCCACTATCCAGGTACCATAATTGGTGTTTCAACTGAGCTATTAATGATGTCTGCAACAAATAATTTTATCCTTAGGTACCCACTTATGGGTCCTTTTTTGTTGGTTTTCCCAGAGTTTCTTACAATTTTGGACTTTTAGTAGAAGGATAATCATAAGAGATTTGTGCATGATACTTAGGTTTCACAACAGAGTTCTTATCCTTAGTATGCTTCTATGTCTGTGCAGTAATATCAAACTCAGTGCCAGCAGGCACGGAATGCACATAGAGAGGTTTTAGTTTAACCTTATGACTTTAGTCAGGTTTTGTAGTTTCTGTATAATCCAAACCTTTCCTGTCATTTTTGTTAACTCCATAGATCAAGGAAGCCATTTTTCTTCTATATATGCTTTTAGTCAGAAAGTACTGGAATGCTCTGTCATATCTGATGACGCAGTCAGTTCCAGAAGCTTCTGAAGTTATTTCCTCCTCTAGTTTTGAAAATTTTCTTTTCCAAGCAGAGTTATTACTTTCTAAAGAAAATACTTTTTCATTTAGAGAGGAAATATCATTCTCAAGCTCTTTCTGAGTTTCAGAAGTAGTTACTTTGACTTATTTAAGGTCCTTGTATTTGCTTTGAAGACTTTGGTACTTTTCCAGCATTTCAGAAAGACAACTTTCAATATCAGAACGAGATAGATTAGAGAATACCTCTTTAGAATCGGAGTCTGATTCTGATTTTGACAGAACCTTATTTTTGGGTTCCTCGGAGCTTGGGTTCAGACTCGACTCGACCAGATGAACTTGATCGATGAGAAGAGACTTGCGGCTGTGTGTCATGGACAGATATATCAGAAGCGCATGACCCAGGCATTTAACAAAAGAGTCAAGAGACAGGTGTATCAAATCGGCGACTTGGTGGTCAAGCGTATCATTCTACCGCAAGGTGATCCCAGAGGCAAGTGGACTCCCACATACGAAGGGCCATTTGTGGTTAAGAAAGTTTTCTCTGGTGGAGCCATGATACTAGCTACAATGGACGGCGAAGACTTCCCGCATCCCGTGAACGCAGACATAGTTAAAAAATACCACGCATAAAAGAGACCCGCTAGGTCGACGTATCTAGGCAAAAGTAAGGGCATCCCGGCGAACCAAAAGGGTTCGGGCAAAATTTAGGGATAAACATAAAAAAAAATGTACACCCGGCAAGTCGAAAACCTGAAAAGGCGGCTTGGGCAAAAAGGGGTATCCTGGTGGACTGAAAACCTGAAAAGGCGGTCCAGGCAAAAATTAAGGATTAAAGCGTATGACTATGTCCCGTTCTCAGACAGCTTCATCCAAGTTCAAAGGACTGAACAAGCTAATCACTTCTATCCGACAGCGGGAGATGAGAGGCTTGAAGACATAATGACAGTAGTGGAATTAAAGTCAATAGGACGTTTTCGGCATAGCTTTCTCTTTGTTTTCTTGACGATTTCCTCTTACTAGGATTTCTGTCTCCTTGTACACAAATTGCCTGTTTATAGGCCCTCTTTCGAAATCAATATAATTTTAGTTTCAAAAAAAAATGCTTTTGTTTTACTTTCTCTGTTTTGTTTGCATAAACGTCCATTGATTTAACTTGAATTGATTTATGCATTTGAATATGATCAAGGTTTACAAAAAAAATGCGTGCATAAAATAGAAATAGCGATTACTATCAGGCTTCAGGATCGAGGAGAAGGTCTAATCATGCTTTCCAATGAATCTGTTGCTAATCCTATCCCCCAGCAAGGCCAGTCATTCCCAGAAGAGAGTGGCATTACTAGACAAATGGGTCATCTCTTCCACCCCCAGCCAGGCTTCTGTTGAACATTTCTGCCATCAGACAGAAATCAAGTATCCCCCCAGCTAAGAAAGGATCATCAATACAAATATCTCCGACCAGAAGACTGAGATTTATTTCCCCAATAGAGTCCCCTGGAAGAACGTTTCAGACACATAGTGCATTCATTACATCATTTCACATCGCATACCTACATACAATTTTCATTCCGCATCATATACATTACATCATTTCATAACATGCACATGTATACAATGCTCTCATTTATTCCAGACGCATAATTCACTCATTACATCACTTCACAGCACACGCATGCATACAACATTTGCATCTCATGCATCATGACATGGCATGAAGCTAACTTTATTCTTCCAGGTTAATTATCCTCTTGATACAATCAAAACAAAGGTCCATTCAGACGGACATCTTTATCAATTACATTCAAGATTTAACTATATCCCTCAGATACTGCCTAGCGTACGGTATATTCCGAGGTGTAGTCTAGCATACGACTACTTTCTTCTTCAGATACATCTTTCAGATATACTCCATGTCAACATTCATTCTGACATCCTCCTAACGATGGCATCTATAAGCCCATCCCAAATATTCATTGCAAATACAGCATACACAAATACTATCAGATATGGCCTACCGTACGGTTCTTTCTGATTCAGCCCAACATATGACTCCTTCCACTCAGATACGATCTAACGGACGATCCATTCTGATCTTCAACTATCCCAACACGGTCTAATGTACGACCCAGTTGGACCTTCACTTCTCAGGTACTGCCTAGCATACGGTCCATCCTGATTCATCTCAACACATGACTCCTTCAACTCAGATACGATCTAGCGTACGATCCATTCTGACCTTCAATAACTCAAAGACAGTCCAATGTACGACCAAGTTAGACCTTCAAATCTTCAAATACCACTCAAAGACAGTCTGATGTACGACCAAGTTAGACCTTCAAATCTTCAAATACCACTCAAAGACAGTCTAATGTACGACCAAGTTAGACCTTCAAGTCAGATTCTGCAAATACAGTCTAATGTACGACCAAGTTAGACCTTCCAGTCATCAAATACAGTCTAATGTACGACCAAGTTAGACCTTCAAGTCAGATTCTGCAAATATAGTCTAATGTACGACCAAGTTAGACCTTCCAGTCATCAAATACAGTCTAATGTACGACCAAGTTAGACCTTCCAGTCATCAAATACAGTCTAATGTACGACCAAGTTAGACCTTCCAGTCATCAGATACAGTCTAATGTACAACCAAGTTAGACCAGATTCTGCTCAGTGACAGTCTAATGTACGACCAAGTTAGACCGTCAAGTCTTCGGATTCTGCCCAGATACAGTCTAATGTACGACCAAGTTAGACCAGATTCTGCTCAGTGACAGTCTAATGTACGACCAAGTTAGACCGTTAAGTCCTCAGATTCTGCTCAGATACAGTCTAATGTATGACCAAGTTAGACCTTCATCTCCTCAGATGCTACCTAGTGACAGGTACATTCCTGAATTGTAGTCTAGCGTACGACTACCCCCCTTTTATCATCAAATTCAGCCTAATGGACGGCTCATTCTGCTCAGATACAGTCTAATGTATGACCCAGTTAGATCTTCATCTCCTCAGATGCTACCTAGTGTACGGTACATTTCTGAAGTGTAGTCTAGCACACGACTACACCCTTTCATCATCAGACACAGCCTAACGGACGACTCATCCTACAACTCCAATACGGTCTAGCATAAGACCCATTTGGATCTTCAACTCAGATACGATCTAGCATACGATCCGGTCTGATCTTCCATCCCCAGTGAAATCACCCGCTTAATGGAGGCTCATTCCGCAACTTGGATAAGACCTAGTGTACGATCCATTCTGATCTTTCCTCCCCAGCAAGGTCATCCGCCTAATGAACAACTCACTCTGGTATTCAGATACGGTCTAGCGTGTGATCCATTCTGATTCTTTATCCCCAGCAGCGTATAACACACTCTGACTCCCCGGCAAAGTCGACAGCATAATGGAGGACTCACTATACGGTCTAACATACGACCCGGTATGACACCCACGTCTTCAGATATCGTCTAATGAACGACGCACCCTGAAGTTCTCATCATCAAATTCCCTGGATGGCATCTTTAAGCCCATCTCCATCAAGACTAGCTCCTGATTGACAAGCGCAAATTTTTGGGCATTTTAGTGTTCAATAATCTTCCACCTCCAGACCACGAATGGCGTACATACCATTCTGACTCTCTCGGTTCAAGAATATTGAACAGGGGCAGCTGTCATACCCCAAAATTTGCCCATTAATATTTCAAGGCATTTTTCAGGGCACTCCGACTCATTTTTATGACACTGATCTTAAAGGAACGAAGGCCCAGCTCACGAATGACCCAAACTGGCCTGTTCGCTACACGCTCGCCTAGTGATAACATGAAATTATGTCATATTTTAGGACTTAATTCAATTAAATTTTATCATTATTTATTTCAGTTCACTTTATTATTAGATATTACGCGGTATTTTCTTCCTATTTGTCTCAGGTGGCTTATTTGGGAGCACAAGTAAAAATGGAGGAAAAGAGGTGCAAAAAGGAGAGAAAACGAACCAAATAGCAAAGCCCAGCCCAAAGTACAACACCGGTGTTGCACCTGTGACGAGCGTCACAGAGGCTGTGACGAGCGTCACGCCTTGCACACCCCTGTGACGGACGTCACACATGGTGTGACGAACGTCACACCATCCCCCTACTTTTTGGGCGCAAGTAACGCCTCAGAGACTTGAAGAGCCGTTGAGGAGTGTTGGGCCCTATATCCACGCCATGCAATTAGCCACGTTGAAGACCTTTTGGCAGTAGGCAGCTACTTAATGACACCAATATAAATAGCCACTTTGAAAACCTAAAGGGGGGAAGCTTTTCCACATTTTTTTTCTTTGCCGTTTTCACTTTTGCATATTTTCCTTTCCAGCAGCTTAGGCATTGTTTTTCCTACGAGTTCTACACTATTTCCCTTGCAATTTCCTATTTCCTTTTAGCATTTAGTTAATTCCTTTTCGCACAATAGTTTCTACAACGGAAACTATTGTGTACCTTTTTACCGGATCTAACCTTACGTTAGGATCTAGTTTATTTCCTTCGTTTAATTTGTTGTTTAGTTGAAGAATCCAGGAACAAACCCTACCGGCTTGTGGTGGAGTGTTCAGGACTACTGTTTAACTTATTCCGAGTAACCCTAAAGGAAACCCTGAAGGAAAAGCCGGCGGCACCGCTCAATTCGATCCGATCGGCCAATTCAAGATTGCAATTCAATTGCAAACAGGTTTGCGTTATTATCGCCGCTTTATGTTCCGAATTCACATGTGA
This sequence comes from Lathyrus oleraceus, assembly GCF_024323335.1. Classification (NCBI taxonomy): domain Eukaryota; kingdom Viridiplantae; phylum Streptophyta; class Magnoliopsida; order Fabales; family Fabaceae; genus Lathyrus; species Lathyrus oleraceus. Next base: position 404,586,400 of record NC_066582.1, read on the forward strand.
TACCATAATTGAATGCATAAATATATTTGAGGTTTTGCATGTGGACTTAAGTATGCCTGGATACCTTGAATTGTTGTAATGGATGCCGTTGTTTTTTTCGCTCTGTTTTGATCTTTGCCCAGCTGACCTGTTTTATCATAACCATGCTCTGTTTACCTGATACTATTACTGCTTTGGTGCAACTCTTGATTGCATCTTGATTGGTATTCTAACCCGTTTGCTGAATTTTGTAAAGGCTCACATATCCCAGGAAAAGATTGCTGTTTAGGTCTTCCACTTTATTTGTGGGATACCCTTGTGAAGAGCTGCCCTAAATTGCTTAATTAATTTTAATGTATTAATTTTAATGTATTATTTTTAATGTATTGATTTTAATGTGGAGATTCATCCTAATTACCTAATTAACTTTAAAATATGACCTTTAAATATGTGATCTTGGACCTCTCTTTTGCCTTACGATATTACGGTATTACGGTCATGTCTCGCGAATGTAGGGATACACTTAGCAAAGACCCTTCGATTAAATCATCATAAAATAAATCATGGTCCCTCGGGTGTTGCCTTCGAAAATACGATTTTGTCCCTCGATGACCCTTCGGTGTAGCCTACGGTTAAATGATGATCGTCCCTTCGAATGCTAAGGTATCCTTACAACTGTTGCCTTCAATGACCTATCGATGACCCTACGGTGACCCTTAAACATCCAAAGGGTAAGATTACTTACTTCTCAATAGTAAGGACAGTTTTACCCTCATAAGGATAGGAAATGCCCATAACGACCTCAGGAAGGTATAACTCTCAATTACTGGATCATAACCTAAAACATTTTCCACCCCTCACACTTTACACTTTACAAATCCTAGAAAATCACCACTTGGTATACATTCATACTGGAATCATTACCGAGTTATATTTTTCTAAACCATTTTCAAAATCAAATGAGATAAATACTTTGTATACATTCATACGAGAATCATTACAAAGTTAAACTCTCTTTCAAACATTTTTTAAGCAATTCACCGACACTTTTCAGACAAAAATAACATAAGTGATCCAGCAATTAAGAGCCCATGGGTAACCATGGATACAAAGGGTGCTAACACCTTCCCTTTGTATAATGTACCTCCCGAACCCAAAATCTATTGAGGTCTTTCCTGTTCTTTTCCACCTTTCCTTATTGGATAAAAGAAAAGTCGGTGGCGACTCTTGCTATCCGCGACATTGCGATAAAAAAGCAAAACATCCCAAGTCAGTTCACCGTATGACAGAACTGGCGACTCCACTGGGGGTACTTTAAAAAGAGAGGTTACCTTAAAAACAAGATCACTTATTCCAAATTGTCTGATTTACTTTTAAGGGATTGCTTGGGTAGTTTTGAGTGAAAGATCCTACACCCGGATCTAGTGTACCTTAGGTAAGTAGCAATAGATCATCGCGACTATCCGGCGTATACTGGAATGGTTAAAATGATGGCTACGGTTAATGTGACACTTTGGATGTCCTGATGTTCCTCATGTTTACTTGAGGAAAAATTTGGCATCTGCGTGGTGTCATTAAAGCATTAACCAGACTTTTAGAACCCTAATTGACTCATCCTGGCCATTAGAAAGTAGTGAGATAACTGACTTCGGTTCCGACTGGGGTTGGTTGAGACTCGATACTACACTCTTTGAGATTGGACTTTAGGGAAGCTTCGGTCAACCACTTGGTGTTGCACTGAAGTGGACTTAAGGAAAGGTCGATGATTTGAGATCCTTTTAGAACCCGGTTACTATTCTAGGACAGGTTGAACCAACCAAACTTCAGTGGGGAGGGTACTTACCTATGGAACTCATGCAAGCCTTAAAACCTAGGAATGATGGTTGTGTGACTTGCTTGTGCTTGTTGTTTACTTAACATCATAACATCATCACATCATAACATCATGGCATTGTACTAACCATTTCGAGGACTTAGGGATTTAACTTTGCTCTGTTTTGTAAAAAAAAGAGTTTCCTTTTTGGTAGTTTATGCAAAGTTAAATTCCAAAAGTCCTTGAAAATATTTCATACATTGCATTGCATGACATAACATTGCATAACAGGTATTCCAAAAGACCATATTCTCACGGTCTTCCTCTTAAACAAACAGAAAAATGGATCTCGAACAAACTGTCAAAGATCTTCAGACTCAGAATACTCAATTCAAGGAGATGATGCTAAGCTTATCCAAGGGGCAGGAGGAACTGAAGGCTCTTTTGCTCGAAAAGAAGAAAGACCAGAAAGCTGTGAGTTTCATTAACCCGGGAAGAAGGCGTAAAGGACAGGCCACAGGAGTCAAGTTTGGAATCCCGAATGGTCCAGAAGAGGAGGCGGAGAATGATTCAGAGGAAGAGAATGCTGATTTCTCCAACCCTGAGGATGACGATGAAGATTATGAAAATGAACAGTACTCTCCAAGAGATGATAAATACAAGTTGCTGGAAGAACGTATGCTAGCTATGGAGGGTCAGAAGGCGCCCGGTCTGGATTTCGAAAGTTTGGGTCTGGTCTCCGATGTGACCATTCCTCGCAAATTCAAAATCCCCACTTTCACTAAGTACGATGGTGCGTCTTGTCCTCAGATGCATCTGAGAGCTTATATGAGAAAGATTCAGCCGCATACCACTGACAAGAAGCTATGGATCCATTTCTTCCAAGAGAGCCTGTCTGGCACGCAGTTGGAATGGTATTATCAGCTCGAAAGCTCTGACATCCGCACCTGGACTGATTTAGCAACAGCTTTCTATAAACAGTACCAGTATAACTCTGAACTAGCACCTACCCGGCTACAGTTGCAGAATATGACTATGGGATATAAAGAAAGCTTTAAAGAATATGCTCAAAAGTGGAGAGATTTGGCTGGCAGAGTCAAACCCCCTATGACTGACAGAGAATTGGTGGATATGTTCATGGGCACACTGACCGGCCCATTCTACAGCCATCTACTGGGAAGTTCTTCATCAGGTTTCACTGAACTTATATTGACAGGTGAACGTGTTGAAAGCGGCATCCGAAGTGGAAAGATACAGGCGGCTGCCTCTGCAAGCACCAAAAGGTCCTATCAGGGGAAGAATGAATCAAATGCTGTGTACGGTCAAAAGGGTCGTAACAAGAAAAACCGTGACCATGTCATCGGAGCAGTTACAATTGCAGCACCACCATCTCAAAACTTCCAGCCCAAACAAGACAGGCCAAGAAGGCAGTTTACCAGGATCAATATGACCTTGGCACAGGCACTGCAGGGAATGCTAAAGGCAAATTTGATCACCCTCAGAGATCCTCCTACAAATCCCAACACTACCTCTTCTCGTTATAATCCCAATGCCAGGTGTGCATATCACTCCGATAGCCCCGGGCATGATACAAACGATTGCTGGTCATTGAAGAATAAGATTCAGGATATGATCGAAGCTGGAGAAATTGAGTTTGAGCCCCCGGAGACTCCTAATGTCATCACTGCTCCCATGCCTAACCATGACAAGACTGTTAATGTTGTGGATGACGATGCTCACATTTCTAATGTGGCGGACTTAACATCTCCTGTCCCGATCATAAAGAGGAATTTATTGCAAGCTGGTTTATTTCCAGGTTGTGCTGAAGATTGCAATCTCTGCATACTCCGGCCCGAGGACTGTTTGAAATTGAAGAATGGTATTCAACGGCTGATGGACGATCGTACAGTTCTCTTCGAAAGGATTCCTAAGGCGGAAAGCCCTATTGAAGAGATATCTGTGATTGCTAGGTCCAAAGTTCCAGTGAAGATTACCGCTACCAGGGCGCCTGTGAAGATTACTGTTGAGCCCAGGGTTGCTCCCCTAATCATTACTGCACCTGGCCCGATCCCGTATTCCTCAAGCAAAGCTATCCCGTGGAATTATGGCGGTGATGTTTACGTCCATGGCGTAAAGCAAATTGACAATTCTACTAATCCTAATGGCATCGTTGGGACTAGTAAAATTACTCGAAGCGGAAGGATCTTCTCTCCAGAAATCTCACCTCCTGTCCTTGAAACTCGAGGAAAGGAACCAGTCAATCCTTCTCAGTCAGAGACACCGGTCGAGGTTACTCCCGAAGATGTTGCCAAACAAGAAATGGAAGAAGTGCTGAAAATCATTCGCAAGAGTGATTTTGATATTGTAGAACAGTTGGGGCATACCCCGTCTAAGATCTCGATGTTATCCTTGCTGTTATCTTCTGAATCTCATGCCAATGCATTGGTAAAATTCTTGAAGACTGCTCACGTACCTCAGGAGACATCTGTCGATCAGTTCGAACATTATGTTGCTCACTTGGCTGTTGACAATACAGCCGCATGAAGAGTCAATCGAAATTGTAAACCTGGGTACTGAAGTGAACAAGAGAGAAGTCAAAATAGGAGCAGGCTTGGAAAACAGTGTCAAGAGAAGGTTGATTCAGATGTTGCATGACTATGTAGAGATTTTTGCTTGGTCTTATGACGACATGCCAGGACTGGATACTGATATAGTAGTACATCGGCTGCCAACGAGGGAAGATTGTCGTCCTGTTAAGCAAAAGGTTCGTCGCATGCGTCCTGAAATGTCTGAGAAAATCAAAGCCGAAGTGATGAAACAATTTGATGCAGGTTTTCTGGCTGTTACTTCTTATCCCCAATGGGTTGCTAATGTGGTACCAGTGCCAAAGAAGGATGGTAAGGTGCGAATGTGTGTAGATTACCGAGACCTGAATAAAGCGAGTCCCAAGGATGACTTTCCACTCCCGCACATTGAGGTTCTGGTAGATAACACCGCTCAACACAAGGTGTTCTCATTCATGGATGGATTCTCAGGTTACAACCAGATTAAGATGGCGCCTGAGGACATGGAGAAAACTACGTTTGTGACGCAATGGGGCACGTTCTGTTATAAGGTAATGCCATTTGGTTTAAAGAATGCAGGGGCAACGTACCAGCGTGCTATGGTGGTTTTGTTCCATGATATGATCCATCATGAAATAGAAGTGTATGTGGATGACATGATAGCCAGATCTCATACTGAGGGAGAGCATCTCGATCATTTATACAAACTGTTCGAGAGGTTGAAGAAATACAAGTTGAGGTTGAACCCGAACAAATGCACCTTTGGAGTAAGATCCGGCAAACTCTTGGGCTTTATTGTCAGTGGTAAAGGGATTGAGGTTGACCCGGCCAAGGTGAGAGCTATTCAAGAAATGCCAGTTCCCAGTACGGATAAAGAAGTCAGAGGTTTCTTGGGACGCTTGAATTACATTGCCCGATTTATCTCCCATTTGACCGCCACCTGCAAACCCCTCTTCAAGCTACTGAGGAAAAATCAAGAGATGATATGGAATGAGGAATGTCAAGAAGCTTTTGACAAAATCAAGAAGTATCTCCAGGAACCTCCGATCCTGATGCCACCGGTTGAAGGAAGACCTCTAATCATGTATTTGACCGTGTTAGAAAATTCAATGGGGTGTGTGTTGGGGCAACATGACGAGTCTGGTCGAAAAGAGCATGCCATATACTACCTTAGCAAAAAGTTTACCGACTGTGAAACAAGATACTCACTGCTCGAGAGAACTTGTTGTGCTTTGGCCTGGGCTGCTCGCCGACTAAGACAGTATATGTTGAATCACACCACTTTATTAATTTCTAAGATGGATCCTATCAAATACATATTTGAGAAACCCGCTCTCTCCGGAAGAATAGCAAGATGGCAGATGATTCTAACAGAGTACGACATCCAGTATACTACCCAGAAAGCAATCAAAGGAAGCGTGCTAGCCGATCATTTGGCTCATCAAGCAGTGGATGATTACCAATCTATGAATTTTGAGTTCCCAGATGAGGATGTCATGCTTGTTACTGATTATGAAGAACCTGGACCGGATGAAGGACCCGAACTAGGGTCCCGATGGACTATGGTTTTCGATGGGTCTTCTAACGCATTGGGCAATGGTGTTGGTGTGGTAATCATTTCTCCCGAGGGTTACCATACGCCTTTCACTGCTAGACTATGTTTTCATTGTACCAATAATATGGCTGAGTATGAAGCCTGTATTTTGGGACTCAAGGCTGCTATAGACCGGCGGGTCAAGTTTTTGAGTGTGTACGGAGACTCAGCATTAGTAATCAGTCAGATCAAAGGAGAATGGGACACTAAGCATCCGAATCTCATCCCTTACCGAGAACGGGTGATGACATTAATCCCATACTTTGAAGAGATTACATTCGAACATATCCCACGAGAAGAGAATCAGTTGGCAGACGCATTAGCTACCATGTCATCTATGTTCAGAGTCAGATGGGACAATGAAGCTCCCAGGATCACCATTGAGCGACTAGATGAACCGGCATACTGTTATGAACTTAACACTGAGGGAGTATGGGAAAAACCTTGGTTCCATGAAGTAAAAAGATATTTAGAAGCTCAGGAATACCCTGAAGGGGCATCCATCAATGACAAAAAATTCCTGAGGAAGTTCTCTGCTAAATTCTTTTTGAGTAATGGAGTATTATACAAACGTAACCACGATTCGACTTTGCTTCGCTGTGTGGATAAAAAGGAAGCAGAAAAGATTATGGGAGATATGCACGACGGTATTTTTGGGACTCATTCTAGTGGACATACGATGGCCAAGAAGATTCTGAGATCAGGGTATTATTGGTCTACCATGGAAGCTGATTGCCACCATCACTCCAGAACCTGTCACAAGTGCCAGATATATGCGGATAAAGTACATGCACCTCCTGCTCCATTGAACGTGTTGACCGCACCTTGGCCCTTTGCAATGTGGGGCATTGACATGATTGGAGAGATTAAACCTACTGCTTCTAACGGGCATTGTTTCATCCTTGTTGCTATTGATTACTTTACAAAGTGGGTAGAGGCCGCCTCATTCGCTTCTGTCACCAAGAATGTGGTGGCACGATTCATCAAGAATACTCTCATTTGTCGATATGGCATACCTGAAAGAATTATCACTGACAATGGTACTAATTTGAACAACAAGATGATTACTGAACTCTGCACGCAGTTCAATGTAAAGCACCATAACTCTTCTCCGTACCGACCAAAGATGAATGGCGCTGTAGAAGCTGCTAATAAGAATATCAAGAAGATCATACAAAAGATGACGGTGACGTACAAAGACTGGCATGAGATGTTACCGTTTGCTCTTCACGGCTATCGCACTTCAGTACGCACTTCGACAGGAGCAACTCCTTTCTCTTTAGTCTACGGAATGGAAGCCGTTTTACCAGTGGAAGTTCAGATTCCCTCTCTACGAATCATGAAAGAGGCGGGCTTAGATGAAGATGAATGGATTCAGACTCGACTCGACCAGATGAACTTGATCGATGAGAAGAGACTTGCGGCTGTGTGTCATGGACAGATATATCAGAAGCGCATGACCCAGGCATTTAACAAAAGAGTCAAGAGACAGGTGTATCAAATCGGCGACTTGGTGGTCAAGCGTATCATTCTACCGCAAGGTGATCCCAGAGGCAAGTGGACTCCCACATACGAAGGGCCATTTGTGGTTAAGAAAGTTTTCTCTGGTGGAGCCATGATACTAGCTACAATGGACGGCGAAGACTTCCCGCATCCCGTGAACGCAGACATAGTTAAAAAATACCACGCATAAAAGAGACCCGCTAGGTCGACGTATCTAGGCAAAAGTAAGGGCATCCCGGCGAACCAAAAGGGTTCGGGCAAAATTTAGGGATAAACATAAAAAAAAATGTACACCCGGCAAGTCGAAAACCTGAAAAGGCGGCTTGGGCAAAAAGGGGTATCCTGGTGGACTGAAAACCTGAAAAGGCGGTCCAGGCAAAAATTAAGGATTAAAGCGTATGACTATGTCCCGTTCTCAGACAGCTTCATCCAAGTTCAAAGGACTGAACAAGCTAATCACTTCTATCCGACAGCGGGAGATGAGAGGCTTGAAGACATAATGACAGTAGTGGAATTAAAGTCAATAGGACGTTTTCGGCATAGCTTTCTCTTTGTTTTCTTGACGATTTCCTCTTACTAGGATTTCTGTCTCCTTGTACACAAATTGCCTGTTTATAGGCCCTCTTTCGAAATCAATATAATTTTAGTTTCAAAAAAAAATGCTTTTGTTTTACTTTCTCTGTTTTGTTTGCATAAACGTCCATTGATTTAACTTGAATTGATTTATGCATTTGAATATGATCAAGGTTTACAAAAAAAATGCGTGCATAAAATAGAAATAGCGATTACTATCAGGCTTCAGGATCGAGGAGAAGGTCTAATCATGCTTTCCAATGAATCTGTTGCTAATCCTATCCCCCAGCAAGGCCAGTCATTCCCAGAAGAGAGTGGCATTACTAGACAAATGGGTCATCTCTTCCACCCCCAGCCAGGCTTCTGTTGAACATTTCTGCCATCAGACAGAAATCAAGTATCCCCCCAGCTAAGAAAGGATCATCAATACAAATATCTCCGACCAGAAGACTGAGATTTATTTCCCCAATAGAGTCCCCTGGAAGAACGTTTCAGACACATAGTGCATTCATTACATCATTTCACATCGCATACCTACATACAATTTTCATTCCGCATCATATACATTACATCATTTCATAACATGCACATGTATACAATGCTCTCATTTATTCCAGACGCATAATTCACTCATTACATCACTTCACAGCACACGCATGCATACAACATTTGCATCTCATGCATCATGACATGGCATGAAGCTAACTTTATTCTTCCAGGTTAATTATCCTCTTGATACAATCAAAACAAAGGTCCATTCAGACGGACATCTTTATCAATTACATTCAAGATTTAACTATATCCCTCAGATACTGCCTAGCGTACGGTATATTCCGAGGTGTAGTCTAGCATACGACTACTTTCTTCTTCAGATACATCTTTCAGATATACTCCATGTCAACATTCATTCTGACATCCTCCTAACGATGGCATCTATAAGCCCATCCCAAATATTCATTGCAAATACAGCATACACAAATACTATCAGATATGGCCTACCGTACGGTTCTTTCTGATTCAGCCCAACATATGACTCCTTCCACTCAGATACGATCTAACGGACGATCCATTCTGATCTTCAACTATCCCAACACGGTCTAATGTACGACCCAGTTGGACCTTCACTTCTCAGGTACTGCCTAGCATACGGTCCATCCTGATTCATCTCAACACATGACTCCTTCAACTCAGATACGATCTAGCGTACGATCCATTCTGACCTTCAATAACTCAAAGACAGTCTAATGTACGACCAAGTTAGACCTTCAAATCTTCAAATACCACTCAAAGACAGTCTGATGTACGACCAAGTTAGACCTTCAAATCTTCAAATACCACTCAAAGACAGTCTAATGTACGACCAAGTTAGACCTTCAAGTCAGATTCTGCAAATACAGTCTAATGTACGACCAAGTTAGACCTTCCAGTCATCAAATACAGTCTAATGTACGACCAAGTTAGACCTTCAAGTCAGATTCTGCAAATATAGTCTAATGTACGACCAAGTTAGACCTTCCAGTCATCAAATACAGTCTAATGTACGACCAAGTTAGACCTTCCAGTCATCAAATACAGTCTAATGTACGACCAAGTTAGACCTTCCAGTCATCAGATACAGTCTAATGTACAACCAAGTTAGACCAGATTCTGCTCAGTGACAGTCTAATGTACGACCAAGTTAGACCGTCAAGTCTTCGGATTCTGCCCAGATACAGTCTAATGTACGACCAAGTTAGACCAGATTCTGCTCAGTGACAGTCTAATGTACGACCAAGTTAGACCGTTAAGTCCTCGGATTCTGCTCAGATACAGTCTAATGTATGACCAAGTTAGACCTTCATCTCCTCAGATGCTACCTAGTGACAGGTACATTCCTGAATTGTAGTCTAGCGTACGACTACCCCCCTTTTATCATCAAATTCAGCCTAATGGACGGCTCATTCTGCTCAGATACAGTCTAATGTATGACCCAGTTAGATCTTCATCTCCTCAGATGCTACCTAGTGTACGGTACATTTCTGAAGTGTAGTCTAGCACACGACTACACCCTTTCATCATCAGACACAGCCTAACGGACGACTCATCCTACAACTCCAATACGGTCTAGCATAAGACCCATTTGGATCTTCAACTCAGATACGATCTAGCATACGATCCGGTCTGATCTTCCATCCCCAGTGAAATCACCCGCTTAATGGAGGCTCATTCCGCAACTTGGATAAGACCTAGTGTACGATCCATTCTGATCTTTCCTCCCCAGCAAGGTCATCCGCCTAATGAACAACTCACTCTGGTATTCAGATACGGTCTAGCGTGTGATCCATTCTGATTCTTTATCCCCAGCAGCGTATAACACACTCTGACTCCCCGGCAAAGTCGACAGCATAATGGAGGACTCACTATACGGTCTAACATACGACCCGGTATGACACCCACGTCTTCAGATATCGTCTAATGAACGACGCACCCTGAAGTTCTCATCATCAAATTCCCTGGATGGCATCTTTAAGCCCATCTCCATCAAGACTAGCTCCTGATTGACAAGCGCAAATTTTTGGGCATTTTAGTGTTCAATAATCTTCCACCTCCAGACCACGAATGGCGTACATACCATTCTGACTCTCTCGGTTCAAGAATATTGAACAGGGGCAGCTGTCATACCCCAAAATTTGCCCATTAATATTTCAAGGCATTTTTCAGGGCACTCCGACTCATTTTTATGACACTGATCTTAAAGGAACGAAGGCCCAGCTCACGAATGACCCAAACTGGCCTGTTCGCTACACGCTCGCCTAGTGATAACATGAAATTATGTCATATTTTAGGACTTAATTCAATTAAATTTTATCATTATTTATTTCAGTTCACTTTATTATTAGATATTACGCGGTATTTTCTTCCTATTTGTCTCAGGTGGCTTATTTGGGAGCACAAGTAAAAATGGAGGAAAAGAGGTGCAAAAAGGAGAGAAAACGAACCAAATAGCAAAGCCCAGCCCAAAGTACAACACCGGTGTTGCACCTGTGACGAGCGTCACAGAGGCTGTGACGAGCGTCACGCCTTGCACACCCCTGTGACGGACGTCACACATGGTGTGACGAACGTCACACCATCCCCCTACTTTTTGGGCGCAAGTAACGCCTCAGAGACTTGAAGAGCCGTTGAGGAGTGTTGGGCCCTATATCCACGCCATGCAATTAGCCACGTTGAAGACCTTTTGGCAGTAGGCAGCTACTTAATGACACCAATATAAATAGCCACTTTGAAAACCTAAAGGGGGGAAGCTTTTCCACATTTTTTTTCTTTGTCGTTTTCACTTTTGCATATTTTCCTTTCCAGCAGCTTAGGCATTGTTTTTCCTACGAGTTCTACACTATTTCCCTTGCAATTTCCTATTTCCTTTTAGCATTTAGTTAATTCCTTTTCGCACAATAGTTTCTACAACGGAAACTATTGTGTACCTTTTTACCGGATCTAACCTTACGTTAGGATCTAGTTTATTTCCTTCGTTTAATTTGTTGTTTAGTTGAAGAATCCAGGAACAAACCCTACCGGCTTGTGGTGGAGTGTTCAGGACTACTGTTTAACTTATTCCGAGTAACCCTAAAGGAAACCCTGAAGGAAAAGCCGGCGGCACCGCTCAATTCGATCCGATCGGCCAATTCAAGATTGCAATTCAATTGCAAACAGGTTTGCGTTATTATCGCCGCTTTATGTTCCGAATTCACATGTGATACCATAATTGAATGCATAAATATATTTGAGGTTTTGCATGTGGACTTAAGTATGCCTGGATACCTTGAATTGTTGTAATGGATGCCGTTGTTTTTTTCGCTCTGTTTTGATCTTTGCCCAGCTGACCTGTTTTATCATAACCATGCTCTGTTTACCTGATACTATTACTGCTTTGGTGCAACTCTTGATTGCATCTTGATTGGTATTCTAACCCGTTTGCTGAATTTTGTAAAGGCTCACATATCCCAGGAAAAGATTGCTGTTTAGGTCTTCCACTTTATTTGTGGGATACCCTTGTGAAGAGCTGCCCTAAATTGCTTAATTAATTTTAATGTATTAATTTTAATGTATTATTTTTAATGTATTGATTTTAATGTGGAGATTCATCCTAATTACCTAATTAACTTTAAAATATGACCTTTAAATATGTGATCTTGGACCTCTCTTTTGCCTTACGATATTACGGTATTACGGTCATGTCTCGCGAATGTAGGGATACACTTAGCAAAGACCCTTCGATTAAATCATCATAAAATAAATCATGGTCCCTCGGGTGTTGCCTTCGAAAATACGATTTTGTCCCTCGATGACCCTTCGGTGTAGCCTACGGTTAAATGATGATCGTCCCTTCGAATGCTAAGGTATCCTTACAACTGTTGCCTTCAATGACCTATCGATGACCCTACGGTGACCCTTAAACATCCAAAGGGTAAGATTACTTACTTCTCAATAGTAAGGACAGTTTTACCCTCATAAGGATAGGAAATGCCCATAACGACCTCAGGAAGGTATAACTCTCAATTACTGGATCATAACCTAAAACATTTTCCACCCCTCACACTTTACACTTTACAAATCCTAGAAAATCACCACTTGGTATACATTCATACTGGAATCATTACCGAGTTATATTTTTCTAAACCATTTTCAAAATCAAATGAGATAAATACTTTGTATACATTCATACGAGAATCATTACAAAGTTAAACTCTCTTTCAAACATTTTTTAAGCAATTCACCGACACTTTTCAGACAAAAATAACATAAGTGATCCAGCAATTAAGAGCCCATGGGTAACCATGGATACAAAGGGTGCTAACACCTTCCCTTTGTATAATGTACCTCCCGAACCCAAAATCTATTGAGGTCTTTCCTGTTCTTTTCCACCTTTCCTTATTGGATAAAAGAAAAGTCGGTGGCGACTCTTGCTATCCGCGACATTGCGATAAAAAAGCAAAACATCCCAAGTCAGTTCACCGTATGACACTTTCACTCGAAACAAATAACTTCTTTTCCAGATAACTTCCTTATCTTGATATGCTCTAGTCTTCTCAATCTTAGATTTTAGAGCTAAAAATTTACCTCTCCTCTGAGGTTCATCTTCTTCTAACTCAATCTCATGACTTCTTAAAGAACTAACAAATTCTTCAAGACTAATGCTATCAAGATCCTTAGCCAGCTTTAGAGCAACTACCAAAGGTCTCCATTTTTTGGGAAGACTTCTGATAATTTTCTTGACATGATCAGCTGTAGAATACCCTTTGTCCAAAACCTTAAGTCCTGCAACAAGCATCTGAAACCTTGAGAACATGGTTTCAACATTTTCATCATCTTCCACTTTGAAAGCCTCATATTTTTGGATTAAGGTAAAAGCCTTTATTTCCTTTACTTGAGTGTTTCCCTAATGAGTCATTCTCAGAGAGTCAAAAATGGATTTGGCAGAATCTTTATTTGTTATATTCTCATACTCCGTATAAGAGATATCATTGAGCAAAATGGTTTTGGCCTTATGATGATTTTTGAAGTCTTTCTTTTGTTGATCAGACATAGCACATTTTGCTAAAACACTTCCTTCAGCATTTACTGGGTCAACATAACCATCAACTACAAGATCCCAGAGATCAACATCGTAACCAAGAAAGAAACTTCTATTCTGTCTTTCCAGTAGTCAAATTTTCACCATCAAAAATAGGTGGTTTAACACTGTAATGATCTCTATCATTATTTTTAACAATGTGAGCAACGTTAACAACAACCATTTTTTCTCACACAATCGGATCGGTACTAAACACTGTGAGGTGTTGATAATTTTTTTTATCACAATCAGAATCGGAGCTTTGCTACCAATTGAAGGTGTGAAAAACACAAGAAATGAGGGGTTTGAATTGGGTTTTAAAATCAAAAGCTTCTTCCAAAACAAAAACTCTACTAACTAGTTGAATAATAAAGAGATAAAAACACAATGATTTTTATCCTGGTTCGCTTGAAACTCAAAGCTAATCTAGTCCACCCGCCAGGATAATTTTCCTTATACACAAGGACTTAATCCACTATAATCAATAGATTACAATAAACACAAAAATATTCGTCTTTGTCTTCTCAAGGATCCAACTAAACCTTAGTCTCCTCAAGGATTCACAAAGGACAACTTTCTTTGTCTTCTCAAGGATAACCTCCTTAAGGAATCAAATAAATAGTTTGAATACAAGTCTATATGTTACAAGATGCTTCTTCAAAAGCAGATTTTACACAAATGAATAATAAGTACTTAAAGAACATTATATACAAGAGATGATAGTTTTTCATAAAGAAAATTAGCTTATCAAAACACTTGTGCAGATCAGTAACGAGAGAGCGAGCAAGAGAGTTCTTCAAGTCTCCAATGCATGCTTATATAGTGTAAGCATAAGCATGTGATCGTTGGAGGGCAAAGTGTAACACCCCGATAATAATATAATAATTATTTAAATTAAGTTAATAATATGTTTATTAATTTAATTAGATAATTGAATTATTATTATTATTATTTGGAATAATAATTATTGGGATAATTATTTATTGGAATAAAATAAGTTGGAATAATAAAAAGTCCCATTTTTGGTAAAAAGGGTTTGGCACGTGAAAAAGAAAACACAGAGAAGCGGTTGAAAGTGGAAAAAGGGCAAAAAGGCAGAGCAAGAGAAGAGGAAAAAGCTTGGAGCTCAGAGATTGCTGGATTAACTCAGGTAAGGGGGGTTTATCATCGATTAACGGGTATTATGGGATGATATGTACTGGGTAGTAAGAAACTATTGTTTTACCTCTGATTAGATTGATGCATGATGAACTGTGAACCCTTTGGATGAACGAAATTGGGGTATAATTGAGAAAGAATTCGTAGGAATTAGATGTAAAAGTGTCAAATTTTGTGTAATCGAATAAGATACGAGTTGTGTTGAAAATATGAATGATTTCTGTGTAGAAATTGGACTGTGGAAGGTTGGTTTGAGTAGATCTCGTAGCAGAGAAAGCCATTGCAGATCTGAGAGTTCTGGTCTCTGGTCATACGCGTATGGCACTAGGCAATACGCGTATGAGATGGCTGGTACGCGTATGGCACTAGGCAATACGCGTATGGATGAGGAAGATGAAATTTTGAACGTGAAATGGTCTCTGGTGGTACGCGTATGGGGAAGTGATACGCGTAGCATACGCGTATGAGACAGGTGATACGCGTATGGGTTGGGCGAGGAAATGCGCAATACGCGTATGAGAGTGGGCATTACGCGTATGGATTTGGTCAGGCGTGGGCAATACGCGTATGGGCATAGGCAATACGCGTATGGGCAGAATTGTGAATTTGCTGTGCTATTGTTGTGCAGTTTCTGGTTGTTTAGGCTGAGTGTTGTAATTCAGCTGATGTATGACATATTAGGGATCATTTCCCGTGGCTTTGAGTAGTATAGGTATTAGTAGAGTGTACTAATACTGTGGTTGTTGTTTGGCATGATCTGATATGCTTATGTGATAAAATATTGATGGTGTATGATGATATGCATGTATTTGTGAATGGGCTGTTGTATGACTTAGAGTGTGAGCACAGGTCCATTGTGGATTGTTGTTGATGCTGCATTTGCTAGATGATTAGCATGCATGGCATAGCCTGTGGGGCTGTAGCTAATTCCCATGGTGAGGAATTAGTGAGTGAATTGTTATGGAATTGTTGTTGATGTTTGCATACTAGATGCTTAGTGTGCATAGTCTAGCCTTCGGGGCTGTAGCTAATTCCCACGGTGAGGAATTAGTGAGTGAGTCATTAGATCTCAAATGAGTGGGACTAGTGAGCTTAGTAGCCGTATCTGGATTTGATCGGTGAGCTTGAACTATATGTTCAAGAATAGTCGGTACCGCATGTGTGGAGTCTCATTTCATAATGAATGTATGGCATATAATATGAATGGATGTATTCCAGTATTATATGTGTATTATGTGTTGTGTTGTTGATGTTGAGTATGGTTGAGATTATACATATGCTATATGTTACCGTTGAATATGATGTTTGAAAGGATATTGCCGTTGCTGAGTGCGTAGTCTGATTTGGGTGAATTGATGTGTTATTTACTTAGCATTACATGTTGTTATATAATGCTTATTATATTGATTGAGGAACTCACCCTTACATCTATTTTTCAGGTAACGAGCAGTGAGTTGAGTAGAAGCTAGTGCTATGGAGTCTAGTGTCGTCCTTAGTGGGTCATGCTCTGGTAGATGTAACATCGGGAGGGAATGTTTGACTATGTTTTAATTTAGTTGTTGATTCAACTTTACATGTAATGTGGTACATGATTTGAATGTCGATGTTTTATAACCGCTGCGAATTATGCAAAGGAGTCTTATTTTGATTTAATAAATGAGCATGACAGGATATTTTGATAATTGTTGTGAAATGATTGTGTGACACCCTTCGGGGCATAATTACTCTGATTTGATATGTTATATATTTTAATTAAATAATTTGGGGTATTTAGAAGGGTGTTACATTAGTGGTATCAGAGCATAGTCGGTCGAGTCGAGTCGTAATTATTCTGTTTCCCCTGTACGGGATAGGTGTTGTGTAACACTATCAGTACTTATTGTTTAGTTTGTTTGGGTTCTTCCGAATAGAGATGGCTGGAAGAGGTAGAGATGATGCTGCGATTGCTGAGGCTCTGGGTATGCTAGCTGGAGTACTTGGAGGAAATCCGAATGTTGTGGAAATGGGAGCTGCTCGTCAACTGAGTGAGTTCCAGAAGAACAATCCTCCAATGTTCAAGGGAGCATACGATCCAGATGGCGCTCAGAAGTGGTTGAAGGAGATCGAGAGAATCTTCCGAGTAACTGAGTGTGCCGAGAACCAGAAGGTCAGGTTCGGTACGCATATGCTATCAGAAGAAGCTGATGATTGGTGGGTTGCTACCCGCACTGAGTTGGAAACTGCTGGGAATGCTGAGATTACTTGGGCAGTGTTCAGAGAGAGATTTCTGAGGAAGTACTTTCCAGAGGATGTCAGAGGGAAGAAAGAGATAGAGTTCTTGGAATTGAAGCAGGGTAACAAGTCTGTTACAGAGTATGCTGCTAAGTTCACAGAGCTGTCGAAGTATTACACTCCCTATAATGAGGCTGCTGGAGAATTTTCTAAGTGTGTGAAGTTTGAGAACGGGCTGCGTCCCGAGATCAAGCAGGCGATTGGATATCAGCGGATCAGGGTGTTTTCTGATTTGGTTGACTGTTGCAGGATTTTCGAACAGGATTCCAAGGCTAGAGCAGAGAGCTATCAGCAAAGGGTTGATAGGAAAGGCAAGAGTCAGAATGACCGTGGAAAACCGTATGCAGCTGGCAAAGGTTTTCAGAGACAGAGTGGGATGAAGAGGCCTAGTGGGGGAGACTCTAGTGCTCCTGTTAAGTGTTATAGATGTGGTCGGGCTGGACATCGTGTCCATGAGTGTACCAGTGCTGAGATGAAGTGTTTCAAGTGTGGTAAAGGTGGTCATTTGGCTGCAGAGTGCCGGTTGAAGACTGTAACTTGTTTCAACTGTGGAGAAGTGGGTCATATCAGTCCACAGTGTCCTAAGCCGAAGAAAGAGAATCAGTCAGGAGGCAAGGTCTTTGCTTTATCGGGTTCTGAGACTTCTGCATATGATCGTTTGATCCGAGGTACGTGTTATATTAATGGCTTTTCTCTTGTAGCTATTATTGACACAGGCGCTACTCATTCTTTTATATCTTTGGATTGTGCTGTGAAACTTAAGTTAGAGATATCTGAGATGCGTGGTAGTATGGTGATTGATACTCCTGCGAAGGGTTCAGTGACTACTACTTCAGTTTGTTTGAATTGTCCTTTGAGTATTTTTGGTAGAGACTTTGGAATGGATCTTGTGTGTCTTCCACTAGTACAGGTTGATGTTATCCTGGGTATGAACTGGTTAGTGTTTAACCGAGTCTATATCAACTGTTTTGATAAGACTGTGATTTTTCCTGAGATTGAGGAAGGAAAGAATTTGTTCCTATCTGCAAGACAGGTGAATGAGGCAGTAGTAGATGGGGCAGAGCTGTTTATGCTGTTAGCGACTATGGAAGCTAAAGATAAACTGGTGATTGGTGATCTAGCTGTGGTGTGTGATTTTCCTGATGTGTTTCCGGAAGAGGTGAATGAATTTCCGCCAGAGCGTGAAGTTGAGTTCTCGATTGATTTGGTACCTGGTACTAGACCGATATCGATGGCTCCATATCGTATGTCTGCTGTTGAGTTAGCTGAATTGAAGAGTCAGCTGGAAGACCTGTTGGATAAGAAATTTATTCGTCCGAGTGTGTCACCGTGGGGTGCACCAGTGTTGTTGGTTAAGAAGAAGGAAGGTACTATGAGGTTGTGTGTGGACTACAGGCAACTGAATAAAGTGACGATCAAGAATCGGTATCCTTTACCGAGGATTGATGATTTAATGGATCAATTGGTTGGTGCTAGTGTGTTCAGCAAAATAGATTTGAGATCTGGGTATCATCAGATACGTGTGAAAACTGAAGATATTCAGAAGACTGCTTTCAGAACAAGGTATGGACATTATGAGTATTCTGTAATGCCGTTTGGTGTGACTAATGCGCCTGGAGTATTTATGGAGTATATGAATAGGATTTTCCATCCGTATCTAGATCAGTTTGTCGTGGTGTTTATTGATGACATTTTGGTGTATTCGAAATCTGAAGAAGAGCATGCTGAGCATTTGAGAGTGGTTTTAGAAGTTCTCCGAGAAAAGAAGTTATTTGCTAAACTCTCTAAATGTGAATTTTGGTTAGAAGAGGTTAGTTTTCTTGGTCATGTGATTTCAAGAGGTGGTGTTGCTGTTGATCCTTCTAAGATAGAAGCGGTGTCTAAGTGGGAAGCTCCGAAGTCAGTTTCTGAGATAAGGAGTTTTCTTGGACTTGCAGGTTATTATAGAAAATTCATTGAGGGGTTTTCCAAGTTGGCGTTACCGTTGACGATGTTGACTAGAAAGGGGCAAGCATTTGTTTGGGACTCAAAATGTGAAGAAGGTTTCCAAGAGTTAAAGAGAAGGTTAACTAGTGCTCCTATTCTGATATTACCGAGTTCGTCGGAATCATTTGAGGTTTACTGTGACGCTTCATTGTTGGGTTTGGGTGGTGTGTTGATGCAGAATAAGCAGGTTATAGCTTATGCTTCGAGACAGCTAAGGGTTCATGAGAGGAACTATCCGACACACGATTTAGAGTTGGCAGTCGTGGTATTTGTTCTGAAGTTATGGAGGCATTACTTGTACGGGTCAAGATTTGAGGTTTTCAGTGACCATAAAAGTTTAAAGTATTTGTTGGATCAGAAAGAGCTGAATATGAGACAGAGGAGATGGTTAGAATTTCTGAAGGATTATGACTTTGGTTTGAATTACCATCCGGGTAAAGCAAACGTAGTGGCTGATGCATTGAGTCGGAAATCATTGCATATGTCTATGTTAATGGTTAAAGAGTTGGATTTAATTGAACAGTTTAGAGACTTGAGTTTGGTGTGTGAGAGTACTCACAATAGTGTTAAATTGGGAATGTTGAAATTAACAAGTGGTATTCTGGATGAGATCAGAGGGGGTCAGAAATCCGATATGCTTTTGGTTGATAAGTTGACTTTAGTGAATCAAGGTCAAGGTGGTGAATTCAGAGTTGATGAGAATGGTGTCTTGAAATTTGGTAATCGGGTGTGTATTCCGGATGTTACCGAACTTAAGAAGAGTATTCTTGAGGAAGGACATCGTAGTGGTCTGAGTATTCATCCTGGAGCTACGAAGATGTATCATGATTTGAAAAAGTTATTTTGGTGGCCGGGAATGAAAAAGGAAATTGCAAGTTTTGTTTATTCCTGTTTGATTTGTCAGAAGTCAAAGATTGAGCATCAGAAGCCGTCTGGGCTAATGCAACCATTGGCTATTCCAGAGTGGAAGTGGGATAGTATCAGTATGGATTTTGTTTCTGGTTTGCCGAGGACAAGTAAGAATTTTGAAGCTATTTGGGTGATTGTTGACAGATTGACGAAATCGGCTCATTTCATTCCGATCAGAATGGATTATCCGTTAGAGAGATTAGCCGAGTTGTATATTGAGAAGATTGTAAGTTTGCATGGTATTCCGTCGAGTATTGTTTCGGACAGAGATCCTAGATTTACATCGAAATTTTGGGAAGGTTTGCAGAGAGCTTTGGGAACTAAGCTGAGATTGAGTTCTGCATATCATCCGCAGACTGATGGTCAGACTGAGAGGACGATTCAGTCATTAGAAGATCTTTTGAGAGCTTGTGTTTTGGAAAAGGGAGGTGCTTGGGATTGTTATTTACCTTTGATTGAGTTTACCTACAACAATAGTTTTCATTCGAGCATTGGTATGGCACCGTTTGAAGCTTTGTATGGTAGGAGATGTCGGACACCTTTATGTTGGTATGAGTCCGGTGAGGGCGCTGTGGTTGGACCGGAGATTGTTCAACAAACTACGGAAAAGATTAAGATGATTCAGGAGAAGATGAGAATTGCTCAGAGTCGTCAGAAGAGTTATCATGATAAGAGGAGGAAGTCACTTGAGTTCCAAGAGGGAGATCATGTGTTTCTTCGTGTTACTCCGATAACTGGTGTTGGTCGAGCTTTGAAGTCGAAGAAGTTGACACCTCGTTTTATTGGTCCTTATCAGATTTTGGAGAGGATAGGAGAGGTAGCCTATCGTATCGCTTTACCGCCGTCGCTTGCGAATTTGCATGAGGTTTTTCATGTGTCTCAGTTGAGGAGGTACATTCATGATCCGTCGCATGTAGTCCAAATAGATGATGTACAGGTGAGAGATAACCTGACTGTGGAAACATCACCTATGAGGATCGAGGATCGTGAGTTGAAGCAGTTGCGGGGTAAAGAGATTGCCTTGGTGAAGGTAGCTTGGGGAGGACCAGCAGGTGGCAACGTGACTTGGGAACTGGAGAGTAAGATGAAGGAGTCTTACCCAGAGTTGTTCGCTTGAGGTATGTTTTCGAGGACGAAAACTCTTTTAGTGGGGGAGAGTTGTAACACCCCGATAATAATATAATAATTATTTAAATTAAGTTAATAATATGTTTATTAATTTAATTAGATAATTGAATTATTATTATTATTATTTGGAATAATAATTATTGGGATAATTATTTATTGGAATAAAATAAGTTGGAATAATAAAAAGTCCCATTTTTGGTAAAAAGGGTTTGGCACGTGAAAAAGAAAACACAGAGAAGCGGTTGAAAGTGGAAAAAGGGCAAAAAGGCAGAGCAAGAGAAGAGGAAAAAGCTTGGAGCTCAGAGATTGCTGGATTAACTCAGGTAAGGGGGGTTTATCATCGATTAACGGGTATTATGGGATGATATGTACTGGGTAGTAAGAAACTATTGTTTTACCTCTGATTAGATTGATGCATGATGAACTGTGAACCCTTTGGATGAACGAAATTGGGGTATAATTGAGAAAGAATTCGTAGGAATTAGATGTAAAAGTGTCAAATTTTGTGTAATCGAATAAGATACGAGTTGTGATGAAAATATGAATGATTTCTGTGTAGAAATTGGACTGTGGAAGGTTGGTTTGAGTAGATCTCGTAGCAGAGAAAGCCATTGCAGATCTGAGAGTTCTGGTCTCTGGTCATACGCGTATGGCACTAGGCAATACGCGTATGAGATGGCTGGTACGCGTATGGCACTAGGCAATACGCGTATGGATGAGGAAGATGAAATTTTGAACGTGAAATGGTCTCTGGTGGTACGCGTATGGGGAAGTGATACGCGTAGCATACGCGTATGAGACAGGTGATACGCGTATGGGTTGGGCGAGGAAATGCGCAATACGCGTATGAGAGTGGGCATTACGCGTATGGATTTGGTCAGGCGTGGGCAATACGCGTATGGGCATAGGCAATACGCGTATGGGCAGAATTGTGAATTTGCTGTGCTGTTGTTGTGCAGTTTCTGGTTGTTTAGGCTGAGTGTTGTAATTCAGCTGATGTATGACATATTAGGGATCATTTCCCGTGGCTTTGAGTAGTATAGGTATTAGTAGAGTGTACTAATACTGTGGTTGTTGTTTGGCATGATCTGATATGCTTATGTGATAAAATATTGATGGTGTATGATGATATGCATGTATTTGTGAATGGGCTGTTGTATGACTTAGAGTGTGAGCACAGGTCCATTGTGGATTGTTGTTGATGCTGCATTTGCTAGATGATTAGCATGCATGGCATAGCCTGTGGGGCTGTAGCTAATTCCCATGGTGAGGAATTAGTGAGTGAATTGTTATGGAATTGTTGTTGATGTTTGCATACTAGATGCTTAGTGTGCATAGTCTAGCCTTCGGGGCTGTAGCTAATTCCCACGGTGAGGAATTAGTGAGTGAGTCATTAGATCTCAAATGAGTGGGACTAGTGAGCTTAGTAGCCGTATCTGGATTTGATCGGTGAGCTTGAACTGTATGTTCAAGAATAGTCGGTACCGCATGTGTGGAGTCTCATTTCATAATGAATGTATGGCATATAATATGAATGGATGTATTCCAGTATTATATGTGTATTATGTGTTGTGTTGTTGATGTTGAGTATGGTTGAGATTATACATATGCTATATGTTACCGTTGAATATGATGTTTGAAAGGATATTGCCGTTGCTGAGTGCGTAGTCTGATTTGGGTGAATTGATGTGTTATTTACTTAGCATTAGATGTTGTTATATAATGCTTATTATATTGATTGAGGAACTCACCCTTACATCTATTTTTCAGGTAACGAGCAGTGAGTTGAGTAGAAGCTAGTGCTATGGAGTCTAGTGTCGTCCTTAGTGGGTCATGCTCTGGTAGATGTAACATCGGGAGGGAATGTTTGACTATGTTTTAATTTAGTTGTTGATTCAACTTTACATGTAATGTGGTACATGATTTGAATGTCGATGTTTTATAACCGCTGCGAATTATGCAAAGGAGTCTTATTTTGATTTAATAAATGAGCATGACAGGATATTTTGATAATTGTTGTGAAATGATTGTGTGACACCCTTCGGGGCATAATTACTCTGATTTGATATGTTATATATTTTAATTAAATAATTTGGGGTATTTAGAAGGGTGTTACACAAAGTGGGGAAAGCTCCTTGAGCGGCTGTCCACTGTTGGATAAGAAAGGAATGATACCACGTACGTCCTTTCGCCCACATATTCAGTGACAAGTGTAATGAATAGTACAATCCTTGCCCACGAAATCAGGTAGTGGAAAAGTTGTTCGATTTATACTATGTACTATTTGGTCACATTCCCATTTGATCTTATCTTCAAATTCATTGGCTTCTGATAAAAGATGATTGAAGCATGAAGTGAAGAAATAGAGAGTTGGATTCAGAAACTTCAGAACCTTAAGTCAGATCCTTAACAGCGTCAGTAGTCTGACTTAAGTTCTTCCGTGTCTTCATAATCTTCAGAAACCTCAATCAGAACCTTGATAACTTCAATCGTCTATCTTGATATCTTCAGAATCTTCAGCTACATAACATAACTTCAGAAGCTTGCCATTCTTCAAAAGCTTGTTGATCAGAGTCACGTCCATAAGTAAAACAACTAAGAGAATATTGTAATAATAACACAGTGTCTCCTCAGAAGCTTCTGATGAGTGAGATAACGCAGAAGCAGAAAAAACATTGCAGTAACAATAATGACGTCTTTCAGAATTTCTAATTGCAACGCAGAAGCGAATTTGGAATGCAAAGTTCAGAAACTGATGATGTTACATATCATATGGTCAGAATCAGAACTGTTTGTTAAAACTACACAATAACAAACCATTAGGGTGCCAAAATTGTTCTCATACAAATACAACTTTGTTATCATCAAAACTCAAGGTATAAATGCATAACTAAATATTGTTCTAACACCCACTTATGATGGAACCTCATGGAGGAATCCTTGTTGCCCGTAGAGGCAATCACTTATGTGGACCCTCATAGGAATCCTTGCCTTCTAACTGAGTCATACAATCACGAGAAACATGTTCAAAGCATTGTAAAAAAAACATTTTCACAAGAAAAATAAGTAACAAAACTATAAAATATACCTTTGGTAACACTAAATTACAATGGTTCAACAGTTAATTGTGGTTATACCTCATTTTTGGACGCGCTATGTATTTTTATATTTATGAAAAAATATTGCATTACGATAAAACTAATTAACCGTGATTATACATTCATGAAATGACAGAGTTCGAATCCTAGCTCCAATAGTTTTCTACTTTTTTGATATATATATATATATATATATATATATATATATATATATATATATATATATATATATATATATATATATATATATATATATATATATATATATATATATATATATATATATATATATATATATATATATATATATATATATATATATATATATATAGTTGTTAATGTCAATCATTATGAAAGGCATTACATTTCATCATGATTTTTAAATACGATTATGGTAAAATTGTTTATCCATATATAGGCGAATTAACTCTCGCTTCTTGATTGGATCGCCATATCTCTCACAACAAAACCCTAACACACATTTTCTCTCTTCTTCTTCGTCATTACCTTTCTTATTCTACAATATAACCTCAATATTGTTCTTCATACATAAGTGTATTCTTCTTCTTCTTCTTCCTAATTCTCTCTCTTTTCATGTATGTTGTTGTGTTTCACAGGATTTTCACATGATTTTCTTCTTATTCAAGAGTTTGTAGGTTTTTTTTATGTATGTTGTTTTGAAAAAAAGTATTTCTTCTTATTCAAATTTTAGATCCTTCTCTCATATTTTAGATCATTCTCTCAACATGAATAATGGGAGAAAACATTTTCACGACATTGTTACTTCAAAGAAGGTTATTGATATGTTGGAGTTATGGTTGAACAAAGCCAAAGAAGCTGAAGTTGTTAAATATCACATTAGTGTCGTTGAACCGTCTGGTGAAACAAGCTATAAGAAGATTCTTCTCAAGAATCTCAACCTTGAAAAGATAAGGAAGATAAAAGCTATTGTGAAGGACCTAATGAATATGTATGCAACCGACTCTGAATCAGATGAAGACCTTGAGAACTGCACGAATTCAACTAGGCATGAAGATTGAAAACCATGTTATGTTTCATATGATTTATTGTTGGATGTTATTATTGATAAATCGTTTTTCATATTGTCTCTTATTCGTGTATGTTGTTGTTATGTGGATGTTATTGTTTGATAAATATCTGTTGGATTATAATGTACTACTAGTTTATGTTAACATGTTATTTTTTATGGTGTTTGTAGGATTACAATTGATTTGTGTTGCTATGAAGAAAAAAATACAAGAGAGGATGAAGCTGAAGTGAAAGATGCCAACTTGTTTGATAGACAGGGCCGGTTCTTTTCCTGTGCAAGTTGTGCAGTAGCACAGGGCCTCATTTTTAGTGGGGCCTCAAATTAACTATTATTAGTGAATATAAAAAAATTAATAAATAAAAATATTTTTGTATCACATATAATAAATAAAATATTAAATGCTGAAAAATAGGATATTTGGAAACCAAACGTTTTTTTTCCTCCTTTCTCACACGTTCTCACTTCTCTCTCCTCTCAAACGTTATTCTCTTCTCTCTTTCTCTGTTAGAGCTGTTTGAAACCAGAAAAAAATCTTATTTTTCCTTTTCAATCCTCTCTTTTATCAGGTTAGTTTATTCAATTAGTTACTTTTCATTTATTTTTATTGTGATTATTTGATTTTGAAGGTAGAAAAAATAGTAATTTTAGATTTATTTTAAATTTTAGGGTGAAATCCTATTTTAGTTCCTGTATCAATATTGATTTTAGATTTTAGATTTTAGATTTTAGGATGAAAATGAGGGTAACTTGTGTTCTTTATAATATTATAATATATAAATAAATAAAATTTTAGGATGAAATTGGATACTAGTATACTGTATATACTACTCAGTAGTATCAAAATTCAAAACAAGAATACAGTTGGTGTTGGTGACGATTTTTATACCTACTTTTTCTCATAAGACCAAATTGCAATTTGGAATCTTTCAAAGCAAAATTAGTATGTATTAGTATTGATATTTTTTATGATTAATTTATAATTTATTTAATTAAATGTAATTTATTTTCTTACTATTAATTTATAATTTGCTTTTAATTTATAATTATTAATTTTTTATGGTACTATATTAGAGAAGAACACAACATAATAAAATATAATTGAATATTAATTTAAGTATTTTCTCCATGATTTAATTATTAATATTTTTTTATGATTAATTTATAATTTCTTTTATTTAATGTAATCGTTTTTTTTTTGTTATTGATGTAGGAACACAATTTCACAACAGGATAATTAGTAGATCATCGATGGACACAAAAGACATTGTGAGAAATTTCAGATTTTTCTTATTATGCCTCCTAAGAATAGAAAATTTGAATGTGAAAATGATAAACGTAAGAAAAAGAAAAAAATTGAAGAGTTAATTCAATCTCAAGTAAGAGCTCTTGATAAATTTTTAATCAAAGAACCACAAGTTTCAAATGAAAGTCGTTATGTTGATAATATTGATAGTTTGCCTATTGAAAATGATAATCTTGATAGTGTGCCTATTGAAAATGATAATCTTGATAGTGTGCCCATTGAAAATGATAATCTTGATAGTGTGCCCATTGAAAATGATAATCTTAATAGTATGCCCATTGAAAATGATAATTTTGATAATGTGCCAATTGTTGATGAAGTTAATAATGATGATGATGCCGATGATGATGGTGATAATAATGTTGATTATGATATATTTGATCCAAGAAATTGGGATCGTCTTCAACCTAAACTAATTGATTTATTAGTTGTGAAAGGTCCTAAAAGAGATAATTCTATTGTGAAGGGTCCTAGAGATAGTTTGAATAGACGTTTTACGGCTAACTTGTATACTAGAGCTTTAGCAAATGGAGAGGTGTGTGATAGAGATTGGCTTGTTTATTCGAAAGAGCTTGATAGAGTATTTTGTTTTTGTTGTAAAGTTTTTAAAAATGGGATTATTAGGGGATAATTAGCAAATGAGGGTTATAGTGATTGGGTACATGTTGGTGAAAGAATTAAAGAGCACGAGTTAGGCATGGAACATGTTAAAAATATGACTACTTGGTATGAGTATCGCAAAAGGCTGCAAAAATTTCAAACTATTGATAAAACAACTCAAAGATTAATTGAGAAAGAAAAGGATCACTGGAAAAATGTTTTAAAAAAAGTTATTTCAATAGTGAAATTTCTTGCTAAACATAATTTAGCCTTTCGTGGTTCTAAGGAGAAATTGTACGAAGATAGCAATGGAAACTTTTTGGGTTTGATTGAAATGTTGGCTGAATTTGACCCAATCATCCAAAAACATGTTAGACGTGTTACAACTCAAAAAGTTCATATTCATTATCTTGGGCATAACATACAGAATGAGTTGATTTCATTGCTTGGTTCTGCGATTAAAATTGAAATCATTAGAAAAATCAAACAAGCAAAGTATTTTTCAGTGATACTTGATTGTACTCCTGATGTTAGTCACCAAGAGTAGATGTCTTTGATAATAAGATATGTGGATATTTCTCCAGCTTCTGTTAGTATTGAGGAATCATTTTTAGGATTTTTGAATGTGAATGATACAAGTGGTCAGAGACTTTTTGATGTTTTACAAAATGAATTGAAAGAACTTGGTCTCGACCTATTTGACGTGAGAGGGCAAGGTTATGATAATGGGTCCAATATGAAAGGAAAACACCAAGGTGTGCAAAAGAGATTTTTAGACATAAACCCGAGAGCCTTTTATACTCCTTGTGTTGTCATAGTCTTAATTTGGCATTGTGTGATATGACTAACTCTTGTATTAAAGCTAGAAAATTTTTTGGAGTTGTTCAACGCGTTTATACAATTTTTGCCAATTCTACTAAGAGATGGCAAATTTTGAAAGATAATGTAAAATGGTTGACTCCAAAATCATTGTCATCCACTCATTAGGAGAGTCGTGTAGAAAGTGTCAAAGCTATAAGAACTCAAATGTTAGAATTTACAGAAACTTTGCTTGAAGTGTCAGAAAATGATCTTGATCCTAAAATACAAAATGAAGCTAAATCCTTAGCAATAAATAAGCTTGGTAATTTTGAGTTTTTGATGGCTATAATTATTTGGTTTGAAATATTATCTGCAATTAATTCTGTTAGCAAGCTTTTACAGGAAAAGGATATGCTTATTGATGTTGCTATGGAAAAAATTAAGGGGTTGATTTCGTATTTTAAGGGATATAGAGAAACAAGTTTTTATAAGGTATTGATTAACGCTAAGGAAATTGTGGTGGAATTGAATATTGCTCCAATATTTCCTCAAAGGCGTATAATTAAAAGAAAAAGGCAATTTGATGAGAATTTGAATATCCCATCAGTCGAGCTATCAGAAGAAGAATCATTCATGGTTAATTATTTTCTTTACCTTGTTGATCAAGCTGTTGTTTCTCTTAATAAGAGGTTTGAGCAATACCAAAAGTATGAAAGTATTTTTGGTTTCTTGTTTATTTCTCACAAGTTACAATCATTAGATGATGCAACTTTGAAGTCTTGTTGTACTAACTTTGAGCAGGCATTGAAACATAATGAGCAATCTGATATTGATGTGAATGAATTTTTTGCAGAGTTGAAGTTACTAAGAGAAATGTTGTCTAAAGAAACCATAAGACCTACTGATATATTATTATTTTTAAAAGGCTTGGATTGTTTTTCTAATACAGTTATTGCATATAGAATCTTATTGACTATTCTTGTAACAATTGTTTCTGCAGAAAGAAGTTTTTCAAAATTGAAGTTGTTAAAGACTTACTTGCGGTCTACCATGTCACAAGAAAGACTTAATGGATTGGCATTAATAGCTATTGAAAATGATATTTTGAAGACAATAAAATATGAAGACTTAGTTGACGATTTTGCTTCAAAAAGTGTTCGTAGGAAGACTCTTTTTATGTAGTTAGATAATTTAAGTTGTAAGAATTGGTGTTAGTAGTTTAAACAATATCTTTGAACTTTTTGGTACTTCATTTGGTTAATATATAATTTTATCTTTTGTTTGTCATTTTTAATCATTAAAATTATATATATATATATATATATATATATATATATATATATATATATATATATATATATATATATATATATATATATATATATATATATATATATATATATATATATATATATATATATATATATATATATATATATGTCCATTTTTAAAATTAGAACAGGGCCTCTGAATTGATTGGGCCGACCCTGTTGATAGACCTAGAATGACATTCATTCAAATTTAATACAAGTTTTCAACTTTCTCCTCGGTTTCATCCTCCTTTAATTTTATAAGTTTATCTTAATTTTCCAGAAACAGTTACTTATCAAGTTCTCCCAATTTATGTTAATTAATTGATGTTTTTATTGATAAATATTGTTAGTGAGTTTGTTATATCATATGTGATTGCTTATCTCACTAACCCCTCATTGAACTCGCATTCATTTAAATAGATTTTTGTTAGGGACAAATTAGTACTACTTTTTATATAATTTTATTGGTCCCTTTTACCAATTTTTGATGTAAATTACACACTTTTATTCTCACTATTTTGTATAAATGCAATTAGGTTTAATTTATGTTGTTTTGAGTAGTTATTTCACATATTTGTTAGTTTTGTAGAATTCTTGGACAAGAGAGCTTCGGAATGCATAATCATAATTTGGAAGAAGTGTTGAATGCAATTTGGAGGCCTATTTTTGAAGATAAACAATTTGAAGAATCTTTGGATGAAGCGTGCAAAGCAAGGAAGCTGAGGTAGCTTCAGTTCGCGCCGCGAAGCTTGCGAATCCAGCAAGCTGTTTTGGCCAAGTGTGCTGTTTTCAAGGCCAGCTGTGTCTGCCATTTCTGTGTCTGTTTTAGGAGGCTTTTCAGCTTTAGATGAAAATGATCATTTTAGGAAAGGTCAACCCTTTTAGAAATCAGAATGGAAATTGTACATTGATTCATTCATAGTTTGCTATTTTGTAAGGGAGAAAAACAAAGTTTATTTTCTTCATTGCCTTGTGCTTTCAAAAAATGATGATGAGGAGCTAAACCTCATTTTGTCAAGATTGGAGGTAGTAGCTATTTCTATTTGTTTATGTATTTCATTTGACTCTTATATATGATAAAAGATTGTTGATGTATTGAATGATGTTTTTGCCCTAAGTTGAATATTAGATTTGAGTAGTTGTTGAAAGAGATTATTTGAGTCTTGATATAAAACATATTTTCAAGTAGTGAATAAGTTGTAGAAATAGATTTATTCACCACTATTCTTTTGTATCAACCATTAAAGATTGCTATATTGATAGTTAGGTGGAGAAATCGTCTAAAGATTAATATAGTGATTATCACAATATCATTTAGACATAAATGATATTGAGAGGATACTTGAACATGATCAATAATCTTGAATCTATATAGTTTTCATAAGGAATCATAAGCAAGTTGAATAGTGAACTCCAATCTTGCCAAGCCTTTTACATTTGATTAAAACTATTTTATTGTTTTAGTGACATTTTACTCAAAAGATAACTTTGCAAACAAAACAATTTGGTTACTTTCTAAACTTATAACAATTTGGATTATAGAACGGCGGTAATAACAACCAATCTCTGTGGATATGATATTAAAATATTTTCCGAAAATATACTTTTCAACAATTTTTTAGATAATAATTAGAAACATTAAATTATTCTTGAAAAACAACTTAGACGATCCAATGTTTTTTGAATTGCATGCATCTTGTAATTCATGATTTCCTCTTTAACCAATAGAATTTGATTCAAAGCCACAAATTCTTCAAAGCAATAATGATAAATAGATATCAGGCTGATTCTTTCACACAAAATTTGATGTTTGCAAAATAAACTAAAAAAAAGGAAATCAAATTTTGTGTGAATGACTTAGAAGACATGAATTCATCTTCATTACTTTGAACAATTTGAGATTGAATCAAATTATATGGGTTAATGAGGAAATTATGAATTAGAAGATGCATGCAGTTTGAAAAACATTTGACCATTTGAGTTTTTCAAGAATAATTTAATTTTACTTATTAGTATATCAAAAACCTATTTGAATGGTTGTATGTGGTTAATGAGGTGCGGGAAAAAACAAGCAATCCCATATTTTATAATAAACTTTTACACACACCACCACGGTTGGAACAAATAACCATGGGGAAATATTAAAAACGCAAGAACGACGTTGTTAGGATTCGAATCCAGGATCTATAAATTATTTAACAATGGTTATTTTCTTTACCCATTGTTATAAGTATAACACTATCTAACATACCACCACTGTCACTCGCCCGTTGTGAAAACCAACATACATACAATCACACACTACCTAACATACCACCACGGTCACTCACCCGTTGTAGAAACCAATATACATACAATCACACACTACCTAACAACAGACGTGAAACTGTCATTATATGTGTTTCACAACCGTCATTATATGTGTTTTCTATAGTAGTGTAAAAGGTATCCCTGACCATCACTTCATTAATCAAACCCTTGTGAGGTAAAAAGTACAAAAACCCTTAAGGCGTTGTTAATTATTGCACAAAAATCTTAAAGGGCAAAATTACAAAAGCCTAAAGGGGGGAAATGACAGAGCTGCAAGATTAACAACCATTCTCTCGGGGGCACCTTTCCTCTAAGGAGATCTCTAAGAGAGCGGTATTTTCCAAAGGAGTTTCCTCTGCCATTACCTTGTCACCATCAGACTCAATCTGCTCGCCCACATCAAAAGACATATCAGGCTTCTCAAGAGGTGGAACCTTTTCTTATTCCACCAACTGGCCATCATCGACCATCTTGAATAGATCCATTTGACTTTGGTCTAGATTAGGGTAGAGGAAGATTAATTTCCCCTTCTCCTTCTCAATGTACTGGTCAGAAGTGTCCACTAATTCATCTTTAATCGTGGACAACTTTTCCTCCAACTTCTTATTGGAGCGAATGGTCTCCTCGAAAGATTCTGTTAGGCTTTTCTCTTTGACTAGCGCTTTCATTGTCTCCTGACCATAGCCAAGGTATCCCTTGGAAATGGGGAGTTAGGACTTTAGCTCATTCACCGCTTGTGTGTGGTTCTCACGCTGGACTCACGTCATCAACAAATCCTTCACCAAGTGATTCTCCATCAAATCAGACAACTTATTGTTCGTTGTGCTACACATGTTCTTATAGTTTCCCAAAAAATCTTTAGGAAAACGAAGGTGGACGCTAATAAATTTTAAGACATTGAATATTGGATCAATCCACTTTAAAGATTGAGGGGGTGAGTCGTTCCTTGTTAGCGAAGAGTACTTACATGCTCAATCCTCTTCAGAGATTACCATTTAAAAAGAAATTTCAACTTGCTTTTTCATATATTAAAATTCTAAAGTACATATAAACAACTACACTATGAATAAATAATACCTTGCCCTTATTATTTTATTTTAAATTAAAAAAATACTAAAAGAAAGAAATAATAAGGAAAATAGGAATTTATCAAAAAAATAAATAAAATAAACAACTAGGTAAAACGTTGCGTTTAAACTTTAAACATTATTAGTCTTTTTCTTTTCCTTCTTCTTGATTCGGTCACGTTAGGGTTTTAACAGTTGAATTGAAATCTGCACTTCGTTTTCCGATCGAAGAATAATCGATTCCGTTGATTGATATGGCAGACGAATCCATCAAATCCGTAACAACGCAATCCCTTTTATATTATTTTTTCTATTTGAAGTTTTATTTCTACGATCCTTTTTTATTGGTCTAACCGTTTTTTTCTCCATGTTTGGTACATAAAAATGCAGGCTTTCCTTGAAATTCAAGGTCGCATGATAGAAACTACAAGGAAATTGAAGCAGGTTTGTTAAAATCTCTCTTGATTTTTAGTTACTATTATCATTTTTATTTATCAACATTGTTATTGATTCTTGATTTGAATTTCATTGAACTGAATATGTGAGGGTGGTGGTAGTAATTAGTGGTTACTATTTAGTCATATGTTGATTTGAAATATAACAGTAAACGAGTTAATGTGAAACCCTCAATTTTGAACTATCATGTCACAGTGTAAACAAGTTTTAAGAAGTGAAGTGATATTATGACATATTAGCATGAGAAGATAGTGAAAATGTAAAATATAATTGGAAGTATGCGTATGTATTGGCAATGTATACAAACAATTGATACAACCAGTGTAGTCAAGATCGAGTGCTGGATCGTAAGATGGTAAGAACTTATGTGCTAAGGTTGTCTGAGAGTGTGCTAAGGATGTCTGGGAGTGCTACCATCAGAGAAAGATCGTTTTCGTCGACAGCATGGTCAAGATTGCAGTTTTTTGAAGCAAGATCGTAAAAAAAAGTGCTGGGTTTTTTTTAGGCCTGTATTATGATTTTCATGTTTCTGTATATGTGTGTGTGTGTGTATGAAATTGCCCTTTTTCCCTTTGGTGTAGGATCTTACGTGCCGTGCTAACGATCCGAGTTTTACGAATTTTCACAAGCCAACTGATCCTACTTAAGATCTCGTGTTTCACATTAGATACAACACTGACAATGGAAAGTAGATAGTAATTGATTGAAAGTAACCACATATGTTGATGATGTGTTGGCATTGACACGTGTTTGACATTTTCGATCTGAAGTTTTGGTGCTACAATGTTGAACTCAAATTAATTTATGTTTTATATTTATATTTTGGTAGTTGTTTTGAATATTGGATACTTATAAGTAAAGTTGAAGTACTTTCATAAAAAATAAAAGGTACTGCAAGGATTTCATTTTAATTTGATTTTTTTACTCAAGGCTGAGTTTAGGTTGATTGTAGTAATCATATCCCAGATAGTTTTATAAGTTTCATTAACTAATGACAGTGTGATTCCTGGCTCATTTCTCACTATGAGTAATGTTTGGCATTAGCTCAACGTGGACACGGTCAATTAATAATTCAAGATAATGTGCTCATACTAGAATTGATCTTCCAGTTTCAAACAGTCTAATGAACTTGACATAGATTTGAAGACGATGTTGTGTTGTAGAAGAGTGACTCATTACCTACATATTGCTGACTCTAGGATTTCAAAGCTGTTGTGTTTTAAGTATTACTGCTTGTGTACACATCTGAGTTCTGGAGGAGACGAGAATTCGTAATTTTATTTATTTAGAAAAGTTAAAAAAACAAGAAAGGAAACCTTGGCATTTTTGTTTTGCTTCTGGGAATTATGTGCTTATTAGGGGTTGTTTAAGACTCATAAAGTTTATATTATCCCATGGCATGCAGGTGCAAAACCAGATACGTTCCAAAGAAACAGATAAAAAGCGTTCTTTTTTGACAATGGAGGAGCTGAAGCAGGTTCCCGATGATACTAATGTTTACAAATCCATTGGTATGTAAAAAATACCTTAGAAATGATCGTAGAAGTCTTTAGTGGATT
Organism: Lathyrus oleraceus; assembly: GCF_024323335.1. Classification (NCBI taxonomy): domain Eukaryota; kingdom Viridiplantae; phylum Streptophyta; class Magnoliopsida; order Fabales; family Fabaceae; genus Lathyrus; species Lathyrus oleraceus. Next base: position 404,621,026 of record NC_066582.1, read on the forward strand.
CCCTAGTTTTCTTTAGAAATATTGATTTTTTTTTGTTTTTTGTTTTTGCAGGAAAAACGTGAGTTGTGGTTACCTATTTAAACATTCTACGAAATAGAGAACAAAAGCTTCAGTTATTGTCTGTTTAGAAAATATAAATGACATACTCTAATACACTCTTAACATCGTGGCCAGGTTTGTATTGGAGACGAAGGCGACATTAATGAATGAACAGGAGAACAAGTTCAAGGAAAGTGAAACTTCAATTACCGCATTACATGTAAATGTCGTTCCTTCGCTTACCTAGAAATTTATATTCTTTCATAATTTTTTTAAGTGTTGAATTTCTAAATTTGGAAGGAAGAAAATTAAATTTCAAGAATGAGACAAAAATAACAGTTTTAGCTAAATTTCTGGAATAGTGTAAATATAAGTTTCCTTGATATCTGAGTGAAAAACTAATATTGCATTGGACAGAGCTCAAAGGAATACTTGGAGAAGCAGATTGCAGAAGTGGAAAACAATTTGAGGGAGCTGTTACAACAAGATCCCGGTCTTGCTCGTCAAATCATGTCAATGAATGTGTAATGTAAAATTTTCATTAGTTGATATTGATCGGCATTGGCGGATTTTCTAGTGAACTTGAGTGAATAGAAAATTTTAGGAAATGTGAGAAACTGAGGATATCTACTGCCTACTTGGTGCCTTCATGGATGATGCTTTTCAATCCTTCTGGAAATGTTGTCTCTGTAGCGGTAGTTGTAACTTATCTAAATTCATAGAATAATATATTGTCTTGTTTTATTTATTACTATGTTAGGGAATTCTTATTAGCTGTTTGAAAATGTCCTGTATTTGGAATTCTTTTCTTCAATTTTTGAGTGCTTTCATTTGCATCTTTATGGGGACTGGAGAAAGAGTGGCTTGAGAGGATATTGAGTTGTCATCAATACTCCAGACTCGCATCTCCTTGTTCCCATGGTGACTTTTCTAGCCTTCAATATGCTTATGGCAGCCATGTTAAGTTGATTCTCCTTTGGAATTTCCTAGCATTGAGGTGAACATTGTGCCTCTAATGTTAGTTGATTCAGCAATTTGTAAATTTTGCTAGCATGCATAGATAGGCCTCCTCGACTTATCTGGCAGGTCGGACCAATGGTTGGTCTCACAAATTTATTGAATAGTAAATGAGTTTGATTGGATTGAATAGATTGAGTTCAAGGTTGTACAATGGTGGAAGACATAAAAGAGAGAATAAGCTAGAGTTGTCTAACTCCTAACCAGAGCATAAAGCTTCTAGTTAATATTCTCTTTACTGAATGAATGATAATAACTTTTTTTTAATGCATTACACATTACTGTCCCTCTCTTTTAATAGAAAAATCTCTAAAATTAAGAGAGTATCCAACTAACTATTAATTCCATATCTTATACAATCTTCTAGAAATTTTGCTTTTATGAGAACTGGAGAAGAGTAGCTTGAAGAATGGGACCATAAAAGTTCTAAAATATCCATACTAGACTCTACAAATTTTAATTGTTACCTTGATAGATTTGAGTAGTTTATAGATATGTTAAATGAATTGATCTTATTATTTATACTCTAAACTAAGAAAAATAAGTAATATACATCATTTATTAACCAATATGTGAAATTGAACAAATGAGGACACCAGTATCTTTGTCCTCTACATTGCATGAGAAGAATGTTTTGTCTTTTCATTGACAATCCTTCATAAACATGCTAGTATTTGGTCTCTTTCTTGACGGTGTATCTTGTACTATCTCGTGGACACATGGAGACCAACTGTCATCTCCACCCAAGCCCATATGCCTGTGGTCCAGATGAATCTGTAATATCATCAAACAATGAGAAACCATCACATGATAGAGATCAAAGATGGTAAATCAAGTAGTAGTAGTCATAATATTTGATATCAAACAATGAGAAACCAACATTAGCGCTATAAGTCTAATCAAAACTTTGTATTAGATTCACGCACTCAACACATTATAATCAAAACTTTGTATTAGAATCACGCACTCAACACAAAGATGATTGTATGTATGATGATTTCTACCACGGTTTTGCGATCGTGATTATAAGCTATATACATGCTACTTATTACAACAGTTACCTCAAACAACTATTGTAATATTCTTTAATGCATAACATTTAACAACGGTTGTTCTAAACAATCATTGTGATATATTGATAGAGAGTTGGATAATGGGCCTGGTGCAGTTCCTGATGTGGGCCTTGTTACTAAGAGGCCTATTACTTGGAAGGTATATTCTAGAAGGAAGAAAGGTGGGGCGGGAGAGAGAAAAGGGGAGGCTGGTGAGGTGGCGAGCACCACGTGATTCTGTTAGAGAGATATATGGGTAATGGAATGAGTGGGGGAATGAGGATGTAATGATTATTCTGTTTGTGGATGGGGAGAATTGATATTCTCTGGTACAGGAGCTCTAGCTCTGGTATATTCATATTGTAACTGCTCCTTTATCATATTACACCATATATAAAATACCTCATTTCCTTCATTTCTCACTGTTTTATTCATTCCTATATTGCCATTTGTCTTCTGTTTGTTCTGGTTTCCATCATTGGTCCGACCTGCCGGATTACAAGAACAAGCCAGCGAGACACTTAACTGTCCATGCCACCAAAAATGTCCGATAGAGTTGAAGCGTTGGAAGAGAAATTTGGTGCCTTAGAGGAATCCCTTCGTTTCCGAATGGAGGAGTTTCAAAAGTTGGTGATGGCGGAATTCGCGAAACTTAGAGAGAAACCCTCTTCCGAAGTCTCGTCGCCGCTTTCAGATGAAGTGTGTTCTGAGTTTAAAATGGCTGTGAAGAAGGTAGAGCTACCACCGTTTGATGGCGATGATCCGGTTGGATGGGTTACTAGAGCTGAGACTTATTTTGAGGTACAAGGATCGTCAGAGGAGGTGAAGGTTAGGTTAGCGAAACTGAGCATGGAAGGAGCCACGATTCATTGGTTCAATCTTTTAAGAGAGACAGAGGATAATTTGACATGGTCAAAATTGAAGAGGTCCTTGATTGAAAGATATGAAGGAAGAAAGAGTGATAACCCATTTGAGGAGTTGAAAGACTTGCAGCAACCGGGAGATGTGGAAGAGTATATTTTAGAGTTTGAATATGTTTCTTCTCAGGTGGGACGACTTCCAGAGGAGCAATACCTAGGGTATTTCATGGGAGGTCTCAAATCTGAAATACGTTTGAGGGTAAGGACATTTAACCCTAGAACGCGTGTGGAAGCCATGAAAATTGCTCAAGATGTTGAAACAGAGCTTCGTGGAAGTCTGGTACGCAGAAGCGGTGGCACACGTCAATGGAAGGGAGGAAGAGAGTCACACTATGGGCCAGGTGGAGTAGGAGAAAATGGGTCGGGTTCTAACCCGAGTGGTGGAAGTGGATTAGGGTTGCAGTACAAGAGTAATTCCGGATCAACTTACACAAATGGAGGCCCAACAAAAACGGCCCAGTCAAGCATCAATTCCAACCCTAATTCCAGTAGGGGTATGGGACGGCCGGGACAAAATGCAGAAACACGCAGTAACCTGAGTAAAAACAGAGGAATTCGGCATCTTCCATACTCCGAACTCATGGACAGGAAGGCGAAAGGTCTTTGCTTCCGGTGTGGAGAACGGTTTCATCCTCTACATCAATGCATAGAGAAGCAATTTCGCTTGGTGATTCTTGGAGATGATGAAACAATTAATGAAGAAGGAGAGGTGCTTGCAATAGAACTCAAGGAAGAAGAAGAAGAGATTGCATTGAAGTGTAATGCATTGGGGGTTTTTGGAGTGACAGAAGTGAAGGATTCATGGAAGCCTTCTACAATGATGAGGTTGGAAGGTACGGTGATGGGTGTCGGAGTACAGATTTTGGCCGACAGTGGAGCAAGCCATTGTTTCATCGATCCAAAAGTTGCGGCGGCACTGGGTTTAGTTGTGGAACCAAATACAATGTTAGGGGTGAAATTAGGGGATGAACATAGAGTTAATACTCTTGGGAAGTGCAGGAACATTGAATTACAGATTGGGGATTTCACTACTCGTTTAACTGCTTATGTGTTGGAATTGGGATATTTGGATTTGATACTGGGGGCAGCTTGGATGAGACAGTTTGGGAAGGTTACCTTTGATTGGGAAAACATTGGTTCTTAGTTTTCCTTGGAAGGAAGGGGTAGTTGAATTACAAGGTTTAAAAACTTTCCCTTTAACATCTTTACGCAGTATGTTGAAAGACGAGGAGATTGATAATATAATGACTCAAAAATGTAAATTGACATCCCATCAACAAGAGGAGTTGAATCAGGTGCTGAATTATTTTTCTAAGGTATTTAAAGAGATGGAGGGGCTGCCACCAAAAAGAGATATCACTCACTGTATTGAACTGCATAAAGAGGCTATTCCGGTTAGTGTGCGCCCATACCGATATTCGTACCACCACAAAGATGAAATAGAAAGACAAGTGCGAACTATGCTCAAGCAAGGCATCATTAGACATAGTTCTAGTGCTTTTTCAAGTCCTGTAATATTAGTAAAAAAGAAAGATGACACATGGAGAATGTGTGTGGACTATAGGGAGTTAAACAAAGCGACTGTTCCGGACAAATACCCGATTCCTGTGGTGGAGGAGCTGTTGGATGAATTGCACGGTGCTAGGTATTTTTCCAAGATAGATTTAAAATCGGGATATCATCAAATAAGGGTGAAGGAGGAGGATGTGCACAAAACCGCATTTCGAACACATGAAGGCCACTATGAATTTTTGGTGATGCCATTTGGATTGACCAATGCACCAGCCACATTTCAATCGACAATGAATCAAGTGTTCAAGCCGTTTCTAAGGAGGTTTGTCTTGGTTTTCTTCGATGATATACTGATCTAAAGTCGAGGGTGGAATGATCATATGCAACACCTAACTCAAGTGCTGGAGGTATTACAAGACAATGCATTTGTGGCTAACAGTAAAAAATGTGTTTTTGGTAGCAAACAGGTGGAGTACCTAGGCTATATCATTTCTGAAAGTGGAGTGGCAGTGGATCCAGATAAAATAAAGAGCATAAGGGAATGGCCAATTCCTTGTAGTGTGAAGGGGGTGAGAGGCTTTTTGGGGTTGACAGGGTATTATAGAAAATTTATCAAAGGTTATGGAAGGATAGCTAAGCCATTAACGGAATTGACGAAGAAGGATGGATTCAAGTGGGGAGAGGAAGCCTTGCTAGCATTTGAAGAATTGAAAAAATTAATGACGACATCACCAACTTTGGTACTTCCAGATTTTACTCAGCCGTTCGAAATTGAGTGTGATGCTTCCGGAAGAGGAGTAGGGGCTGTTTTGATGCAAAAGAAGCGACCGATCGCATTTTTCAGCAAGGCACTTTCAAAAAATAACCTTACAAAATCGGCCTACGAGAAGGAATTTATGGCACTTGTATTGGCAGTACAACATTGGAGACCCTATCTAGTGGGGAGGAAATTTGTAGTCTATTCTGATCAAAAGAGCCTCAAACACCTGCTGCAACAAAGAATAACAACGGCTGACCAACAGAATTGGATGTCAAAGCTCTTAGGTTATCAATTTGAGGTTATTTATAAACCTGACCTTGAAAACAAGGTGGCTGATTCTCTGTCCAGGATGTTTGAGGAAGCGAAATTAAAATCAATCACCTCTTTCCCGTTATGGTTACAAATGCAGCAAGTGCAACAGGAGGTAAGAGAAGACGAGCAACTGAAAAGGGTGATCAATGATATAGAATCTGACCCGAATACTCACCCTGGGTTCAGTATGCAGCGAGGGTCACTCAGGTTTTGTGAGAACGTATAGGAGGGTTGCTGGAAATTTGTATTGGATTGGCATGAAGAGAGCTGTACAGGAGTTTGTGAGGAGTTGCGATGTGTGTCAGAGGCAAAAATATTCTGCATTGTCACCCGCAGGACTGCTGCAACCGCTGCCTGTACCAGAATTGATTTGGTAAGACATTTCTCTTGATTTCATTATTGGTTTACCCAAATCCAAAGGATTTGAAGCTATTTTTGTTGTGGTGGATAGGTTATCTAAGTATAGCCATTTTATACCCTTAAAACATCCTTATACTGCAAGAAAGGTGGCAGAGGTGTTCACAAAGGAGATAGTTCGTTTGCATGGAGTGCCACAATCTATTGTAAGTGATCGCGACCCACTCTTCATTAGCGTATTTTGGAAGGAGCTATTCCGCTTACAAGGGACAATTTTAAAAATGAGTTCCTCTTATCATCCCGAGACAGACGGACAAACGGAGGTGGTGAATAGATGTCTTGAAGCTTACTTGCGCTGTTTTGCTTCGGAACAACCCAAGAATTGGTCTTATTGGGTATCGTGGGCTGAGCTGTGGTATAATTCCACATACCATGTGACTACTGAAACCACGCCCTTTGAGGTGGTTTACGGAAGGAAACCACCTCCTTTAATTCGTTTTTCCCAAGGGGAGACGAGGGTAGAGGCTGTGGCGGCTGACTTAGTGGACCGGGATGAAGCCTTGAGGCAATTAAAGCATAATTTGCTGAGAGCACAATAACAAATGAAGAAATATGCGGATAAGAAACGAAGGGACGTGTCTTTTGAAGTGGGAGAGTGGGTGTTTCTCAAACTCAGGCCTCATAGGCAGCAAACAGTAGCTCGGAGGATTAATCAAAAGTTAGCACCACGGTATTTTGGGCCTTATCCGATACTGGCAAGAGTTGGAGCAGTATCTTACAAGTTGAAGTTACTGGAGTCCGCAAGGATTCACTCTGTTTTCCATGTCTCACAGTTGAAAAAGGCAGTTGGAAATTACACTGTTGAACCTGAATTACCTGCAGGTTTGGAGGTCGACGATGATGACTTGGAGGAACCCGAATCCTTGATGGCTTCGTGTGAGATTCGAGAGGGAGACCGATTGGTGAAACATGGTTAGTCAAATGGAAGGGACAGACAGTGGAGGATACAACTTGGGTGGATGAATCTATGTTGAAAAGTCAATTTCCCCATGTTAGCCTTGAGGACAAGGCTATTGTTGCAGGAGTGGGCAATGATAGAGAGTTGGATAATGGGCCTGGTGCAGTTCCTGATGTGGGCCTTGTTACTAAGAGGCCTTTTACTTGGAAGGTATATTCTAGAAGAAAGAAAGGTGGGGCAGGAGAGAGAAAAGGGGAGGCTGGTGAGGTGGTGAGCACCACGTGATTCTGTTAGAGAGATATATGGGTAGTGGAATGAGTGGGGGAATGAGGATGTAATGATTATTCTATTTGTGGATTGGGAGAATTGATATTCTCTGGTACATGAGCTCTAGCTATGGTATATTCATATTGTAACTGCTCCTTTATCATATTACACCATATATAAAATACCTCATTTCCTTCATTTGTCACTGTTTTATTCATTGCTATATTACCATTTGTCTTCTGTTTGTTCTGGTTTCCATCATATATGCACCGAGTTTTTTCAATCTAATCTAGAATATTATAATATGATAAATTAAATTATATTAGAAGAATTAATTACACGTTCAATGCTATACAAAAAATCTTCAACTCTTTATCCACATTTTGCTCTTTAACGGTTAGAATTTGGTTTAATACTCCTAGTTCTTTACCCTCCAATTCCTTCGCCTCTAGTTCATTTTACAAAATATAATTTGCTTTGCAAACAAAATTAGAAGTGAAATAACGGGCGGTTTAAGAACTAGAAGCATTAAACCAAGTTCTAACGATTAAAGAGCGAATGCAGATAACAGACCGAAAAATTCTTGTATAGAATTGAACATGTAACTTGTTTTTTAATATAACTTTTATATCATATTATAATTTTCTAATGGAATCTGAAAAGTTATATATACGGGAAGGGGTTGGAAAGACACTCAAATCACGTAAAATATAATAAAGGCAAATGCTATCTTATGCCCTTGGGGCACAAGTTAAGGAAGAATAAATGACTAAAGATTCCACATACTTTATTTTGGAACATGTAATAATTAAATACAGTAATTATTACAGGTATTAAAAAAATATATGATAAAACTATCCTCACATCTTATATATCAGCTAGACTTTTGATCTTCTCAAATATTTCACGCTTCCTGCATTATTTTTCTTCTCACAGAAAAAAAGTGAAATCTTCTCAAATATGGCAATTTAAGAACTGAAATCTTCTCAAGTATGGCAATTTAAGAATTTTCCTTATTCAGGTATGTCATATATTTTTTGTGTTTTGTTTTTTTATGATTCCAATTTTTTTTTTTAAATAACTTTCCATAGTCATATGTGAATAATCTTTTTTGTTCTTTTTATTTTTGGAAGATAAATACAAAATGGAAAGTGTGGACAACAATAAAATAAATTTGGATTTGAGTTTGAATATTGAATATTTAGTAGAAGATGTTTCTTCAAAAAATGGTTCTTCTGAAATTATTATTGGTCGTAATATTATAGACGAAGTTGAAGAAATTGGAATTTCTAAGAAAGAAAATATTTTGATTTCTAGTCTAAATATTGAGATAAATGGATTTTTACAAGAAAGTAGTGAGGGTGACACTTTTAAGGAGTCAAATATTGTTCCTTTTGTTGGTCAAATTTTTCTTAGTGAGGAAGAAGCATTTATATTTTATAAGAGATATGCATATCAACACGGGTTCTCAGTTCGAAAAGGTAGATTCATCAAACAAAATGGAATTGTGAGTAGGCGTGATTTCTTTTGCCATCGTGAAGGTAGAACTTCCTTGAAAATCATTGAACCATCGAAAGAACAAAGAAATAGAGAATCAACTAGGTGTGAATGTAAAACTCATTTGCGAATTTCTTTACAAAAAACTCATGATATGTTTCCAAGTGAGTGGCGAGTTACAACATTTGTTGTTGAACACAATCATACTTTGCTAACTCAATCAGAAGTGCGGTTCTTACCAGCTAATCGAATTATCTCAGATGATTATTCTGAACAAATTTTCTTGTTAAAGGAAGGTGGACTTTCAGTTAGACAGTTAATGCGTGTCATAGAGCTAGAAAAAAATGTGGAGCATGGTTATCTTCCATTTATTGAAAAGGATGTTCGTAATCTGTTTTTGAAAGCCAAGAAAAAAGTTGAAATAATTGATGTTGTTGATCTTCTTAAGTATTGTGATGATGCAAAGAAGAGTTGCTCTAAATTTCAGTATGCATATACACTTGACGAAGAAAGAAGGCTAGAGCATATATTTTGGTCTCATGCTTATTGTTTTGATTGGTACCAAGAATATGAGGATGTTGTTGTGTTTGATACTACATACAAGGTAAATTCTTATGAAATGCCATTTGGAATTTTTGTGGGTATGAATAATCATGGAAAGACTATACTTTTTGGATGTGCACTCTTACGAAATGAAAAAACTTCTGCATTTCGTTGGTTGATGAAGGTAACTTCTAAGCTTAATTTCATAATTTTTCTTATATCATTTGTTATTATATCATTTTTTTTAATTACATAATTTTTTTTGTAGACTTTTATATCTTTGATGAAGAAGCCACCAAAAACTATATTAACAGATCAAGATCCATGGATGAAAGAAGGAATTTCAAAAGAGTTGTCATCAACAAAACACAGTTTTTGCATATGGCACATCACTTTCAAGTTTAGTTGTTGGTTTAATGCTATACTCCGAGACAAATATCCAAAATGGTGTTCTGATTTTTATGGTTTGTATAAGTTGGAGACACGTGAAGAATTTGAACATCACTGGCCAAAAGTTGTTGCTAAGTATAACTTGCAATCAAATAAACATGTGAAAGAGTTGTATGAAATTAAAAGTTATTGGGCACTTGCTTATCTTCGTGACTATTTCTTTGGTGGAATGACAACCACAGGTAGATCAGAGAGTATTAATGCATTTATCAAAAGATTCATAAATTCCCATACAACTTTAAGTGATTTTACAAAGCAGGTATGTTCTGATTTCTAAAATATCATCATTGTTATAATCTTATACAATTATGTTTTGATTAATTTAAATTAACTTTAGGTTGATTTAGCAATCAATGATATTTATAAAAAAGAAGAGCATGAAGCTATGTTAGAAAAATGCAAAAGATTGAACATGAAGCTGATATCACCTTTGCAAGAGCAAGCTCATAGTCTTCTCACAGGTTTTGCTTTTCAAAAGTTTCAAGAGGAGTTTGAAAGGTCTATCCAATATTCAATTCATCATCGAAATGGTAATGTGTTTGTGTTGCGGTATTATAAAGATGCTAATAGTAGAAAACACATGGTCTTTTGGGATGGTAAAATAGCTACATGTAGTTGCAAGCACTTTGAGTTTTGGGGATATTATGTCGACACATTCTTAGTATTTTTCTTCATAAAGATTGTCATGAAATTCCTTCTAATTATTTGCCATCACGATGGCGACTTCAAGTATCACATGAGGATGAGGAAGTAAATCCTCAACCAATCAATGTTGTGTTTGAGGACTAAATAATATGTTACAACAATAAAGCTCATGCGAATGATATTGTTCAATGCCCTCCGATTTCCAAAACAAAAGGTCGTCCTAAAAGAAGACATCTTAAAGGTGGAAAAGAGCTTTCACATACCATGAATACTTGTGGATTATGCAAAGACATAAGACATAATATTGCAACATGTCCTCTAAAAGAAAATATTCAATTTTCTGCTCACACTAAAAGAAACAGAAAATATGTCAAGATGCAAATTTAAATCCAGTTCTTCTACCAAAAATTTAGGTACATATATATTTTTATAATTTTTTTTTGTTTTTTATATTTTTAATTTGTTAACTAAAATTATATTTTTTTTAACAGGAAGAAATTGATGATATATGTATGAAGACCATCAGAGTTCTTATTATATTTTTATTTGAGTAATTTTAAAAAAATTGTATTTGGATGATATATTTGGAATTGTAATTTATTTTGCTACATTATTGTACTTTTAAAGCATTTTAATTTTATATTAAAAAACTTTCAACATAACTATTGCAACAATATATTATTATAATTTAAAGTAAATCAATTTTAAGTTAATTCAAAAATGAAAAAAAAAGTTTGTCTTAATTCTAAATATTCTCATTAAATTTAAATTGAAAATATAAAAAAGTGTATGTGAAAGGGTAATTTTGTCCTAATCATTTTTAATAAATATAAATTTTAATATTTTAATTACTATAATTAGTTATCACATGTTTCAAAATAAAGTAGATGAAATTAACTATCATTAATTACACCTTAACATGTGCCCTTGGGGCACAAGATAGCAAGACCCTATAATAAATTCATCTTTTAAATAAACATTAACAACAAAGATAATCATTCGAAAAAGACGAGTTCACTGCATAAGTTTTGGATTTTCATATGAGAGAGACGAGTGACAGAGATGTTACGATTTTGTTTTGAAAGAGACGAGTAAAATAGATGTTAGGATTTTGTTTTGAGAGAGACGACTGTTATGTACTGAAACGAGATATAATTTCGCTTATATATAAATATATAACACCTTTCGCCATGGTTGATAATACGAACCATGATGAAATGAGTGCACCTTACACCACAATTGATTATAAGAACCGTGGTTGATATATAAGGTCAAGTTCATTATGTCACGGTAAATGAAAATTTATTTGTGTTGTGATTCAAACCCTTTCACTCCAAGTACATTTCACAACGATTGTTAACTATGACCGTAGTGAAATGTCTTTTAGTAAATATCAATAAAAAAACATCCTAAAAAAAATTATTACCACGGTTAATAGGAAGGTCATTGTAATATGGTGTTACGAAATGACTATTTTGTAATAATGCATTGTCTGGAAAGCCATTTCATAAGATTTGAATAGAACTAGGGATCCTCGATCCCTCTTGCTTTAAATGAGCAATGATCTAATTTTTTTCACTTGCTACATAATTCTCCATTTTACTAACCGTGTATTGTACAACAAGTTTCTCTCTAATAAATCTCATATGGTATGATTTCTCCAATGTCTTTAACTCTCTTTGTTTTGTATTTGTTATATGTTTGCTTATCTTATGTTATATTTTATCTGGTGTATTTTTAATGTTCTTCTCCGCATTTAATTTCTTTTTAAATGCAATATTATTTATTTACTTATTTTCATATGTAATTGGATGTACATTTCAAAAAATTGACATGTAATTTTTTATTTATCTTCCAAATATTCAATAATTTGTTCAAGGTTTTGGTTGTGTTTCCTTTTAATTGATTTAGCATTCAGTATCTAAGTATTTTCTTAATAATTGGTTTATATGATTCTCATGTTTGTCTCTCTATTATATCTTGTGTATGACTTTTTTCCTATTTTTTTTTCTAAAATTGTTTGAGATAGTTTTTCAGATATTTATTTATCGGTTATCATCATGGTTGTCAAAATTAGGATCTCGATAAAGATCATTAAGACATAAACAACCCATACATTATAGGATTGTAAAACAGATTGTAAGATCCCAACAAGTGGACAAAATTATAATAATAACCTTAACATAAAATTCTTATTAATTTAATCATCAATAGCAAATATTCCGTCCAAAAAAGTATGATAGAAGGATTTTATTTGAGTTTATAGAAATGATAGATGAATGGGATAAACTCATTCATTGTATGATTAATCAATAGTTTGCGGTTGCGCAATTTTCACAGTCCTTATTTTGAAAATCTCAAAAGAATTTAAAGCATTGCAAGTCCCAAAATCCTAAAATGTGCGTGCACACCCGTCAAGGTTAATTAACAGGACAAATTACGGGATGACTCTAATTGTTTAATGACCGAGTCAAAACTGATCTTAAGCGGGTAAAAAAATAGGATCGTTGGGATCTCACTTTCCTATGATTTAAATATCTTTCTCTAGGAGTTCAACACTCCATCCAAATCCACGATCTTTGTGCCACTTAAATCGGTGGTCGGTCGTCAGAGCACAAGATCCTAGGATTTTGGAAGTTAGAGCAAGATCCTGACAACGTGTTAATCTTGTATAATTCCATTGTTTCTCTATTTTTTTGTTCTTCCTTCCTTTTTGATTTTGTTAAAGGAGAAAAATGATTTGAACTTGAAATATAAATTTGAATGATGCAATGAGTGTTCAATGCAGGGGAGCATAACTTCACGTGTTACTCAAATTACTCAGATTTGCCAAGCATCAATAAGGGGGAGATTGAAATTGTCCTCAAAAGTGAATTATCGATTATTTTGTTATTTTGATACTTCATGTGTTATGTTTTATTATAATTTTTTGAGTTCCTCACTGAATCTATCATCACACACACAAATAATAGGTTTTCTATGCATATAATGAAAAGTTTACTAAAGTCAACCTTGAATGAATCGATTTAAGATAATGCGTGATCCAATTCAAATTGTCGGTCTATTGGAATCAATTTCAAACAACAATTGGAATCGATTCAAAATGATGTTTTCAAATTCATGATTTCATTGTGTTTGCTGGAATTGATTCACACATCACTTGGAATTGCTTGAGTTAGATTTTTTCTAACCTCTTATTTTCCTTCGGTTTATTGGAATCGATTCACATACTTATTGGAATCAATTCAATTAATAGTTTGATAATTCATGTTTTGCCTATGTTTGTAGGAATTGATTCACATGTTTGAAGGATTTGATTCCAATGGAATCGATTCCAATATCATTTTATCCTAATCATTTGAAGTAAACTTCCAACATTGGAATTAGTTCGTTACAAACTTTGATCAAATTCATTTAAGGCTATTTTGCTTAGATTTTATGCTTTATCTCATGCACTTATAAATAGTATTTTAATTTCATAAATTTATAACTTGAAGGAAAAAATCTTAATCAAGAGAGCATGATCAAATATTTATGCGAGAAAAAGATTTGAAACAACAACTTCCTTTCTTTCCAAACCTTCATCTTCATCATTTTCATGGAGACATATCATGTTATTTATGTGTATGATAAGAGATTGTGATAAGCCATTCATGTTCTAATTGTGAATTTCATAGTGTGTATAGATTTCATAGGATGTGTTTAATCATGAGGAAATTCAAGAAGCAAATTTCATTGAATAAAAAGAGAAGGAATCTTGTCTCCATGGGTATGGAGTTTTTCTCTGTGCATCTGTCAACATGTTGAAGAAGAAGTACTCAAGGATTGAAATTTGGAATCAAGGGAAGATCAACAATTTGTCAAGGTTGAATGAAAGAACTCAAGGTTTGAAGCTTGAGATTGAGTGAAGATCAGTGAGCATTTAAAGTTGAAGTTTGTCAAAGGTTGAATATGGTGACCGAATGAAGATCACAAATGGCTAAGGAGCTCTTTGTATATAAGATCAATTGAGAAGCAAGAAGAAGATAAATTATACTGTTATAGTTTATCTTTGTCTTAATTGAATTATTCTAACCAAAATCTAAATCAATGATTATAATGGAAGAATTTTTTTCCGATGGTTCAACATCGAAGACTGGATTAGGTGTCCGTAAGAACGATAACACCGAACCAGTATAAATCATGATCCATTCTCCCCTATCTCTCTCCTTCTCTTTCTCATTTAGATTTCTTGCATGCTTGATTTAACTGTTAGGTTTATAGTTTTATCTAGAAATGCATGCTACATAGATTTATTGCATTCATAACCTTAATTTGTATAATATTATGTTTGATTAGAATTGGATTTCTAAATAATCACGTTTTTTATTATTCTGTAAAGAATTGAAATTAGAATTTCCCAAATCTTATTAATTGTTAAGTGCATCAAACACCTTATTTGAAGCTTTGGATTTTACTGATTACATTGTCCATATCTTCATTTCAAATCATTCGTGTGTATGTGAATTACAACAATCTTCTTCTATTAACTTAAAACCTTTAAAACAAAGATTTCACCATATTTGTTTCCACTCGTGTAATCCTATTTTTTAAATAAAAAAGAAGATATTTAAAATTGTCTATTCAACCTCCCCCCCCCCCCCCCCCCCCCCCCCTTTTCTAGACAAACTTCCTCGTATTCAAACCAACAAAAAATTCCTTTGTTTCACATCGATCTTGAATTATAACATGATTTCATCACTTTGAGGTGAACCTTGTACCTCTGAATTAGTTGATTCAGCAATTTCCAAAATTTTCTAGCATGTTGTGATATACCTCCTCGACTTATCTAATGGGTCTGACTGATGATAAGTCTCACAAATTTACGAAATATAAAATGAATTTTCTTTGATTGAGTGAAATAATCTCAAAGCTCTACAACGGTGGAAGACATAAAATAAAGAATGTGAGTGCAACTTCTTGTTAGACATATTTTGTATGATGTCAAAATTAGGATACTTTTGCGTTTATGTATATTGGACGATATCCTTTGAGTCTTAATGTGCATCTTAACATTACGAAGCCTAATTTTTTTTGGAAATGGTTTAGAAAAGGCTTCATGTATTAATAAAAGGTTTTTATGTGAAAAAAAGATATATGTGTCGACACATACATGCTATGAGTCGACACATGTGGATCATTTTTAAAGGTTGTAGCTTCTGTAATGCATGAGTTGACATATACGAGTTATGAGTCGACACATGTAGTTAAATTTTAAAGCATGTAGCTTCTGTTAGATGTGCCTACTGTGGAGGTGTTTCAGGTCGACACATAGAAGAAAAATTTCTTCTATGAGTTGACACATAACCTATACAGGTCGACACATGCTTCGAATGTGTAGACACATGACTTACAATGGTCGACACATACAATGCATTTTTCCAAAAATTCATGATTCCTTTCAAATCTTTTGCATTCCTTTTGCCTCCAACTTGCACACATATAAGTATTCCATACATGCATAATTTTAAAATGGATTGTTGAGAAAACCTAGACGAAACCAGGAATATACAAAGAGTTCTCTTCATCTTCAACCTATGTTTTATGCATACACACAAGCAAATTACGCATAATCATTTTTTGTTTGGGTGCCATCTAGAATCAGCGTTGATAACATCCAATTTAGGTTGTTGAATTGTAAATTGGGTTAATAATCTTTGAGGGTTTTAAATAATAAAACCAAGTTTGGGTTTTACTTTAAGATAAATTAGTGATTTGAAGGTTTTGGACAAGATTACGCAAGTTAGATTCAATCGAGTGAAAAAGCTCTGAAGAACAAGGTTTTTTGCAAAGGAGTAGCGTGAGACAGTGAATCATTTTTGTAAATCTTGGGTGATAATAATTCGCAATTTGGACTCGATTGAGTGAAAGCTTTGAAGAACGGGGTTTCATCCAAAGGAGTAGCGTGAGACGGTGGATCAAATTGGTATTGTTGGGTGACTTGATCAAGCTTAGATCAAGGGAAGAGAAAATGTTGAAATCAACATCAAACATAGAGTTTGTGGGGTTGTATTGCTACATTTCTCTTGTAAACCATAATTGCAAAGGTTAATTTTCATTATCTCAATTAGAGTTTGAATCTCTCTCTCTCTCTCTATATATATATATATATATATATATGTATTTACTTTTCATTTGTAAATTATTGAATTCGTCGATTGTGCGATCAATACGTTTAGTTAAACTTTTTTATAACCTTTTGAAAAATGTTTTGTTGAGTTGATCACAATCTATTAGATTATGGTTGGATTGCAAATCAACAAAATCATACAAAATTCTAAACGAAGTTGATTGCACACAAGGTGTTCGATAATTTATCTCAATTTCATTGTTGTGTATTTTCTCATTGGCAATAGACTTTACTTTTAGTGTAGAATTCAAGTGACTGTTGTTAAAATTATTTTGATCAATTTTTTTCTCATTACCATAACTTGATTCTATATACACATATCCAACCTTTTTGATAGTTGTTCGGTTTAGACGATTTGATCCAGATCACTTCCGCTAGCCGTTAAAATTTTCAAAATATTTTTTGTCATTTTTTAACTTGGGATCTATTCACCCCCTATAGGTAAGTCACTTTTGTCTAACAAGTTCTATTAAGAGCTCCAATTAATTCCACGTTTCAATATTCCCTTATTAGAAAATGTCTACCGAACCTAAAGGGGTGTACAATATAACACTCATCTTTAACGATGAAAACTATGGCTATTGGAAAGTTTGTATGTGTATCCATATCAACTCGATTGATAAGGGTGTATGGGACGTCATCATCAATGATCCAAATCAAATTACAATGAACAATGGTGAAGGTGTCATCGTACAAAAACCGGAAGCACAATGGAATGATAATGATAGGAAATTATGGTCACATGATTGGAAAGCACAAAATATTCTCATATCTGCACATGGATTTGATGAATATTATCGTGTTTCCCATTGTAAAACCACCAAAGCTATGTGGGACGCATTAGAAGTTACCCATGAGGGAACTAATAAAGTTAAACTAGCTAGGATCAATACTTAAATCAAGAGTTTGAACTATTTCGCATGAAGCATGGTGAAACCATTACCGAAATGCAAAAGAGGTTTACACATCTTATAAATCATTTAAATGCTCTAGGTAAGCCTATTTCCAATGATATTGCTACTAATAAAGTTTTGAGGTGTCTTAATAGGGAATGGAAGCCTAAGGTCACCACAATCAAAGAAGCGAATGATCTTAGAACACTTGATCTCACAATTTTATTTTGGCAAGCTAGAAGAACATGAGCAAAAACCCACTTGCTTGGAAAAACATGAGAAAGAGCATGAGAAGAATATAAAGAAGGAGAAATGCAAGGACAAAGAGGTAGAAAATAAGTCTATTGCTCTAAACGTTTCAAGTTCAAAGTCCTCAACCAATGAGCAAAGTGATGACGAGAATTCTGATGGTGAAGAGATGGGGTTGTTCGTCAAAAGGTACCATATGTACATAAGGAAAAATAGAGTTAAGCACTCTGACAAGAACGTAATCAACTTTAGAAGGCTATTGAACTCCTCAAAGGAAGATGAGAATAAGAAGGGTAAACTTAGAAGTTCATGCTATAATTGGGGAAAACTCAGTCATTATAAGCCGAATTGTCCATTGATTAATAAAGACAAATAGAAAGGCCATCACAAGAAATATAACAAGTCTATAAGAGCCTGTATTGTTTGGGAGAGTGAAAATGATTCTTCAAGTGATGAAAGCTTAGGTTTAAGTGACAAATCAAACACACTTTGCTTCACGACCAACAAAAAGAAGAAGAAGAATATAAGTCATTCTAAACTTGAATATATTAATGAATTGTCTTATTCCCAATTACAAAAGGCGTTTGAAAATCTACATAGAGAAGCCGTAAACGCTTTTAAAAACTTAGCCTTGAACAAAAGAATCTTTTCACATTTAGAAGCTAAAGTTTTAGAAACCGAAAAGAATATGGAAGCTCCTAATAAATCTATGGTAGATATTCAAAAAGACAAGAATGAGGATGAAGAATCTTCATGGTTTGGTTGTGAAACTTGTCACATTTTGCAAAAAGAGGTAAGTACTCTTAAATCTAAATTGGACAAGGCATTACAACCAAAGGTCACGTTTGCTATTGATCCATAAAAATTTAAACGGTCTTTGAACCCTTCATATAAAAAGTATAAATATGTTCAAAAGTATTCAAATAGCAAAATTACATCTCATCACAACTTATCTTGTCACTATTGTTGCAAGAAAGGTCAAACTATTGAAAAATGCAAGTTTAAGAGACTTTTTGTTCCTAAAGGTATTTTTCACTGGTTTCCCAAATGCAACCTTGATTTCACTCACACTAAAGGATCCAATGTAGATTGCGTACCTAGCAATTTTTTTTGATCTTGTAGGATAAATGTCTTGGCTCTATGAAGAGAGTATGGGTTCTAGTTTGTGGATGCTCAAGACATATGATGGGTGTCATCTCCCTATTTCATTGATTGTGTGGCAAAGAAGAATGGACTTGTAACCTATGAAGATAATAATAAGTGTTCTATAATTGGTAAAAATAGTGTAGATTACCTTTAATGTTTTATCCGAGAAATGTCGGGATAGGTGTTTCTTTTTCATGATGCAAAATTATCTTTAGAAGACATACTCAAAGACACGAAGAAGGAATTGATTAACCTAAAACGGTGAAACTTGAGGAGGAGGAAGATAACATTCTTGAAAACGAAAAAGGATGAAAGTCCAACTAAAATGGATGATCATCAAATTAACAACATTATTGGGAACATTACAAATCACATTATTGGGTACTTAAACAAAGATGAAAGTCGTAATAACGTTGATGTCAAAAGATTTTGTGGCACGTTTTTCATTTGTTTTAACTTTCGTTCGAGAGTTCCTTGTGAAATGCATGTGCATCCCCCATCGTTCGTACAATGAGGTAATATCATTTCAATTTTCGCTTTGTAATTAGTCCTTTCTTTTACATGTTTATTATTTAAAGGTATATGATATACTTTATGCATGATGCATGTTATGAGTGTTCATTTCCAAAACTTTCAATTGATAACCATGGTGTCTTTCAATTATATGTTTTTGTTGACCTCATCTTAATATTTTCACATGTATTCTATACTATTAATAGCCCATGCTTGCTCCAAAGATTTCAAGTTATTTCAAATGGACGTGAAAAATGCTTGCCTTAATGGATATATTAATGAGGAAATGTATGTTTCAGAACCTCCCAGTTTGGAAAATCGTGAGTATCCTAATCACGTTTATAAACTAAAACGAGCTTCGTATGGTCTCAAACAAGCCCGTAGGGCTTGGTATGAGTGACTTAGTAAGTTCTTAATCAATCAAGGATACTCTAGAGGGAAGGTAAATACTACATTTTTCATTAAACGTCAAGAAAAACACACTATTCTAGTTCAAGTTTAAGTTGAGGATGTCATCTTTGGTTCCACTAACATGCAATTAGTCAAGGAGTTTTCTAAGCTAATGCAGGGTGAGTTTGAGATGATTCTCATGGGGGAGTTGAACTACTTTCTCGATATATAAATTAAGCAACTCAACAAAGGGACGTTTATGTGTCAAATAAAATATTGCAACAAATTGCTAAAGAAATTTGGTATGGAAGATGCAAAATAAATTGACACTCCAATACCCACAAATGGAAACTTGGAAAAAGATGAAAATGGTAAGGATGTTGATGTCAAGAAGTATAAAGGTATGATTGGACCTCTTCTATATCTTACTGCATCTATGTCATACATTATGTTTAGAGTGTGTATATGTGCTCGTTATCAATCAGTTCATAAGGAATCACATTTAAAATCCGTAAAGCGCATCCTTAGATAACTTCATGGTACATCTAAGCATGGGCTTTGGTATTCCAAAGGAATCGATTATGATTTGGTTGGTTATATCGATTTTGATTTTGTCGGTTGCAAATCGGATATGAAAAGTACTTGTGGAACTTGCCACATGTTTTCAAACTCCTTAGTAAGTTGGCATAGCAAGAAACAGGTTTTCGTTTCTTTGTCAACTGCTGAGGCGGAATACGTCGCAACTAGTTGTTGTTCTCAAATATTGTGACTCAAACAACAATTTGTTGATTTTGATATTAAACTACAACGTATTCCTATTATGTGCGACAACACTAGTGCTATTAATCTAACAAAAAATCTAGTGTTACACTCTCGCACTAAACATATTGAGATATGTCACCACTTCCTACGTGACCATGTGGAAAAAGGAGATGTTGTATTTGAGCATGTTGATAGCAAAAATGAATTTGCTGATATCTTTACAAACCCTTTTGTGATTGAATCATTTTTCAATATTCGAAGGGAATTGGGCATACTTGATATCTTAAATCTTGCCTAAATATGATTTATTGCATGCACTTTATATACTTTTCTCTAACTTTCCTTGGAAGTTTAATCACATACAGTCCATCCTTCATCAATTCATACACGAGGTAATATTGTTCCATTTTCTCTCTTTGAAAGTAAGCCTTTTACTTTTTGCATGTTGTCTATGTCCCAAATGCTTGATATACTTGATGTATAAAATATTTCATGAATGTTCACTTCTAAAAATTTAAATTGATGTATTTCAATCTATATGCTTATAGTGACTTCATGCTATTCTTCTCCCATATTTGAAATATCTTCTTTTTTTATAAGCATGTTATCTATTATTAGTTCTTGCATGATATAAGTGGGGTTGTTGTTTATCTATTCCAGCATGAAATATGTTTGAACATGTTAGAATGTCAATAAATTTTTTGTAGTGTGTCATTGTTATGATAACATTTCTGTTTTTGGTTTGAGCGGTGATAAATCTAAATAGTCGCATTGCTATAGCCCATGCATGTGTACCATTCGGGGGACCCAAAAGTATATGTCACATAAACATGTCGCTTTTGAAGCAACTCAGGATTTTTTTATTGCATTGTATCCTCCACCTTTCATGTTTATTGTATATGTTATTTGACATGATTTGTGGCAACTATGTTATATTGTTGCTTAAATTGCTTTTATTTATGTTTAGGCATTTTCAATATTTACATCATTCTATGTGAGTGTTGTTTTATTGATGATTTTATCTTTGCAAACGCCTCTGCATGTTATATTAGTATATGTGTGATATAAGATACTTCTCATGGGC
Source organism: Lathyrus oleraceus (assembly GCF_024323335.1). NCBI lineage: Eukaryota > Viridiplantae > Streptophyta > Magnoliopsida > Fabales > Fabaceae > Lathyrus > Lathyrus oleraceus. Next base: position 404,642,561 of record NC_066582.1, read on the forward strand.
TGCTTTGTCTCTTTTTGATATTGTCAAAGGGGGATAAGCATCTACAAGATGAAGTTGGGATGCATACATTCAGGGGGACCCTTCATGAAGACACGAAATATATTGTCTCAAGTTTTGCCATCATCAAAAAGGGGGAGTATGTGAGTGCAAATTCCAATTAGATATATTTTGTATGATGTCAAAACTAGGATACTTTAGCGTTTATGTATATTGGACGTTATCCTTTGAGTCTTAATGCGAATCTTAGCATTAGGAAGCATAAAACATTTTGAAAATGGTTTAGAAAAGACTTTGTGCATTAAAAATAGGTTTGTATGTGAAAAATAAGTTTATATGTCGACACATACATGTCATGAGTCAACACATGTGGATCACTTTTAAAGGTTGTATCTTCTGTAATGCATGAGTCGACACATACAGTTATGAGTCGACACATGTAGTTCAATTTTAAAGCATGTAGCTTCTGTTTAATGTGCCAACTGTGGAGGGATTTTAGGTCGACACATAGAAGAAACTTTTCTTCTATCAGTTGACACATGACCTATACAGGTTGACACATGTTTCGAATGCGTCAATCGACACATGATATATATAGGTCGATACATACGATGCATTTTTCCAAAAATTCATGATTTATTTCAAACCTTTTGCATTCCTTTTGCCTCCAACTTGCACACATATAAATACTTCATACATGCATCATTTCAAAAAGGGTTGTTAGGAAAACCTAAATGAAACCAGGAATATACAAAGAGTTCTCTTCATCTTCAAACTATGTTCTATGCATACACATAAACAAATTGCACATAATCATTTTTTGTTTGGGTGTCATCTAGAACAATGTTGATAACGTCCAATTTAGATTGTTGAATTGTAGATTAAGATTGAGAATCTTTGGGGTTTCAAACAAGAAGACCAAGCTGGGGTTTTTCTTCAAGAAAAATTGGTGATTTGAAGGTTTTAGACAAAATTACGCAAGTTGGATTCGATTGAGTAAAAGATTTGAAGAACGTTATTTCTTGCAAAGGAGTAGCGGGAGATGGTGGATCATCTTGGTAAATCTTGGGTGACAATAATTCTCAATTTGGGTTCGATCAAGTGAAAACTTTGAAGAATGGGGTTTCTTGCAAATGAGTAGCGTGGGACGATGGATCAAATTGGTATTGTTGGGTGACTTGATCAAGCTTAGATGATTAAGGGAAGAGCAAGTGTGAGATTGTATCGCTACACTTCTCTTGTAAAACTATGATTGCAAAGGTTAATTTTGATTATCTCAATTCGAGTTCGAGTAAAGGGCAGACGTACCCATATCGAGGCCGATTGGGGAACTGCTTATACAAATACTTATGTACTCTCTCTCTCTCTCTCTCTCTCTCTCTCTCTCTCTCTCTTACTTTTCATTTGTAAATTATTGAATTCGTCGATTGTACAATCAATACGTTTAGTTAAACTTTTTGATAACCTTTTGAAAAAGGTTTTGTTGATTTGATCACAATCTATTAGATTGTGGTTGGATTTGCAAATGGACAAAATCATACGAAATTCTAAACGAAATTGATTGCACACAAGATGTTCGATAATTTGTCTCAATTTGTATTTTGTCATTGAAAATAGACTTTACTTTTAGTGTAGCATTCAAGTGATTTTTGTTAAAAAGTATTTTGATCAATTTGTTCTCATTATCATAACTTTATTCTATATATCCATAATCGGGCTTTTCGATAGCGATTCAGCTTAGATGATTCGATCGGGTCACTTCCGCTAGCCATTAAATTTTTCAAAACAATTTTTATAATTTTTTAAAACTTGGGATCTATTCACCACATCTAGATAAGTCGCATTCGCCTAACAAATAACACACCAGAATTGTCTAACTCCTAACTCGAACATGAAACTTCTAGATAATATTCTCGTAACTGAATGTAACTACTTTTCTAAATACATTATAAATTATCCTTCCCTCTTTTTTATAATAAGAATTTCTCTAAAATTAGGAGAATATTCAGTCTAGTCTTATCACACATTTAACGCAACATCCTCATCTCTACTACATTTGTTTTATTTTCGTGTTGATTTTAAGCCACCCAATATTATGTCTCGTAAAACTCGTAGGTCTCACTAATGTCCAATAAAAAATATCTTTCAACTTGAATAGTACTATTGTGTCACATAAAATCCTTGAGGCCTCCTCTGTTTGATTCATCCAACTTGAATTCGATGATTTATATCCATTTCTATTTATCCTTCATTTTGTATTATGGGTCAAAAATATTTGAACTACGTGGCTTGTGGGATGATATGGTCTCTAACTTTTACCTCTAGGTTAGAAACACTTCTACTTTTGGTGAACTTACGCTCCATATATTTTGTCTTACTTCTTTGGCGAAAACCATGCGTTTATAAGGCTCGTCTCCAAGTATCCAACCTTTTTCATTTAAATCCTCCTTCGACTATTCAAGTATGACTATATCACTTGCAAAAAGCATTTATATCGATGCCAACTCTTGGATGTGTTTCGTGAGTACATCCAAACTTCGACATTTTTACACCTAGACATTTCCTTAAAACGTTCTTTTTTTTTTACTTTAACTTTACTCTCGACATTTTTATCCCACAACCACGATTCTTTACCCCTAGGTACAAAACCTTTTGATTCTCTTAGTGTCTCCTTAACTACTTTTCTAATATCTTAAGTCATCTCTCCACATATCATTTGCATTTCTTTGTGGCTATTTGAACCATCCCTTCAAGATCTTGTGTTGGAAATCCTCTTGTTTTTCACCCTTCAAATGCACTTAATATATGGAGCTCCTATGTCACTTCGTCTCTTCGATATCTTCTTGACTCTTACATCCATAAACAATACTCTATATTGGGTAGTTAAACTCTCCCCTGGTATAACTTTACGGTGTAAACAAATTTTCCTACCTGACTTCCTAATAAGAAAGAAGCTTATTTGAGAACATGTCACCCCACTCTTATATGTGATAAAATGATGATCTCTTTTCTTAAAGCAAGTATAAGCTAGAGTAAGATCAAAAGTCGACGAAAACTCTATAACGGATTTACCCTCCACATTTACCTTCCTGAGCCCATACCCCCATGCACGACCTCAAAGTCTCTTATCACGCTCCATACATATCCATTTAGATCCCCTCCTAGAAAAATCTTCTCCCTTTGGGGTATATCTTAGAATAAATCTTCTAAGTTCTCCTAAAATTTTACTTTAAAGTATTCGGCAATCTTCTCCCTTTGGGGTATATCTTAGAATAAATCTTCTAAGTTCCCCTAAAATTTTACTTTAAAGTATTCGGCTAACGTAACATGAGAAGCGTAAACACTACTATCATTAAAGGTGTCTTGTTCCGCTACAAATTTAAAGGCTATGATTCAATCTCTTACTCTATATCCATAATATTCTTCTTTCAATCTTTGTCTACAATGATCTTCACCCCAGTTTTTGGTCTAACTTTATGAGTGTATCAAGCTTAAATCCTAAACTATCTAATACTTTTGCCTTTTCACCCGTCCACTTAGTTTCTTGTAGGCACATGAAATTGATCTTCCTCCTAACTATAGTGCCGACTATTTCCATAATTTTTATATTCCAAAGTGAATCCTACTCTCCTCCTATACCCATAAAAATTATGAAAAATAATTTGGATTACACAAAGTTCTATAATAATTTTGCCTAGTTTCTTATTTGCAAGGTTTATGAAAAAAATCTCAAACATCCTAATTATTTTTGCAGAGTTTTGTGCTGCATGACAATACATGAAACTGCTGAACTAGTGTTTTTTCTCCATCAGCATAGTTTTCATTCAAAGATTGATACAATCAAATTGAAACATCAGAGACAGGTATTGACTTCTGCACACACATTTCGATTATAAGTGTCGTCCTGTCAATAATATTTGAGAACAGCTAGTATTATGCAAGCAAAACACAAATTCATTATTTCATGTGTAAACTGTCATGCAAGCAAATGCAGAGGAACCTAACCAAATTTGCACAAGCAAGCTCATTCCACTAAATACAATAGCTTCCTTCATCATTATTATTTTCATCCAATCACTAATCTTTAAATAAGATAAATGAATTAAGAGGTTTGAAGCTGAGATCTGTAGATGTCGTTACCAGTAATAGCCGGAGTTACCGGAGACAACCTCACAGAGAACGAGTGCGGCACAGCAGGAATCAAATACTGATCGTGGACACACGGAGACCAACTGTCATCTCCGCCCAACCCCATGTGCTTGTGATCCAGATGAACCTCAATGCTGTCTCCTTTAACGAGCTCATAATCGTGTGCGGCCCGGTCAAGTTCCGAAGTGCTATAGTAGCTTGCACTCATTTGCATTGGTGGAGAGCTGCCATACTTCGAAGCATATATTCCGAAACCGTTTTTGTTTACAAATGTTGCCCATCTAACATCTGCTCTACCACCACATTCTCCAGGAACAATATAAGGAACATGCAGCTCATCGACATTCTTCTCGTAAACTGAGACATTCGCAGCAGCTTTTCTGTCTGGATAACACTCAAACGGCCCTCTTCCGTACCAACTTACTTGATCCAATGATTTTTCCAAGTTCATCTCGATTCCCACTCGTGGCAATGGAGGAAGATTGGAATCCGGCTTCACGTTGAAATCCAAAATGATATCTCCAGAAGCATAAATAGTGTACGTCATTTCCGTTGTAAATAAAACCTTCGAACCCTCCTCGCTCTTGGTAACACCATGGAAAACCACTAACACTTTAACCGAGTTTCCTGTCGTATTTTGCACAGAACAGCTCTCGGCAATAAAGTGAACACTGTCGATTCCAGCAGCTTTCCATTTGGACAAATAACTATCAGCTCCTCCTCCTTTATCATTATCAATCGAAGCTCGCCAGAAACACGGGTGTATGCCGTTATTCATAACTTGTACTCCTTTTACCTTCCAGCTTTCGATTAAACCTGTTTTAGTGTTCAATGTTATGTCCCAAACATCTTGCTGGCTTACTTTAATTACATCTCCAACGGTTTCAACAACTAGAACGCCACCTTGAATATCGATAGCCTGGAATCATTCATGAAATAGAAAATTTAAAACGACGCAGCGTAAGCATATATATGAAAACAGGAACATCAAAAGTAAACGGACCCTTACATGAGGAACAATGTCTCTCCTAGGTGGCAGTTGAACTTGAGCAGTGGAAACAGTATGACCGGCTTCAACCCAGCGCGTGGAGTTCAAAAGCTTAGCAGTTATTGTCAGGAACACTTCTGGTGATGACGATGAATTCCATAGAGAATACCATGGACCCGATTGCCAGTCGACAGCATAACTGCCTTGAGGCTTTATTGAGGGAAGACTCAACTTACCAGATCCAAGGTTGTGTCCATCTGCAGAAATATACCAGCTGAACTCCAATCCTTCTGTTGTTTGAAAAAAATGAGTATTTTTTATCTGAAAAATCAAAACTAAAATGAATCATCATCAACTACATATTTGGCTCAGGAAACACAAAATTACAATGAACTATGAGTTGAGTACCTCTAATTTCCCTTCAGTTAAATTCACTTTGATTGGTTGGTATAAGTACTTGACTTCTGAAAAACAAAAAAAAAGCAAAGCCATGACAAACGATCTAAACCGATGAAAAGTGCGTTGAGCTTTATGTGACGGTGTGTGCTACAAAATGATACAATCTGTTAACGTACCATGTAAAACAGGATGAGCAGTTCGATCAGGCCATACAAGACCGTTCAAACAAAAATTCAAATCATTAGGAATATCTCCGAATTCACCTCCATATGCCCAACGCTTTGTACCGTCTGCATGAACCTTCCGCAGAGCCTATACACAATCGAAAAGGAAATAATTCGTTTTTCAAGAAATGTTGATTCATTCATCAACTGGTTATTATAGTGTTCAATGATCAGTCACCTGATCAACCCAATCCCATATAAATCCTCCTTGGAGTCCGAATGTGTTGTCGATCGCTTCCCAATATATATGCAAGTTCCCGTTGCTGTTTCCCATTGCATGTGAATACCTGTCAAACAAAAATGCTATAATTATCTATCATTGAAAAAACGATAATGGAAGAGAAGATTTCAAGTAGTTATATCATTCATGTGAAATTCGAGATCATACTCGCAGAGTATCAGAGGACGTGTTTCGGTAGGATCGTTGGCGATTTTCAACATGTCCCAAACACGCATATACATAGGGCATATGATATCAGTGCACGGAGTTCTCGATCCACCTCCTTCATAATGTATCACCCGCGAAGAATCTCTTCCTCGAATCCAACCTGATGCATTAACAGACAGAAGCAAAAAACATCAACAAATAAGATTTGTTAGCAGTTCTTAAAATAAAAAATTAGTGTAAATGAGAGTATCTATCTACCAGCCATAGCGAAATGGTTTGTTCCGAATCCAGATTCGTTTCCTAAAGACCAGGAAATAATGCAAGTGTGGTTTTTATCCCTCTCGACCATGCCGATCACACGGTCCAACATTGCAGTTGCCCATACTGGTTCCAAAGTAGGATGCTTGAGATGTTTCGAATAATCAAAACCATGTGTCTCGATATTGGCTTCATCTATCATGTACATGCCAAACAAATCGCATAGCTCGTACCAACGCGGATGTTGAGGATAATGGCTGTTCCGCACGGCATTGATATTGTTTTGCTTCATTAAGACCAAGTCCTTGACCATGCAGGCTTCTATGTTTGCCTTTCCGACTTCTGGATGATGTTCGTGCCTGTTCACGCCTCTTATTACAACGGGATGTCCGTTAACGAGCAGTTGTTTGTGGGCTTTAGCTACATGTTTAAAGCCTACTTGAGACGATTCACAGTCGAGCACACGGCCGGATTTATCTTTGAGGATGACAACTAACGTATAGAGGTACGGCTGTCGCAAATCCAAACAAAAGAAAATATCATATGTGATACGACGCAAAATCAGCAAGATTGTGTAAGCATCAGACGCAAAATACCTGTTCTGCTGACCATAGCTTTGGTGATTGCAGTTTTCCCACGAGCGTGTAACCGTAAAACCCTAACGGCGCAGTTGTTGGTTGGAATGTTATGTCTGCTACGTTCGTTGAAAGTAGATCAGGATTCCCGTCGGAGGATTCCCAGCTTCCAGAATCAAACAATGTAGCTTCTATGGTGTAGTTTGTAAGAACATTGTCCTTCGATGTATCTTGTAATCTATCGATTTTAACTTCAACCTGCATAATGTATACATGAGTTTGATACTATCAGATTTCCCAAACAACAATTACAAGCGCGTTTTCGTAAAATATTTACGCTTACCAGCATCTCCGCGTAAGAAAAATCTTCAGCGAGGTTTGATTTGAAGAAATAGTCAGTGATAAATACCTACATGCGAAATAAACGTCAGTGGTTCTTTGAGAATATGAATTTACCTTACTATGATGAGTAGAAATATAGAGAAAATGAACCTCTGGCTTTGCGAGAAGAAGAACATCACGGTGGATGCCAGATAAACGCCAGTGATCCTGATCCTCAAGGTAACAGCCATCACTCCATCTGAACACTTGAACGGCCAGAACATTCTTCAGGTCTGAACCACATGGATGACAAAAATCGGTTACTTCAAACTCCGCAGGTAGCCTGCTGTCTTGACTGTCCTTGCAAAATAATGATATTTTTTTGTTACAAAACCAACAAGTTGATTGATTTTGAAGCTTCATTCATAGTACATTCGTTCTTCGAAGAAATTATGTAATAATAAGCACTTGTGAGACTGTATGAGAGAGCTTATGTAAACAACTTGTGATATGTCCTTAACCAGTAACTACATCATCGGGTTTGTGAATGCGCATTGTATATACCAAAGAGAGCGAAAGAGTTATACCTATATCCTATAGGATGCCCGTTTATCCATGCACAAAATGCGGAATCAACTGCTTCAAAATGTAACAAAATTCTTCTACCTATTGCAATCCAGCTAATGTTATTAACAAGCAACTTAAAAAACAACCTAGGAGAATATCGATAAACAAAAGGAGAACAAAACTAACAATGTTACAAGAATTGAATCATACCTTCCCATTCTTTAGGGAGCTGGAAGTCCATTCTGTAGCAGCCAGTAGGATTTTCCGTGGGAACGAAAGGAGGATCAAGCGGAAAGGGATATGTTACATTCGTATATATAGGACGATCAAATCCATGGAGTTGCCAATTCGAAGGAACTGTCCAATTTTAACGAGCGCAATTAGACATAGATGACTATCTCATCCCTTGTAACAATAAAGAATCACATAAATCAATTCAAATACACTAAATAGAGTATCGTCGAACAACGGCTATTTAAATTTCGCTACGCTATTGCGTGGCTAAGGCCTCTATCTGCAAAACACATGAACTTACCAGGTAAAGTATTCCATTCTGAATCCTGGAACTCATTTTCATGAAACTTAGTAGGGACATTGGTGGGATTAGAAGCCAAGAAAAACTTCCAATAACCAGACAAAGATTTAACAAAAGGCAAGTCTTTGACCCAAAAAGAAGCACTCTCAAGAGCTCCATTAACAGCATCATCTTTCCAAACAGCAGATTGAGAAGCCAGAAAATCCACTTTGCTGCGTTGATACCAATATTTCAGAGATCCTACCCATGTCACAAAATTCCATATTACTCAAAAAGAAACAAAGTTTATGAAACACAATTTTGAGAATAGATATTTCCGGTGTCTATAATTCATAAGTTTTAGATGAAAAAAAGGTAATTTTCTATGAAACTATATATACCCTTTTGAAAAGAAGAAGAAAATTGAATTTAGGATGTAACCAATGATTAAACCTATATTAAATCAAACCGAAAACATGATAAAAAAAAATGAAACTTTAAGATGCAAAAAAGAAGTGTGACCTTCAATTGATTCATGGCAATGTAAATGAACATGGGGGTCTCTTTTTCTCCATTTGATGAATGATGGGTCTTCCCAGACTTTATAACCATTGTGTGGAGAAAGAAGGAGTGGACTAACCAAAGAAGTGGAAGAAGAAGGAGAAGCCATGATTTGTGAAGTAATGTGTTTGGAACAAAAGGAAGATTAAGAAGATGATGTTTGGTTTTTGATTTGAGGATCAGTCAAAGGTTGTGTTGTAGTGGAATTGGATGTCAGAGCCAATGGAAGTGTTACATTTGTTGTCGTTTAATGGTTTGTAGTGATGGTGGTGTTTATGGTTTTTTGGTTTATTTTGAACATCGTACGACTCGTCGTTTTTGGAAATGGAAGTTTTTAATTTATGTTTTCTTTTGTTGGGTGAAGACATTTTTATTAGCAGTAACTTTTTTTTAGTTACACTTATTTTCATATTTTTCATTGGCAAAATTTCTAAATCCAAAAATATTCTTTTTTTTAACTACACTTATTTTCATATTTTTTAATTTGCATATTTTCTAAATCCAAAAATATTGTTATTATATGATATCTAGAACAATAGTAAAACATAATTTTATAATTATAGTGTAACTTATATTAGAAAGCTTAAATAAATCGGTGTATTTTTTATTTTCGTCCTCTGAATCTTTTATTTTTTTGTAAATAATATCTTAAAGTTAAAATCATTTTGGTTTTAATCCCTAAAGTTAAAATCCACATGAAAGTTCAAAGATTTTCTTGTAGAATTTAATTTTAGAAACTAAAACCAACGTGATTTTAACATTAATGGACCCCTTCTAAGAAAGAAAAAAAATATTTTGGGACGAAAATAAAAAACACACTAACTTACAAGGATCAAGACTATTTAAGTTTTGTTAGACATATATTTTTTTTTAGTCATCAAGTCTCTTAACTTAATTTAATGTTCCGTTTTAATCTTTTAACTTAAAAAATGTTACAAGTTAATCATTTAACTTCACTTTCGTTATTCTATTTGATCTCTTCCGTTAGTTTATGACAAAAAAACGTTAATTTATGATGACGTAGCGTGACAACAAAGCTATTGGTACAAATCTGAATCAACATATATATTTAAAAACGGATACACTGTTTAAACGGCAGGAATTTTGTTTTCGGGGGAACGCCGCATTTTAAATAAGGTAATCGTTTTTAACTACATATGTTATACTCAAATTTGTACCGATGATATTATTGTCACGTCATATCACCGGAACTTAAAGTTTTTTTTTGGTCAAAAATTAACGAAATAGACCAAATAGAATAATGAAAGCGAAGTTAAATGACTAATTTATAATATTTTTTAGTTAAGAAACTAAACGGAATGCCTAAACATGTATTAAGCTCATTTTTTTAACTTTAACTTCTCTCTCACTATTCCTCTGTCTCACGATAAGTGATTCAATTGATCATTTTATACAAATTTAAAAATAAATTATAAATAAAAAAGAGCAAATAGTATCAAATATTGAGAATGATAAAAGTAGTACTCATTAAAAGGTATAATTAAAAAATAATTAATATTGCATTGAAAATTGAAAATAAAAAAAAATCATTTATTTTGAAATAATTTTATATTACAAATGAATTATTCAGTGTGGGACGAATAGAATATATATATATATATATATATATATATATATATATATATATATATATATATATATATATATATATATTGTTGAGATTAACTACTCTAATCATTGTAGATTAAGTAAGTTGATTAATACAGTTGGTTATGATTAGTTGTATGGTTAGTTGGTTAGTTAGCTCCATTTGATTGGTTGTTATGAGATAAGATTGTATTATATAAGTGTTGCATTGCCACATGTACACCATTCAATAAAAGTTGTGATTCTTCTTTCTTGATACTTCTTTCTCTTTTCTTCTATTATCTTTTTCTCCATTGATGAAGCAAGCTTCATCATAATATGGTATCATTCGCCAATTCGATCCTCCTTCCGCTGCTATCCAACTGATTCCTTCTACATCCATGGCTCCTTCTCGAGCTTCATCTTCTTCAACTGATTCGGATTTGGATCAAACTTCTGTAAGAACAAAAATTGTTCTACAACAGATTCCTTGATTTTGATGATAACAAAGGATGAAACCAAAAATGGCACCCTAACGAAAAGTTTCTAAGTGTGCAGGGTTCTAAAAAAAGAAGGAAGAAATCTGATGATGTCATCAGATACAGAACCAGATCAGAAGCATATTATCATATGATCAGAAGCATCTGAAGTGGAGACACGTTCAAGAAAGTCTAACTCTGAGCAAAACAACAAAGTATCAGAAGCATCTGAACAAGAAGTAAGCTCTAGATGTTCTGACTCTGAACAGCGCTATCTGAAGAAACTATCTGAACTCACAAGAGATCAACATCAGAAGCAAGATTCCAAGATTCTCCAGAAACATAAATACTCTGAGCATGAAATTGCTAATCATGAAAGAGTAACGTTAAAGTCAAGTAAAGATTTGCAAATTGTTTTCCTAATTAAGAAAGAGACGTTAATCTTCAATTTCAATAAAGAAGATACTACTTGTGGTAAGTAGTCATTTCAAGGAGAGAAAGTTATCCTGCAGAAGCTATTTAAGTGATGGCGTAAATTCATTTTAATATCCACCAGTTTCAACTACTACTTCAACTGATATATAAAATGGGCTGCAATCAACTTTGAAGCATCAGTAAGCCAACAAGCCAAAAATTATACTGAAACATCAACGCTCAAGAAAAACACTCTTGCTCTCTAAGATCTTCACGAAGCTTTTGCTTATAACGTGAAAAACTTTTGTTCTTAATACTGTAATATTTGCTTTCTTAGAAGCACTCTAGATTACATAAATCTTTCATCTATTGTTTGTTGATTTCCTCAAGTGACTATGTGTAGTCTGTATACTTGAGAGGACTAAGAGATTTTTCTCTTAGACGTTGTTTGTAATCTTTCAAGATTAGTGGATTAAGTCCTTGTTGAAGGCGAAATCACCTTGGCCGGGTGGACTGGAGTAGCTTTGTGTTATAAGTGAACCAGTATAAAATCATTGTGTGGTTTTCATTTTGAAAAAGCGCTTATTTTTCCAAACAATTCAAACCCCCCTTTCTTGTTTTTCTCACCTTCAATTGGTATCAGAGCTCCGGCTCTGTTATTGATTTTCTAATCAAACACTTAACAGTGTAGAGAGATCCAGTACGAGAAAAACCATGGCCCACTCAAATGAAAGAGATAGTTACAATGCTAAGCCTCCTGTTTTTGATGGAGAGAAATTTGATTACTGGAAAGATAGAATCGAAAGTTTCTTTCTTGGTTATGACGCTGACCTCTGGGACATTGTCATAGATGGATACACACCTCCAATCTCAGAAAATGGAGCTGAAGTTCCCAGAAATAAGATGTCAGAAGATCAGAAACGTATCTTCAAAAATCACCACAAGGCCAGAACAATACTTCTAAATGCTATATCATACAACGAATATGAAAAGATCACCAACAGAGAGACAGCCAAAGATATACTTGACTCTCTGAAGATGACTCATGAAGGAAACTCCCAAGTCAAAGAGACGAAGGCTCTGGCGCTTATCCAGAAATATGAAGCCTTCAAAATGGAAGATGACGAAGCTATAGAGGCTATGTTTTCTAGATTCCAAACTCTCATTGCAGGTCTCAAGGTGCTAGACAAAGGATACACAACTGCAGATCATGTTAAGAAGATAGTCAGAAGTCTGCCAAAGAAATGGAGACCTATGGTTACTGCTCTGAAGCTGTCAAAGGATCTGAACAATATCAGCCTTGAAGAACTTGTCAGTTCTCTCAGAAGCCATGAGATAGAACTAGAGGAAGATGAGCCTCAGAAAAGGAACAAGTCCGTAGCGCTAAAGTCCAGATCTGAAAGACGGAAACCTGACAGAACCAAAGCTCTCCAGGCAGAAACTGAAGATACTGACGACTCTGAACAAGAAGACTCTGATGATGAAGAAGAGTTGTCCCTACTAACCAGAAGAGTTAAGCAACTTTGGAAAAAGAGGAACAACAACTTCAGAAGACCAAGACCCAGAGGGGATCGATCTGAATCAACTTCAAAAGGTAAATCTAACAAAGATATTACCTGTTATGAATGTAAAGAAACAGGTCATTACAGGAATGAATGCCCCAAGCTAAAGAAAGACAACCCTAGAAAAGAAAGCTTCAAGAAGAATACCTTCAGGACAAAGAAAGGACTGATTGCTACCTGGGATGATAGTGAATCTGGATCATCAGAATCTGACTCTGATGAACAGGCCAATGTGGCACTTATGGCTACCACATCCAGGAGTAGCTCAGATGAAGAATCTGAAGAGGTATTTTCTGAACTTTCTCGATCTGATCTAGAATCTTGTTTGTCAGAAACTCTTAGCTCATATCAGAAATTAAAACAAAAGTTTAAAAACATTAAAGGCTGTCTTAAAGCAAAATTTGAAGAATGTAGTGAACTTGAGATGACAATTCTAGCACGAGAAGATACAATCAGATCCCTAACACTAGAAAGAGATGGAGCAAAAAGAAAAAGCTTAGAATTAGAAGAAGCGTTGTCTCAAGCACCACAAACTTCAAATAAAATAATTTATAAATACGAAGAAGCCTTTCAAGAATTTCTGAAAAATGGGATAGATAGGAGTATTATGGCATCCATGATTTATGGAGTTAGTCAGAACAATAAAAAGGGAATTGGGTATGATTCTAAGGAAGATAAAACTTCTACCAATAACCAACTTAAGTCTCCCTTTTCATATCATTACACACACACACAAGAACAAAAATTTAAAAATGCTAGAAAACCCAAAGTTATAAGGAACTCTGGGAAAACTAATCTGAAAGGACCCAAGAGATTTTGGGTACCAAAAGATAAGATTGTGTATGTTGCAGATATTCTATGCAGCAAAGTTCAGACACCAGTCATGGTACCTGGACTCTGGATGCTCGCGACACATGACGGGAAGAAAGTCTATGTTCCAAAGTCTGGAATTTAAAGACGCTGGATTTGTAGGCTTCGGAGGAGATCAGAAAGGAAGGATCAGAGGCTCCGGAACTATTGGTAATGGTACTCTTCCCTCTATATCTGATGTTCTTTATGTAGAAGGATTAATGCATAACTTGTTATCCATAAGTCAATTAAGTGATAACGGTTATGATGTAATCTTCAATCAAAAAACATGTAAAGCCATTAATCAGAATGATGGCTCTGTCCTTTTCACAGGCAAGAGGAAAAACAACATTTACAAAATAAATCTTTCTGATTTAAAAGATCAAAATGTTAAATGTCTAATGTCAGTTCACGAAGAGCAATGGGTATGGCATAGACGCTTGGGCCACATTAGCATGAGGAAACTTTCTCAGCTAACTAAACTCGAGTTAGTCAGAGGCCTACCTAAACTGAAGTTTTCTTCAGATGCTCTGTGTGAAGCTTGTCAGAAAGGAAAATTTTCAAAAACATCTTTTAAAAAGAAAAATGTTGTTTCTACCTCTAAGCCTCTGGAACTTCTTCACATTGACTTATTTGGTCCTGTGAAAACAGCATCAGTTAATGGAAAGAAGTATGGACTAGTCATTGTTGATGATTACAGTCGCTGGACATGGGTAAAATTCCTAAAACACAAGAGTGAGTCTCACTCTGTATTCACCAGTTTCTGTTCCAAAGTGCAAAAAGAATTTGACTCTAAAATTATTAGAGTCAGAAGTGATCATGGTGGAGAATTTGAAAACAAAGATTTTGAAGAATTATTTGATTCTAATGGAATATCCCATGATTTCTCCTGCCCTAGAACTCCACAACAAAATGGAGTTGTAGAGAGGAAGAATAGGACACTCCAAGAGATGGCCAGAACCATGATCAATGAAACTAATGTAGCAAAGCATTTTTGGGCAGAAGCTGTAAATACAGCGTGTTACATTCAGAATAGAATCTCTATAAGACCTATTCTAGAAAAGACTCCCTATGAACTGTGTAAAGGAAGAAAACCAAACATTTCATATTTTCATCCTTTTGGATGTTCTTGTTTTATATTAAATACTAAAGAACATCTGAACAAGTTTGATTCCAAAGCACAGAAAGGTATTATGTTAGGATACTCAGAACGCTCTAAAGGCTACAGAGTATACAACACAGAAACCAAAATTGTGGAAGAATCAATTCATGTCAGATTTGATGATAAGCTTGACCCTGAAAAGTCAAAGCTAGTTGAAAAGTTTGCAGATTTGGAAATCACTCTTGTAGAATCTGATAAAACTCCAGAAGCAACTGTCACTCAGAACTCTGAAGAAATAAAATCTCCAGAAATCCCAAAGAAAGTCAAAAGTCGTATCAATGTATCTGAAGATTTGATTCTGGGAAACAAGGACGAACCTGTCAGAACCAGATCTACCTTCAGGACTTCTAAAGATACTCCTCTAGGACTAGTGTCTCTGATTGAGCCTACGTCTTGTGATGAAGCACTTCAGGATAACGACTGGGTGGCAGCTATGCAAGAAGAATTGGATCAATTCTCAAAGAATGATGTCTGGGATCTCGTTCCTAAACCCAGAGGCACTCACGTCATTGGAACCAGATGGGTATTCAGAAACAAGCTGAATGAGAAAGGAGAAGTCGTCAGAAACAAAGCTCGACTGGTAGCTCAAGGTTACAGTCAACAAGAAGGTATTGATTATAATGAAACCTTTGCTCCAGTCGCGAGGTTAGAATCTATTCGTCTTCTTGTATCTTTTGCTATTAATCACTCTATCAAATTATACCAAATGGATGTCAAGAGTGCATTTCTTAATGGTTATATTTCAGAAGAAGTGTATGTCAATCAACCTCCAGGTTTTGAAAATTCAAACTTTCCAGAACATGTTTTTAAACTTAAGAAATCCTTATATGGACTTAAACAAGCTCCCAGAGCTTGGTATGAACGTTTAAGCAATTTTCTTCTGGAACAAAATTTTATCAGAGGGAAAGTTGATTCTACACTCTTCTGTAAAAACCTTAATAATGATCTCATGATATGCCAGATTTACGTTGATGATATTATTTTTGGTTCTGCTAATATCTTTGTTTGCCAAGATTTTTCTAAGTTAATGCAGGCAGAATTTGAAATGAGCTTAATGCAAGAACTAAAGTTCTTTCTGGGAATTCAAATTAATCAAACTCCAGAAGTCACGTACGTACATCAAAGCAAGTACATTAAAGACGTTCTGAAGAAGTTTGACATGACTGAATGCAACTCTGCAAAAACTCCCATGCACCCAACTTGCATTCTTGAAAAGGAAGAGGTAAGCAACAAGGTTTGTCAGAAGCTCTATCGAGGTATGATAGGCTCTCTTCTCTATCTGACTGCAACTCGTCTTGATATTCTCTTTAGCGTCTGTCTCTGTGCCAGATTCCAATCAGATCCTAGAGAATCTCATTTAACAGCAGTTAAGAGAATTCTTAAGTATCTGAAAGGAACTCCTAACCTGGGCCTAATGTATAAGAAAACATCAGAGTATAGACTTTCTGGTTACTGTGATGCAGATTATGCAGGAGATAGATTAGAACGAAAAAGCACATCTGGAAATTGCCAGCTTCTGGGAAACAATCTAATCTCCTGGGCTAGCAAAAGACAGTCAATTATTGCTCTATCAACTGCAGAAGCAGAATACATCTCAGCATCACTGTGCACAACTCAGATGCTCTGGATGAAGCATCAGTTAGAAGATTTGCAAATCTTTGAAAGTAACATTCCTATCTTTTGTGATAATACTGCTGCTATTTGTTTAAGTAAGAATCCCATTCTACATTCCAGAGCCAAACACATTGAAATAAAACATCATTTTATCAGAGACTATGTTCAGAAAGGGATAGTAACATTGAAGTTCATTGATACTGATCATCAATGGGCAGATATCTTTACTAAGCCTCTAGCTGAAGATAGATTTCTTTTTATCTTAGAACATCTGAACATTAAAATTTGCCCTGAGTGAAGCATGGCTCTGAAAATGTAAAATGAGACTCTGATAAAAACAAATACACTTCTGCCTCTGACTCTGATACTTCTACCAGTTAAGAAGATATCTGAGTTAGAAATCTCCAAGAATCAATCTTTTGGTATTCCTGAAGATCAGATACATCAACACGTGGAGCACTAAGCGTCTAACCCTAGAACTTCTAGACAGCTGTCAAAAGAAATTCAAAGGACAGACGTTTGAAATCTCCTTGAGCAGTGTGCGTACTGTTGGGATTAGACATTCATTAATTAGCTGTAATCATTTTTCCCCCAAGCGTGCAATCTTGAGCTGTGTACTAACGCAAATTGATGTGTCGTTTTGCATGTGTTTTACTTAGAGTATATAAACACTTTTCTCACATTTCACACACTTATCACTCTCACTCACTCTAAAACCCTAAACCTCTCTGAAGCATTCTCTGAAAGCTCTTCATCTTCATCAATCTTCTTCTTCTTCACCATGGACGCTCAACAACAACAAGTCTTTAACTTCTCTCAAGAAATGGAATCAAGCTCTACTGCTCAAACTTCAAGCATTCCAACTCCAACGGTTACAGGCGTCACCATCACCCCTGTTTACAAAGAACCTCATGTTCTTGACCGTGAACGCCACATTAACCTTTCAACCCCTTTTGAAGGACTGGACGTGTTGTGTGAATCGCTAGTAGATTTCGACAACTTGAAGAGAAATGGCGTTGATCTTACTGAAGAGCTTCGTAAACAAGGATGGGAAAACTACTTCCAAAGGCTTTATGGTCCTGTTTACCCTCTTCTCATCAAGGAGTTCTGGAGATTTGCAGATGCAGATGACCACTTCATCGTCTCCTATGTTCTGGGGGTAAAGATTGTTATTACTGAAGGGTCAATTGCCTCCTTACTTAACATGGAGAGAGCTGGAGGAAAAAGGATTTACAACATCCCTCCTAGGTCAAAGCGCATTACTGATGTAATCAATCCAACAATCTTCAAACCCAACACTGAAGGAAATCCTTCAAAGAACAAAGAGCTGCATCAGAACCTCAGAGTGTGGCTGAAAAATCGTTCTGAGAACTATTCACCACCGTCCAGCCTCTAACTCCTCTGACTACATCAATGCAGATCAGAAATGCATTCTGTATTGCATTCAGAAGGGTGTGAAGATCTGCCTCCCTGCTCTCCTTTTCAGATATCTGAGAGATTCTGTCAGAGAAACCAGAAACAATATGAAGCCCAGATCCTACATCCCTCTGGGAAGATTGCTATCTGATGTTTTCATCGAGAATGGACTGGTAGATCATCTGGAAAAGACCAAACTAATGGATGATCTGGCAATAGATGTTGGGAAGCCTCTGAATGCCAGAAATCTCAAGAGTATGGGGATAATTAAGAAGATTCAAGTCAGACCCACTCTGGACACATCCTGGGATTCTTTGAAAGATCAGAGGAAGATGCCTCATGGCCTTGCCAGGTTCTTCAAGAATGAACCCAGAGATGTTGTTGCTATCTATCTTCAGCGTCTGCTGGATGATGGTGTTGACATCTCTGACTTCAGCCTCGACGACTGTCTGGATTCAGAAGAAGACTTCGTCAAATACAAGAGAGGTCTCTCTGAGAAGAAGATAGCATCTCAGGCAAAGAAGGCAAGAATTGGAGAAGCTTCTGGAAGCAGATCTTCAGCTCCTCTGAAAAGTTCTACTGGTATGTCTGTTCCTCCCATTACCTCTGTACCTTCGATGGTTTCCTCTACTCCTCCCTCTAATCCTCTCACAACACCACCCATTTATACAACCTCTGAAATTCCACCTTCAATCACCAGAACTACACAGCCTTCACCAGTTTTAAATATCGCCCGTACTTTCATACCTCCCTCTAAACCTGACCAATTAAACCAAAACACTTCCTCTTCATCATCCTCAGAACCAGAATCACCCCCATATGTTTCTATCTCCTCTGACCCAGAATACTCTGACCCTGACTCCCCAACCATAGCTCAGATTTATGCTCAAAAATTCGCTTCACAACAACCAACAGAACCTGAAATAACTTCACCACCGCAACAAACAACTACCCTTACTTCTGAAATACAACCTTCTGGAGACCAACCCTCTGACCATCTCACTTCTGATATCAACCCACCAAACACCTCTGCTGCACCTGAATCTGAAACTGAAACTGAACCTTTAGATTTAAATCCTCTTTACGCTTCACCCCAAACATCTGAACCTCAACCTGAATCAGAAACTGAACCAGAACCTCTAACTCTAAATCTCAGCCCTCCAACATCTCCACCTCTTACCTCTGAACCTGACCTTTCTGTACCTACCCTTGAGGAATCCATCATGCTGGTAGCAGGGGCTTCAGTACAAAAGGTCAAGTCTCTGACCACTAACTCTGAAGTCAGTGATGATCCTGAATCTGTAAGGACACACTGGAACAGAGTCATTGGCTGGATGACCTCTGAGGCTTTTAGGCTGAAGAGCATCTCTGAACAAGTCAGAAATGACTACATCAGAGATGCTGAGGCAAGACTCCAAGAGAGATTAGCCAGAGAAGCTGAAGCTAGAAGGCTAGAGGAAGAGAGATTGGCAAAGGAAGCTGAAGAAGAAGCAAGAAGACTGGAAGAAGAAGAAAAAGCTCGTCAAGCTGAAATCCTAAGGGAAAAGGAAGCTGAAGCTAAGGCTCTGGCGGATGCAGAAGCACAAGCTGCTGCTGAAGCTGAAGCTCAGCAGACTCTGACTCTGGGGGAGTCCTCTTCTGTGATCCCTATGGTTCTTCAGACTCTGAAAGAACTTAAGCAAGATCAGAATGAACTCCGGGCCAGAATGGACAAGCAAGATACTGTCAACGACAACATCCAGAACATGCTTTCTATGTTGCTTCAGAGAATGCCTCCGCCTCCGAACCCTTAGGCACTTAGGATTTATTTTGTTTGCCTGTTGTTTTGTTTTTGCTTTCTGATGTTTTCATGTTCTTGTTGCCTTTGTGCTTTTATCTGAATACAAGTTTTTCTCTTAATTTATTTATTTTTTGCTATGTCTTTTTGATTCTGACAAAAAGGGGGAGAAGTCATTAATAGCTCTGATGAAAATATTGTCTAATACCTTAAACACTCTGCAACATATTTTTCTTAAAAAATAAAATTATCTAACTTGGACTTAAGAAATTGCAGAAAGTTTCAGAAACCTCATTGCTTGGAAGCTCTGGTAAGAACTTCTGAACTCCCTAGCACTATCTCAGGGGGAGCTTCTGTCTATCTGATCTAATATTATTCATGTTTCATCTGCTAATTAAGATTGTTTTGTCATCATCAAAAAGGGGGAGATTGTAAGAACAAAAATTGTTCTACAACAGATTCCTTGATTTTGATGATAACAAAGGATGAAACCAAAAATGGCACCCTAACGAAAAGTTTCTAAGTGTGCAGGGTTCTAAAAAAAGAAGGAAGAAATCTGATGATGTCATCAGATACAGAACCAGATCAGAAGCATATTATCATATGATCAGAAGCATCTGAAGTGGAGACACGTTCAAGAAAGTCTAACTCTGAGCAAAATAGCAAAGTATCAGAAGCATCTGAACAAGAAGTAAGCTCTAGATGTTCTGACTCTGAACAGCGCTATCTGAAGAAACTATCTGAACTCACAAGTGATCAACATCAGAAGCAAGATTCCAAGATTCTCCAGAAACACAAATACTCTGAGCATGAAATTGCTAATCATGAAAGAGTAACGTTAAAGTCAAGTAAAGATTTGCAAATTGTTTTCCTAATTAAGAAAGAGACGTTAATCTCCAATTTCAATAAAGAAGATACTACTTGTGGTAAGTAGTCATTTCAAGGAGAGAAAGTTATCCTGCAGAAGCTATTTAAGTGATGGCGTAAATTCATTTTAATATCCACCAGTTTCAACTACTACTTCAACTGATATATAAAATGGGCTGCAATCAACTTTGAAGCATCAGTAAGCCAACAAGCCAAAAATTATACTGAAACATCAATGCTCAAGAAAAACACTCTTGCTCTCTAAGATCTTCACGAAGCTTTTGCTTATAACGTGAAAAACTTTTGTTCTTAATACTGTAATATTTGCTTTCTTAGAAGCACTCTAGATTACATAAATCTTTCATCTATTGTTTGTTGATTTCCTCAAGTGACTCTGTGTAGTCTGTATACTTGAGAGGACTAAGAGATTTTTCTCTTAGACGTTATTTGTAATCTTTCAAGATTAGTGGATTAAGTCCTTGTTGAAGGCGAAATCACCTTGGCCGGGTGGACTGGAGTAGCTTTGTGTTATAAGCGAACCAGTATAAAATCATTGTGTGGTTTTCATTTTGAAAAAGCGCTTATTTTTCCAAACAATTCAAACCCCCCTTTCTTGTTTTTCTCACCTTCAACTTCACCCTACTTTGTTCATCTCAGCGATGGCCCTGGTTCTGTTACAGTTCTTCCAAAACTTACTGGTTCCAACTATCATTCATGGGCTCGAAGCATGAAGAGGGCTCTTGGTGGCAAAATGAAGATTGAGTTCATTGATGGATCTCTTCCTGTCCCTGCTGATTCTTTCGATCCATCCCTGCGTGCTTGGAACCGATGCAACATGCTTGTACATTCTTGGATCATGAATTCTGTTTCAGATTCGATTTCTCAGTCCATAGTTTTCATGGAGAATGCGCTTGATGTATGGAACGATTTGAAAGAAAGGTTTTCCCAAGGTGATCTCATACGAATTTTTGAGCTGCAACAAGAAATATACAATTTAAAGCAAGAAACCAAATCAGTAATTGATTTTTTCTCTAATCTTAAAATTCTTTGGGAAGAACTAGATTTGTATTTGCATTTACCAACTTGTACCTGTCGCATAAAGTGTTCATGTGAAGCTATGCGCAGTGCAAGATCTCATCACCAGCTATTGCAAATTATCAGATTCTTGATTGGTTTAAATGACCAATTTGTTGTAGTGAAGCCCCAAATCTTGTTAATGGATCCTTTGCCAACTATGAATAAGATATTCTCCATGGTTATCCAACATAAGCGACAAATTCAGCTCCCTATTCCAAATGATGAGTCACAAACACTGATTAATGTTGCTGATTCCAAGAGGTTTGGAGCAAGAAATAATGCATTCAAGCATGTTATCCGTGTTTGCACATTCTGTGGCAAGACTAACCATACTGTTGAAAATTGCTTCAAGAAACATGGTGTACCACCTCATATGCAAAAACAATTTCAGAATTCAGCTAACAATGTGGCATCGGATGGAAATGATGATGGATCTTCATCTCATGGTGCTGACATTAAAAGTGATAATTCACCTATGACTCAAGGTCAATTCAGTGCTTTAATGGATCTACTTCAGAAATCAAGCCTTGGCCAATCTTCAGGACATGCTTCTTCCAACCAAGTTGTTGTTAGTCATCCATCAATAGGTAACACATATCATTGCATGCATAGTAGTAGTAGTGGTTCTTGGATCATTGATTCAGGAGCTACTGATCACATATGTAGTTTTGTCCAATGGTTCCATTCACATAAGAAAATTATTCCCATCACTGTTAGATTGCCAAATGGATAATGCATTATTGCTAACCACTCTGGTACAATTCATTTTTCTCCTGTTTTCATTGTGCACAATGTTCTTTTGATCCCTAAATTTTCTCTAAACTTATTATCTGTTTCAAATTTGTGTGAATCCTCTAATTACAATGTCAATTTCCTCAAATCACAATGTGTCATACATGACAAAATCACCATGAAGATGACTGGTTTTGCTGAGCAAAAAGATGGATTGTACTATCTAACACTAAGAGATAATGATTCACCTGCTACACACACCTGATTTAACTTCTGCCCTAGCAGCCAATGTCACTTTACCAGATAAAGCCTTATGGCATTTTAGATTAGGACACTTATCTCAAAACAAATTATTGTATCTACATTCCCAATTTCCTTTTATCAAAGTTAATCATAAAGATGTTTGTGATGTCTGTTGTTATGCTAGACAGAGAAAGCTTCCTTATACTGTTAGTAATAATAGAGTTGCACACCCTTATGACTTGATCCATTTTGACATTTGGGGACCCCTTGCAGTCCAATCTTTACATGGTCATTCATATTTTTTAACTGATGTCGATGACTGTAGCAGATATACATGGATAACATTAATGAAAGCCAAATTTGAAGCTAGACAGCATGTTATAAACTTTGTCAATCTCATAGAAAATCAACATAACCTTCATGTCAAAACTATCAGAACTGATAATGGTTATGAACTTAACATCCCTGAATTTTTTGCATCTAAGGGAATCATTCATCAAACAAGTTGTGTTGAACCTCCACAACAAAATGGTCGAGTGGAGAGGAAACATCAACATTTACTAAATGTTGGAAGAGCCCTTCTTTTTCAATCAAAACTCCCAAAGGAATTCTGGTCCTATGCTATTTTACATGCAAAATTCATTATAAATAAACTTCCTACACAAGTTTTAAACAATCTTTCTCCTCATTTCATACTGCACAATGCACATCCAGATATGCATAGTCTCAAAGTATTTGGATCTCTTGCTTTTGCATCCACATTACATATGCATAGAACAAAACTTGAGCCAAGAGGTCGAAAATGTGTTTTCTTAGGATACAAGAATGGTATGAAGGGTGTGATACTCTATGATATTAACAGTCATACAATTCTTGTTTCTAGAAATGTCATACATCATGAGCATATTTTCCCCTATTCAAATGTCAATTCCACTAATTGGAACTATCATCCTTACAAAGATCCCATTGACTCACCACAAAATGAACCCATCATACATGTTCCATCATAAAACATTGAATCCACAGCTGAGGAACATGAGCATCATCCTGACACAACCATTGACACACTGCACCATTCTAACATTGACCCTGAACCCTTAGAAAATACTGGTGAGAACCATGACACTCAATCTGTCCCTGATACACCAAATATTGACAACATCCAATCTAGACCTGTTAGAGCTAAACATACACCTCATTATCTCTCAGATTATGCGTGCAATACATCTGATGTATCAACAGTCAAGTCATCATCAGGTACAACCAAAACTAATTATCCTATTTCAAATTATGATTTTCTGCATTTTTTGTCTGCATCTCATCGTGCTTTTGCATCCAATATCACTCTTACACATGAGCCAAAGAATTACAAAGAAGCATGTTTGTCTGAACATTGGATCAAGGCCATGAAGTCTGAATTAGATGCATTAGACAAGAATAGAACTTGGAACGTAGTTGATTTACCACCACATGTCAAACCAATTGGTAACAGATGGGTGTTCAAAGTGAAGCATAGAGCAGATAGCACAATAGAGAGGTATAAAGCTAGACTTGTTGCCAAAGGTTACAACCAAATTGAAGGGCTTGACTTCTTTGACACTTTCTCACTTGTAGCAAAGCTTACCACTGTCAGAACTCTTCTTGCAATAGCAGCCATCAACAATTGGTTTTTACATCAACTTGATGTTAACAATGCCTTTTTACACGGGGAATTGCAGGAATATGTGTATATGACCATACCTGAAGGTGTTACATGTCACAGGCCCAATCAAGTATGCAAACTCCAAAAGAGTTTATATGGTCTGAAACAAGCCAGTCGCAAATGGTATGAAAAGCTAACAACTCTATTACTTCAGCAAGGGTACACTCAATATACTTCTGATTATTCCCTCTTCACTTTGAAAACTGATGCTCACTTTACAGCCATTTTAGTCTATGTTGATGACATAATCCTAGCTGGAACCTCTATGTCTGAATTTGATCATATTAAACTCATTCTAGATGAAAATTTCAGCATCAAAAACCTGGGCATACTCAAGTATTTTCTTGGTCTTGAAGTTGCTCATTCGAAGGCAGGGATTTCACTATCACAACACAAATATTGTCTTGATCTCTTGCAGGAATCTGGCATGCTTGGATCCAAACCAGCTCCCACACCTATTGATTCATCAGTTAAACTACATGCTGATAGTGTCAATGCTTTTGAAGATATTGGAGTGTACAGACGATTAATAGGCTGTCTGTTGTACCTTAACACCACACGCCCAGACATTACTTATGCCACGCAACAACTTAGCCAGTTTCTTCATAATCCAACAATGGAACACTACCATACTGCTTGTAGAGTCATACACTACTTGAAGAACAGCCCTGGTAGAGGAATTCTGTTTCGAAGGAATGTTGAACTACAACTGCTTGGCTTCTCAGATTCTGATTGGGCAGGCTGCATTGATTCAAGAAGATACATTTCAGGATATTGCTTCTTCCTTGGTACGTCTCTCATATCGTGGCGTGCAAAGAAGCAGGATACTATTTCCAGATCATCATCGGAGGCTGAGTATCGGGCGCTGTCATTTGCTACATGTGAATTGCTTTGGTTGATTGTCCTTATGAAGGAGTTGCACATCACATGTACCAAACTCAATGTTCTGTATTGTGACAGCCAAAGCGCAATGCATATTGCGTCCAATCCGGTGTTTCATGAACGAACTAAACATCTCGAAATCGATTGCCACTTGGTCCGTGAAAAGCTTCAGCAAGGCTTACTTCGGCTCCTACCTATTTCCACTCATGAGCAGCTTGCTGATTTCCTAACTAAGGCATTACCAACTTCAACCTTCAACAAGTTTATTTCCAAGCTTGGCATGATCAACATTCACCACGCTTAGCTTGAGAGGGGCTGTTGAGATTAACTACTCTAATCATTATAGATTAAGTAAGTTGATTAATACAGTTGGTTATGGTTAGTTGTATGGTTAGTTGGTTAGTTAGCTCCATTTGATTGGTTGTTATGAGATAAGATTGTATTATATAAGTGTTGCATTGCCACATGTACACCATTCAATAAAAGCTATGATTCTTCTTTCTTGATACTTCTTTCTCTTTTCTTCTGTTATCTTTTTCTCCATTGATGAAGCAAGCTTCATCATAATATATATATATATATATATATATATATATATATATATATATATATATATATATATATATATATATATATATATATATATATATAATATATATATATATATATATATATATATATATATATATATATATATATATATATATAATTAAATAAGAAATACTTTTTCTATCTTCACACGTGTGTGCACTAAAAAAATGGATAAATTGGCATAGAAGCTAGTTTAAATTCAAATGGAATATAAGGATAAATGTTGAAATTGAATTGAGTAAAAAGGATGTAAAATGTTGTTCGGACAAATACGTTATCTCGACTTATATGTTTGATAATTCAAATATTTTAATAGTTTTAGTTATTTTAATTTCAATATGATATTTTAAGGATTTATTTAGTCTGTGTGATATAATAGAGATGAGATATGATAAATGACCAAATAAAAATAAAATATATTTTTAAAAAGAAAGGGGAGTCTAACCTAAACCGTATAGTTGTTAATAACTTCCCTATTTTTGTTGTAATAATCTTTGATATCAACGGGAACTTCATTCCATCCAATGTTAGAATGAATGTCTAGTCTAATGTTGATCATATTATTTGCATAATGATTATCCTCCTTGTAAATATGTGACATAATGAAGTTCATAAATATAATGAGGTGTTGACAGTAAATCCATGTGTTTCTTAGATGCTAATGCACTAAAAAATGATTCTTAAAAGTTATATTGATTAATTTATAGTCAATTAGAAGCAAAAGATAATGTTGCTCTCTAATAGAAGAAATCTCTAGGGAAAATGTAGTTCTATTAAGTCCAATACTTAGAGTATGACTAACACCAATATTTGTTGTAAAACATCCGAGGTTAATTGAGTGATAGTTTTCTTAAAATGCCTTTGGTAGGGATACCAATAGTTTCCCACGTCTGAATTGCATTACGTCAAATTCATGGGGTTGCCATAAAATCTCTTTAATAGCATAGGCTTTTTTAGGGTGGTCGTTGATTTTGAAAGCCTTGAGAATGATAAAATCCCTTTTGGAAGAAGATCTTATATTCTTTGTAAGATTACATGACAGACTGGTGTTTGAAATGATCATTGAGATTAATATTCTCCAACTTACTCTATTGTTGTTAAATACTTCTTGGTTTCTATGGATTTAGAAACATTGAAAATGTTGATTAAAGATGCAAGTATGACCATCTTCTATTGAGGAGTCCATCACTTATCGCAAACTTCAAAAAGTCTAGCATGGAGGTGAAATTGGCAGGGGTGACAACATGAATAAACTAGTTTCAAATATAGATATTACATAAGCGTATTATCAATAAAATTCTATTTTGATGTCTTGTCATATTTAAATTTATCGTATAATTAAGTTCCTCATGAAACTGCACACTCATATTAGGTTAAATTTGTCTTTTTCATGCATAAAATGAAAGTTTGACTAATGACCGCCTTAAATGATTCAACTTAAGAAATTTGTGAGTCAATTCAAATAAATTTGGTTTTTATGAATTGACTCATGACTGCATATGACTCGATTCAAATGAGTTCTTACAAATTTTCAATTGCCTTCACTATTACAAAATGTAGATTTCGTAACGTACTTTAACCTCGGCCATATTATCCACGATGGTAAAATATATTTAGGCGTTTTTTTCCTTTACTTTTCAGACACATTTCACCACAGTTAGATTTTTCAACCGTGGAGAAATATGACGCGTTTTTTTATATATTTTAAAATCAAAATTAAATTACATTTCACCATGGTCTGATTTTCCATCCATTGAAAATATTCCTCTCAGGAACACACTTCGAATCTCAACGCATATAGTTTAGTTTTTTAATCATTTTTAACACACTTTTATGTTTCAATATCTTCGTTCATTTTTATAATCTTGAAAACTTTGGTGTTGAAGATCAATGTCAAGGTTCAAGCATGAATCCTTTACTTGATAAAATGAAGCTAGACATTAATCTTTGATGACTTCTCGGCAAGTGTACTGATAGTGTCACAGTAATAAAAGATCGAATCCACAGGGATTGTGTTCGAACAAGCCAACAATTAAGCAATATAAAGGAAAAATAGTAAATGGGGGTTCAGGTTTTAGAACGAAAAATAAATCACGAGTTTAAAACAAAAGTATTAAGACAATTCGGTTGTGTATTAGAATCTCCTTACCTCTCTTTTTGATGTATGATGATGTTTATTGTGGAAATTAGTAAACAACCGATGGTCCTCCCTAAGCCTTAAAACTAATGGTTACTTGCAGGATCGACCAATTGATCCTAGGACATGTTCTAGTGTAACAGGGTAACACGTTCAATTCGACAGACTATTAACTTTGTGAGAAACGGCTTCTGACAAAGTATTGAACAAGCCAAGGTTTTTCCACACGAAATGATGATGCTATAGACTATGGGTGACTCGTGACCGACAACATTATAACATTCAAAAGACATACACGACGAACACGTTTTTGGTAAATTATATTATCGTAATAGAGTTAGTGTCGACAATGTAGACGACGATAAAAAAAGGATAATTCAAACGTAAAAGAAATTAAAATAAAGTGTTCAACGGGAACAATTGAAAAATAAGGAAGTTGCATTGAAGTAAATGTGGTGATTCACGTACATAGCACTCTTAAAAACTCTTGCTTCCTCGCGCTGGGATTGTGAAGTTTTTTTACAAGTGATTTTGGTACAAAGTGAACACCCCGAGTCCTCTGTGGGATCCCCTATTTATAATGAACTAAAGAAACTGTCTACAAGCAAAAGTACTCAAAAATAACTGTCTGTAGACAGACGTCGTGCCACTCGATCTAAAAACTGCTCCATATTTTGGCGCTTGTTCTCCTTGTAACTGCTAGTCATTTTGAATTTCAAACTTATCCCGCTCAGGTATTTATGTCGACACCATCCCCTATGTG
Source organism: Lathyrus oleraceus (assembly GCF_024323335.1). NCBI lineage: Eukaryota > Viridiplantae > Streptophyta > Magnoliopsida > Fabales > Fabaceae > Lathyrus > Lathyrus oleraceus. The sequence continues at coordinate 404,671,356 of NC_066582.1, forward strand.
TTTGGTACAATCAAGAATTTCTTAAGTCACAATCTCCAGTTCAGTCGACAGAACGAATTTCGACCAAACATGCTTCTTCTGTCGGTTTCATCTTCTGGTAACTTGTGGTTTTCCCAGCTCTTGCTTATCTTGGGCTCATCTTTCTTTCAAACCTCCCTTTGGTGGGGTATAATCCTTAAATCCATAAGGCACTTTCATTAATTACGCCTTCAACATGCCCTATCAATTTCTTATGGTAACAAAATGCCCCCCGGAGATGCCATTTTCGAATGTCGACTTTTTATGAGATAATGGCATCTTTGAGATGTCGAATTGTTCTTTACCGTTTCCACTTCTACTTGGTGGTACACCTGTTTGTCCCACGATGCTGACGTCATCTAATCATGACAAACATCTCCTTTTTCTCTCGAGACTCACAAAATCACGTCTCCATCACTTCACGTCTTTATGACGGAAACGTGTTTCCAACCACGACTGCCTCTTCGCCTCCACGTGTCTGCAGACGTGGGGTCATGGGTACATGTGTCAGAAAAGGAAAATAAAACGTCCATTTTTCCTTTTCATAGGGTTTAATTCTTATAAAACCCTTGTTTCTTCTTCTTCTTTCCTTTTTTCGCCCTCTGCTTCAGTAAACGAAAACAACCTTTCTTCTTCAAACCTTCAACTTCTTCCATGGATAGCTCAAGCAAAAACAAAACACTTCTCTCCGCTGCGAAGCTCACGCAACCACTCACCATTGATGGCAAGGAATATGTTCTTGAACCTCCCTTTGGTGAAAAAAAAGCCAAAATCTGGTGTTCCCAGGTATTAATCCCTTTCTCCCTATCTGACAAACCTCTAGCATTCTTAGGTCCACTCCCAGAAAATCGCCAACCTGAGATAACTAAGGAAAAAAATCCTTTTTCCCTACCAGTCATCTTTCTGAACCACTAGTTTCTTCTCAAAAACCTTTCTCCCTCCATTATGTTGAAAGGAATTTTAGAACTGCTCCTCCCAAGAACTTTCCTAAGTTTTACGCTTGGATGTATCATTTAGAAGCAAAAAAAATCGACCATTGGAAACGAATAGGTATATATACCCTTTTGTAGATTTCCCGTTGTGGCCCCCCTCAATCCTGTGGCATGTTGTTGGCTGCCCTCCAATCTTGGGACAGTTCGACCAACTCCTTTCATACAAAGTGTGGTATGATTACGCTGACGCTTTTAGATACTACTGCCATTACAGGCCTAAAACCGACCGGTGAAGTCTTCGACTGTGAAGTCGTAGCACCAGTCTCTCTAAGGTTTAACGTTAGTGATTCTCGCAAGTCGACATATAATAACTTCATTGATCATCGTGCTACACCTTCAGGCCCTGTGACCACTGAAGAACATGTGGCATTTCTAACTCTTTGGCTGTCTCATTTTGTGTTTTGCTCTAGATCAATGCAGATAGCTAAACACTTTGCTCTCCTGGCAACTCAGCTACACCAAGAGCGCGACATCATTTTTGGCCAATTAATACTGGCCTCTCTTTATGAGTCTTTATCTGAAGTTGTCTGCCAAATCAAACTCTTTGACCCTGAAACTTTTGAAAAACTTCTGGTTCCCATGATGCGTCATCTCGACAACGTTAGGGAGAATGAACACCAGATTGTAACCATAGAGGCCTTTGTGTAGGAGAAATGGGAGCTGGTGATGAAAGTCGACGAAGAGGTCACCAAAATGCTGGGAATGATTAAGGAGAAGAAGAAGGAATTGGCTTCCAAACAAACAAGAGTTGCTGAGAGACGCCTCCAAATTGATGACCTTCGGCGTCAAATTGCTGCTCTGGACAGTGAATTAGGGTCAATCACTGAGGAGGAATCCCGTATTATCGACAAGGTTGTGAAGTCGACCCAAGATACTGTCGAGAAAACCACCACAGATGCCTTGGAGAGTTGCATGCCCATCCTCAAAAAGGCCAGGGCTTCACAATTGCATGCAACTCGCTTGCAGGCATATGCTGTATGCCCCCATGCAATTGGCATTCCTGACAACTTTTAGCAAATTCAATGCAATCTTTCAACATTGAAGGCCAATACACTCCTGAACGCATCAAAAGCCATTTCATCTTCAGTCCCGCTTGATGCATCCCACACGCTCCACTATGTACACAAGACACAACCACATATGCCTCACTTTCTCCCAGGCACTTTAGCAAAACTCCTTCAGCTGTCTTTTTGAACAATTCATCATTCACCAGGACATAGCTGAGGGCCCTATATTTTACCTTTCTATCTGTCGACCCTATAGGATTACGTAAATAATCGACTAATAGCTTGCGTCAATCATTTTCTCCCCCGTCGTCGATGTTCAGAATTTCAAAATGATATCTATCTATAGCTCCTAACTTTTTAATCGACAAATCTGATGGTGATAACAATGTTGTTCGTACCTTCTCTCTTACTTGAACCTCTTCTTCATTCTGGTCTTTCAACGCTTTATACCCTGAAGCTTCCTGTGCCAAATCATTGGCTCTCTGATTCTCTTTCTGGGGTATATGATGGAGGCTTACTTGCTCAAACCTTTTGAGTAGTCTGATGGTAATCACAAAATACATGATTAAATTTTCTTTGACACACCTGTATTCTTTTGATACCTGTTTAATTACTAACCCAGAGTCTCCCATTATTTCGACATTTCTTGCTCCCAATTCCAACAGAAGTTCAAGTCCTGTGATCAAAGATTCATATTCCACTTCATTGTTTGTGCATACTCCTTCAATTCTATATTTGAACTCTGCTGGAATTCCATCTGGAGAAATTATGACTCCCCCCATCCCAGATTCATTCGTATGTATTGAACCGTCGAAGTACAATCTCCATGGTACTATGTCTACATAATTTTGAGCCATTACGACCATCGAATGGTCGACAAGGAAATTTGCCACCACTTGCCCCTTCATCGCTTTTAAGGGCACGTACGTCAGAAAATACTCAGTTAATGCCAAAGCCCATTTACCAATTCGACTATGCAAAATTGGTTTAGACAACATGTGCTTAATAATATCAAAGTGAGAAGACACATACACATCAACGAGCTTAATATATTGTTTTAGTTTCATACAAGAAAAATACAGGCATAGACATAGTTTTTCTATATCACTATACCTAGTTTCAGAATCATTAAGCATTTGACTAAGGTAATACACTGGTCTTTCGACACTTTTTCCATCCTCTTGGACTAACATACTTCGTATAGTCGATTCTGAAGCTGCAATATACAACCTCATTGGCCTATTCCTAACAGGAGGGGCCAGTACTGGAGGCTTAGTCAAATACTCCTTAATTTTGTCAAAAGCCTCTTGGTGCTCTTCTTGCCATTTAAAATCCTCATTCTTCAGCCGCAGGAGTGGTGAAAAAGCTATAGTTTTACCACTTAAATTGGATATAAATATTCTAAGAAAATTTATCTTGCCCAACAAAGATTGCATTTCCTTTTTGGTCGACAGAGGCTTGATGTCCATAATGGCTTTTGTTTTGCTTTGGTTTACTTCAATACCTTTTTTATGCACCACAAAGCCAAGGAAATCACCCGCCTGCACACAAAAAACACACTTTAATGGATTCATTTTCAATCCACATTTTTCCATCCTCACAAAGGCCTTTCAGAGATGTTCGACATGAGTAAGTCGACCATTTGATTTTATCACAATATCATCAATGTATACTTGCATGAAATCTTCAATAAAATCATGGAACATTGAGTTCATTACCCTCTGATATGTCGCTCCAACATTTTTCAGGCCGAATGGCATGACAACCCACTCATATGTACCTAAGGCTCCTGGGCATCGAAACGTCGTCTTCGGCACATCTTCCTCTGCAATAAAAATTTGGTTATATCAAGAATAACCATCTAACATACTTAAATATTCAAAATCAGCGGCAGAATCGACCAGCATTTCTGCTATGGGCATGGCATACTCGTCTTTGGGGGTAGCAACATTTAGATCTCTAAAGTCAATGCATACTCGTAAAGACCCATTTTTCTTAATTACTGGCACAATATTGGCCAACCATTCAACATACCTTGCAGTTTGTATAAACTTGCTTTTGAGGAGCCTTTCTATCTCTGCTTTTATTTTTGCCATGATATCTGGTGCGAAACGCCTAGGCGTCTGCTTTACTGGCTTTCTTCCAGCTTTTATTGGCAGTTTTAGCTCTACCAAATCCCTACTTAAACCAGGCATTTCGTTATAATCCCAAGCAAAACAAAACTTAAATTCTTTAAGTAAAGATATTACCTCAGATTTTAACTCTTTGTCGATGTTAGCGCTGATGTATGTTGGCCTTTTGTCGCCATTTTCTCCAAGGTCGACTTCTTCCAAGGGGTCTTGTGGTCGCATTTTTTCTGGCGCCTTTGGATCTTTTTCAGACCCTAAATGTTCATCGTCATAGATGCAGTCCAAACGTTGCATGTTGACGTTTCCTTTAGCCACAGTTGACTTATCTGGAGGTTCTGGCTCAATAGCCAAAATATCTTCTTTCTTTAAAACATAGGCTTCGACAACCGTGTTTTCTTCAGCCTCTAGGGCCGATTTTATTTTGTTCTCGACAACGTATGCCGAAATCCTCTTTAGAGCTTCTAGCTCAGTCATCATCAGTGACATCCCCTAGCCTGTCGGCCATATATCTGCATAGGGTGGTTCCTCTAAATGTTCCACATCCCAAATGAAGCCATAAGTTTCGTGGAAAGTTAGAGAAACAAAAGCTTCACTCAGATTAGCATACACATCCTCGGCTGGTAAACAAGGAGAAATGTTAGCCAACTTTCTCTCGAATTCCTTCTTGCCGACATTGTTCACGTCAGCCAGGAAGTAGCCTTGATCAGCTTCAATGTTTTCGACCACTCCATCTTCTCTCCAAATTACCAATCTCTGATGTGCTGAAGATGGTACAACTCCGACACCATGGATCCATTCTCTGCCGACTAGCAAATTGTAACTTGGTTTGGCATCTATTACCATGAACAGTGTCAACCTAGTTATTGAACCAACAATGATGTTCACCATGATCACACCCATGGTGCTTTTTGTTTTGCCTCCGTAGTCAGATAAGACCACGTTGTTGGATCTAACATCAATATCATACTTGCCAATTTTCTTCAAAATATGATGTGGCATGATGTTAACAGTAGCGCCACAATCTACCAACACTTTGTTGATAGTCACACCTTCCACTTTGGCCCTAATCAACAGAGGTTTCAAGTGACTTTTCATAGTCATTGTGGGCCTCTCAAAAATTGCTTCTTGGCTCTCAACAGAACCATCATTCAGCACAAAGTAACATCTTGGCTTATGTAACGCCATTTCTTCAGCGTCGGCATCGTCTACCGAATCCTTCACCTCAGTAACACAATTGTATTCTTCTGGTAGAATTGACACCACGTTGACTAAGATATCCAAACTTGCTTCTGATTCTGAATTGAAGTCATCAGTAACCTCATCAGAACATTTTTCACTTGGTCGACGGACATACTCCCTGATCCGTTCTTTTGTTGCAATGTCGACCTTCACAACAACTCTTTTTCCAGAATCAGCCCCACTAGCCATGCCTTTTCCAGCTATTTCCCTAGCAGCCTCTCTTTTAGCCTGCTTGCGACGCTGAAAACGTCTCCATTGAGTTCTGGACATGGGGTTCTTCCCCAAATAATTTTCAGAAACATGAGTCCTTTTCTCAGACTTGAACTCACGCCTGTAGTTGATTGCTAAACCTCCTCTGGAAGCAGCAACACCTTGTGGGGTTTCTTGTTTTCCCCGAGGCTTAATCCAGGTGCCTCTAGGAGCACTTGTCGATGGTACGAAGCTCCTAGGCCTTGCTTGAGCATTTTCCATAACTTTCCTTGGGATTCTTTCATTCTGGCGTGCTCTGTTCAACCCACTTCTTTTGCTTTTTCCCAATTGTAGCTTCTGGAAATTTTCAACAGCAACTTTGTCGGTGACAGCGCCACATCTAGGGCATAAGCAGACTTGTGAACCCTTATTCTTGCAGCGATACAGGAAATCTACCAAATCTTCATCAGTCCTTGGATAGACTTCAGCTATGTCGACATCTAGGATTTCGCGAGTTTCCTCTAACATGTCAGCCTCATCACATTCAGTGATCTCGACCATATTGATCTCGACTGGCTCAACGAATAGAGCTTCCTCCTGGTGGAGGGGGTCAGCGTCGATCTTCATTTTACGGCCAACAAATTTCAGCCTGCCTTCCTGAATTGCTTTCTGAACCAGATCCCTGAAAAGATAACAATTAGAGGTATTATGACCAAGATAATTATGATACTTACAAAATCCTCTTTTTTGTCTTTGTTCTAATGGTGGTATTTTAGTACCAGGTGGCACCACCATTTGACCATCTTTAACTAACAAATCAAAAATTTCCTCACACTTTGTCACATCAAATGTATAAGTTTTTGAAGGGAATTTTGGATTGTTTTCGACAGGATTTTTCCCTTGTGCAGGAAGTAATAACCGACACTCATAAGCAAATCCTGGCTTTAACTTAGCCACGTCAATTTCTAATTCGGTCGATGAGGTATAATCAACCTCATAGATTGGATCTGTCGCGTCATAATCGACGAGCGCTATTTTTTCCTTCTTAGCCTTACTGTGTCTAACCTTTTCTAACCTTAGCCGTTCGAGATGTTGAACTCTATCAGCCAATTGTGACATACTCTTTACAAAAGTTGGGTCTATTTTCTTCCTAATGGAATAATCTAACCCCCCAGCAGCCATTTGAACAAGTTCATGCTCTCAGCAAACCTTCTCTTAATGCTAGACAATTATGCCAAACTGATTTTGGAATGCCCTTCGTAAAACTGCTCATGGAACTTCTTTTCCAACTTGGCCTACGAATCAATCGAATTTGGGGCCAAAGAAGTGAACCATGTGAAGGCAGCCTTAGTCAAAGAAGAAGGAAAGTTTTTTACTCTCAAACACTCATTGTGAGCCAAATCTCCTGACTCTGTTAAATATCTGGCAATATGTTCTATTGTCGACTCACCAGATTCTCCCCTAAACTTAGTGTATTTAGGCACCTTCATTCCTCTAGGTGCCTCGGTTTGGAGAATAAATTCAGCCAATTGGGAGGCATATAGTGGCCTTTGCAATGTGGCACTCATGCCATTCCTAGCCATAATTCTTTCGACAATAGTTGTCAAATTATTTTCCACTGCTAAGTCTTCTTGCCGATGTTGATCGACAATTTGATCAGCATCCTGATGTCGGTTAACTAACACCATCTGGTTACGTCCTGCTACTCCTGACTCAACACCTTGATTTTGTTGGGGTCTAAGGATTTTTCCCTCATGGACTGTCTCATCTTCTGCTGCCCCTATCTCTACTTGAACAGGAATAGTTTGCCTAACCACTTGTGCCATCTGTCGAGCCGGTGCCCCCAGGAAGCTACACAAGCGTGTCAATTGATTAGCCACCTGCCTATTCGTTTCAGCAGATTCCTGTATCACAGGATTAAAAACTGTACCCATTTGATTAGTTAACATATTAACCAACTCATGATTACTATCATCCATTTGCTGCCTCAACACCACTATTGAAGTGTTCGACAACGGCATGGTTCTATTCTGAGTATTCTTATTCTGAGCATTGCCCCCTTGCGCTAATCATTGTAAGGAGGGACTCGTATTTTGAGCGTTGTCTAAAAACAATGTTGCACTTGATGTTGACTGATATCCTGGCATTAAGGAATACGGCATTCCATAAAAAGGATCTGTGGTGCCAAAGTGAGGCACATAAGGTTTGAACATTGTTATCATTGATCCTGAACCTCCCGGTGGAGGTAAAGGAATTGATGCTCCAACCGCACCCGTAGTCGACATCATTGAGGCTGCACTTGTCATCGGAGGCAAAGTTGCAACCTGTGAAATTACTGTTTTCGTATTGGAGTTTGACATTTTCACAGTTTCTTGTGGCCTACTATATAGTTTGCCACTTCTAAGTTTCATGCAATTGCGTAACTACACTAGCACTGGTCCCACTGGGCGTGCCATTTTGTTTACTATGGAAATTGGTAAACAACCGTTGGTCCTTCCTAAGCCTTAAAACTAAGGGTTACTTGCAGGATCAACCAGTTGACCTAGGACATGTGCTAATGTAACAGGGTAACTCGTTCAATTCGACAGACTATTAACTTTGTGAGAAACGGCTTCTGACAAAGTATTGAACAAGCCAAGGTTTTCCCACACGAAATGATGATGCTATAGACTATGGGTGACTCGTGACCGACATCAGTATAACATTCAAAAGACATACACAACGAACACACTTTTGGTGAATTCTATTATCGTAATAGAGTTAGTGTCGACAGCGTAGACGACGATAAAAAAGGATAATTCAAACGTAAAAGAAATTAAAATAAAGTGTTCAACGGGAACAATTGAAAAATAAGGAAGTTGCATTGAAGTAAATGTGGTGATTCACATACATATCACTCTTAAAAACTCTTGCTTCCTCGCGCTGGGAATGTGAAGTCTTTTTACAAGTGATTTTAGTACAAATTGAACACCCCGAGTCCTCTGTGGAATCCCCTATTTATAATGAACTAAAGAAATTGTCTATAAGCAAAAAACTACTAAAAAATAACTGTCTGTAGACAAACGTCATGCCACACGATCAAAAAACTGCTCCATATTTTGGCGCTTGTTCTCCTTGTAACTGCTAGTCATTTTGAATTTCAAACTTATCCCGCTTAGGTATTTATGTCGACACCATCCCCTATGTGTTTGGTACAATCAAGAATTGCTTAAGTCCTAATCTCCGGTTCAGTCGACATAACAGATTTCGACCAAACATGCTTCTTCTGTCGGTTTCATCTTCTGGTAACTTATGGTTTTCCCATCTCTTGCTTATCTTGGGCTCAGCTTTCTTTCAAACCTCCCCTTGGTGGGGTATAATCCTTAAATCCATAAGGCACTTTCATTAATTACGCTTCAACATACCCTATCAATTTCTTGTGGTAACAGATGCCTTGTATGATTGGTCTAATCCTTATAATCTCACGACGAACTAACAAAATCTTTATAGCCGATCCCTCATGAAATAACTCACTAACCACTACTCTAAGCTTTCTATCCCCTAGTCCGCCAGCGTAAGCAGGGTTGGGTGATGTATGATTAGTCACCGTTTATGCTATATGTTTTGTCACTTGTTCAGCAAAAATCCAGGTAAACCGTAAGACTTTATTCTTATTTAGTAGTATTTTTAGTCAATTTCTTGTACCAACAGTTGATTTAATTGTTTCATCGTTCTTAAGTGTTATTTCTATCGTTCGCATGTTATGCTTTGGTTGTGTGCCTTTACTGTTTTTCAGGTTCAAACAGGTATTCAAGTACGATCAGATGCAGAAACCAAGGAGAAACGCAAAGAATCGAAAAAGTGTTCCCACACTCTAGTAGGCCTGCTACGACCACTCGTAGTACCTTCTACGGGCCGTAGTAGGGAGCCATGAACCAAAAGTCAAATCCCAACCAAACGGGGGCATACTACGGCCACCCATAACACCTGTTACAGGTCGTAGTGGAAGGTTTGAGATAGAGCGCAAATTACACAGATGACAGTGGCCTGCTACGGCCACCCGTAGCACCTGCTACGAGCCGTAGCAGAGAGATTTGGATAATATTATCAGAGACAGAGGCCTGCTACGGCCACACGTAGCACCGAATATGGGTCGTAGCAGATATGCGTGCAAAAAAACAAATATTTCTTTTCTTTTGTTAATTTTAAGTGAAGGGCTCCTTGTTCAATTGAAAACCTGATGCTATTGACTATTGTGGAGTTGTTTGAGGAGAAAAGGAAAAAGGAGGACTTTTCTATTTAAGGGAGTTTTTCAGACAAGACGAGACACACTTTTTGGGAAGCAAAAATCACACAATTCAGAATTGGAGAAAACAAGGTTTTGGGGGAGATGAGATTTTCATGAGCGGAAGCAATTGAGGATCAGATTTCATCTAAATACTTGCAGTGTCTATATTTTGTCTTTTGATTTCCTTGAGTACTATGAGTAGTTAAACCCCTCAATTATATGGGGTGTCCCTGATTTGAATCTGTAATGACTTTGAGTTTATATTTGCAATAACAATATTATTTTTCATAATTAATTTATTACCTTGATGTTCTTAATGCTTTCTATTTTGGAAAAATTGAGATTGTTATATGGTTATCAATTAGGTTGAACCGCCATTGGTAATTCTTTCATGAGATTATTCTACAGTAGATATTACCTAGGACTAGGGATACCCTGTAGAAACCAAATTGCTCTTGATATATTAATGCTTTGTTTTATCGGTTAATTTCTATGGAGATATAGATTAGGTATGAATGATTAAATGTTTTCTCACTAAGATATTAGGAGAAAACACCCTTAAGAATTGGTATTAATTAATTGATATTTGTTGTTGCAATAGTGACTCAGAGTTGTTACAGGAAGAAATCACACACACTCCCTAGCATATTACTCATATCTGTCAAAACCGTTCTCTGCACTATTTATTTTATTCACAATTATTTTTATATATTTGCATCAAAAAATCCAAACATTAGTTTTTGTTTGCTTGAACAACAATTAGAACTCAATATTTATAAGAAGTCCTTGAGATCGACATTCGAGGAACTTTCCTCAATATTACTACAAAGGCAAAATAATACACTTTCTATTTTCCGACCAATTTTTTAGCGTCGTTGTCGGGGACTGCCAAAATATAGAGTTCAATTTAGTTTAGTTAAAATTTTATTGCTCTGTAACTAAAATTTAATTTCTCTCATTTCATTTTTTTCAGATATTTTTATGCGAGGTAAGGCCTCAGTTGAGTTTCCTTTTAACGCGGACTCGGACAAGCTAGATTAGCAAGACTGGAATCAGACAAAGAGCAAGCCTCCATTTATTCAGATTCAGAGCCAGAAAAAGGGGACGAAATAATGGGTGAAAATCCACCACCACCAGAAAGACTATCAGGTGACTGGATACTGTGTTGCAACTGCAAAACAAATAGAGGAGATAATTTTTTTGAGGCAGAACAACCCTTACTCTAACACATATAATCCATGGTGGAAGAATCATTCTAACTTCTCCTGGAAAGATCAAAAAGGAAATGTTCAACAACAGGGTCAAAGTTAATACCATAATCAATTTCAACAATCACAACAACAACAAGCTCCCAAGAAAGCAGTTTGGGAAATAGCCATTGAAAAAATGGTAACTCATAATATTCAATTCCAAGAAGAGACCAAAAATAATTAGAGAAACACCACAACTTCTATAAAAAAATCTTGAAGTACAAATGGGGTAAATAGCATAACAACTAAACGGTTCCCAAGCACCAGGTACACTACCTAGTGGAACTGTGATAAATCCAAGAGAACATAATAAGGTGAGTGTTGTTGCAACCAGAAGTAATAAGTCTGCTGAGAATTCTGAGAATAAATAGGTGGAAGAGGATGAGTTGCTAGAAGTGGATTTAGAAATAAGAAACCGTGAGTGTAGCGGGGTTTTCGTTACCTTTAGGTTTATTGACTAAACCAAAAGTCAACATACAATTCGAGTCGTCACCGCACTTTTATTTGTCCAAAGGAAAGGCTAAAAAGCGATCAAAATCCAAGTAAGAAGTTTTTCAAATCAAAAACTAATAAAAATGTCAGAGATCTAGGTAAGGGGGTTGGTTATGAAATGGGAAGGTTTTACGCACCCAAAACATCCTTAGTACTCTAAGGGAACCCTTTTTGCAAATATGTGTTGTAGGTTGGTATTTATGAAAAGATTTGTGCAAAAGATTGGAGGGATGAGAAGATAATAGATTATATTTACAAATTTTGTTGTTTGAATGGATGAACTCATTGCCTACGTACCATCACAAAGGAGGATCAAAACCTTGTAGTTCGTGGTAAAAATTTCAAAGATTGGTGAATTGATTTTGATCAAAAGCCTTAAGGTCTTTTGTTATCAAAGGGAGAAAACTCAACCTAAACCAACAATCCACCATATGAGGAAGGCTTCAACATGCTAGTGAGGGGTTAACCCTATAATAAGCATGGAAGGCTTATAATCCAACACTAAGGATGAGGTGAGATTTACATCAACCACTATGATAACTCAAACCTATGACTAATATTTTTTGAAAAAAAAGTTTAACAAGTGGCCATTGGAACCACAAAACAACTTGAAATGGGTTATATTTACAAGTTAAATTTATTTACAAAATGAGGTCAAAGTTGGATTAAAGTTTATTTACAATGAGTATTTATGAAAATGGTTTTGAAAAGTCAAAGGCCTAAGGCCTAGGTTTCTAATTTGAAATAAAGTCAAAGTTTTGAAAATGATTTTGGCTTGGTTAGAGTGGGGGGAAGAGAGAAAGGCTATTCCTAAAGCATACAAATATAAAAGGGGAGAGATGACCCTTGGAGTTCCTTTTCTTGGAGTCATATAGAGATGACTCAAGATGCTCCTTTCCTTTGGATTTAGCACACAAAATCAAGCAATCAATAATTTGAATCCAAGCTCCTAGGATCTCCATTTGGGTTGGCTCTTAACTTGGCTACTCATGACAATGGTCCTCTTTTCACAATCTTAAGATGAGGTTCCTATCACAAAAAAGCACACATCAAAAAGCTCACAACATAATAAAGGGAATGGACAAAGAATAAGCTTGAGGAGAAGTCCTTTGAGATCAACTTTGAATTTTAGCATTCTAAAGGCATGAGGCCTAGTTGCTCTTCAACAAATTTTGCATTCTAAAGGCATGAAGCCTAGTTGCTCTTGAACTCCTTTAAGCATGGGTAAATCCTAATTCTAAGTCCTTTCTCCCTTTTCATTTTGGTTCACATCAAAACAAACACAAAACAACACAAAATAGCAATATATTTATGTACAATAATGGGCTCAAATGAGCAAAAGAAAAATGACGTAAACATAAAGTATATGCTCAAGTGAGCAAAGATGAAAATCAAGATGAATAATGAGCAAGAAATAAATGACATTAAAAGTAAATGACAAGAATTTAGAAGCTCAAATTAAACTTAGTAGTTAGTAGAGTTATGTTAGCTTGTCATAAGACAATGTAGCGCTATGTTAAGCAATCATAAATGGACTAATATAGTAGTCACACCTATCTGAGACCGATCAATAAGAATATAGGCAAAGAACACAAGTTAGAGGTCATGACTAGTAAGCCAAGCTCCATAAACTTGCCATTCCAAACAAAAGGGGAAGGGCCTTGTATTGACTTTTGGTTATTTGCTTGACCAAGAAGTAACCTATCTTTGACACAAAATAACTCACTTGATCATGGATCAAGTTAAGTTTGGTTTGGATCAAAGAAGATTAAACTTCTATTTGTCAAGACCAACTTCAAGACTTTAACTCATTGGCCATTGAGGGAAAGAAAGGGATGAAGATGAAAGGGAGGGGGTAAGAAGTCAACAACCAATCCCAGTTGATCAAGGGATAACTCATCCTTGATCAAATTCATTCATCTTTCTAGGTGATGATCCTTAAGGATTTTCAAACCACAAGATCCAATGAATTTGATCAAAGTTGAATCAATTCAACCTTGATCAATACCAAACAGAAGAAGCATCAACATAACAAGTCAAGGAGTCAGTAATATTTTTTTTGGTATTTTTTGCATTAAAAGAAAATACAAATAAAAAATAAACAAATAAAGTTGAACCTCAAATTCAATTCAAAACAACTTCAATGAATCCAATTAAATTCTCATAGGTTCAACATAGTCAAACAAACTTTGACTAATTTTCTCACAAATTCTTAAAGTCAAAAAGTAATTAAAATCAATTAAAAACAACCAAAAATAGCATAATATGAATTAAAATCTCAAATAATCTCAAAACAAACAAGAAACTGTTGAGACTATTTTTCATTGACTTATCATGATCCATAGATGCTATGAAAATATTTTTGTATTTTTTAAAAGTCAGAAAGCATTTTAAAATGAATTAAAATCATTAAAAACCAAGTAATTTATGAAAAATATCAAATGAAGTCACAAAAATAATTAAAAATCATAATATGAAACTAGATTTTTTTAGAAAAATTTCAAAGTTGGTCTCATATTTTTCTGACTTCATATGAATTTTTAATGAAGTTTTGAAAATAGAATGAATTAAAGGAAAATAAAAAGAAAAATGAAATAAGTGAAAAATGCTGAGCCATTAGATCCAAATTCATTAATTGACGTGGCACAATGCACGGCTTGGATCTGATGATGCACGGTAGGCTCAAGTCAACAGCGCAACATATTAAATTAAAACACGTAATTAAAACGGACACATGAGATTAGATCATGAAAGAGAGATCCAAGGGCTAGGGATCAGAACACGTGGTGGTGGTGGTGGTGGAAACCACCGTCTTCTCCGATCAACCAACAAACTCCGGCCAAATTTGCAGAAAAATAAATTTCAACAAAAATGAAAAACAAGGACATGGAAATGAAGCTCATGTGATGTAGATCATCACTGTACCATTGGATTTCTTTCAATCTTCCTATATAGAGAGAAAGATGAAGGAGAAAATCATGGTGTCCACACGGATTGTTCATGAAATGGCAAATTGAATGCACCAAAAGCTTGCCTCAATTATGAGGACTTCAGAGAACCACCAAAACACAAGAAAGCTACATTGAATTAGGAGTTTCAGATCCAAACATTTTGAGTTAATACCTTCAAAATGATGAGTTTCTGGCCACGGATTCTTCAAGCTCTTTGCGCCTTTTTTATCTCTGAATATATGGAAGATGATTGGCTAAGGAATCTAGCTTTGAAACTCAGCTAATGTTACTGAATTTCAAGCTCAAAAAATCTGAAAAAATGGTGAATGATTCCTTTGGTGAGGGTGTGGTTTCAGTTTTGCAGCATATGGGATCTCCAAAAGGTTATGAAATGAAGCTCATGAGGCCCTTATTTATAGGTGAATGCAACTGAGTTGACACTTTGCTCATGTGTATGGGATTTGAAAATTTGAGTGCATGGGCCTTTGTGGACGTGTGAAAGGCCCATGGATGGCTGAAGGAGCTTGCTGAGTTCACATAGAAAGCACGTGGTCATGTACATTGGATGGAAAGGACTTGCATTTCAAGTTTCAACATAAAATATCAAGAATGCACATAAATGAAAAGAAATTTGAAACCTAAAAATGATAGACCCCAAGGACTATTATGACTAATGGTTGGAAAGCTATGGAAATAAGGAAAAAAAGTCATGTTGGGCAAAAAATCATTTGGCATGTGCAAATTGATCAAAACTGGCTTGGAAAGTTCAAGTGTAAAACATATTCAAATCACTTTGAAAAAGTTAACCAAAAGTAAGCTTAATCAAACCCCTCTTTCCTCATGATAAAAGCTTCAAATGAAACAATCTCCAACATCAAAGTTGTAGATATTTTCAAGATGGTCAATCTAGACTCAAAGTTTGCATCATTTGTATTTTCTATGACAAAGTTATGGGCATTTGAAGTTGAGTACTTTTTCAAATTCAATGAATTAGGTCCAAGATGACCTATAATGTTTTGCAATATCACATGTATTTCCTTTAGGATTATGAAGTTTTGTACAACATAAAATTTTAAGAATACATCTTAATATTTCCAATGCCTTTGGTATCACCTCAAAATCATAAAAATTGAGAAAGTTATACTCTTGGCAAGTTCACCCAAAATTAGGGTTTCAGTCAAAATGACCTATAATGCTTTGAAACTAATGATGACCTTAAAAGATCCAAATGGATTTTTTATGAACATGAACGTTGTTCATATGGTTCTTAGGAACATTTTTTATTTTGGGGTCATCTTCATTTGACAAACACATCAAACGTTATATCTCATTAATCCTCAGCTTAGTCAGATGACTTGACTGGTCAACTTTTCAAAGTCAAACTTCCAATCTTGATGAATAAATGATTGAGGGGCCTCAATTAGGCTCATATATGCATAAAATGATAAATTAAAGAACTTACCTTGATTAAACTTGATCAGAGGTTGAGATTGCTTCATGGGCAAGGCACAATCAAAGCACAGTGAAATTAGGGTTCCCTTGGGAAACAATCTTCAAGCCCTTTGGGTTATCTTGATCAAATTAGAAAATTGAGATACTTGGGAGACATATATGATGATTAGGAACTTCGTGGACCATTGTCATGTTTTTTCTCATCTTCATCTAGCCATTGCATTGGGCTTAGGAGCCTCCTAGGAGCATTGTGGAGCACATGACCACTTGAGCTTCAAAACAAAAAGAGTTAGTGACATATTTTTGTGCTTTTGGTTAGTAATCAAATAAGAAAAGCAATAACATACAATACAAGCATGCTTGGTGATCTCAAATCACTCAGATAAGTCCCAACCCTAGGGTTAAGGAGCCCAAACATGCTATGATCCTTAAGGCAATGCATCTGTGCAATAACATGATGCCATGAGGGATCTTAGGGTCAAAATTAGGGCCTTACAGATGCCCCTATTTAAGGTCATTCTAGCCGGAAATATGAAGGTTAAAATCTTCGTCTTGACGAGATAGAATGAGCTTAAATAATAGCAAAGAGACGAATTTTGGTCCCTAAGAGACCTCATGATGCAAATGTATGCATGCAAAATAAAATCTTCATGGTGAATAATTGCCACGAAGGAAAAGAAATTGGAAGGAACTTAAGATCCATAGGAGTAACACACTCACTAGGGAGACAGAGACTCTGGGGGAAATAAGGTAAAAATGCATGAGCAGGTCACGACTTGAAAACTTGCTGGGAGACACGAAGGGATTCCATGAAAATAAATCGATGGAAAGACTCGAGCTGACGCAAAGATGCATGTATTGGGGAATATGCCAATGCAACAAAACTATCCACAAAGGATACATCGGATAAAAAATCCGGACTCAGACGGGGATGTCCACAACGGACTCAACTGAGGAAGAAATAACGAGATATTATCGGTTATTGGGTAATAAACTTAAAGAGAGACATGTTATTAAAACACCGGTTACTGGGTGAGAGAACAACACGCTCAGGGAGAAAGAATATCTATGACCGGTATAAGGGTGAAAGATATCAATCATCCGAAACATATGAGGAGGACCCAAAAGGCACATCTCAACTCAGGAAAACTGACTCCACAGGGGACAAAAAGTCATAATAGGGAACAGAAGGAAGGAACACCGGGGATACCGGTTACTGGGTATATAATATGTGACCAACCAGACGTGAATTGGGAACATATCCAAGACACTCATCATCCGAAAGGAGGGCTGAAAAAGCAAACTCGACTTACAGGATGGACATTCGATTCCCCAAGGAAATACGAATCTTACTCGACTGAGGAAGAAAAAGACTTCGACTGAAGAGCGCATGAGATATATTATCTACTACCGTTATATGGGTAAAAACGTAGATAACATACTTGCATGGAAGATTATCCGCAACCGGTTACTGGGTTAATAAGGATAAATTGACCGAAAAGAAAGGACATCGGGATACCGATTACTGGGTATAAAATGATGACCAATCAGAAGGAGCAACAACCATTACCAAACAAGGGTAAATGAAAGATGACTCACTAGGTACAAATTGCTTGACAAAATCAATTATCCAAGAGATATATCACCGATTACAGGATGGTATACTAAAAAATGAAGGAATATCAATACTGATTATTGAGTAAAGATAACCAACAAAGAGGGGATTACATCTACCGGTTACTGGGTAGAAAACCACAGAAATAGGACTTACAACTATCGGTTACTGGGTAGAAGGCCACAGAATCCGCTGGGGGAAGGATGAACAATTACCGGTTACTAAGCAATTGAACAACTGAACCATAGGGAACTGTAGGGGATAACAAGAAAGGAATCAATCTAGGAACAAACTAGAAGACACAATCAAACAAGACTTAACCCGATAAGGATATAACTCAGGGGAGTAATCCCATCCCGATACACAACTAGGGAGGAAGCTGAAACAATAATCGTCCATGAGGATATAACTCAGTAGGGAAGAAAGAAGAAAAGATAGACACTTTCTGCCTATGGGGCTGACTCTATATGGAGAGATCAGATACAAACATCTGCTTGGGGAAGAACATTTCACTAATAGCAGGAGATAACAAGCAAAGATATATGGAAAATAATGCATCATGAATATTTGAATGCTATGATTATGCATGTATATGCATGATTTATGTATAATTAATGCTGACAAACAGACATATCTAACACAAACAAATCCAAGAATCACTGACAGACACTCGACAAACATCTCGACAAGAAGGGTGAAGCCTACTGGAGAACTCAGCTTGGGAATAACCCGAGAAGGATGAAAATAAATCATCGGGGATATCAAACCCTATCCCAAAGCTACACTTACTGAGGATACAAAGAAGATGTATTCAGGAGCAGCGAAAGAAGATGATCACACAGAGAACTCCAATCTGATGGGGATTCTCTATGGAATAAGAGTAGACAAGGGAAAACTTTAACCATAGCTGGGGATAGGCAAAGTTAAAGCTTCCAACTGCAGGAGATAACACCCTACACAGGAGAAGTCTTCCAAGAGCAAACAATCCTGACATAAGGAAGATGCAAAAAATCTGTCGGGGAGTTTCCATCAACTCTCTTGGGGACAGGTGGTTAAATAACAATAAGATCCGTCGGGGAAGAAGCTCTACCGGGGAAGCTTATCAAGGAATGATGTGGAACTCCGTGGGGAACAACCACCAATCAGATGTACATCAATCAAAACACTCCCTTCTATCTGTCAGAGAGGAAACTCTGGAAAGGGGAATAATAACATTTTGCTCCACTGGGGAAGGAAATAAACATCTTCACCACCAGCTCTTAATGCTAGAAGAAATCTTCAGACTCTGAGGAGATACAAACATCAAACTCTGATCTGGCAACCCCACTAGGGACAAGCTGTAAATGCTCTTGAGGAAACTACCCTTGCTGTAGAAATTGGAAATGAATCCTTCATCAACAAACGACATGCCGAGGACACCTCTTTTCAAAACAAATGAAATGGGAAATAAGCCCTTCATCAACTGCACTAGGCAACTTCCTGCCGAGGAAACAATTATCACATGCTTACTCCATTGGAGATTCTTACTCAGGCTGGGGAAAGATAACCTTCCTCGCGAGTAGACAGTCAGGATAGTGAGACAAGGAATATTCTCAACTTAAAGCATATCAACTTTTATCAATCTATAAGGGATTTTAGGTCAATCCACACAAGGGATGACAACCATACAAATGATAAAACACAAATTCTAGTGCCTGATATAGAGGGATACACATCTTTAAAACATCGAGGCAAAAATTGGAAAAGAAGGGATCATTCACAGATCAACCATATACCAATCGTGGATTGTTAAAACTCCGCGGGAGAAACAAGTATGTATACACAAATAAACTACCAGGGAATGTATTGGATGAACATCCAAAAATCCTGCTAAGGGTAAGCAATCCAAGACAAATCAATCCACTGCCATCAGGGAGAACTTCTCATACCAGACTCTCTGGGAAGTTGATGATGAGGATATAAGGAGCTAGAACGCCAGAATATGAACAAATTTCTTACCCTTTGGTGATCATACTATCCTTGGGAAAGCACTGAGGACATTCCACTTATCCTTTCAGTCATTGTGAATGTTCACTTTGTTTAAAACAGTTTATTCATGAAAACTTTATTTGTTTAAAACACTTATATTCATTAATTAAAACATGCAAACATTTGTTAAACAGAAACAGTTAAGAGTGCAAAGAATTGGATAAAGGCTCAAATTTATTTAAGAGAATGGTAGTCCGCAAATGACGAGACTCCATGGATCTTTACAAATTTGAAATTGGTAATATAAATGGAAAAGGGCTACATTGAACATAATGACCGTTTCTCCACCAACTCTGAATCCACTGTATTTGAAACTTCAGTTGATGATGACTGACCGAGAATCTTTGACAGATGACAGTTGTAGAACAAAGTTTTGTCAGGATGCAGTTACTTGCCAAATCCCTAATTTTTGCCTAGATTGCACCAAGCAAGGCACTCAATCTAGCGGGATATATATATTCATTTTTTATGTCTCTAACTTTTGCCTGGATCGCCCTTTCGGGTTTTCAATCCACCGAGACGCTCATTTTTGCCTAAGCCGCCCTTTCGGGTTTTCAACTTAGCGAGCTATTCTATTTTTATTTTATTTTTAAGTGAAGTATTTCTTGACTGCATCTGAATTCACAAGACGAGTGAAATCCTCCCCATCCATAGTTGTGAGCAATAAAGCACCGCCTGAAAAGGCTCTCTTAACAACGTATGGACCTTCATAGTTTGGAGTCTACTTGCCCCTGGAATCGAGCGCGAAAGACAAGACTTTCTTGAGCACGAGGTCACCTTCTCGGAACACACGAGGCTTGAACTTCTTATCAAAGGCTTTCTTCATCCTTTGTTAATATAACTGACCATGGCACATGGCAGTTAATCTCTTCTCTTCAATCAAATTCAGTTGGTCATAACGACTCTAAACCCATTCAGTCTCAGTCAACTTGGCTTCCATTAAGACTTTCATTGATGGGATCTCGACCTCTACGGGGAGCACAACCTCCATGCCATATACAAGAGAGAAAGGGGTTCCCCCTGTTGAAGTACGGACGAATGTGCGATATCCATGCAAAGGAAATGGCAGCATCTCATGCCAATCTTTATATGTAACAACCATCTTCTGAATAATCTTCTTGATGTTCTTGTTAGCAGCTTCAACAACCCCATTCATATTGGGTCTATAGGGAGAAGAATTATGATGTGTAATCTTGAACTCACTACACAGCTCTTTCATCATCTTATTGTTCAAGTTAGATCCATTATCAGTAATGATCTTGTCTGGCATACCATATCGGCATATGAGTTGGTTCTTGATAAGCCTCACAACCACCTGCCTAGTCAGATTTGCATACGATGCCGCTTCAACCCACTTGGTGAAGTAATCAATGGCTACGAGAATAAAACGGTGACCGTTCGACGCCTTAGGCTCAACCATGCCAATCATGTCAATTCCCCACATGGAGAAAGGCCATGGTGAGGAAATAACATTCAGAAGCGTCGGGGGAATATGAATCTTATCCACATAAATCTGACACTTGTGGCATTTCTTCACAAACTTGCAGCAGTCAGACTCCATTGTCAACCAATAGTAGCATGCTCTTAACATCTTTTTCGCCATGGCATGTCCATTGGAATGAGTACCAAATGAACCCTCATGGACTTCAGTCATCAACAGGTATGCTTCGTGTCTATCCACGCATCTGACCAGAACCATGTTAAAATTCCTTTTGTAAAGCACATCACCATTAAGGTAGAAACTGCCAGATAATTTCCTCAAAGTCTTCTTATCTTTAACAGATGCCCCAGGCGGGTAAGTATGACTTTGGAGAAAGCACTTGATATCATAATACCATGGCTTATCATCTTTCACCTCCTCAACTACAAACACGTGAGATGCTCTATCCAAACGCATCACGGTAATCTTCGGGACTTCATTCCAATAATTGATAGCAATCATTGAAGCAAGCGTAACAAGAGCATCCGGTATCCGATTCTCATCTCGAGGAATATGATGGAAGTCAACTTTAGTAAAGAAAGTTGAAATCCTCCTCGCATAATCTCTATATGGGATGAGGCCAGGATGATTCGTCTCCCATTCACCCTTAATATGATTAACAACAAGGGCCGAATCGCCATAAACATCGAGATGTTTAATCCTAAGATCAACACATTCTTCCAAACCCATAATACATGCCTCATACTCCGCCATATTATTCGTGCATTTGAAAGTTAGCCTTGCTGTAAAATAAAAATGTGTGCCTTGAGGAGTAATAATTACTGCCCCAATACCATTTCCATACTGATTGACAGCGCCATCAAACACCATACCCCATCGGAAACCAGGCTCTGTCCCTTCATCGAGCGTAGGCTCATCACAATCTTTCATTTTCAAATACAGAATCTCCTCATCAGGGAAGTCGTATTGCACAGACTGATAATCTTCAATTGGTTGATGCGCCAAATGGTCAGCCAAGATACTACCTTTAATAGCTTTTTGAGCTCGATACTCAATATCATACTCAGATAACAGGATCTGCCAATGGGCAATTCTCCCAGTTAAAGCAGGCTTCTCAAAGATATATTTGATTGGATCCATTTTGGATATCAACCAAGTTGTATGATTCAACATATACTGGCGTAAATGCTTAGCAGTCCAAGCCAAAGCACAATATGTCTTCTCAAGCATTGAGTACCGAGATTCACAGTCGGTGAACTTCTTACTCAAGTAGTATATTGCATACTCTTTCTTTCCCGATTCATCTTGCTGACCAAGTGTAGCACCTCAAATTTGCACCTGTCATTATGCATACATTTTCATATTAGGTCATAGCATATCATGGTCCATTGCATAGCATTGCATTGCCTCTTTTGCCTCAAGTGCAAGCCAATCAAGGAATTAGGTCAAACTAATCTCCTGATCAGTCAATCAAGCAAGCAAGTGTGTTTTTCATTGAGCCAAGGCCTTAGGGTTTTTCCAACAAGTTCACATGACTTGGAGGTTCATTTGAAGTGTTCATGTCAAGGGTTGAAGGCTCAGAGGTCATCAGTTCATACACAGACAGTCAAAAACCCTAGAAAGTCAACAGTCAGTCAGGGCAGTGGATGGTGGCCATTCTTGTGGAATTTGGGCACCATGATCAATAATCAAGAGTTCATACAACTTGGGACATCATTTGAAGTCAAGTTCTCAAGGAATTAGGGTTTGGAAGTCATCAGTCAATGCACAATCAGACAGAAACCCTAAAAGTCAACTGTTGGTCAACTGTCCATTTAATCAGTGATTGGATGATTGGAATTGGTTTGTGAGAGTTCATTCATGTCCAAATAGTCATCATATATCATGCCAAACACCATCATGGAAGAATTTGAAGCCAGATCAGAAATTTCCCAAAATGGAAACTGGGCCTGTAACTGAAACTTACCAGAAATGGAAAGTTTTGATCCTCAAACTTACATCATGATACAAGCCTCAAATGAATTTTTGCCCAACATGAAAGTTGAAGATCTTGTTCTCCCATTTCCAAAAAGTCCTAGAACTTTTAATTCCCATGTGTGGTTGGCAAGTTATGATCGAATCGATTTCAGAAAATCTTGAACTTCAAAGGGCCATATCTCCCAAACCGTTTGGCCAATTTTGGTGGGGTTTTTTCCTACAAGTCACATTTGATCCCCTCTTTCCAAAAATATAAATTTCATGAGCCAAAACTTCACCAATCAAAATGGCATATTTTGACTTTTCTCATTTAAATGCAAGTTTGACCAAGAGTTGACTTTTTGATATGAACATTTTTTCAACATTTGGCCAATTGGGACAGCTCAGAAATATCATTTAAAACATGTTTGCAAGCTCAAATTATGCAGTACTTGCACCCATCATGTATCCATGTTTAGTTGCTTGAATTGGAAGAAAAGTACAAATTCAACCATGCTACCCCATGCTATCCACCATGCCTTGCTTTGTACTTTGAAAACAGAAAATTGGAAGCACATTTGCTGTCATTTGAAGCTTCATTGTGCAGCCAAAAAACCAGCAAAAGAGGCCATACTAATTTGCTTGAAAATGGGCAAAAAGGACACTTTCATCCATACTTCCATGGCCATGCTTTGTACTCACACATAGCAGTTTTTGTGCACCATTTTTTCTGTAAAACCAATCCTAATAGCAGGCACATAAACCACATTGGACAGCAAACACAAAAGAAAAACTCACTCATTTCTAAGAAACCTCATCTTTGGCATTTTTCCAAAAATCTTCAAAAACTTCCAAAGAGCTAAGCCGTGCCTTGTTTGAAACAACATCCAAGCAACATGTTGAACCTTTTTTAAACTCCATTCTTCAACTGTAAGAGCTCTTGGTGGACTGTCCTTTCCAAGCTCCATTAATGGCAAAGTGAGATTGCATCCAAACCAAGCCATCTCAAGCAAAACCTTCTTCATCATTCATCTTTTGAAGACCTTTGGAGCATCTGTTTTAGCTTATAACACACAAACAACAACTGTTTCGTGGATTTCTTCAAAAATAAGTAAGGATTCGAATCACTCTTTTCTCTAAATGATGCTATGCTTTATGAAGAGCTTGCCTTGCTGTTTATTCTGCTCTTTGAATCGTGAAAAACCATCGAGAAATGAGAGAGAACGAGAGTTTTAAAGTTTGTTGTTCATGATTAATTTTGTTCGATTCTTGATGTTGTTGTTGTTTTTAGACAAATGGCATGTTGATTCGTGTTAGGGGCTGTTAGATCTTCATGAAAATATGTTTAAATGTTGTTTTTGGGACCTTTTGGGGTTTCTGGAAAAATTAAGTTGAAGGTGATGAAGAAAACCTTGCTGTTTTTGGGCTGCTGCGTTTTACCTGCGGATTTATCCGCGACCTTCATGTTGCTGCGTTTTACCTGCGGATTTATCCACGACCTTCATGTTGCTGCGTTTTACCTGCGGATTCATCCGCGACCTGCATAGCCATCCGCGGATTTTCCTGCGGATTTCGTGCATTAGGGCTTCGCCTTCAATATTCATTTCATTTAATTACTCAATCTTCCAAAAATCATAAGTTCCTCATTTTAATTCCAAATTCATTGGGAATTTTTGCATCATGTCCATCTTGATCTCTAGTTTTTTGTCATATATTTTCCAGAATTTTTGCATGGTCGAATTTTAAATGTTGCTAGGGTTTGTGGCATGTGACCAAATTTTGTACACTTTGCCAAATCAATTGTGAAATGATGAGAATGTATCCAATGGCTCCCAAATTTTTTGTGCTTAAACTAGACACATTCATGGTGATTTTGGTGTAAAGTTTGTGAATTTATCATTTGTGGTTTGTGAGATATGATTTTTTGAATTAGGGTGTGACAATTTGTGTCACACCATTGATGACCAACTTCATGATTTTCATTACCATGCTTCTTGACCTCCAATTGATCTGATTTTTTGCATGAACCTACTCTTATATGTCTAGTTTACATGTGAATTTTCTTGGAATTATTTGTGTCATTTTCCATTTGTTTGAGATTTTTCTTCCCTGCCTAGTCAAATGTTGCCCTTGTGTGACACATGTTCCCATTTCATTTGTGAAATTCTCATACTTTATTATATGGACATGAAATTTTACATGAGATAACTAGACATCCTCATCTTTGCCATGGTTTTGGTCCTATTCATTTATCATACACCATTCTTGACTTATGATTTTTCTAAGTTGATGCATGTTTGGTTGACTTCTTTGAGCATGTTCAAATTGGCTTTGACTTTCTGATTTTTATTAACTGCCTTCCACTTGTCCAAATGAGATGAAATTTGACATGCTTACCATGCTATGTGTTAGGTTTGACCATGATTTATTTGGTGATTTTTGGAAATGTTTGAGTTGACTTTTGAGTTAAGTCTTTCTGTTGACTTCTATGAGCTTCTGTTTGCCATGTTTTGACCTAAATGGTTCATGAAATGATGATAGTGATTGATATGAGTGTGAACCCAATTGGTTTTGTTTCCTAATTGTTTGAACATGATTTTGGATACTTACCCCTTGCTGTTTTGACTTTCTCATTCACTTTTGACCCTAGGCTTGCCCTAGTGGTCCTGTTACTCACCTTTGAGCTTGTGTTTTCAGGTTGACCATTAAATGGCCATTGAGACCAATTCTTTTGATTGAGCTTGCTTAAGAATCATTGTCTAACTTGTTTGTATTGTAGGTGGCTTGGCTCACATGCCTTAAGCCTTGTGCCTTGCACATCCATGTGCCTCTAATTGACTGTTGGCCTCTGTTTCCTTTCACTTTGTTTGAAGTTGTATACTAACATCTGCTTGACTGTTTCAGGTGCTTTAGTTGCTTAGTTCCTTGTGAACTTTTTGCTTTGCTTTGCTTGTATAAGCAATTTGCATTGAGGTATGTCTCTTTTACTTCATGTAGTCTGGAAGACCTGGCCTGTTACTTGGCCAGGCAACTGTCTGAAGTCCTCCTTAAGAGGCGATGTTTGTGATTGTTTACTTTTGTCCTTGCATAGAGTCAAAGACCTCCTAGGTGAAGAGGCAATTGGTGGAAGGTAGGGATATGCAATCTATCCCCCACTATTCAGTGTGTCTTCTGTTTTGCTCACACCACTGTGTTGATGCATTGCAGATAAAAACCCAAGATCTTGTGCAATTGTACAGTTGAGTCAGTTTTAAATGTGTAGAAGGGTTCCCACTTTCTGAACCCACACATTCTTGTCTTGAGCTCTCCCAGGCCAGGGATAAGAGCTGTGAGGTCTCATCCTCACTTCATCCTTTCATCTGCTTCACCTTAGCCCCTCAATGGCAAGGTTAAGAGCAACACTCACCCCATTCCAGAGGTTTGTTTGTTGAGGTTGATATGACCCCTTGACTAAAACCTAACCCTTGTTTGAGCCACTTGTTTGTGTATAGCGTGTGCTATCTGTGCTTGTAGGATTGTTTGACTTGCTTCCTGTGCAAGATAGGATTGTTTGACTTGCTTCCTGTGCAAGTTAGGATTGTTTGACTTGCTTCCTGTGCAAGTTAGGATTAGTTTAGACTTGCTTCCTGTGCAAGTTAGGTTTTGCTTGGCTTGCTTCCTGTGCAAGTTAAGTGTGTGTGGCTTGCTTCCTGTGTGAGCCATGCTTAGGATAGGTTGGCCCTTGTGCCGTTTAGCTAGAAACCTTAACTTAGGGATGAATTTGCATGATAACATCTAGGCTCGAGTCGTAGTCTCCCTAGTTGTGTCTTCCTCTGTTATCTGGTTAGGCTAGTCCTTTATCCCTGCGTAGGGGAACTACATCGCCCTGATCTTCATACCAGATGAAGTATGTAGGCAGGAGATTGAGCTGATCTCTCCGGGCGCCCTTTTTCTTTTTTGTGTGTGTTGTCTGACAGTTGCTAGGCTCGAGTGCCTGACTCCTTAGCAACCTGTTGTCTGTTTGTTTGAGTGTGTGCTTGACAGTTATAGGCTCGAGTCCCCGACTCCCTATTAACTTGTTGCGTTGTTGTGTGCTTGGAAGCTGATGTAAGTCCATCGAGTGGCATTTGGGTTCCAGTGTGCGTGTGTTTGGTTCGGATGCTGATGTAAGCCCAGTGATTGGCATTCAGGCTCCATGTTTGCCTTCTTGAGCGCGTTTTGGTTCGGATGCTGATGTAAGTCCAGTGATTGGCGTTCAGGCTCCATGTTTGCCTTTGCCTGTGTTTGTTTGTGTGCGTGTCAGCCGAGCTACGAATGCTCTGATTCTTCTCTCGTCCGAGAAGATACGTATGCATAGGATGCGATATCCTAGCGAGCATGTGTCGTTTCCCCCAGTCCGAACTACTTCGACTCTGATGTCTATGCCTGATAGACTAAGTAGGCCCAGGATGCGATATCCTGCCGAGTCAGTTTCAGTCTTGTTTTCTTGTGTCTCTTTCAGCCAGTGTGTGTGTCTATGAGCAGTGTTTTAGCAACCATTTTCCTTTCTAGTGTGCGTGGATCCCGTAGAGTACTACGGATGCGTAGGGGTGCTAATACCTTCCCTTCGCATAACCGACTCCCGAACCCATTCTCTTTGGTCGCGAGACCATGTTCTTTCCAGGTTTACTCTGAGCGTTTCCTTTCCCTCTTTTGGGATAAATAACGCACGGTGGCGGCTCTGTTGTTTCTTTCTTTTCCCGCCGGTTTTTCGCGTGATGCGACAGCTGGCGACTCTGCTGGGGAAAATAGAGAAGTTGACCTATGCTGGTCCATCTTCCCTGAGCGAGTCTCTCCTAGCGCTCTCTAGGTTAGGGTTTTGGTTGCTTTGTGCTGTGTTTATTTATTGCATTCATTATTTACTGTTTGCATTCATTGTCTATTGTTTGCATTTATGTTTGTAATTATGTTTGCATTCATATTCATCTGTTCACCTGGCTGGTTGTCTGTTTCTCTCTGTTGGGGTGGGAGTTCTATGAGGTAAAAGGCCCAATACCCAGGCTATGAGTGAAATCTAGGATACTTAGGAATAGAGTGATTCATGGGAAGCGGGTGGTATTGCGCCACTTAGCGGAACATTGATATCACGAGCAGTTCAGACCCTGGTGGGACATTATCGTTACATACTTCGGGTGTGTATATGATGATGTTCTGCGAAAGGTTATTTATGCTGCGTTTCTCTCGACCTTACCCTGGCCTAGACTACACCCGTGAGTGGGGAAGGGTTCATCATTACAGGTACTGTTGGTGACTTATGGTTCTGTTGGTGACTTTGGGTTCAGACAACAGTATTCAGTTGACCTTGGGTTTTCAAGTTGGATTTGGGTTCTGAGTTTAGACCGAAGCTTCGACTTTGTGATCAGAGATGCACCGCCAGCCAGTTGTGTCTGCATCATGTGCATCATAGCATATTTATTTTCAAAAAGAAACGCAAAAAAAAAATGAAAAAAAAGGAAAAAAAAGAAAAAAACTAATCCCTGCATGCATATCATTTCTCAGGTACATTCCAGAGCTTGTTCACTGATAGAGATGGCAACAGTCCCAGAGTTGAAGCGGAAGACGTGTTCCTACAGCTTTCATCGTGAACCTTTGACGTCTCTGATTGAGTTGAGTAACCTTATGACTAGTGGTAACCAGAAGGGGTTTGTTGACCAGTATGGAGATATTCTGACACTGTTGAAGATGGTAGTCGATCCGGTGCCGTTGCAGACTCTTCTACAGTTCTACGACCCAGAGCTTCGTTGTTTCACCTTTCAAGATTATCAGTTAGCACCTACTCTTGAGGAGTACTCCATTCTGCTGAGTGTCCCGGTCCGGTATCAGGTTCCTTTCTTGGATGTGCCCAAGGAGGTTGATTTCAGAGTTGTTGCCAGAGCTCTCCATTTGGGTATTAAGGAAGTCAGTGATAGTTGGAAGTCCAGTGGGGATGTTGTAGGATTGCCTTTGAAGTTTTTGTTGAGGGTAGCTAGAGAAGAAGCGGAGAAGGGAAGTTGGGAAGCCTTTCATGCTCAGTTGGCCGTCATGATCTATGGGATCGTCTTGTTTCCCAGTATGCCAAATTTTGTTGACCATGCTGCCATCAGCATTGTCATCAGAGGAAATCCAGTCCCCACCTTGTTAGCTGATACTTACTATGCCATCCACAGTAGGCATGGTAAGGGTGGAGCCATCAGGTGCTGCCTGCCTCTCCTATTCAAATGGTTCATGTCTCTTCTGCCAGCCAGTGGACCGTTTGTGGATACCCAGAGCACTCTCAAGTGGACTCAGAGGGTCATGTCGCTCACTTCCTATGATATCAGGTGGCAATCTTACCGGATGGATGTGCGTAACGTCATTATGAGTTGTGGAGAATTCCGGAATGTGCCACTCGTGGGGACCAAGGGTTGTATAAATTATAATCCAGTTCTTTCTCTTCGCCAGTTAGGTTTTGTTATGAGTAGAAGGCCACGTGAAGCTGAGATAGCCGAGAGTGTGTACTTTGAGAAGAAGGATGACCCTGTTAGGTTGGAGCAGATTGGGAGAGCTTGGAAGTCCATTGGTGTCAGAGATGGATCCGTCTTAGGGAAGAAGTTTACCATAGCCATGCCTGATTACACTGAGTGGGTCAAGGAGAGAGTGGAAACTTTGCTGCTACCCTATGATAGGATGGAGCCGTTGCAAGAGCAACCACCTTTGATCCTTGCTGATAGTGTACCTGCTGAGCACTATAAGCAAGCTCTGATGGAGAATCGTCGTTTGAGAGGGAAGGAGCAAGACACTCAGATGGAGCTGTACAAAGCTAAAGCTGATAGGTTGCACATGGCCCATCAACTCAGGGAAGTGCAAGGAGAAGATGCTAGCAGAGCAAGGAGCAAGAAGAGATCATATGAGGAGATAGAGTCTATGTTGGATGAGGAGCATAGGGAGCGCTTGAGACTGCAGAGAGCAGAAGCCAACTATCAGAAGAAGATCAGAGACTTGGAGAAGCAACTCAGAGATAAAGATATCCAGTTGAAG
The DNA here is from genome assembly GCF_024323335.1 of Lathyrus oleraceus. NCBI lineage: Eukaryota > Viridiplantae > Streptophyta > Magnoliopsida > Fabales > Fabaceae > Lathyrus > Lathyrus oleraceus. The sequence goes on from NC_066582.1 coordinate 404,701,396, forward strand.
AAGGAAGTAGACTTGAGACAGGCATCAGAGAACCACCTTGGAGGAGAAGTCTTGGAGCTGAGAAGACAATTGAAGGAGAAGATTACCCCTCTACCAGAATGCTCAGAATGCTCACTGTTGATAGACCAGTGCCATTACCTGAAGACCCTCATTCCGGAAGACCGTCTGTTTTAGTTTGTATCTCTGATTGTATTTTGTTGAGAATCACCTCCAGGCTTGTTGGACGGGATTCATTTGCGTGTAAGCCATCTCTTGGATCTTTTGTTAAGAATCACCTCCAGGCTTGTTGGATGGGATTCTTTTTCTTTGTACGTTGGTTATTCAGATATTCTGTTGACATTGGTTGTATGCCTTTTTACCCTTATGTATATATAAGGATGTCAGCATTTCCTTGTATCTGTTTTGCTCTCTTGCTGCTGCAGGTTGCCATCTTTTCAGGATGGGTCAGGCTCTTTGAATGCCTGAGAAATGAGCATATCATGTGCATCATACGCATCATTAGCATCATACTCATATCATTTCGCATAACAGGTGTTCTTGGTCGTGACTTCTCACTCTTGGTTCCTGTTCAGGCAGGATAGCTGATCAACGTCCGCACCGCTACTCAACAAGACTGAATCAACAGAGAAGTATGGATCAATTTCAAGCAGAGTTGGCTGAGATGAAGGCTAGCATGGCCCAGTTTATGAATATGATGCAAGGGGTTGCGCAAGGTCAAGAAGAACTTCGAGCTATGGTTCAGAGACAAGAGGCTGCAAATCCACCGATCAACCATGCTCCGCCAGAGGGAGGTCCGGTCAATGATAACAATGTTGCTGCTACTGTACCCGTCAACAACTATGCTGTAGGTGATGAGTTGGGGGGTATTCGGATCAACGGTCAACCTATTGTTCCAGATGCCACTAATGCCAGAGTAGTCCGTGCTCCGGCCCGTAATCCTGTTCCGATTGTTGACAGACAAGAGGATATGTTCTCTCTGCTCAGTGAAGACGAAGATGTTCTGGGAAGGGTTAATGAGAGAGACCGCAAAGTTGAAGCTCTTGCTGAGAAGATCCGTGCTATGGAAAGTCAGAATTCTCTCGGTTTTGATGTTACTAATATGGGATTGGTTGAAGGTTTGAGAATCCCTCACAAGTTCAAAGCACCGTCCTTCGACAAATACAACGGTACTTCTTGCCCTCGCACCCATGTGCAGGCTTACTACAGAAAGATCTCTGCGTATACCGATGATGAAAAGATATGGATGTATTTTTTCCAAGATAGTCTATCTGGGGCTTCTTTGGACTGGTACATGGAATTGAAGAGAGATTCGATCCGATGCTGGAGAGATCTAGGTGAGGCCTTTTTGAGGCAATACAAACACAACATGGACATGGCACCGAGCCGGACTCAGCTGCAGAGTCTATGTCAGAAATCCAATGAAAGCTTCAAGGAGTACGCTCAGAGGTGGCGTGAACTGGCTGCTAGAGTTCAACCCCCTATGCTGGAGAGGGAGTTGACAGACATGTTTATCGGTACTCTTCAAGGTGTGTTTATGGACCGGATGGGGAGCTGCCCATTCGGTAGTTTTTCCGATGTTGTCATTTGTGGAGAGAGGACTGAGAGTTTGATCAAAACTGGGAAGATTCAAGATGCTAGTTCCTCTTCTTCTAAGAAGCCATTTGCTGGGGCACCTCGTCGAAGAGAGGGTGAAACTAATGCTGTTCAATACCGCAGAGATCAGAATAGAATTGAATACCGTCAAGCTGCTGCAGTAACCATTCCGACACCTCAACCTCGTCAACAACAACAACAAAGAGTTCAACAACCGCAACAACAACAACGACAGCAACGTCCTTTCCAGCCTAGGCAGAAATTGCAGGCTGATAGAAGATTTGATCCTCTGCCCATGTCTTACGCAGAGCTACTACCCGAACTACTCCGGTTAGGGTTTGTAGAGCTGCGTACGATGGCTACTCCGACAGTGCTGCCTCCTGGCTATGATGCTAATGTTAGATGTGACTTTCACTCTGGGGCACCAGGGCATCATACTGAGAAGTGTCGAGCTCTCCAGCACAAGGTTCAAGATTTGATCGATGCCAAGGCGATCAACTTCGCTCCAGTGCCAAACGTCGTAAACAACCCTATGCCTCAGCATGGTGGGCATAGAGTGAACAATATTGAAGGGAAAGAAGCTGAAGATCTGGTTGTTAATGTTGATGATGTTCAGACTTCTCTGCTAGTCGTGAAGGGTCGTCTGCTGAATGGGGGTGTCTACCCGGGCTGTGATGAAGATTGTTTGGGCTGTGCAGAATCTGAGAATGGTTGTGACCAGTTAAGGGCCGGTATCCAGGGTATGATGGATGAGGGTTGTTTGCAATTCAGTAGGGCTGTAAAGGATCGTGGAACAGCATCAACTATCACCATTTACTTTAAACCGTCTGAAGAACGTGGACCAAGGGTCGTCAGTGCACCTGCAGCAAATGGTACCCCAGTTACCATTCCTGTGCCTGTAACCATCAGTGTTCCAACTACTATCGTTGCGTCTGAAAGAAGGGCTGTTGAGAATAGTAGAGCCGTGCCGTGGAAGTATGATAATGCTCCCCGCAGTTACAGAAGGGCTGAAAGTCAGACAAGACCAGTGAATCAAGCTCCAGTGACAATTGGTTTACCGAATAGAGTTCCTGCAACTGTTGGTCCGGCTGTGGATAATGTAGGGGGTCCAGGAGGTTTTACCAGAAGCGGTCGTCTGTTCGCACCGCAGCCCTTGAGGGACAATAATGCTGAGGCTTCTGCCAGAACAAAGGGTAAGCAAGCTGTGGTTGAGGAAGAGCCTGTCCAGAAGGAAGCGCCCGAGGGGTCATTTGAGAAGGACGTGGAGGAGTTTATGAAGATAATCAAGAAGAGTGACTACAAGATTGTAGATCAGTTGAATCAAACTCCGTCCAAGATTTCTATACTTTCACTGTTGTTGTGCTCTGAGGCACACCGTAATGCCTTGCTGAAGATGTTGAATCTGGCTTACGTGCCTCAAGAGATCTCTGTCAATCAACTGGAGGGTGTGATGGCCAATGTGAGCACCAGGCATGGTGTGGGTTTCACCAACCTGGACTTACCGCCTGAAGGACGAAACCATAACAAAGCCTTGCACATCACCATGGAGTGCAAGGGGGCAGTGTTGTCTCACGTATTGGTAGACACCGGGTCGTCGCTGAATGTGTTGCCTGAGCAGATTCTGAGGAAGATTGATGCGGAAGGGTTTGTGCTTAATCCCAGTGACCTGATCGTTCGTGCTTTCGACGGATCCAAACGTTCTGTGTGTGGGGAAGTTACCTTGCCTGTGAAGATAGGTCCTGAGGTATTCGATATCATCTTCTATGTTATGGACATCCAGCCCGCCTACAGTTGTTTATTGGGGCGTCCATGGATTCATGCAGCAGGGGCAGTCTCGTCGACTCTCCATCAAAAGCTCAAGTATGTCTGGAACGGTCAGATTGTGACTGTGTGCGGTGAAGAAGAAATTCTTGTGAGTCATCTATCCTCGTTCAAATATGTTGAGGTGGATGGCGAGATCCACGAAACCTTATGCCAGGCGTTTGAGACTGTGGCTCTTGAGAAAGTAGCGTACGCTGAGCAGAGGAAGCCGGGTGTTTCAATCACTTCTTACAAGCAGGCTAAGGAGGTTGTTGATTCTGGCAAAGCTGAAGGCTGGGGCAAGATGGTGGATTTGCCGGTTAAAGAAGACAAATTTGGTGTTGGTTACGAGCCTCTCCAAGCAGAGCAAAATGGTCAAGCGGGTCCGAGTACCTTTACCAGCGCTGGGCTGATGAATCATGGCGACGTCTCTGCAACCGATAGTGAAGACTGTGACAGTGATTGTGATCTGGACAACTGGGTTCGCCCGTGTGCACCAGGGGGGTCTATCAACAACTGGACGGCTGAAGAAGTGGTTCAAGTTACTCTTCTGACAGAGTAATTTTCTGTTGTTTTGTCATTTTGCATGAAAATCCTACGTTCTGCCCAAGGCGTAGTGATTCATTTTTGTAGGGCCTCATCATGTTTTAATGATTATCATTAATGAAGGACATTTTTTTGCAATCAAACTTTGTGATCCCTGTCTTTCTATTTTTGTTTTCATTTTTCTTTTTCAAAAACAATAAAAATGGCAATGTTTTTTTGTTTTTGCGACTTCTTGAACTCTTTTTCTAAAAACAAAGCATTAAACATGCAGAAGCGATCTTATGGCATTCACTATGAACAGTTCTGTTATGGCTCAGTATGATTTCGACAATCCCATCTACCAAGCTGAAGAGGAGAGTGAGGAAGACTGTGAACTCCCTGCAGAATTGGCCAGATTGCTGAATCAGGAGGAAAGGGTCATCCAACCTCATCAGGAGGAGTTGGAAACTATTAATTTGGGTACTGAGGACGCCAAAAGAGAAATCAAGATTGGGGCTGCTTTAGAGGACTCTGTCAAGAGGAGGCTGATTGAGATGCTGAGAGAATATGTGGAGGTATTCGCCTGGTCGTATCAAGATATGCCTGGTTTGGATACAGACATTGTGATGCACCGATTACCTCTTAGAGAAGGATGTCCTTCGGTCAAGCAGAAGCTTCGTAGAACGAGTCCTGACATGGCAACTAAGATCAAGGAAGAGGTTCAGAAGCAGTGGGATGCAGGTTTTCTGGCTGTTACAAGTTATCCACCGTGGGTGGCCAACATCGTTCCTGTGCCGAAGAAGGATGGTAAAGTCAGAATGTGTGTCGATTACCGGGATTTGAATAGAGCGAGTCCGAAAGATGATTTCCCATTACCTCACATTGATGTATTGGTTGATAATACGGCTCAATCCTCGGTATTCTCTTTCATGGATGGTTTCTCCGGATATAATCAGATCAAGATGGCACCGGAAGACATGGAAAAGACGACATTCATTACACCTTGGGGCACGTTCTGCTATAAGGTGATGCCATTTGGGCTGAAGAATGCTGGTGCTACCTATCAGAGGGCAATGACGACGCTTTTTCATGATATGATGCACAAAGAAATCGAAGTGTACGTAGATGATATGATTGCGAAGTCGCAGACAGAAGAGGAGCACCTGGTTAATTTGCAGAAGCTGTTTGACCGGTTGAGAAAGTTCAAGCTGAGGTTGAATCCGAACAAGTGTACGTTTGGGGTGAGATCAGGGAAGCTTTTAGGCTTCATTGTCAGTGAGAAAGGGATTGAGGTTGATCCAGCAAAAGTCAAAGCTATTCAAGAGATGCCTGAACCGAAAACGGAGAAGCAAGTCCGTGGGTTTTTAGGGAGATTGAACTACATTGCAAGGTTCATATCTCACCTAACTGCCACGTGTGAACCAATTTTCAAACTGCTTAGAAAGAATCAAGCGATCAAGTGGAATGATGATTGTCAGAAAGCTTTTGACAAGATTAAAGAGTATTTGCAGAAACCTCCAATCCTTATACCTCCAGTTCCAGGGAGACCTCTGATAATGTACCTGTCAGTGACGGAGAACTCGATGGGGTGTGTATTGGGACAACATGACGAGTCTGGTCGAAAAGAGCATGCCATATACTACCTTAGCAAAAAGTTTACCGACTGTGAAACAAGATATTCACTGCTCGAGAAAACTTGCTGTGCTTTGGCCTGGGCTGCTCGCCGACTGAGGCAGTATATGTTGAACCATACTACCTTGTTGATTTCTAAGATGGATCCAGTGAAGTACATCTTTGAGAAACCAGCTCTCACCGGACGTGTTGCCCGTTGGCAGATGATCTTAACTGAGTATGATATCCAGTACACGTCTCAGAAGGCTATCAAAGGTAGTATTCTGTCGGACTATCTCGCCGAACAACCAATTGAAGATTATCAGCCTATGATGTTTGAATTCCCTGACGAAGACATCATGTATCTGAAGATGAAAGATTGCGAAGAGCCTCTCGTCGAGGAAGGACCGGACCCGGATGACAAATGGACGCTGATGTTTGATGGGGCTGTGAATATGAATGGTAACGGTGTTGGGGCAGTATTGATCAATCCTAAAGGTGCTCATATACCTTTTTCTGCCAGATTGACGTTTGACGTCACCAACAACGAAGCTGAGTATGAGGCTTGTATCATGGGGATAGAAGAAGCCATTGATCTGAGGATCAAAACACTTGACATATTTGGAGATTCAGCTCTAGTGGTCAATCAAGTCAATGGAGATTGGAATACGAATCAGCCGCATTTGATTCCGTATAGAGATTACACCAGAAGAATACTGACGTTCTTCAAGAAGGTGAAGTTGTATCATGTCCCCCGGGATGAGAATCAAATGGTTGATGCCTTGGCTACTTTGTCGTCTATGATCAAAGTTCATTGGTGGAATCATGTGCCACATGTTGCGGTGAATCGACTTGAGAGGCCTGCGTATGTGTTTGCAGCCGAATCTGTTGAGATTGATGAGAAGCCGTGGTATTATGACATCAAGAATTTCCTCAAAACTCAGGAGTATCCTGAAGGTGCGTCGAAGAATGACAAGAAGACCCTGAGAAGGCTAGCTGGAAGCTTTTATTTGAATCAGGATGATGTGTTGTATAAGAGAAACTTTGACATGGTCTTGCTCAGATGCGTGGACAGACCCGAGGCAGACATGTTAATGCAGGAAGTTCATGAAGGTTCCTTCGGTACTCATGCCGGCGGACATGCAATGGCTAAGAAATTGTTGAGAGCAGGTTATTACTGGATGACTATGGAATCCGATTGTTTCAAGTATGCTCGGAAGTGCCATAAGTGTCAAATTTATGCTGATAAGGTGCATGTACCACCAAGCCCTCTGAATGTCATGAATTCGCCTTGGCCGTTTGCCATGTGGGGCATTGATATGATTGGGAAGATTGAGCCTACTGCTTCGAATGGACATCGCTTCATCTTGGTTGCGATTGACTATTTCACCAAGTGGGTAGAAGCAGCCTCCTATGCTAACGTTACCAAACAAGTGGTTACCCGGTTCATCAAGAAAGAAATCATATGTCGTTATGGAGTTCCTGAGAGAATCATCACTGACAATGGTTCGAATCTCAATAACAAGATGATGAAAGAGCTTTGCAAAGATTTCAAGATTGAACATCACAATTCTTCTCCTTACAGACCGAAGATGAATGGTGCTGTAGAAGCGGCAAACAAGAATATCAAGAAGATTGTGCAGAAGATGGTCGTAACGTACAAGGATTGGCATGAGATGCTGCCTTTCGCTTTGCATGGGTACCGTACCTCAGTACGTACATCGACCGGGGCAACCCCTTACTCCCTTGTGTATGGTATGGAAGCGGTCCTACCTGTCGAAGTGGAGATTCCTTCTCTGAGAGTTTTATTGGATGTCAAGCTGGACGAAGCCGAGTGGATTCGAACAAGGTTTAACGAGTTGAGCCTTATCGAGGAGAGACGGCTAGCAGCTGTATGTCATGGACAGTTGTATCAGCGAAGGATGAAACGAGCCTTTGATCAGAAAGTGCGTCCTCGAAGCTATCAGATCGGTGATCTAGTTTTGAAAAGGATCCTCCCTCCCGGTACAGATAACAGGGGCAAGTGGACTCCTAATTATGAAGGTCCGTATGTTGTGAAGAAGGTCTTCTCCGGTGGAGCCTTGATGCTTACAACTATGGATGGTGAAGATTTTCCGTCTCCTGTCAACTCAGATGTAGTCAAAAAATACTTCGCATAAATTGACCCGCTGGACAAAAAGAATAAAAGAGTCCAGGCAAAAATGGGCATCCCGGCGAACCAAAAAACAGAAAGAAAAGGTTCGGGCAAAAATTAGGGATAAAATGAAAATTTGTACACCCGGTAAGTCGAAAACCCGCAAGGGCGGCTTAGGCAAAAATGGGTATCCCGGTGGATTGAAAACCCGAAAGGGCGATCCAGGCAAAAATTAGGGATTAAAGCGAAGACTACAGTCTGAGTTGTCTGTACTTCATCGAGCTTTGTCGTCTGCCATCTCGAAAGATGTGATCCGTCCAGTCATTCTTCTCAGAAAGCAAGGAGTTGGGAGGAAAACTGATGATCTGTGAGGTATAACAGAATTGGGAAATAGTGGATGCTGTGTTCACATTGCCATTAGGATAGATTTTTCCTTTTGTGCGCAGTTACCTCTTTCTAGGAATTGCTTCCCAATGTATTTGCCTCTTCAGGCGCATTTTCAATCAATAAAAGTTGTTATTCAGATAAATAGCTCTTTTGTTTTTATTTTTACTGTTTTGTTTGCAAAAATGTCCGAATTTTTTATAAGCATTGCATATAAGAACATAGAGGCTACACAATAACTTGCAGAAAGATGAAACATTTGAAAATCATTTTGAATGTCGAGGACACTTGAGCGTATCTTGTCCATGTATCCCCTGGGGGCATTTTGTTGTGCTGTTTTTCAGATTGGCGTCTGCGAGGACGTTTCCTCAGCAGATATTTTCCCCAAGCAAGTTTGGAAGCTATCAGAGCTATGTTCCCCTGCGAAGACGTCTGTGGAAAGTGCCTTCTATTTCCCAACAGATCTAAGGATTGCCTATCCCCAGCAGGACTGTATTTGCCGATTTCCTCCCCGAGTGAGGCAGGTTCATTGAATTTATCTCCGACATTTATCCTATCTGTGGACTGAAGGATATCCCCAGCGGAGTTTACCCTTCCCCCAGCAGCAGTGCTATTCTTCAACATGAGTGTGAAGTCGCTTTACCATTCCCCAAGCAGAGTTCCCCGCAGAGTATTTCCCCAAGAGGAGTCTCCCCACAGAGTTGGAGTACCTGATCATTTCGGCTCCCTAGCCGGGGTTCATTTGCATTTTGCATGTAGTAATCATTGCATCCTCAAAATAGCGTAGCATTTCCATTCATAAATGGAGCATTACGCCGTGGAAAAATCAAACATATGCATTCATGTGTTAACTTCACCAGACCGTATCCCCGGCAGAGGCGGATCATTTCATTCAACATCAGCACAGCAAGTCTGCTACAGTTGCTCTTGACAGCATTCAGGATTGATATCCCCACAAAGGTTTATTACCTCACCCGTTGGTGACAGAAAGTTTGTTTTTCTCCAGAGAGACCCCCAGCAAGTGGTCAACCTTGCCTTGACATATCTGAGATGCCGTTCTTTGTGATACTAGTAAGTGTCATGCCAGCACCCACGTGTGTTTCATCATTTTTGGTGTCGGTAAACACCATTGTTTCGGTGTCTGTAAGCATCGAGTCTCTCCAGTCATCAGTAAATGTCTGGTCATCATTTTTTGGTGTCGGTAAACACCATTGTTTCGGTGTCTGTAAACATCGAGTCTCACCCCAGTCATCGGTAAATGTCTGGTCATTTTTTGATGTCGGTAAACATCGAGTCTCACCCCAGTCATCGGTAAATGTCTGGTCATTTTTTTGATGTCAGTAAACATCATCTTTCGATGTCGGTAAACATCGAGTCTTTTCTGCAGTCATCGGTAAACGCCTGATAATTCCCAGCTAGAAATCCCCAGTAGAGTCATCTGTAAATGTCCTATCTGGTTTCCAGTTGCAAATATTTGTATCTCCCCAATAAATTTCTCATTTCCAGTCATCGGTAAATGTCTGGTCATTTTTGATGTCGGTAAACATCATCTTTCGGTGTCGGTAAACATCAAGTCTCGTCCCAGTCATCAGTAAATGTCTGGTCATTCTTTTTGGTGTCGGTAAACGCCATTGTTTCGGTGTCGGTAAACATCGAGTCTCATCCCAGTCATCGGTAAATGTCTGGTCATTTCTTTTGATGTCGGTAAACATCATCTTTCGATGTCGGTAAACATCGAGTCTCATCCCAGTCATCGGTAAATGTCTGGTCAATAAAATCAAAATCCCCAGAAGTCGTCGGTAAACGTCTTGTCTGATTACACCACAAAGATTTTGTTCCTCCCCAGGTGGAGATGCCATCGGTAAATGGCCCAGTTTCCTTCGATATCGGTAAATGTCGAATTCCCAGTTACAGTAGCCATCGGTAAATGGCCAGTTTGAAGTTGACATCGGTAAATGTCAAGTTTCTTTGAAGCCACCATCGGTAAATGGTCTTGCTTCCTTTCTACATCAAATTTTGTTCCCAGCAGCCATCGGTAAATGGTCGTGCTAAAGTTGATATCGGTAAATATCAAGGTCCCAGTTTTAACCATCGGTAAATGGTTTTGCTTTTCAGAAGTTTGTTTTCCCCAGCCGCCATCGGTAAATGGTCGTGCTGCAGTTGATATCGGTAAATATCAAGTTTCCAGTTATCCAACCATCGGTAAATGGTTTTGCTTTTTCTGAAGCTGTCATGCAGTTTGCCATCGGTAAATGACGTGGTTCTTTTGTATCATATCCAGTACTGTGCAAATTCTACGGTTCTTTGGTATTCAATCCCTGTTTACCCTGAAAGTCTGACAGCCGTTGCTATCATTCGTTCGGGTTCCCAGCTGATTGAATAGGGGCAGCTGTAGCACCTCAAATTTGCACCTGTCATTATGCATACATTTTCATATTAGGTCATAGCATATCATGGTCCATTGCATAGCATTGCATTGCCTCTTTTGCCTCAAGTGCAAGCCAATCAAGGAATTAGGTCAAACTAATCTCCTGATCAGTCAATCAAGCAAGCAAGTGTGTTTTTCATTGAGCCAAGGCCTTAGGGTTTTTCCAACAAGTTCACATGACTTGGAGGTTCATTTGAAGTGTTCATGTCAAGGGTTGAAGGCTCAGAGGTCATCAGTTCATACACAGACAGTCAAAAACCCTAGAAAGTCAACAGTCAGTCAGGGCAGTGGATGGTGGCCATTCTTGTGGAATTTGGGCACCATGATCAATAATCAAGAGTTCATACAACTTGGGACATCATTTGAAGTCAAGTTCTCAAGGAATTAGGGTTTGGAAGTCATCAGTCAATGCACAATCAGACAGAAACCCTAAAAGTCAACTGTTGGTCAACTGTCCATTTAATCAGTGATTGGATGATTGGAATTGGTTTGTGAGAGTTCATTCATGTCCAAATAGTCATCATATATCATGCCAAACACCATCATGGAAGAATTTGAAGCCAGATCAGAAATTTCCCAAAATGGAAACTGGGCCTGTAACTGAAACTTACCAGAAATGGAAAGTTTTGATCCTCAAACTTACATCATGATACAAGCCTCAAATGAATTTTTGCCCAACATGAAAGTTGAAGATCTTGTTCTCCCATTTCCAAAAAGTCCTAGAACTTTTAATTCCCATGTGTGGTTGGCAAGTTATGATCGAATCGATTTCAGAAAATCTTGAACTTCAAAGGGCCATATCTCCCAAACCGTTTGGCCAATTTTGGTGGGGTTTTTTCCTACAAGTCACATTTGATCCCCTCTTTCCAAAAATATAAATTTCATGAGCCAAAACTTCACCAATCAAAATGGCATATTTTGACTTTTCTCATTTAAATGCAAGTTTGACCAAGAGTTGACTTTTTGATATGAACATTTTTTCAACATTTGGCCAATTGGGACAGCTCAGAAATATCATTTAAAACATGTTTGCAAGCTCAAATTATGCAGTACTTGCACCCATCATGTATCCATGTTTAGTTGCTTGAATTGGAAGAAAAGTACAAATTCAACCATGCTACCCCATGCTATCCACCATGCCTTGCTTTGTACTTTGAAAACAGAAAATTGGAAGCACATTTGCTGTCATTTGAAGCTTCATTGTGCAGCCAAAAAACCAGCAAAAGAGGCCATACTAATTTGCTTGAAAATGGGCAAAAAGGACACTTTCATCCATACTTCCATGGCCATGCTTTGTACTCACACATAGCAGTTTTTGTGCACCATTTTTTCTGTAAAACCAATCCTAATAGCAGGCACATAAACCACATTGGACAGCAAACACAAAAGAAAAACTCACTCATTTCTAAGAAACCTCATCTTTGGCATTTTTCCAAAAATCTTCAAAAACTTCCAAAGAGCTAAGCCGTGCCTTGTTTGAAACAACATCCAAGCAACATGTTGAACCTTTTTTAAACTCCATTCTTCAACTGTAAGAGCTCTTGGTGGACTGTCCTTTCCAAGCTCCATTAATGGCAAAGTGAGATTGCATCCAAACCAAGCCATCTCAAGCAAAACCTTCTTCATCATTCATCTTTTGAAGACCTTTGGAGCATCTGTTTTAGCTTATAACACACAAACAACAACTGTTTCGTGGATTTCTTCAAAAATAAGTAAGGATTCGAATCACTCTTTTCTCTAAATGATGCTATGCTTTATGAAGAGCTTGCCTTGTTGTTTATTCTGCTCTTTGAATCGTGAAAAACCATCGAGAAATGAGAGAGAACGAGAGTTTTAAAGTTTGTTGTTCATGATTAATTTTGTTCGATTCTTGATGTTGTTGTTGTTTTTAGACAAATGGCATGTTGATTCGTGTTAGGGGCTGTTAGATCTTCATGAAAATATGTTTAAATGTTGTTTTTGGGACCTTTTGGGGTTTCTGGAAAAATTAAGTTGAAGGTGATGAAGAAAACCTTGCTGTTTTTGGGCTGCTGCGTTTTACCTGCGGATTTATCCGCGACCTTCATGTTGCTGCGTTTTACCTGCGGATTTATCCGCGACCTTCATGTTGCTGCGTTTTACCTGCGGATTCATCCGCGACCTGCATAGCCATCCGCGGATTTTCCTGCGGATTTCGTGCATTAGGGCTTCGCCTTCAATATTCATTTCATTTAATTACTCAATCTTCCAAAAATCATAAGTTCCTCATTTTAATTCCAAATTCATTGGGAATTTTTGCATCATGTCCATCTTGATCTCTAGTTTTTTGTCATATATTTTCCAGAATTTTTGCATGGTCGAATTTTAAATGTTGCTAGGGTTTGTGGCATGTGACCAAATTTTGTACACTTTGCCAAATCAATTGTGAAATGATGAGAATGTATCCAATGGCTCCCAAATTTTTTGTGCTTAAACTAGACACATTCATGGTGATTTTGGTGTAAATTTTTTGTGCTTAAACTAGACACATTCATTGTGATATGATTTTTTGAATTAGGGTGTGACAATTTGTGTCACACCATTGATGACCAACTTCATGATTTTCATTACCATGCTTCTTGACCTCCAATTGATCTGATTTTTTGCATGAACCTACTCTTATATGTCTAGTTTACATGTGAATTTTCTTGGAATTATTTGTGTCATTTTCCATTTGTTTGAGATTTTTCTTCCCTGCCTAGTCAAATGTTGCCCTTGTGTGACACATGTTCCCATTTCATTTGTGAAATTCTCATACTTTATTAGATGGACATGAAATTTTACATGAGATAACTAGACATCCTCATCTTTGCCATGGTTTTGGTCCTATTCATTTATCATACACCATTCTTGACTTATGATTTTTCTAAGTTGATGCATGTTTGGTTGACTTCTTTGAGCATGTTCAAATTGGCTTTGACTTTCTGATTTTTATTAACTGCCTTCCACTTGTCCATATGAGATGAAATTTGACATGCTTACCATGCTATGTGTTAGGTTTGACCATGATTTATTTGGTGATTTTTGGAAATGTTTGAGTTTACTTTTGAGTTAAGTCTTTCTGTTGACTTCTATGAGCTTCTGTTTGCCATGTTTTGACCTAAATGGTTCATGAAATGATGATAGTGATTGATATGAGTGTGAACCCAATTGGTTTTGTTTCCTAATTGTTTGAACATGATTTTGGATACTTACCCCTTGCTGTTTTGACTTTCTCATTCACTTTTGACCCTAGGCTTGCCCTAGTGGTCCTGTTACTCACCTTTGAGCTTGTGTTTTCAGGTTGACCATTAAATGGCCATTGAGACCAATTCTTTTGATTGAGCTTGCTTAAGAATCATTGTCTAACTTGTTTGTATTGTAGGTGGCTTGGCTCACATGCCTTAAGCCTTGTGCCTTGCACATCCATGTGCCTCTAATTGACTGTTGGCCTCTGTTTCCTTTCACTTTGTTTGAAGTTGTATACTAACATCTGCTTGACTGTTTCAGGTGCTTTAGTTGCTTAGTTCCTTGTGAACTTTTTGCTTTGCTTTGCTTGTATAAGCAATTTGCATTGAGGTATGTCTCTTTTACTTCATGTAGTCTGGAAGACCTGGCCTGTTACTTGGTCAGGCAACTGTCTGAAGTCCTCCTTAAGAGGCGATGTTTGTGATTGTTTACTTTTGTCCTTGCATAGAGTCAAAGACCTCCTAGGTGAAGAGGCAATTGGTGGAAGGTAGGGATATGCAATCTATCCCCCACTATTCAGTGTGTCCTCTGTTTTGCTCACACCACTGTGTTGATGCATTGCAGATAAAAACCCAAGATCTTGTGCAATTGTACAGTTGAGTCAGTTTTAAATGTGTAGAAGGGTTCCCACTTTCTGAACCCACACATTCTTGTCTTGAGCTCTCCCAGGCCAGGGATAAGAGCTGTGAGGTCTCATCCTCACTTCATCCTTTCATCTGCTTCACCTTAGCCCCTCAATGGCAAGGTTAAGAGCAACACTCACCCCATTCCAGAGGTTTGTTTGTTGAGGTTGATATGACCCCTTGACTAAAACCTAACCCTTGTTTGAGCCACTTGTTTGTGTATAGCGTGTGCTATCTGTGCTTGTAGGATTGTTTGACTTGCTTCCTGTGCAAGATAGGATTGTTTGACTTGCTTCCTGTGCAAGTTAGGATTGTTTGACTTGCTTCCTGTGCAAGTTAGGATTAGTTTAGACTTGCTTCCTGTGCAAGTTAGGTTTTGCTTGGCTTGCTTCCTGTGCAAGTTAAGTGTGTGTGGCTTGCTTCCTGTGTGAGCCATGCTTAGGATAGGTTGGCCCTTGTGCCGTTTAGCTAGAAACCTTAACTTAGGGATGAATTTGCATGATAACATCTAGGCTCGAGTCGTAGTCTCCCTAGTTGTGTCTTCCTCTGTTATCTGGTTAGGCTAGTCCTTTATCCCTGCGTAGGGGAACTACATCGCCCTGATCTTCATACCAGATGAAGTATGTAGGCAGGAGATTGAGCTGATCTCTCCGGGCGCCCTTTTTCTTTTTTGTGTGTGTTGTCTGACAGTTGCTAGGCTCGAGTGCCTGACTCCTTAGCAACCTGTTGTCTGTTTGTTTGAGTGTGTGCTTGACAGTTATAGGCTCGAGTCCCCGACTCCCTATTAACTTGTTGCGTTGTTGTGTGCTTGGAAGCTGATGTAAGTCCATCGAGTGGCATTTGGGTTCCAGTGTGCGTGTGTTTGGTTCGGATGCTGATGTAAGCCCAGTGATTGGCATTCAGGCTCCATGTTTGCCTTCTTGAGCGCGTTTTGGTTCGGATGCTGATGTAAGTCCAGTGATTGGCGTTCAGGCTCCATGTTTGCCTTTGCCTGTGTTTGTTTGTGTGCGTGTCAGCCGAGCTACGAATGCTCTGATTCTTCTCTCGTCCGAGAAGATACGTATGCATAGGATGCGATATCCTAGCGAGCATGTGTCGTTTCCCCCAGTCCGAACTACTTCGACTCTGATGTCTATGCCTGATAGACTAAGTAGGCCCAGGATGCGATATCCTGCCGAGTCAGTTTCAGTCTTGTTTTCTTGTGTCTCTTTCAGCCAGTGTGTGTGTCTATGAGCAGTGTTTTAGCAACCATTTTCCTTTCTAGTGTGCGTGGATCCCGTAGAGTACTACGGATGCGTAGGGGTGCTAATACCTTCCCTTCGCATAACCGACTCCCGAACCCATTCTCTTTGGTCGCGAGACCATGTTCTTTCCAGGTTTACTCTGAGCGTTTCCTTTCCCTCTTTTGGGATAAATAACGCACGGTGGCGGCTCTGTTGTTTCTTTCTTTTCCCGCCGGTTTTTCGCGTGATGCGACACCAAGGATACAACCCATGGAATCATCAAGCACAATCAAGTACATAATCAACGGTCTCCCTTCAACAGGCGGAGACAGAATCAGAGGCTCAGACAAATACTCTTTGATACTGTCAAAGGCCTTTTGGCAGTCCTCGGTCCAATCATGATGATGATCTTTCCGGAGGAACTCGAATATAGGCGCACATGTGGCAGTCATGTGGGATATAAATCTCGAAATGTAATTCAAGCGACCAAGAAAACCTCAGACTTGCTTCTCAGTTTTGGGCGCAGGCATCTCTTGTATTGCTTTGGCCTTGGCAGGATCAACTTCAATACCCCTTTGGCTGACAATAAAGCCCAATAACTTGCCGGAACGGACTCCAATGTACACTTGTTCGGATTCAAGCGGAGTTTGTACTTCCTCAAACGCTGGAAAAGCTTTAACAAGTGTTCTACATGTTCAACTTCCGTTTTCGACTTTGCAATCATATCGTTGACATACACCTCGATCTCCTTGTGCATCATGTCATGAAACAAGGTAGTCATAGCACGTTGATACGTGGCTCCGGCGTTCTTCAAACCGAAGGGTATCACTCGATAACAGAATGTTCCCCAAGGTGTGATGAATGTTGTCTTCTCCATATCCTCGGGTGCCATTTTAATCTGATTATAACCGGAAAATCCGTCCATAAATGAAAAGACATTGAATTTAGCCATATTGTCTACCAACATATCAATGTGTGGTAGAGGAAAATCATCTTTTGGGCTAGCTTTATTCAAGTCACGGTAATCCATGCACATTCAGACTTTTCCGTCTTTTTTAGGTACAGGTACAATATTGGCCACCCATTGAGGATATGTAGAAGTCACCAGAAACCTCGCATCAATTTGCTTATGTACTTCTTCTTTAATCTTTACTGCCATATCAGGATGAGTTCTTCTTAGCTTTTGCTTTACAAGCACACACTCAGGCTTCAACGACAATAAATGTTGCACGATATCAGTATCTAGACCAGGCATGTCTTCATACGACTAGGAAAAGACGTCGACATATTCTCGTAGCAACTCAATCAACCCCTTCTTAACAGACTCTTTAAGGAGTGCCCCAATCTTCACTTCACGAATGCAGTCTTCAGACCCCAAGTTGACTATTCCCAGATTCTCAAGATGTGGCTGAATGACCTTCTCCTCGTACTCAAGCAGACGGGTAATCTCATCAGGAATCTCTTCAACATCATCTTCTTCTGTCTCAAATACAGGGAACTCAAAGTTAGGAGATGGTGTTGGATCATTATGTTCAATGGGTTTGGTTAACCTGCATAATGATTTTGAGTATAAAAGAGATTTCAGAATTCAAACAAGGCAAATCATGATGCAGATGAAAATTTGATTTTATTCTCTTTTTGGGGTTTTATGGTGATCATCAATTTCGTGCGAAAAGTAAAAAATGAAAAATAATTTGAAAAACAAAAATTTAACATGTGATTATTGAATGAATATCATTGTATTAATCAATTATGCCAACAATGTCTTCACTTCTCCTTTTGGCATGAGAGAAGGGTTTTTTAAACAGGATTGAACATATTACGTTGACTTATGGATAACTGCTGGAACATCAACAACGACCCAATTATTACAGATCCCGCCAGGTATGACAAAGTTGTCGAGGTCTTCCTCTTCCTCTTCTTCAATGATGGCAACAACTTCTTGATCTCCATTGGTATGGATGAAACCTCCACTCTGAAACAGCCCAAGATCATTAGAAACACCGGAAGAATACCCTATACCAGCCCGGGATTTATTATCTTCCACCTTTATCATTTTCCCCAAACCATTAGTTGGGCCATGCTCGATGGCCAACTTCGCATCATTGTAGGAGACAAATGAATAAAGTCCTTTCCTAGAAGGCTCAACAATAGATAAGGCTTGGAATGGAGTTCCAACCTCATCCTCAGCATCGATGTAGGAAAAGGAAGATAAATGGATGACCAAGAGAGCCTTCTCTCCCCCTATCACCACCAACTTCTTGCTCTTGACGAACTTCAACTTTTGTTGTAGGGTGGATATCACGGCACATGCCTCGTGAATCCATGGTCTATCAAGTAAACAGTTGTATGACGGATTTATGTCCATAACTTGGAAAGTGATATGGAAATCACTAGGTCCAATCTTGATAGGGAAGGTTAATTCACCAATCACGGTCTTGCGCGATCCATCAAAAGCTTTTACTACCACTCCACTTTGCCTCATGGGAGGTCCATGATATGAAATTTTGGCAAGAGTGGACTTTAGAAATACATTAAGTGATGACCCCGTGTCCACCAACACATTGGACAGGGCATTGTCTTTGCAGTTCATAGAGATATGTAAGGCCAAATTATGGTCTTTTCCCTCCTCGGGAAGATCATCATCGCAGAAGCTCAAATTGTTGCAGGCAGTTATATTTGCAACAATGCTATCAAACTGTTCATTTGTGACATCGTGATCCACATATGCCACGTCCAGCACCCTTTGCAACGCTTCGCGGTGTGGCTCTGAATTCATCAACAAAGATAGGACATATATCTCTGATGGAGTTTGAAGCAACTGCTCCACAACGTTGTACTCGCTCCTCTTGATGAGCCTTGGCATCTCATCACCATCCTCTCTCAATATGTCAGACTGGCCAACTAGGATAGGAGCTTTATCAGTTTTGACAACAACATGGTTGACACCCTTCACAGCAGGAATAGAATGATTTGAAGAAGAAGTCCCCATGGGACCGGCAGGACTAACAACATCTCTCTTCACGATGTTTTCATGGGATTTCGGCTGAGCCGAGAAAACACGACCACTACGGGTCACTCCACTAACATCGGATATGCTTACAACAGAGGTTGAGGGCAACGGCACCTCCTTCCCATCTTCCAGCATAACAGTATTGTAACGGTACGGGACCGCTTTATCTGACACATACGGAACAGGGCCCGCTGGCTTCATCACAAGAGTTGGCACCACCTTCCTTTTGCTGCCATCATACTTGATGACAACAGGATCAGGAATATTGAACACGGGGGTGATAACATCGAATTCATCCTCATTACGATTTTGAAGTATCTCGATCATCCCTTGGTCTAGTATCTCTTGGATGTCCCTTCTTATCTTGTGGCATCCTCTTTCGTTGACGGTGCACACATGGCACCTATCATGATCGTGCTCATAGCGACTGTGCTCACACAATAGCCTATGCATTTCCACCCGGGATTGCCTTATATCATTCACATAAAGGACTTTATACTTGCCAGGGCACCCCTGAACCATGTTGACAGCCGCCTTCCCATGCTCGGGCAATGGGTTCTTCTTAACATTCGGGCTTACATCCTCAAAGAATAGTATCCCACTACTCACAAGGTCTTGTACCTTGGTGTTTAATGGAAAACAGTTCTCCACATCATATCCGGGCACACCGGAATGATACACACAATGAAGTTCAGGCTTGTACCACCATTGAGGATTGGCTGGCACAGCAGGAGGATCACGTGGAGTTATCAACTTCCTATCAATCAAGGAAGGATACAATTCAGCATAGGTCATAGGAATCAGGTCAAAAGTCACCCTCTTCCTCTTATAATTGTTGGTGTTGTTGTTGTTATTATTGCGAGGCTGGTAAGCCTGTTTTTGTTGACGAGATTGTTGCTGTGGTTGTTGATCTTCTCTGAAAGCAGGTGCTATATGAGCCACCTGGTGTTGGTTGACGACTGGTCGTACTTCCTTCCTCCTCACAGAGGGCCTTCTTTTACTATGGGAAGAAATAACTGTTGGTGTAAGCCCTAGAGGCCAATACTTTTGGTACTTGTATCGAATTATTTATTAATAATAAAAGGCTTTTTCTTTATTATGTTTGTTTAATAAAGTCCCTAGAATAAATAGTCCATTTAATGTATCAAGTGTGACTTAATCATGAGATCACATTAAACATAAGGACATTATTCTTGAAGTATCCGTAGTCGAGCTTTATTGTGAAGTGGGATAACATTAAAGCATTAAGACTATTATGTATATAGACTGATGATCACATCTCATGGATCATGGATAAGGAGTTATCAAGTCTTAAACATAGGTATGAATATTATGAGTAATATTTATACTGGATTGACCCGCTATGAGAATACTATATAGAATGTTATGCAAAGTGTCATAAATTATTCTCATGGTGATAATGGTGTATACCACCCTTCGACTTGAAACCACTATGGACCCTAGATGTAGAGTCGAGTGCCTTATTGTTGATCAAACATTGTCCGTAACTGGATGACCATAAAGACAGTTGATGGATACTCCACGAAGCATGCTAAGGGACATGAGTGACCTAGATGGAATTTGCCCATCCTGCGTAACAGGATAAATGTCTATGGGCCCAATATTGAACTGGACAAGGATGACACTGTTTATGCCTTGTGTTCAATATAGACATAAGGGCAAAAGGGTAATTATACACATAATTATTATCACAGAAGGATTTGTCAGATCACATGACATTTTCGTGTCTTGGGTAGCAGTGATGTGTTGCTAGATACTGCTCACTGTTTATTATGTTAAATATGTGATTTAATATAATTGCCAATGCCGCGAAAACCTACGGGGTTACACACAAAGGACGGATTGATGATAGATAGAGTAAGTAAGGAATACCGTAATGTACGATGCCCTTAAGTGAATTGTAGAACATCGTAAGGTATAATGTACTTAAGTAAAATACGAAATATGGTAAGGTACCACGCGTTTAAGTGATTTTTGCATATTATAAAATATGGGCCACATACACTTGAGTGGGCTTTTTAGCTTGCAGCCCACACAAGTGGTTCTATAAATAGAACCCTTGTGTAGAAGCATTTGTGAAGTTGCAATTTTGTTTCTCTCTCTCTCTCTCACTCAAAGCTTTCATTCGTAGCAGCTAGCACTGAGATTGAAGGAATCCGTTCGTGTGGACTGAGTAGAGGTGTTGTCATCGTTCAACGTTCGTGATCGCTCCGTAGATCTACATCAAAGGTTATAATCGCCATAAGAGGTAACGATTCTATCACTGATCATGCCCATTTGTAAGGATCATTAAAGGAGAAATTTTAAATTCCGTTGCGCTTTGGATCGCCCTTCTCCTTCAACAACATGAGTCTCCCCTTCCTTCTTCCTGGAAAATCCTCCATACTTCTTTGCCGAAGAATCATCACGGGACATACGTCCTTCACGGACTCCCTCTTGTAGCCTCATCCCCATATTTACCATTTTGGTAAAGTTCGAGGGAGCACTAGCGATCATTCGCTCATAATAGAAAGAGCTCAAAGTCTTCAGAAAGATCTTTGTCATCTCCTTCTCCTCCAATGGCAGCACTATCTGAGCTGCCAATTCCCTCCACCTCTGGGCATATTCCTTGAAGGTTTCCTTATCTTTTTGGGACATCTCCCTCAATTGATCTTTGTCCGGAGCCATGTCCACGTTGTATTTGTACTGTTTCACAAAAGCATCTCCTAGATCATTGAAAGTGCGGATGCTTGCACTATCTAGCCCCATATACCAACGGAGCGCAACACCTGTCAGGTTATCCTATAAATAGTGAATCAGTAGTTGATCATTATCTGTCTGGGTCGACATCTTGCGGGCATACATCACAAGATGACTGAGTGGACACGAGTTTTCCTTATACTTCTCAAAGTCAGGCACTTTGAATTTGACTGGGATTTTCACATTGGGCATTAAGCATAGTTCAGCAGCACTCTTCCCAAATAGATCTTTGCCTCTCAGCATTTTCAGTTCCTTGCGCAGCTCAAGGAATTGGTCCTTCATCTCATTCATCTTCTCAAAAACGTTTGGGCCTTCAGATGGCTCGGAGTGATAGATGATGTCTTCTATACGCGACAAAGTGTGCACAACGGGAGGTGGCAAAGACATGACCGGGCTAGATGTCGGCATAGAAGCAAAAGTGGGAGCGAAACCCTCTGGCACAAAATTGGGTGGCATTCCCCAAGGGAATCCAGCAGGCAGATTCGGAGCGAATTGGGCGGTGGCAGCAGGCACTATAGAGGTAACCACTTCAGAAATGACAATCCTTGCAGGAGGAGTTGCAGGAGTTAGAGAAGCTAGGCCCTTAGCATCAAGAACTGACTCCATCATGGCAGTCAGTCGGGCAATCTCCTCTTTCAAATCTCGGTTCTCTTACTCAAGGTGTTCCATGATCTTTGAATGATTGGATCGAGTGGTGTACCAGTGTGTCAGCTTGTCTTCAAAATAAATGAAGAGCAAAGAGTTAGACCACTATATCAAGAGCTCAGAACCAAAACCTGCTTATGCATATGATGCATGCAATGCTTGTGCATATGATTTGTTTTTTATCGGAGGAACTTTATAAAGATCTATTTGCAAATGTTTTGAAAATATTGAACTTTTTGAGACATATGTAAAATACTCATAGCAATATAATATTTGGAAACTTTTTACACCAAAGAAGTAGTACAGTCTCGGTAACCAAATACAATACAAGAAAAAAGAAGAATAAACATCCTATGGTGCCCTAGAAGCAGTCATCTAAAGCCTTCGAGATCGGAAGATACGTTGCACGAAGCCTCTTCACCTCTCTCTCATAAGCTGCTTCCATGTTGGCCTTCTCCTTGGCGAGCTGATCATATTTCTTCTTCCAAAACCTAGATGAGTGAGGTAGGAGATAAGTAACCACATCATCGGGCTCATCAATAACCTGATGCTCTAGAAACTCGATCATCGCACCCTTATCCTTGAGCTGCTGAAGAAGCTCTTCACGCTCACGAACCCAAGCACGCGAACAGTCTTCGTCTCTCAACTCCTCTACTACTTGATTAGGGAGGGTTAAAGGTCCAACCATAATCATAGGGGTAGGTCTCGGATACTCATATGGCAGGCGGTACTCGAGGGCTCTCTTCCTTACCCAAGAGGTGTAAGGCTCCAAAGCAACACAGTTCTTCGGACCAAGCTCATTCCTCCCTTTCCTATGAACCTTGCGCCAGGCGTGGACTATCCTATCCTTCAGGTTTTGGGGATCTTTACCCTCTTGAAAGAATAATCCTTCCAACGAAATGTTGTTAGGTTTATCCTTTAAGGAGAACCCAAGCTGACGACGAGCCAAAGAAGGGTTGTAGTTAATTCCACCACATGTACCAAGAAGAGGTACATTGGAGAACTCACCACAAGAATCAATAATCTTAATGCCATCATAAACACGGCTATACCAAAAGATATCATCATTAGTGAGAGACATGAGTCTCGTGGACCACCGTAGACATCCCTTGTTCTCCTTGAAGACAAGCGTCTAAGGCAAGTGCGAAATAAACCACTTGTACAACAGAGGTAGACAACATACAATGTAACCACCACCTTTTGCATTCCTCATATGCAAATAGAAATAAGTGTCACCCAACAGAGTAGGAACGGGATTAAGAGAAGAGAAAATCCTAATAGCGTTCACATCCACGAAGTTGTCGATGTTGGGAAATAACACTAGCCCATAGATGAGGAGTACAAATATGGCTTCAAAAGCTTCCTTACTCATGGCCTTCCCAAACAAGGTAGCCTTGGCAATCAGAAAATTAGACAAGAGACCTTGAATTCCACCCTTGGTAGTCATATTGGCAACAATGTCAGATACCTCCACGTGAAGCATGTCAGCAATCTCTTGAGAAGACGGAATCTTCTCCAAACCACTGAATGGCAATCGGTCAAGAATAGGTATACCCACATGATAAGCATACTCCTCCAGTGTAGACAAAAGTTGGAAATCCGGAAAAGTGAAGCATCAATACAGAGGATCGTAGAACTGCACCAACACACTCATCAGACCCTTATACACTTTGGTAGAAAGAATAGCCAGAAGCTTCCCATGGCGAGCTTTGAACTCCAAGGGCTCTAATACATAAGATGTCAGACACCTTAACTCTCTCAAGTCGGGTTGTCTGAAATTGTACTTCTTCATATTCCTTCTTTGCTTATCCATGTCTGAAAATTTGCAAATAGACCCTTTAAGTTCCTTGTAAAATCTTTATTGTTGATGACATGAATGTGAATGAATGCATGGATGCATGGATGCCACAAACACACTCAAGGATCAAGCAAGTCACACCACACAAAGGTCACGGGATGGCTCAAGTCATCGTCAATGTCAATCATCCATTTTGGTGGACTATGGTTTACACCTTATCAACACCCAAGTCCCATTGATTTTGAGGATATACGAGAACGGATCAACGGCGAATCACGGGTTTGTTGTGAGTCACGAGCACGGAGACTCGGTTAAGAGTCACCCAACGGGAGTGTACTATGATTTAAACCTGACAATCATGTTCTAAAAGGTTCCCATAGTCATCATCCCATCTTTCAGATATTATCGGATAAAACGACTACTCGTCCTCCAAAAATATTCTCAAGAGGGACTCTTATGAGTGTAGTAACGCGTAACAATCGCATCAAGTCTTACACTTGAATGACCTTCGCACTACGTCCTAAAATAGGCCAAGATGGGCTAGGTATCTAAGGTTCTTGGTTTCTAGGGTTCCTATTAGAAAGTGTAATGCCTAACCACGACTACTCGTGTGACATTAGTGATCCGAATAAGACCTCCACCAAGTGAATGGACTTGCAAGTTAACTTGTTAAGGACTAACTCCACACAAGTCAACAAGACTATGTCATTCTCCTATCATAAGTGCACTGGAGTTCGGGTATAGAACTCATCTCACAAGAAACCACCAAGCATACATGCAATTAATATATCAAGCAATTCATACATTACAAACAATACATTCATCCCAAATTTGCCTAAAAATATGCCACAAATAAATTTAAACATACAACACATTCAAGCAAAAAGTAGGCTAAACCCACGGGGAAAAGGCCTTTCCCCAGCAGAGTCGCCACTTTTCTGTAGCGGGGTTTTCGTTACCTTTAGGTTTATTGACTAAACCAAAAGTCAACATGCAATTCGAGTTGCCACCGTACTTTTATTTGTCCAAAGGAAAGGCTAAAAAGCGAACAAAATCCAAGTAAGAAGTTTTTCAAATCAAAAACTAATAAAAATGTCAGAGATCTAGGTAAGGGGGTTGGTTATGAAATGGGAAGATTTTACAAACCCAAAATATCCTTAGTACTCTAAGGGAACCCTTTTGCAAATATGTGTTGTAGGTTGGTATTTGTGAAAAGATTTATGCAAAAGATTGGAGGGATGAGAAGAGAATAGATTATATTTACAAATTTTGTTGTTTGAATGGATGAACCCATTGCCTACGTACCATCACAAAGGAGGATCAAAACCTCGTAGTTCGTGGTAAAAATTTCAAAGATAGGTGAATTGATTTTGATCAAAAGCCTTAAGGTCTTTTGTTATCAAAGGGAGAAAATTCAACCTAAACCAACAATCCACCATATGAGGAAGGCTTCAACATGCTAGCGAGGGGTTAACCCTATAATAAGCATGGAAGGCTTATAATCCAACACTAAGGATGAGGTGAGATTTACATCAACCACTATGATAACTCAAACCTATGACTAATGTTTTTTGAAAAAAGAGTTTAACAAGTGGCCATTGGAACCACAAAACAACTTGAAATGGGTTATATTTACAAGTTAAATTTATTTACAAAATGAGATCAAAGTTGGATTAAAGTTTATTTACAATGAGTATTTATGAAAATGGTTTTGAAAAGTCAAAGGCCTAAGGCCTAGGTTTCTAATTTGAAATAAAGTCAACATTTTGAAAATGATTTTGGCTTGGTTAGAGCGGGGGAAGAGAGAAGGGTTATTCCTAAAGCATACAAATATAAAAGGGGAGAGATGACCCTTGGAGTTCCTTTTCTTGGAGTCATATAGAGATGACTCAAGATGCTCCTTTCCTTTGGATTTAGCACACAAAATCAAGCAATCAATAATTTGAATTCAAGCTCCTAGGATCTCCATTTGGCTTGACTCTTAACTTGGCTACTCATGACAATGGTCCTCTTTTCACAATCTTAAGATGAGGTTCCTATCACACAAAAGCACACATCAAAAAGCTCACAACGTAATAAAGGGAATGGACAAAGAATAAGCTTGAGGAGAAGTCCTTTGAGATCAACTTTGAATTTTAGCATTCTAAAGGCATGAGGCCTAGTTGCTCTTCAACAAATTTTGCATTCTAAAGGCATGAGGCCTAGTTGCTCTTGAACTCTTTTAAGCATGGGTAAATCCTAATTCTAAGTCCTTTCTCCCTTTTCATTTTGGTTCACATCAAAACAAACACAAAACAACACAAAATAGCAATATATTTATGTACAATAATGGGCTCAAATGAGCAAAAGAAAAATGACGTAAACATAAAGTATATGCTCAAGTGAGCAAAGATGAAAATCAAGATGAATAATGAGCAAGAAATAAATGACATTAAAAGTAAATGACAAGAATTTAAAAGCTCAAATTAAACTTAGTAGTTAGTAAAGTTATGTTAGCTTGTTATAAGACAATGTAGTGTTATGTTAAGCAATCGTAAGTGAACTAATATAGTAGTCACGCCTATCTGAGGCCGGTCAATAAGAATATAGGCAAAGAATACAAGTTAGAGGTCATGACTAGTAAGCCAAGCTCCATAAACTTGCCATGCCAAACAAAAGGGGAAGGGCCTTGTATTGACTTTTGGTTATTTGCTTGACCAAGAAGTAACCTATCTTTGACACAAAATAACTCACTTGATCATGGATCAAGTTAAGTTTGATTTGGATCAAAGAAGATTAAACTTCTATTTGTCAAGACCAACTTCAAGACTTTAACTCATTGGCCATTGAGGGAAAGAAAGGGATGAAGATGAAAGAGAGGGGGTAAGAAGTCAACAACCAATCCCAATTGATCAAGGGATAGCTCATCCTTGATCAAATTCATTCATCTTTCTAGGTGATGATCCTTAAGGATTTTCAAACCACAAGATCCAATGAATTTGATCAAAGTTGAATCAATTCAACCTTGATCAACACCAAACAGAAGAAGCATCAATATAACAAGTCAAGGAGTCAGTAATATTTTTTTTGTATTTTTTGCATTAAAAGAAAATACAAATAAAAAATAAAAAAACAAAGTTGAACCTCAAATTCAATTCAAAACAACTTAAATGAGTCCAATTAAATTCTCATAGGTTCAACATAGTCAAACAAACTTTGACTAATTTTCTCACAAATTTTTAAAGTCAGAAAGTAATTAAAATCAATTAAAAACAACCAAAAATAGCATAATATGAATTAAAATCTCAAATAATCTCAAAACAAACAAGATATTGTTGAGACTATTTTTCATTGACTTATCATGATCCATAGATGCTATGAAAATATTTTTGTATTTTTTAAAAGTCAAAAAACATTTTAAAATGAATTAAAATCATTAAAAACCAAGTAATTCATGAAAAATATCAAGTGAAGTCACAAAAATAACTAAAAATCATAATATGAAACTAGATTTTTCAAGAAAAATTTCAAAGTTGGTCTCATATTTTTCTAACTTCATATGAATTTTTAATGAATTTTTGAAAATAGAATGAATTAAAGGAAAATAAAAAGAAAAATGGAATAAGCGAAAAATGCTGAGCCACTAGATCCAAATTCATTAATTGATGTGGCACAATGCACGGCTTGGATCTGATGATGCACGGTAGGCTCAAGTCAACAGCGCAACATATTGAATTAAAACAGGTAATTAAAACGGACGCATGAGATTAGATCATGAAAGGGAGATCCAAGGGCCAGGGATCAGAACACGTGGTGGTGGTGGTGGAAACCACCGTCTTCTCCGATCAACCAACAAATTCCGGCCAAATTTGCAGAAAAATAAATCTCAACAAAAATGAAAAACAAGGACATGGAAATGAAGCGCATGTGATGTAGATCATCAATGTACCATTGGATTTCTTTCAATCTTCCTATATTGAGAGAAAGATGAAGGAGAAAATCATGGTGTCCACACGGATTGTTCATGAAATGGAAAATTGAATGCACCAAAAGCTTACCTCAAGTATGAGGACTTCAGAGAACCACCAAAACACAAGAAAGCTACATTGAATTAGGAGTTTCAGATCCAAACAGTTTGAGTTGATACCTTCAAAATGATGAGTTTCTGGCCACGGATTCTTCAAGCTCTTTGCTCCTTTTTTATCTCTGAATGTATGGAAGATGATTGGCTAAGGAATCTAGCTTTGAAACTCAGCTAATGTTACTGAATTTCAAGCTCGAAAAATCTGAAAAAATGGTGAATGATTCCTTTGGTGAGGGTGTGGTTTCAGTTTTGCAGCATATGGGATCTCCAAAAGGTTATGAAATGAAGCTCATGAGGCCCTTATTTATAGGTTAATGCAGCTGAGTTCACACTTTGCTCATGTGCATGGGATTTGAAAATTTGAGTGCATGGGCCTTTGTGGACGTGTGAAAGGCCCATGGATGGCTGAAAGGCCCATGTGGTCGTGTACATTGGATGGAAAGGACTTGTATTTTAAGTTTCAACATAAAATATCAAGAATGCACATAAATGAAAAGAAATTTGAAACTCAAAAATGGTAGACCCCAAGGACTATTGTGAGTAATGGTTAGAAAGCTCTTGGAATAAGGAACAAAAGTCATGTTGGGAAAAAAATCATTTGGCATGTGAAAATTGATCAAAACTGGCTTGGAAAGTTCAAGTGTAAAACATATTCAAATCACTTTGAAAAAGTTAACCAAAAGTAAGCTTAATCAAACCCCTTTGTCCTCATGATACAAGCTTCAAATGAAAAAATCTCCAACATCAAAGTTGTAGATAGTTTCGATATGGTAAATCTAGACTCAAATTTTGCATCATTTGTATTTTCTATGACAAAGTTATGGGCATTTGAAGTTGGGTACTTTTTCAAATTCAATGAATTAGGTCCAAGATGACTTATAATGTCTTGCAATATCACATGTATTTCCTTTAGGATTATAAAGTTTTATCCAACATAACATTTTAATAATACATCTAAAGATTTCCAATTCCTTTGGTCTCACCTCAAAATCACAAAAATTAAGAAAGTTATACTCTTGGCAAGTTGACCCAGAATTAGGGTTTCAGTCAAAATGACCTATAATGTTTTGAATTTAATGATGACCTTCCAAGCTTCAAATGGATTTTTGATGAACATTAAAGTTGTTCATATGGTTCTTAGGTAAAAGTTTTCTTTTGGTGTAATATTCATTTGACAAACACATCAAAGGTTATATATCATTAATCCTCAGCTTAGTCAGATGACTTGACTGGTCAACTTTTCAAAGTCAAACTTCCAATCTTGATGAATAAATGATTGAGGTGCCTCAAATAGGCTCATATATGCATAAAATGATAAATTAAAGAACTTACCTTGATTAAACTTGATCATAGGTTGAGATTGCTTCATGGGCAAGGCACAGTCAAAACACAATGAAATTAGGGTTTCCTTGGGAAACAATCTTCAAGCCCTTTGGGTTATATTGATAAAATTAGAAAAATGAGATACTTGGGAGACATATATGATGATTAGGAACTTAGTGGATGATTGTCATGCTTTTTCTCATCTTCATCTAGCCATTGCATTGGGCTAAGGAGCCTCCTAGGAGGATTTTGGAGCACATGACCACTTGAACTTCAAAACAAAAAGAGTTAGTGACATATTTTTATGCTTTTGGTTAGTAATCAAATAAGAAAAGCAATAACATGCAATACAAGCATGCTTGGTGATCTCAAATCACGCAGACAAGTCCCAACCTTAGGGTTAAGAAGCCCAAACATGCTATGATCCTTGAGGCAATGCATTTGTGCAATAACATGATGCCATGAGGGATCTTAGGGTCAAAATTAGGGTCTTACAGTGAGAAAAACAAGAAGAGGTTGTTGTATTACCAAATACGGAGGAAGATAAGCAGAAAGACCCTAAACCAACCATCAGACTCCCATATCCTCGAAGGACAAAGAAGAAGAAGAATGAGATTTTTTTTTGAGAAATTCTTGGAGATATTCAAAAAACTTGAGATTAACATTCTGTTCTCTGAGGCCTTGGAGAAAATTTCCTTATACGCCAAATTCATGAAAGAAATCGCCTCTAAGAAGCATCCCACCAACATTGAGCATGTTCTTTTAACTGAAACTTGTAGTGCTATTTTGCAGGGGATGAAGATACCAGTGAAGAAGAAGGATAGATGATCATTTACTATTCCTTTCACTATAGGAAATAAAACTTTCAAAAAGACGCTTATTGATTTGGGAGCTAGTGTCAGTTTTATGCCTTTATCTATTTACAAAAATTGGGTATTGGCACGGTTCAAGACACTAGGATGACACTACAGTTTGTTGATCACTCAGTTAAGCGACCTTATGGAATGGTAGAAGATGTTTTGGTGAAGATAGACAAATTTGTCTTCCCGGTAGACTTTGCGATCCTTGAAATACCTGAAGATGAAGAGATTCCTCTCATTTTAGGCAGACCATTTATAGAGACGGGAAGATGTATGATAGACATAGAAGAAGGAACGATGACTCTAAAATTCTATGATGAAGAATTGAAGATTGATGTCTGAAACACTATCAAATACAAATCTGATATTGGTACGAGCCATACTATAGAGGTAATAGATCAAGTGATTGCTCAGGGCAGTCCAATGAAGACACCATAGTTACCTTTGGAACGGGTCTTGAGCCTGTCAATTTTCAAAAATGATGAAGAGAAGGATGAGATAGAATCTGAAGTGCTATCCATGATGGAAGCACAACCTCAGTGGATTAGATCCAAACCACGTCGGTGGGAATAATTAACACCACCATAATCCAAAGAAGAAAAGCAAGAACTTAAGAAGGGTACAGAGTTGAAACAATTACCGAAGCATCTCAAATATGTTTTTCTTGACACTGAAGAGAAATGCTCAGCTATCATAAATTCTAGTCTCAAAAGTTTCCAAGAAGAAAAACTCGTCCGAGTACTTAAAAAAGACAAGAGTGTTATTGGATGGACAATCAAAGATTTGAAAGGTATTAGCCCGACAGTTTGCATGCATAAGATACTAATGGAGGATGATCACAAGCCAATTGTCCAACCACAAAGGAGACTTAATCCTGCGATGAAAGAAGTGGTTTGCAAAAAAGTTGTGAAGTTGTTGGATGTGGGTCTTATTTACCCTATATTCGATAGCTCATGGGTGAGTCCCATACATGTAGTACCTAATAAGGGGAGAACAGTCGCTATCATGAATAAAAAACATGAGTTGATTCCCACAAGAACTGTCACGGGTTGGAGAGTATGCACGATTAAGAAGGTTGAACATTGCAACAAGAAAATACCACTTTCCGCTCCCATTCATTGATCAAATGTTGGAAAGGTTAGCTGGTAATGACTACTATTGTTTCTTGGATGGATATTCGGGATATAATCAGATCGCTGTAGCTCCCGAAGATCAAGAGAAGACAGTGTTCACGTGTCCATATGGTACCTTTGCTTATAGAAGGATGCCATTTGGGTTGTGCAATGCACCCACTACATTTCAAAGGTGTATAACATCCATTTTCGCTGATATGCTTAAAATGCATATGGAAGTGTTCATGGATGATTTTTATGTTTTCGGTTCTTCTTTTGATAACTATTTAACTAACTTGTCTCTTGTGTTAGAAAGATGCCAACATACCAGCCTGATCTCAATTGGGAGAAATGTCATTTTATGTTACGTGAAGGCATAGTCTTATGGTACAAAACTTTCCAGAGGGGAATGGAAGTTGACAAAGCAAAAGTGGTGGTAATATCAAATCTCCCACCTCCCGTGAATGAGAAGGGTGTCTGAAGTTTATTGGGACATGCAGGTTTTTACCGCAAGTTCATAAGAGACTTCTCTAAAATAGTCAAATCGTTGATTAGTTTGCTTGTGAAAGACAAGTATTTCGTATTTGATAAAGAATGTGTCGATGCTTTTGAAACATTAAAGAGTAAGTTAGTGTTAGCATCAGTAGTGATTATCCCCAATTGGTCTCTACCATTCGAAATCATGTGTGATGTCAATGACATTGGAATAGGGGCAATATTAGGACATCAAAGAGATAGGATATTACATGTGATTTATCATGCGAGTCATGTCTTAAATCCTGCTCAGACAAATTATGCAACTACCGAGAAGGAGTTGCTAGCAGTGATTTATGCTTTTGACAAGTTCAGGCCATACCTGTTAGGATCTAAAGTAATTGTTTATACTGACCATGCTGCTTTGAATTATTTGTTTGCTAAGCAGGAACCAAAGCCAAGGCTTCTGAGATGGGTCCTACTCCTTCAGGAGTTTGATATGGAAAGTCGGGACAATAAGGGGTGTGAAAACACTGTTACTGATCACTTATCCTGGATGTCCCCAATTGAAGAGACTGGAGAGAAATGTCCTATAAGAATGAATTTGCTGATGAACGTCTCTTGGCTATTACTGGTATCCCATGGTTCACAGACTATGCGAATTATTTGGTAGGTGGTGTAATCCCTGAGGATTTTGATTATAACCAAAAGAAAAAGTTTTTGCATGATTGCAGGTTATATTTATGGGATGACCCATTCCTGTACAAGAAGGGGATAAATGAGCTAGTTCAAAGATGTGTTGTGGAGGAAGAACAGCGGGACGTCCTAAAATCATGTCATGACTCAAAATATGGAGGACAATTTAGTGGGGATAAGACGATAATAAAAGTCCTCCAATCTGGGTTGTACTGGCCTACACTTTTCAAGGATGCCCACTATATAGTTCAGGAATGTGACAGATGTCAGAGAACGAGTAACATTTCAAAGAGAAATCATATGCCTCAGAAACCCATGTTGGAAGTAAAGTTATTTGATGTATGAGGCATAGATTTTATGGGACCATTTTCACCGTCATTTGGAAAAAAAATATTTTGGTAGCGGTGAATTATGTGTCTAAATGGGTAGAAGCGGTGGCCTTGCCCACAAATGATGCCAAAGTGGTGGTTAAGTTTCTACGTGCTAACATCTTTGCGAGGTTTGGAGTACCAAGGGCATTGATAACAGCAATCAATGTAGGTTTTTACCTCCAAATACTGTTATTCCATTTAGTTTGGGAAAAGAGAAATTAAATGTACGTTTTATTCTAAACAGGTTTTGGTAGTTCTAAAAAGAGAAACTAACAGGAGTATTTACCCCAAATAGATTTAGGTCCCCCAAAATAATTAAACCTAGTATCGGCTACAACCAACACTACATAGTTTTGAGCTTCGCAGAAAGCTGGCGCTAAGGAATAACACTATAATGTTGCTAGTCATCAACGCTGATAAGTATACGCGACAAAATAGTATTGAATAAGACCGTTGCAAATAGGTTTCATCACAAATAGGTTTTGGTCCAAAAAAACTAAACATAGTGTTGCTATAGCCAACGCCACATGATTATGTCTAGAACTTGAATGTTGCCAAAATTTGACGTTAAGGAATAATACACAATACTATAGCGTCATTGATGGCCGATGCTAGTAATGACATGCAACTGATTATATTTGTACCATATCGTCAGCTTTTGGGTATGAGCGTCCCATTAGCGTTTTATCTTTAACCGATGTTAAATTTAGCGTCGGCTAGACACTACGCTTTGCTTTGAGTTTTTTTTCTGTGTCGACGCTAACACCCTTTAGCATCGATTTTATGCATTTTAGCGAGAGCTTCTGACTGACGCTAAAAGTAATGTTTTCTTATAGTTTAGTTTAATTTTAATATTTATTCATAAATTGTTTAATTGGAACAGTTGAAGGACGAGTATTGAATTTAATTAGCATGAAAAAATGTAAGAGATATTAGAAATTGTTCGAAATTGTTCGTTGTGATATTAAAATACTTCTTGAATGTAAAGCGACCAAAAGTAATGACTTATTGCGCATGTAGATCATAGATTTATAAGATAAGTTGGTAGTAAATTTATTATCCTAATAAAAGATAGAAACTTTAGTATGAATAAAAAGAGGAAGTAATTTTATTATATTTCATGTAGTATGTAAAATGTCTTTTTTTTTTGTTGCATAGCATTACATTTATTTGTGTATTATTTGTTGTTGTTAATAAAATGGTGTTTATGTGAAAGTTTGAAAGAAAAATTTAATTCTTTAATTTTTTATTTATATGATGAAAGTAGTGATGATTGAAAAGAAAATTGTGCTAGCATGACATATAGTTGTTGCCATAGTGGCCAAATGGGATAGTTTGTTAAATGTAAAATAGGGTAATGTCAAATCTCTATGGTAATTGATATTATTATGCCAATTGGTGTAATATTCGGATCATAGTCTAGATGCATCTTAAGCATACTTTGTATAAAATTATGATTTTTAATATATTTTTACTTTTATGCGGTGAGTATTTTATTATTTTTATTTTATATTTTATATTTTATATTATTATGTCCATATGGGTGTATTCAAATGGTTTTAGAATTTGATCTCTTACAAAACACATTAGATGCAAATGAAGAGACATGATAATTAACTATTGTTGCGTAAAACAAGGAAAATTATTGATGAATTTTATCAGGAATTTTGAACTTAACAATTTAAGTTTTTTTACCGTTATAAATTTTGTTACTGTTTCCTCTGTGTCATACTTTAACCCTCTTATGTGATAATCTCATTGTATTGCTCTCACTCATTATCTCGTATTGAACTCAAGAGCTAAACTCATTGAACTCAGACATTCATTTTTTGCGTGAGAACATATCATTTCCAACAATTGACAGTTTTTCGTG
The DNA here is from genome assembly GCF_024323335.1 of Lathyrus oleraceus. Lineage (NCBI taxonomy): Eukaryota > Viridiplantae > Streptophyta > Magnoliopsida > Fabales > Fabaceae > Lathyrus > Lathyrus oleraceus. The sequence goes on from NC_066582.1 coordinate 404,735,951, forward strand.
TCCTTAACACAACAACTGGTAGATCCTCTCGCCAAGGCAATACAAAACTAATCTTATTAGAACCTTGTTATATAAAACTCAACAAATGAATTGCATTTGCTACTACGCTTCAAACAATGGTATTCATTAATTGCTACTATCTTTCGCGGAATCTACCCCAAACTCACTAACAAACATAACATACATTATAAATTATAGATATTAAAATAAAAGAATATAATCATAAACATATATTTTAAATATGATAGAGCAAAACATAAGAGGAACTTTTTACTCAAATAATCTATTTTTTCAAAAAAAATAATCAAAAATAACTCATTTTTCAGTTTAATTCTCAAACTACTCCACTTTCAAAAAAAAATATTAAGGCGTAGGTATCAGATCAATTGGCGCCTACCCTTAATTTTAAAGAGGGGACGCCAATTGAATTAGCTACAACACATGGTGTTGTCAATCCAATTGGCGCCCATGTGTATAAAGTGAGAGGAGACGCCAATTGGTCTGATGCCTCCGTGTATTGTGTATTTTTTTTTATAAATAGATATATTGGGTAATTCATTTTTCCACATCTCTTTTCATTATATTGCAAACATGTTTCGTCTTTGTCGCCGCTATGGAAAAGTGATTTATTCGAGAGACAAGCCTCTGATGGAGATGATGTCTTGGAACATCTGTCGTTTCGAGCAACTAAAGAGGGAGTTAGTTCATTGGTTAGACAAAAACATGTCTGAAGGCGAAAAAATTAGAAGTATTGAGAGATTCGGTAACGTACATGGTTGGGTGCGAGTAAAAAATGATAAGGATATTAGGGAAGTGATGTTTGGACCAGATGACATTAGTTTGGTTGTTGTAATCAATTAGAAATATTGTTTTTAAAGGTTGTGGTTAAGTATTTTTATCTATTTTGATATTTGTTATTTGTGTTGTTTATTCAGACATGTTCGATTTTAAGTGTGTTTAAGTTAGAGTGATGTTTGTTGTTAACCTTGTTGTAACAAAAAATTATTGATATATCAAAATTAAAGGTTACAAAATTGAAATAAGGTACTAAATTATGATGTAGAGGTTGCTCCTAGATTGAGACATTTTTTCTTATTGTGTCCGGGTTGATGACATATACTACATAATCTTATCATTTTATCAGTCATATCCATTGGCCGTCCTTTTTTATTTCTTTGCAACTCATCGTTGTGTCAAACTATGTCTCCTTGATATGAAGGTCAATATTCCTTCATTGCTAGCACTAAGAAGCTTTCGTTATAGACATTCATGACGGTAATGGCCTTGTAAACATCGGATAGATGGTTGTAAGTGTCTTGGCGAGTATGTGTGCATGCCGCAATGACATGGGAGCAAGGAATACGGAAGGCCTGGAACTTTCTATAGTCGCACCATGTAACACCCCAATTTAATTTTCGTATTTATTTATTAGGTGTTTATTTTAATTAATTATTATTTGGTGTGATAATTAATTAAATATGTGTTCTGGTGATTATTTGAATCATTTGAATATATGTGTTATTTGAATAATTGAATTTTATGAGTAGAAATAACAATTGTCTAGTAACGGGCCTAATTAATTAGAATGGATGGATAAGTGGGTTAAGCCCATTATGAGTTAAAAAGATAGTAAGGGTTTTAGAGATTAAAGTTAGTTTTGTAAAACAAGAGAAGAAGAGAGAATAAAAGAGAAGAGAAGAGAAAGAGGAGAAGAGAAAACTAGAAGAAGAAGGACCTAGAGATTTCATCTATACTAAGGTAAGGGTGGGATTTCAAGTGGTTATGGATAAACATAATGTATGTAATGTATGTGGGTTAGATATCATGAACTTAGAATTTGAGGATTTTGGTTTTTAAGAAAGCCTAACATGTGTTTATGTTTTAATCCATGAAATTGATGTTTATGTTATGCTATGATGTTTCTATATTGAATTCCATGAATGTGTATGTGTATAGAACATGATTTAGTGTATAATTGCATGTTTGAGTTTCACTTGAAAATGGTTGATTTGAGACTTTGGTGAGAATTAGTGGAGTTTAGAATCTTGTTTCTATGATCCTAATAGTTGCTATATATATATATATATATATATATATATATATATATAGATTGTATAACTATTTATTTCATAAAAAATGATGGATTAATGTGGTTTTATGATGAAAATTCATGCATGACAACAACATTTTCGCAACAGCAAATTTTCTGGTTTTTGACAGCATTTTCGCTACAGCAGATTTTCTGGTTTTTGACAGCATTTTGAAAAACTTATAAAATTCAATAACTTTTGAACCATAACTCCATTTGAGGTGCCATTTGGACTGTTACGAGGCTAAGAATATTATCTATAACGTGATATTCATTTTGATAATAGTAGATTAATGTTTTATAAAAAGAATCCTGATGTGGATGTATGTTGTATGTGTGGTGAATGTGAATGACATGTTTTCTATTATTTGGCATGTATTGGATGGTTTTAGATGGATTTTGTGAAGAAACATAATACTTGAAATTATGTATGTGATGATTTGAATTGGTGAATTTGATGAATAACATGAATTGGCTTGTTTGCTTTATGTTATTGTGTTGTGATGAGATGATGAATGTTATTTGATGTATTCTTTGGGATTGAAGTCATGTTAGGTGTATGTTTTGCAAATGTTGGATGCGGTATGCTTATGTATGATTAAGGGGTTGTGATCGTCTTAATTGCACGAGTCTTGTTGTTGTTGCACACTTACACTAGCATGAGTCTATGAAAGAGGCAATGTTGGGTAATCTTGCGTAGATTATTTACTTGTCCCAAACCTAACGCCGAATGGGGTTTGAAAGCTTAAGACCTAATCGAGCTTTAGAGGTGGTTATCTAGTCAATTTGAGAGATGCTCGGCAAGCCAGAAATGATAACGGATGGGATCCACATGCATATCGCATTGAGTGACACATTGAGTCGCACGTGTTACTATGAATTGTTGTTTGTGTAATTATGTGATATGATTGTGTGGATATGATTTTGGTAGATATACATATACATGGATTTTAGGTGATCCATTTGATATAAATTGTTGATGTGTTATTGATGTGATATGTGTGCATATTTGTGATATATGTGATGAAATGATAACTTGTATACATTATGGAATCATGTGAAAGTTGTATACATATTTGATGATGATTTGTAAATGATGATGGATGATAATATGTACATGAAATCGATATGTTGTGAAATATGACTTTTGTACATCGTTTAATATTTATAAATGAATATTTGTGGATTGTTGAGTCGTGTCATATGATGATAAACATGTGATTCTTTAATAGGATGATATGATGCATGTTTGTATGAAGCGTGACGAATTATAATAATATATGTATGTTTGTTATACATTTCATATTATTATGTTTTTCTATAATGATTTGAATTCTCACCCTTCTGTTGGAATGATGTTCTATTGCGACATCGCTTAGGTACCGGAGATAGTGGTGCTTCGCACAAGGATTAGATTCGGAGGCTAGTCCTTGTTGTATTTTGACTAGGTAGTCTATAGTGCTCTGGTCATGTAACACTTAGGTTTATGGGATTATTTGTATTTATTTTGATGTTAAGTGGCCTTAGAGCCCAAAATGATATTTTGTGGTAGATGATTTATGGGAATCATCACTATTTACCATTTTTAAAGAGAGATGTTATTCTGCTGTGTGAGTTTGCATGTTGGTTATTTGGTTTTGATTTATAATCCGTGTTACTTGTATGTGACCATGGCATGTGTTGTTTATGGCAGAAGTAAATGCGACGCCCTCGTGTATGCATGCTTTAATTTACTCTGATTATGCAATTGTATTTTGTATTTGAGTAGTAGTAGTAGTTTGGGGGTGTTACATTAGTGGTATCAGAGCAAGGTCGGTCATTCGGCTAGGTTATGAATTTGTTTGATTTCGTTGTATCTGATTTGTGTGTATGACACAATCGATACGGTTTGTTTGAAATGTTCGTTGAGTATTTGTGATAAAGATTTTGAAGTTGATTTAGTGTGTCTTTCATTGAGTCAACTTGATGTTATTTTGGGAATGGATTGGTTGAGGGCTAACCATGTCTATATCAATTGTTTTGCGAAAGTTGATCTTTTTCTTGAGCCAGATAAGGAAGGTGATTTATTCCTGTCTAGTCAACAAGTGAATGAATATGTGCGAGATGGTGCTGAAGTGTTTATGTTGGTGGCAAGTTTGAAGCTTAGTGAAAATTGAACAATGGGTGAATTTCCAGTTGTTCGTGATTTTCCTGAAGTATTTCTTGATGAGGTTAGCGATTTTCCGCCTGAACGTGAAGTTGAGTTCACAGTTGATTTGATTCCTGGTACTAGTCTGGTATCGATGGCTCCGTATCGGATGTCACCATATGAGTTGAAAGAGTTGAAGAGTCAACTAGAGGATTTGCTTGATAAGAGGTTTATTCGTCTGAGTGTGTCATCGTGGGGTGCACCTGTCTTATTAGTTAAGAAGAAAGAAGGTACTATGAGATTATGTGTGGATTACAGACAATTGAATATGGTTACTATCAAGAATAAGTACCCGCTTCCGAGGATTGATGATTTGATGGATCAGTTGGTTGGTGGTTGTGTGTTTAGCAAGATTGATTTGAGGTCTGGGTATCATCAGATCCATGTGAAAGCTGAAGATATTCAGAAGACTGCTTTTAGAACAAGGTATGGACACTATGAGTATTCGATGATGCCTTTCGGTGTGACGAATGCACCTGGTGTATTTATGAATCGGATTTTTCATAAATATCTCGATAAGTTTGTTGTTGTGTTTATCGATGATATTTTGATCTATTCGAAGAGTGAAGAGGATCATGCTGAGCATTTGAGGATTGTTTTATCTATATTGAAAGAGAAGCAGTTGTTTGCTAAACTTTCGAAGTGCGAGTTTTGGTTGAAGGAAGTGATTTTCCTTGGACATGTGATCTCTAGTGGTGGTATTTCGGTTGATCCTTCTAACGTTGAGGTTATATCTCAATGGGAAGCGCCAAAATCTGTGTCTGAGATTCGTAGTTTTCTTGGTTTGGCAAGTTATTATCGAAAGTGTATTGAAGGCTTTTCTAAGTCATATTTGTCGTTAACGCGGTTGACTAGGAAAGGTCAAGCTTTCATTTGGAATGCACAGTGTGAAGCTAGTTTTCAAGAGCCGAAGAAGAGATTGACTACTACTACTGTTTTGATTTTATCGAATCCATCAAAACCATTTGTTGTGTATTGTGATGCTTCTTTGATGGGTTTAGGAGGCGTGTTAATGCAGAATCAACATGTTGTAGTTTATGCTTCAAGGCAACTCAAAGTCATGAGAGGAATTATACGACTCATGATTTGGAATTAGCTGTTGTTGTGTTTGTTTTGAAGATTTGGAGACATTATTTGTTTGGGTCGAGATTCGATGTGTTTAGTGATCATAAGAGTTTGAAGTATTTGTTCGATCAGAAAGAGTTGAATATGAGGCAAAGGAGATGGTTTGAATTATTGAAGGATTATGATTTTGGTTTGAATTACCATCCTAGCAAAGTGAATGTTGTAGCCGACGCTTTGAGTAGGAAATCTTTGCATATGTCGATGTTGATGGTGCGAGAATTGGATTTGCTTGAACAATTTCGAGATATGAGTTTGGTTTGTGAAGAGACTTGGAGTGAAGCTTGGTATGTTGAAGCTTACTAGTGGAATTTTTGATGAGATTCGAGAAGGTCAGAAATCTGATTTGGTTTTGGTAGGTCGATTGGCGTTGATCAATCAAGGTAAAGGTGGTGATTTTCGGATTGATGAGAATGGTATCATGAGGTGTCGTGATAGAGTTTGTGTTCCCGATGTTTTGGATTTGAGAAAGAGGAGTCTTGATGAAGGACATCGTAGTGGTTTAGGTATTCATCCTGGTGCTACTAAGATGTATCAAGTGTCGCATCTCGAAAAATACGACTCCTCGCGAGGGTCACGGAAAAATTTACGTTCGAACAGAGTCGCTACCGAACTTTATTTATCCCAACAAAGGGATAGGAAAATATCGATAAAACCTTTAGGAAATGGAATAATGGTCATCGCAACCATATTCGGGTTCGGGAGTGGATTACGTAAGGGGAAGGTATTAGCACCCCTTACGTCCGTTGTACTCAACGGGAACCTTTTAGTTCTAGTTTGCGTTTCGAGTGTTAATTTATGTTTGTTTGTTATCTTTATGTTATAAAATTATTAAAAATAGAAATGGATGAGAACCTCAGAAAGGGAAAAGGGAGGTTTTTTATTAGTGTGCTCGCGAAGATACAGCAATCTCCTGCCTACGTATCCTTATGGTATAATAAGGAAATCAGAGCATTCGTAGTTCGGGGAACTACGGTTGGTTGGTGTCTTTTACCGAACAGCTGTTTAGATCGCGTTCTAAAGGCTAAACGCTGGCTTGTCTACTCTCGGCGGAGGCTTAAGCACTAGTTTGCCGTGCCCATTAGAAAGGATTAAACAGTGTTCTTTCTGAAAAGAGTTTTGATCACACGAAGGTGACAAGTTGGATTAATATGTTAGATGTTTTGTTTGACTGGTTACGATCGCACGAGGGCGAGAAAGGATAAACTTGATAGGTTAAGATACTTTTGGTTGGATGACGATTACTCGGATAGTCGAGTAAGACAACTCATATCCTAACAGTCGGGAAAGGGAATAGAAGACTCTAGACCACTTTCTTTTTCATCCTTAATTATAGAAAAGATTTGATAATAATTAAGGTGTTTTGAATAGATGACGAATACTCGGATAAACAAGTAAGACAACTCGCATCCTAATAATCGGGAAAGGGAATAGAAGACTCTAAACCGCTTTCTGTTTCATCTGAGTATTTATGAAAATAAGGTGGTATATGGTTGACGTATTTTAGAATGAACGACAAGTACTTGAATGACTGGGTAAAACAACTCATATCCAAGCACTTGAAAAGAGGAGTTGAAAGCTCAAAACCATCTCTTTTTTCATATAATTTGTTAAGAAAATGATTTGGTTAAGTTGTATGTTTGTGGAAAAATGACAATTGTTCGACTGGCCGAGTAAGAGAACTCGTATTCAATCAATTGAGGAAAGAAGTTGAAGGCTCAAAATCATCTCCCTTTTCATTTCGTTTTTATGAAAATAATTTGATTTAATCTTGGTTTAAGGTATGTAAAGAAACGACGATTGTCTAACTAGCCGAGTAAGAAAACTCGTATTCAAACAATCGAGGAGAGGAGTTAAAGGCTTAAAACCATCCCTTTTTCATTTCGTTATTATGAAAATAATTTGATTGTGCTTAGGCGAGTTAGAAACGACAATTATCTGACTAACCGAGTAAGAGAACTCGTATTCGAATAATCGAGGAGAAGAGTTGAAAACTCAAAACCATCCTCCTTTTCATTTCTAATAAAAAGGTGTTTAATCGGACTTAGGTATTTTTTTAAATTAATTTGAATAAAAAATACTCGATGTTGGATCGAGGTTTTAAATTTGTATTTTTGTGAATAAATTGGACTTTTATTTAGTGAATCAATCATCTACTCGATTAATTAATAATCGAATAGGTCTCATTGTAAGAAATCCCAAGAGAAAGCTATGTAAGGTTGACGGCGATGCTAAAAGCTATTGACTTACAAGGGTATTTGAAAATGGGCTCAATCTTTGAATCGAGAATTGTGCGAGTTTTAAATTATTTTAAGTCGGTGATGCAATGGTTTCGAAACAATGCAAAGTTGAATAGAATTGAGAGTGTGTCATGAAATGGAAGATGATTGGTGAAATTGTGATAATGGAGAAATAGATTATCTTCTAATTAGAAAAAATTAAATTATTAGAATTTGGTTAAAATGATTAATTAAATTAATTAAAATTAATTATTAAAATTATTCGATTGAGTCAAATAATTAAATTAATTAAAATTAATTAAACAAAATTAACTAGTTAATCAAATTTTAATTAATTAATTAGTTTTATTTAGAAGAGGGAAAGGTATGTAACGGTATGACGTAATCGATGGAAGTGAATTGGTATGCTCAACATAAATTTTATTTGCAACATTTTCATAATAGCAACATTTAGCTCAAGCTTAAAATAACTGAGCCGCGAATTATGTACCTAAATTAAAACTAACACAAAACATGACATATCCACGATGCCGTGTAATCGAAATGGAGCCGAATGTGGGACTCAAGTATATTCATTCAATTTTTAACGACAGAGAAACTTCTCAGTAATTATCAACATTTTACCATTACCTATTACCAACACCAATCGTCCGGAAATGAAAAGATAGAAACACAATTCAAATATGCTAATCACCCTATGACTTTAACTTAAAACAAAACAAACCCAGTGAAAAGCAAATCCAAGGTAGCCCCATATATTTGATTAAACTACTAACATCTTTAAGAGAAAAAACAAGTGGATGCCTAAACTTTCAGGAATTAATACGTACTTATACCACAATTAATATATTCATATTCCATGATAAAAAAAAGGGGGCTTGGCAATGCAAAAATGAAACAATAAGCTGGAAACAATATTTACAACACCGGAATCATATTCGAAAAAGTTTATGACATAAGCAGTATTGTTTTTTGGCAGAAATCTTATCAATGAAAACAAATGCACAATCCCGAAGAATAAATTGACAGCCACGCAAATTCGACACAAGTTGTTACCGTAATGTCGGCGGTGTCGGTTCAGCTTCTGATTCCGGTCGGTGAGATGTGGTAGGCGCGACGTGTTTTGGGTTTTGCTGAAAAACCGTTGTTGATGGTGAAGATCAGCGGAGGCGTAGCGGCTGAAGGTTTGGTGGTCGTCGGACATGACGTTAGATCGGAGAGTGCTTGGTTGGGCGCGTTGATGCGGTGGTTTACGGTGGGGTTCGTCGGAAGTTGTGGGTTGAAAGTAACGGCGGAGGCGGAAACGCAAACGGAGGGATTTTGGTGGTTGCAACGGTTGTTCGCGAGGCGGCGAAAAGTGCGTTGGGTTTCGCCGGTGGAGATGGTTGTGGGGAAGAGGATGATTTGGGGAAGAAGAGGAACAGTATTGTTCCTCTCTTTTTCTTTCTATTTCCTTTTTTTCTTTTGGTAGTGTAGAGTGAGGTAATACGTGTGTGAGCCTCAGAGAGAGGGAAGTGTGGTCAGTTAGAGTTTTTATTATACTTTTTTTTGTCCTTTTTTGGCTCAGAGAGAGACGTTGGAGTGTGAGAGAGTTTTTCTTTTCCTCCTCTCTGACGGTTAGCTCGTCCAAAAGAAGAAGAGATATTTTCTATTTTCTTTATTAATTATGCAATTAATTTAAATGTTATTTTTTGATTGGATGATAGAAATGAACATAGATAGCAAACATTGGTCGTTGATTAATTTGAATTGATGGCCTGGATCGAATCAAAGAAGCACACCAAGAAGCACATATTATTAAATAAATTAAAATGCTTATAATGCCCTTTTTATATGATTTAATTTATTTAGAATAATTTAAACCAATTGAATCAAATAAAATTCTCAACTGCTAAAAATAAAACAAGGACATGGAAAATTCTATTTATTTAATCCGAATATTTTGGCGAAAGAATAAAATTAAAACTGCTAAAAATGATAAAAGTCGGGAGAAAATTTGCTCAAAAAATTAAATCGGATACATTAAAATGATCAGTGTGAAATAAATATAGTTATTGAAAAAATACAGTGTTTCTTCAAATTCTGAAATAAGTTTGCACCGGTTAAAAGGCTCAGGCGGGTCAAAACGCAACTGAAATAGCTGTTGAAAAATACAACGAGCACACCAGGTTAAACTACATGAACCGTAGATTAATAATACTGGCGTCTGGAATTTTAATTTCGAAACTTTTTATCCGCTGATTTTGTCCGTACTTGAGGAAAGATTCAACCGATTTGTCTGTATTGTCAATAAATTTATTCTGACTGATATTTCAGGTATTATTAATGATAAAATGCATGTTATGTTGTACATATGATGTAAATTGAAAATTAAATCGAATTTATGAAAATTTAAAATGCTCGGATACAATTGGGGTATGACATCAAGATTTGAGGAGATTGTTTTGGTGGTCTGGTATGAAGAAAGAGATTGCGGAATTTGTGTATTCGTGTTTGATTTGTCAGAAATCGAAGATTGAGCATCAGAAGCCATCTTGTTTGTTACAACCGTTATCTATTCCTGAATGGAAATGGGATAGTATTTATATGGATTTTGTTTCTGGTTTACCTAGGACTCCAAGTAATTGTGAAGCTATTTGGGTTATTGTGGATAGGTTGACGAAATCAGCTCACTTTATTTCAATTAGAATGAATTATCCAATGGAGAGGCTTGCAAAGCTGTATATTGAAAAAATTGTCAGTTTGCATGGTATTCCGTCTAGCATTGTGTCAGATAGGGATACGAGGTTTACTTCGAGATTTTGGGAAGGTTTGGAATGTGCTTTGGGTACAAAGTTGTGTTTGAGTTCTGATTATCATCCGCAGACAGATGGTCAGCCTGAGAGGACGATTCAGTCGCTTGAGGATCTTTTGAGAGCTTGCGTTTTGGAATAGGGAGGTGCTTGGGATAGTTATTTGCGTTTGATTGACTTTACCTACAACAATAGTTTTCATTCGAGTATTGGTATGGCTCCGTTTGAAGCTTTGTATGGTAGAAGATGTATGACGCCTTTGTGTTGGTACGAATTTGGAGAGAGTGTTGTGGTTGGACCTGAGATAGTTCAACAGACTACTGATAAGATTAAAATGATCATAGAGAAGATGAAGGTTTCTCAGAGTCGTCAGGAGAGTTACCATGACAAGAGAAGGAAAACGCTTGAGTTTGAGGTAGATGATCATGTGTTTTTAAAAGTTACTCCGGTAACGGGTGTTGGTAGAGCATTGAAGTCGCGTAAGTTGACGCCGCATTTTATTGGTCTGTATCAGATTTCCAAGAAAGTAGGTGATGTGGCTTATCAGATTACGTTCCCGCCGTCACTTGCTAATCTCCATCATTTGTTTCACGTGTCTCAAATGAGGAGATACATTGCGGATCCTTCGCATGTTGTCCAATTAGATGATGTTGAGGTTAGAGATAATTTGACCGTGGAGACATTACCTATGCGGATAGAAGATAAAGAGGTGAAACAACTCCGTGGTAAAGAATCGCTTTGGTGAAAGTCGTTTGAGGAGGACCGGCTGGTGGAAATGTGACGTGGGAGCTTGAGAGTCAGATGAGGGATTCATATCCCGGGTTGTTTGCTTGAGGTAATTTTCGAGGACAAAAATATTTTAAGTAGGGGAGAGTTGTAATACCCCGATTTAATTTCCGTATTTATTTATTAGGTGTTTATTTTAATTAATCATTATTTGGTGTGATAATTAATTAAATGTGTTCTGGTGATTATTTGAATTATTTGAATATATGTGTTATTTGAATAATTGAATTTTATGAGTAGAAATAGCAATTGTCTACTAATGGGCCTAATTAATTAGAATGGGTGGATAAGTGGGTTAAGCTCATTATAAGTTAAAAAGATAGTAAGGGTTTTAGAGATTAGAGTTAGTTTTGTAAAACAAGAGAAGAAGAGAGAATAGAAGAGAAAAGAAGAGAAAAAGGAGAAGAGGAAACTAGAAGAAGAAGGACCTAAAGATTTCATTTATACTAAGGTAAGGGTGGGATTTCAAGTGGTTATGCATAAACATAATGTATGTAATGTATGTGAGTTAGATATCATGAACTTAGGATTTGGATATTTTGATTTTTGAGAAACCTTAACATGTGTTTATGTTTTGATCCATGAAATTGATGTTTATGTTATGCTATGATGTTTCTATATTGAATTCCATCAATGAGTATATGTACAGAACATGATTTAGTGTATAATTGCATGTTTGAGTTTCACTTGAAAATAGTTGATTTGGGATTTTGGTGAAAATTAGTGGAGCATAGAATCTTGTTTTTATGATCCTAATAGTTGTTATAATATATATATTATAACTATTTATTTCATTAAAAATGATGGTTTAATGTGGTTTTATGATGAAAATTCGTGCTGGACAGCAGCATTTTCGCAACAGCAAACTTCTGGTTTTTGAAAGCATTATCGTAACAGCAAATTTTCTGGTTTTTGACAGCATTTTCGCAGCAGTAAATTTTCTGGTTTTTGACAGCATTTTGAAAATTTTATAAATTCAATACCTTTTGAACTGGAACTCCGTTTGTGTCGTTTGGACCGTTATGAAGCTAAGAATATTACCTATAACGTGATATTCATTTTAATAATAGTAGATTAATATTTTATCAAAAGAATCCTAATGTGGATGTATATTGTATATGTGCTAAATGTGAATGGCATGTTTTCTATTGTTTGGCATGTATTGGGTGGTTTTAGATGGGTTTTGTGAAGAAACATAATACTTGAAATTATGTATGTGATGATGTGAACTGGTGAATTTGATGAATAACATGAATTCGCTTGTTTGCTTTATGTTATTGTGTTGTGATGAGACGATGAATGCTATTTGATGTATTGTTTGGGATTGAATTCATGTTAGGTGTATGTTATGAAAATGTTTGATGTGGTATGCTTATGTATGATTAAGGGGTTGTGATCGTCTTAATTGCATGAGTCTTGTTGTTGTTGCACACTTACACTAGCATGAGCCTATGAAAGAGGCAATGTTGGGTAATCTCGCGTAGATTATTTGCTTGTCCCAAACCTAACGCCGAATAGGGTTTGAAAGCTTAAAGTCGAATCGAGCTTTGGAGGTGGTTATCTAGTCTATTTGAGAGATGCTCTGCAAGCCGGAAATGATAACGGATGGTATCCACATGCATATCGCATTGAGTTACACATTTAGTCGCACGTGTCAGTGTGAATTGTTGTTTGTGTGATTATGTGATATGATTGTGTGGATATAATTTTGGTAGATATGCATATACATGGATTTTAGGCAATCCATTTGATATGAATTGTTGATGTGATATGTGTGCATATTTGTGATATATGTGATAAAATGGTGACTTTAATACATTATGGAATCATGTGAAAGTTATATAAATATTTGATGATGATTTGTAAATGATGATGGATAATAATATGTACATGAAATTGATATGTTGTGAAATATGACTTTTGTACATCGTTTAGTATTTATAAATGAATACTTATGGATTATTGAGTCATGTCGTATGATGATAAACTTGTGATTCTTTAATAAGATGATATGATGCATGTTTGTATGAAGCGTGACGAATTCTAATAATATATGTATGTTTGTTATACATTTCATATTATTATGTTTTTCTATAATGATTTGAATTCTCACCCTTCTGTTGGAATGATGTTCTATCGTGACATTGCTCAGGTACCGGAGATAGTGGTGCTTCGCACAAGGATTAGATTCGGAGGCTAGTTCTTGTTGTGTTTTGACTAGGTAGTCTATAGTGCTCTGGTCATATAACACTTGGGTTTATGGGATTCTTTGTATTTGTTTTGATATTGAGTGGCCTTAGAGCCCAAAACGATATTTTGTGGTAGATGATTTATGGGAATTATCACTATTTACCATTTATGAAGAGAGATGTTATTCCACTGTGTGAGTTTGCATATTGGTTATTTGGTTTGGATTTATAATCCGCGTTACTTGTATGTGACCATGGCATGTGTTGTTTCTGGAAGAAGTAAATGTGATGTCCTCGTGTATGCATGTTTTAATTTACTCTAATTATGCAATTGTATGCTGTATTTGAGTAGTAGTAGTTTGGGGGGGGTGTTACACACCAACTTCTGTTTAGTCTGACATCATAGGATAAATTTGGCCTCCCCTCATTGTGGTTCATTGTTTCCTGTACACTGAAATTTTTCCTATGATGGTCAAAGATTGTAACCGCGTGTGTGCTAGCTTTGATAGTTTCCTCTTTTATCACTTTCATACAATTTCACTGAATAATTGACCTGACATTAACACTGCACTCCATCTTTCACCACTGGTTGCGAAGGTCGATGCCAACCTAAAATAGGTTGTTCTGACCAATACGGTTATTGGTAGATTTATAATGCCTTTGAATACGCCATTCATGCACTCCACAAGGTTTGTTGTCATGTGACCCCATCAATAGCCTCTGTCAAATTCCCTTATCCACTGCTCTAATGGTATATTATCAATCCACCTTCCTGCATCTGCATTAGACAATCTAATTTCCGTCACGGTAATATTGAAATGACGGTTGAGTTAGAGTGTACCCTACATTCACCACTTTTTTACGAACGTTCTTGTCTTTGATTGCATGCATGAAGTTTTGTGCAATATGTCTAATGCAATGGACATGGATAGAAGGAGGATTATGTCATTCGTTATCATGGTTATTATAAGCACTCTCAATAGCAGCATGTATATCTGAAATCAAACAGAGTTTGGCTTATGAAGCGACGTGTGTTCTGAGATGACTAAGGAAGAAACCCTAACCACCAGCGGTTTCACCTTCAACCAGAGCAAAGCCAATGGGAAAGACATTATTGTTGTCGTCTTGTGCAACAACCATAAGCAAAGTTCCCTTGTATTTTTCGTATAACCATGTTCCATCAATTTGAATAACAGGTTTGCAGAATGCAAAATCTTTGATGCATGGTTGAGACGCCCCAAAGAGGCGGTGAAAAATTCTATTTCCAACAACATAAGTTCCGTCTGGCATAAATGCTGGCAATGTATCCATAATTGTAACAGTTCCTGGTGCGTATGTTTTAAGTGCCCATAAAAACTGTGGCAATTCTTTGTATGAATCCTCCCAGTTGTCGAATACATATTCAACAGCCTTTATCCTTGCAATCCACGCTTTCTTGTAAGAGGGAGTACAATTATATCGTGTGACGATATGAGATATTATTATACTCACCTTTACTGATGGGTCTTTGTTAACAAGCCGCAAAATATATTGACATATCAATTCAGCACTTAATTTTCGGTGATCCTATACAACATTAGTGGAAATACAACTGTGAGGTAGGTCTATAGAAGCTATATCGCTTCTCTTCCTGTGAGATGTAATCAACTGGAACTTGCAAAGGATGTTATGACATTCGATGACATACCTTCTCGAATCAGTGTGTTTCACGTTAAAATCAGTAGAGTTATCCATATGAATTTTTTTTGATAACTCGCACACATTCTTCTTTAGTGCGGAACGTGTCTCTCACTTTTAACTCACCCTTTGACCGTGGATACGGGTTGTAAAAAACAATGTCGGATGTGTCATCGTCATACAAGTCCATGTTTGTCATATGTTGAGGCGGATTATATACATGACTTGGAGATAATGGTGTTGGATACTCGTCATCTTAAATGTTGTTGTTCAACATATGATCAACATGTGTCTCGGTTTCTTCTTCTTCATCAACGACGTTGACTTCTGCTTTTGCTTCTAGGTCAGCTTCATCTGAGTCTTCTCAATCAAATTAATCAAATCCAGCTTGATTAGTTATCTGAGATTGTTGAGATGATATCCTTTGATGGAGATTAATATATAACTCAATAGAGTTGCAACCAGAATGTTCGTGACTAACAAACATATATTCAACATCTTCATCGTATCGCACCTTTAGCGGGTAAAATTTACATGGATTGTTTTCGAAATAAATTGAACTCTGGTACGTAATTTGTGACACAAGACAAGTTCCTAGACAGGAATCTATTCGTTTTTTCAAATGTAAGAAATTTGAATTTAAATTGGATAGTATCGGTGTTTCGAAAACTAAACCCGTATACATCACTCAGCTATGGTCGCCCTTCAATCATCCTAGTTGCCCTCCAATAACTCAAAACGGTCCAACTACTCTAACATGGATCACGAACTCAGCTATGGCGGTAGCGCTTCATTGCATACACACGATTACGCAAATTTGTCTTAATATCTTAGGCAATCTCCTGCAGCTGATGGTGATGTTCATGGGCCCTCAAATTCTCAAACACCTGGGGTGAATCATCAACGTGGGTTAGGACCACACATTCAGTTAGCTAGGGGATGTAGTACCGAAGGTCAGTTAGGTCATCCTGATCAACAGCATTAGTCTTTTTGGTTATCGTATGTAAACGCATATTAATATTAATATCAACTGCTCCGATTTTGACTTTTATCTATAAAATACATTGTTTTTCAAAAAAAATACACAACACACACATATGACAGTTCAATCAATGTCTCCTTTAAAACTACACACACATCTTTAACTTAGAGAACAGACGTCAATTCATCTGGCACCATCTCTTAAAAGTTGGATAGTTTGGAAATTAAATTGGAAAATAGGTTATTTCAAAAAAAAATTGCAAAAACGGATTATTTGAGTAAAAATCCACATAAGAGTAACAGTTATTAGAATAATTTAATTACAATATACTATTTTTTTTTATATTTATGTATCAAAAATGATTAATTTTAATTGGATGACATTATAAAATATTCAAATTAATCTCTTTGATTATTTCAAATAATAGAGTATAAGTTCAAAATATCAAACTAAATAATCAAGTACAACTCATCCCCAAATTTTGTAATGGAAAAAAACAGACAAACCTAGGTTTTTTCCAACAAACTCTGAATAGATTCTAATGAATATATACAAGTACAGAGTTGACATGCCTAAAGCTACCGATATAAAAAAAACTACAAACAAAACTAGTGGCAAACTTGCTACTAAAAAAAGATATTGGGCAGATTAACAAAGAGCCACCTATACCGATTTTCTAAATTGTCACTAGATGTACGCGGTTAATGAATACACAAATTGCATAAGCCTAAGCATACCACAAATTACAAACAAGCAATAAAATGGCACTCGATACACCTCTGTATTGCACAGATGAGACAAAGGAGAAACATATAACCAAATAATCTACCACTGTACAGATGAATTTAAAATGCTAGATAACCTATTCACAAACAGAGAAGCTGATTCATGAAACAAATCAGGTTTCCATTTTGGTGTAGTGGGTTAAGATAAGACGAAGGGCATGTAGCTTGGCAGGCATATCACGAGCTATCATATCAAAATTTTGAAATATAAACATTTCCATTTGTTTTATCATCATATATATCGGGCCAAAACAAAACATCGGATGCTGAGACGGTAAACAAAATAGGAAACCTTTCCTACAGGATTACTGGTCGGTGGTGAAACTTTTGCCTAACTGAGTTGTTTCTGTACAAAATTAAGGACACAACTCTCAGCTTCTACTCATTGGTCTCCATAGGCATTGGAGTTGAGGTTTGGTCACCGGCTGGAGTAGCAGTCTGCTCCCCTGCTGGGTTTGGAGTTGCAGGCTGTTCCCCTGCTGGAGTCGGAACTGAGGTCTGCTCCCCTGCTGGGTTTGAGGTTGCAGGCTGCTCCCCTGCTGGAGTCGGAATTGAGGTCTGCTCCCCTGCTGGATTTGGAGTCAAGTCCCTCTTTACCCGGGGTTGGGGTTGGGGTTTTTTGAAATACTTGCCGCAGAAAGATTCAGCAGTGTCTGGATATTTCTTCCTGACTAAGTTTTCCAGGCACTTGCGGTATGAAAAGTCTTCTTTTTTACCATCTTTTAAAACCACATACAAGCATCTGCTGTCCTGATAATCGCTGTGTCTGCTAACCTGCCACCACAAGCAC
This sequence comes from Lathyrus oleraceus, assembly GCF_024323335.1. Taxonomy (NCBI): domain Eukaryota; kingdom Viridiplantae; phylum Streptophyta; class Magnoliopsida; order Fabales; family Fabaceae; genus Lathyrus; species Lathyrus oleraceus. The sequence continues at coordinate 404,753,591 of NC_066582.1, forward strand.
CAAAGGTCCTCCCAACGTTTATTACGTAAAAATAGAGAAATGGACAAATGAAGCCAAGATGTACAGTATAAACTGAAACAAACAGATTTTGAGTCAAAAGAAACCAAAATATACCATCGTTCCACCTTTAAGTTTTGGAAAGAAACTAATTTATATGATGAAGTATATTATAAACAATTGATAGAAGCTAAAAGGCCAGGATATAGAATTTAGAGGATACCATAACATGGTCGATTCCACCACCCATTTTCGTTTCTTTATCTGGATGATGTTCAAAGACATTCTCAAGCACATATTTTTGGTCATCGGCAGGTAGTGGATCCCCGTCACTGTACCACACAGGAATTTATAATCAAAAAAATAAGATAAAAATGCAGCAGTTTTTTAGTGGACAAAGGGTAAAGAACGAAAGTTGCAAAGACAACATGTCTAAAAATTAAAACAATAATCAACCATAACCCATAATTGCACCCACTGACAACTGCCTTGGAAAACTTACCCTTGCTGTTGCATGATTCTTCTGATTGATTGCACAATAGGTTCAATATCCTTTAGAACATCCTGCTCCTCAGAAGAGTATAATTCAAACCTTTGTCCAGGTGGTCTGACAGGGCGACTCTTATTTTTCCAGTCCCCAGCATTTGGACCCCAACCTTGTGAACCTTGTGAACCTTCAAAGCGATTTTTCTTAAATGACTCTCTTCCTTGTTTACCCCATTGAAAACTTCTGTCATTTTCAGAGTTAGCATTAGCAGCTTGCGAGTCCCATTCACGTGAACTTGCAGCTTGATTTGACGCATTCTTGGAATTCCAAGGTTGGTTTTCTTGTGCATTGGGTTTTCCCCAAGAGCTATTCGACCCGTTCTTCGAATCCCAAGGTTGGTTTTCTTGTGATTTGGGTTTTCCCCAAGAGCTATTCGACCCGTTCTTCGACTCCCAAGGTTGGTTTTCTTGTGATTTGGGAATTCCCCAAGAGCTATTTGACTCGTTCTTGGAACCCCAAGGCTGATTTTCTTGTGATTTAGGTTTTCCCCAAGAACTATTTGATTCGTTCATGGAATCCAGAGGTTGGTTTTCTAGTGATTTTGGTTTTCCCCAAGAGCTATCCGACTCGTTCTTGGAATCCCCAGGCTGGTTTTCTTGTGATTTGGGTTTTCCCCAAGAGCTATCCGACTCGTTCTTGGAATCCCCAGGCTGGTTTTCTTGTGATTTGGGTTTTCCCCAGGAGCTATTTGACTGGTTCTTGGAATCCCAAGGTTGGTTTTCTGGTGATTTGGGTTTTCCCCAGGAGCTAATGGCAACAGGCACTTTAGCATCCCAACTGTCTTTTACATTGTCCGCCTTATGTTCCCAGGCATTAGATCTAGAAGAGTCTTCTGGCATAACATGTGCTTCATCTTTTTTCATTCCCCATGAGGACATGTCATTCGACTTGGGTTTTGTTGCATCTTTGTTTGCACCCCAAGCACTAGACTTTGGAGAGTCTTCAGGTTTACTATTCCCCCAAGTTTTCCAACCACCTGAGTTTGACGAGTCATTTTGTATACCCCCAGCTTCTCCCTGGGTCCTTCCATCTCCACCATCTTGCACTCCAGATTTATTTCTCCCCCAAGAGGACTGATCATTGATTTGATTTGTGTTGGCCCCCCAAGCACCAGATTTTGAAGAGTCTTCTTGTATAACATCAGCTTTCCACTTTTGAGAGCTCCCAGACTCCCATTTGACCTTTTCTGCTCCATCATCTTGTATTCCAGATTTCTTCTTACCCCAAGAAGACTGATCACTATTTTGATTTTGATTTGCGTTGGCCCCCCAAGCACCAGATTTTGAAGAGTCTTCTTGGATAACATCAGCATTCCACTTTTGAGAGCTCCCAGACTCCCATTTGGCCTTTTCTGCTCCATCAGCTTGTACTCCAGATTTACTTTTACCCCAAGACTGATCACTCTTTTGATTTGTGCCGGCCCCCCAAGCACTAGACTTTGAAGAGTCTTCTTGATTTTTGCCGGCCCCCCAAGCACTGGACTTTGAAGAGTCTTGATTAGTTCCAGAGTTCCATTGGTTTTTTTCAGCCCCGTCGTCAACTTGTATTTCAGATTTATTTTGTCCCCAACCAGACCAATCATTCGTGTTTGTTTTGATCTGATCAATCTGGTCTTTACTTGAATCCCAACCATTTGATACTGAGCCATTCACTAGTTCAAAAGTCTCATCAAAGACAGCATCAAATCCAGAGGTGTGCGGTGGGGACATATCCCAGTCCACATTTTCATCATCGGGCAAATCATCAATGTCCTCACCCAAACAAGCATTGTTTTCTTCCTCCCCATTGGCAAGGCCTTTGACCATGTGAAGGAATTTGTAGACATCCATCCCTTCAATCTCGTTAGTTTTTGTCTGCAAAAGAAAAATCCAACATTAAAATTTACAACAATGATCACAGAACTCAAACTCTAGACGTAATCAAGACCAGTATTAAACCCGAGTATAATAAAATACCTCTTTGGGGTCCCATACAATATCAAATCTTGATCCTGTGCCAACTGCCACGTGTTTACCCCAGGAACAGGAAGCAACAATGCTTGACAAAGAGTCTGCATGGTGTTTCTCAGCAGCTCTTTCAAAGCATTTTTTAGGAGTCTGCATGATCACATAAACAAAGTAAGAAAAGTAATCACAAGATACATCTGGAGATTAAAAAATACCAAGGCACTTACAAAGAGTGTTGCATCGGTGAATGGTACTTGAATATTTAATTGACGAGCCAGTGTTTTATAACCACCTATATTAAAACCAACCAAATTTCCACCACAAGTCATACTACTTGCTAAGAGAATTAGATGTTCTCTGAGAACACCTTTTGCCACCATTCTTACTGATGCTGCAAGACGCTGCACACAGCACAAAAGGATAAATACGATAACATAAATCCCTAATGTTTGGGCTACTGAGTAGACCATGATTAAGGCTCTTTCATCAAACTAACTCAATAACAAATAATATCATAGCCATAGTACTTTTCGTAGAAACATTTCACAAAAGGAGAGAAAAGAGGAAAGCACCAAAACAGACAACATGCAGCATACAGCCAGAACAAGTCTTTCTAAAACCCGTCTCTCACAAAATACATGTTGACAAGATTTGTGATGCAGCAAGAGGCAAAAAGCAGAGAGAAGTATGAATGTAGATATATAACAAACATTGCATATTGCCATAAATCTTGGCCTCCTAGTTTGTCAAAACTTTTCCGCATTCAAAAATCAGAAAAATCTCAAGTTTTTAGGATATGAGCCTAACTAAACTCAATAAAACCAGCTCATAAATTGAGGATTGCCTAAGCTTTTAAATTATATAATGAAAACACATGCCAACTATATGTCACCGAAGAGTACGATTCCTAGCCACACGGTAAAGGGAGGAAAATGCACTTCCACATAGTAATTGATGAGAAAATAAGCAGCTTCGACTATAAGAAAAAGGCCGAAAACTACACGTAACTGATTTATAATGAAGATTTGAACCTGAAAGTAAAGCACCGTTAATTTATGTTTACTAAAGGTGCTTGTTCACAAGAAGAAAAGCAGACAGCTCATACTTTAACATAAATACAAAATATATCATTACGAAGTTTACCTGAATCGCTTGATCAAAAGTACATGATATTCCCAGTAATTCTTGAATTTGCTTAATAGCATAAGGAACAGAACGCCTGATATCAATCAAATGAAGAACAGGAAGGCAGGAATCGAGTACAATCCTCCAAGCATCACCACTTTGTTTAACAGCTTCCTTCTCAAGAATGACGTCCAGTGCTAACTCACCATTAGAAGTTTTGGACGGGTTTCGGACCCATGTGTTTGTGCCAGGATTAACCCAAATTATATTTGCAGAGCTGATACGAGGGTCTCCTGCTTATGCCAAAAATAGAAAGATTGTTCACAAATATATCTAAGATATATACACAATTAGAAGATTGCACGGGTTACAGACCCATGCGTTTGTGCCAGGATTAACCCAAATCTTATTTACTTATATAAACAAATATACATATAGAGAGAGAGGGGGGGGGGAGAGGGAGAGAGAAGAGAGAGAGAGAGAGAGAGAGAGAGAGAGAGAGAGAGAGAGAGAGACCTTGGATTATTGCATCTAACAAAACTGGGCAGATCAAGTCAGCAAGGACTTTAGTGGTGTGGTCTAAATCCTTGCCATCCGGCCAAACAAATGTTACACAAGGTGCAGAATAATTGGGAGAAGAGCAAGACTCACTGGAAATAAGGAAAATATACAAGGTTAGTTTTAAACTGAAAACAAATTGCATGTTGACAGAATCGAAAATAAAGACTAAAGTAACTTGCAATGGTCAGAAGAAAAGCATGTGATTATAATGCTAAGAGAAAAGCATGTGATTATAATGCTAAGAGAAAAAGCATGTGATTGTCTTTTGGGGAGATGCAATCCTCAAAGCTTGTGAACTCACATGGCTAAGAAATTACTCCGACAACTTAGTTAGGAGACGCCAAGGCTAGGAGACTAATTTGTGACAACCAAGATGCACTACATATCACCTCCAACCCGGTTTTTTATGAAAGAGCTAAGCACATAGTGAACGATTGCCGCTTTGTAAGAGATAAGGTTCTTTCTGGAGAAATCATAACTGGTTTTGTTGGTTCAAATGATCAATTAGCTTAATATATTTACTAGAGGACCTCAGGGAGATTCTATTTGTAACAAGCTTGGCTCCAGCTTGAGGAGAAGGAGTGTTCAAATTCAGTAAACCTGTAGATATTTCTTTAATTTTTAAACCTCCTAGATTGATTGTTAGTATCCTTAGAGCATAAAATATTCTAGGTTAGTGCTTATTCATTAGGCATGCAATGTATACTGTAACACAATCATAAACACAAGTGGTGTGATATGAGTTTAGACACAAAAATTAAAGAAAGTGAAAAAACAAAAAGGAGAACAAACTTGAAAGCCATACAAGAAACACAGAACATCTTGTCATATAAAAAATCTTCCCAGACTACAATTATGCCTCATCGGTTTGATACTAAGAGGAACATCAATGAACTCATATAACTACAATTATGTTTAATATAAAAAGCAATTAATTAATACAAGAAACACAACATCTTGTCATATAAAAAATCTTCCCAGACTACAATTACGCCTCATCGGTTTGATACTAAGAGGAACATCAATGAGCTCATATAACTACAATTATGTTTAATATAAAAAGCAATTAATTAATACAAGAAACACAGAACATCTTGTCATATAAAAAATCTTCCCAGACTACAATTATGCCTCATCGGTTTGATACTAAGAGGAACATCAATGAGCTCATATAACTAAATTATCTATCATATCTAAAGCAATTAATTAATACAAGTAAGCAAGAAAATTAAGAATTTATAACAGTATATCAAATGTATATGGCAGAACTAAATTAACCTGTAAAATAATTCAGTTCTCTTAATATATGTGAAAAGTTTCTTCTTCCGACTAAAGGAATTAAGTTTCTCTTGGCATTTTTGGAAAACATCAATCATATTGATCTTCAGCTTCTCTAACATCGCCTGCTCAAAATGATAAATCAGTAAGCAAGAGCATATATTAACACAATAAATGACAATAAAGAATAGAAAATTACATATTATAATTTAATGGATAATGCTAACTTGTGCCCTTGGGGCACAAGTTAAGAGATAAATATAGAAAACATTTTTTGAAAATTGTGTACTGTATTTATTAAAAACTTATAATTAATAATTTTATTGATTTTTTCAATACAAATATTCTATTTGTGGGTTTCTTAACATGTGCCCTTGGGGCACAAGTTAGCATTACCCTAATTTAATATAATTAAATTTTAGTAGAGTTATATCTTCACCACTTGCTTCACCCATGGTTTTCTTCGGCTAACCACAAACTCCTTTTAATAAAGCTAGTTCCGAATTTGACCAGTTTAGGTAACAGAGCATGTGTTTGTTCTACTTCTAATAAGAAAGAACTATCTTACATGAATTAGTCTTAATCTTATGTTAGTTTTGTACTGCCAAAGGTCATCTCAAACAGGCAGGCTATCACAAAATCCAGTAAAACAGAGGTTAGAGTAGGTCTAGACCCTAGTATCAAACTAATAGGATATCAAAATGTGGTCAAACTTAAAAAGCTGGGAACAATGCACTAAGTTAAAGATCAAAAAGTTACACAAGTTTATATGAAAAACATATAGAGGCTCTAATATTTTCAATATCATATAATTTTCTTGATTTGGCTGCCGCTGTTAAGAGAGTTAACAGTGGAAAAAATATGTAGATAAGCTGTGCAAATTTATAGAATTTATGCTCGCATACTTAACTGTAGAGAAAAATAATAGGATTGGTAAATACATTAATTTTAAAATAAATATTTCAATATTTTCAAGTATTAAAATTTTTAACAGAAATTAACATTTCCAAACAAGTTATTGCATGCTTTTACAGTTATGTATCAAACAAAATGATAATTTAATATATCTAGAAAACGAGTAACCAATTATGCATACTTCAGCTCACTACCATTTTATAAAAAATATGAAGGAACTTATAAAAATCTCTTAAGATCAAAGAAAGAAAAAAATTATTAGGAATAGTTTCTAAAAGCGCTTTCCGACCCCACATCATATCTGATAAAGAAAACAAAACATAAAATGCAGAGGTGTGAAAAATATTCTAGAGTTTGATAATAAAATTTTAAAATCATACTATTTGCATGACATAGGTACATGCCTGCATCAAAGCCTAAAAATGTTCTTAAGAAATAAATCACCTCATGCAGATGAATATGACCAACAAGGCCTGCATCTTCAGAACTACCATTGCGTCTTCTCTGTTGCTGGTATCTGCAGATGAGACATGTGTCCCACATGAATAAAATTGAATATAGTATATTTCAATATTTTCAAGTAATAAAATTTTTAACAAAAATTAACATTTTCAAACAAGTTATTGCATGCTTTTACAGCCATGTATCAGACAAAACTACAAAGAAGGCATAAGATGTAGCCCAGACCTCAACCCCAAAAACAAATGTTAACAAGCATAAGTGCAATTGACAACATTGGTAAAGATAAATCATGATTTATGTTACAAAGTAATCAATTAACCACAGTTGAACTATTTTAGCAACAGACCTCTAATTAAGCAAACTTCTGTGAGGCATAAAAAACATTAATGTCTACCACTGTTTGTCGGTTTGTCTTTTATTGTAACTGTCCATCTGTGTCTCTAATTAAATATTATAGGTAAATTGAAATGGGCGTTTGCGTATTCAGTTATTTGTTTCAGTTTGGTGGTTATTAGGGAGAGGGCAAGCTCTTAAACAACTTGTGATCATATGTAACTTTTCTGTTTCATTTCAACTCAATAAAACATGACCAATATCATTCACTATAAAATATTACTTTACTGAGCTAGATAGAAGTATGTTTTTTTGATGGAACATTATGACGCTGTCTGAACCAGGCTTGGCTGGTGATGGTGGTGGTGGTATACCGGTTACTGGTTCTAACAGTGGTATCAAAGCACTTACAAGCAACACAATTTTTACCAACTAAAAGATATAAGCTTTTATTAACAGAAAAGATATAAGCTGAATATAGCAAAATATAAATAAACCAACACAGAAAACTTACTCAACAATGAAATCCAGGGCTGCATCTTTGAGGCTTACTTTTCTCAATTGATTTTTAACCAGATATGCAGCATTTTCACGACAATAACTCCTCCCACAATCACAATCATTCAAGTATAAAATTAGGCGACGATCATTTGGTTCATTCTTAAAGTTCACCTTGCAAACAAGTATTTCCTGAAGATAAAATGCATAAATAAATAACACAATCTTTACTGAAATATTAGAAACAGATGCCCAGTATTCACTAAGAAACTATCACCTTCATAAACTCCCACGAAGAGTTGCTGCTAGGACTAGCATCAAGGACTGCTTTATAAGCAGGGTTTGACATGGAAGTTGCAGCTAAAACGCCTACTGGCTCACCGGCAGGGAACAAGTGCTGGGCTGCTTCTCCAGATTGAATGCCATATTCAAACTGGATGATGGAATTACTGCATACATTTCTCACAGTTCCATCATAGCAAATGACCACATCTCGGAGAATGGCCATCAAATTCTTAAATAGTGTTCCTGGTTCAGATAATCCTCTAGAAGAGCGATCAATTACTTCTCTAGTTGCAATTGAATGCACCAACTCTTCATATGGATCTAAACCATGAAAGAAGCATCCTTTGAGCAGCCCAAACTCTGCAGAGGGATAACCATCTCCATCATAGAAACACTTCACATGAAAATGAGAAGCCACATCCTCAACCAATCCCTTGGAATAAAACCTTCCTCTCTCGAAGAGCTGTTGGCCTAAAAAGCCAATCTGTTGAACCACCTTGTCAACAGCCGACTTACTCTTTGAGTCAATCAAATCTCCAAGTTTGGTGGACTTCAAAGCAAAATTTATGACGGGAAGTTCAATATCTTGAATGTGTTTCTCCAATTGTTGAGCCACTAGCTCTTTGTATATGACCCTCAGCTGATGCAACAAAGGAGAAACTTTCCCAATACTTCTATTTATAACTCTTTTCACTGCCCTGGATATCGACAAGTCTTGTAACCCAACACTAAATCCATAGGCAAATATGTTTTCCATCAGAAAGGGCTGGATCACATCAAAGAAATTCAATGCCTCCGGAGAACCCTTGCTAAAAAAAATTGAGGCCGCTATTTCATTTATAATTGAAGGCAAAACATCTCTAGTCAAATCAAATTCTAAGATTTCCCTCTGCTTAATCAAGTATCGCCCTCCAGTACAATCAAACGAGAAAGGCAAAGCACACTGCAACATTTGAATAGATGTCCAATAAGAATCACCAGAACCGGCATTAAGCAAAGCAGGCATTGGCAAAGGCAGTGAGAGAAACATTGCCATTTGATTTGCTGTGGCTTTATCCAAAAAACAACTCTTGACAAGCATCTTAAGTGACAGTAATGAATCTGCAGACAACTGAAGGTTCAGATTACCACTATGAGAGCTAAGAAGCTGTTTCTCTACAGAGAAAAGCTCCAAAACCTCAGCTTTAGCAGCAAGTGATTGGGGATAAAAGAGATGGACACAGTCACCATCAAAATCAGCTCCAAGGGGTCCACATATAAGAGGATTTATTTTGACAGTGTGGTCATCATGGATGTACACTACAAGCGCTTGCAATGAGTGTTTGTGAGTCGTAGGTGGTCTGTTGATGAAGACAACATCCCCATCCATAATCCTCCGATGCACTATCTGACCAGGTTTAAGATAAGTATGCCCCTTTGAGCCCTCCCTTAGTGAGTAAGTTGACAAACCTTCCTTATATGTCAAGCACAAATTTTCATCAACCAACTTTTGTAAATAATGGATGTTATGGATGCTGACTCTCTCCTCAAATGTTATCCTTTGGGCAACCTCAAGCGGAATTCCTACTTCATTTATTTTCTTATAGCCATCTCCAGTTATCACATTCCGGGAAGAAAACCCTGAACCCTTTTTTATAAATAAAGTCCTCATTTTTTCTAACCATGCTTTTGTTGAAGACTCATTCAGCTCTTTATTGACCGCATAATGTGTTTCTATATCACGTGCTGCCTTAGAAGTACCCCTGATTTGAAGATACTGATCGACCACGGATTGCAAGTCATTAGCTTCCACTTGATGAGACTCAAAGTTTGGTTCACCGGATCTAGAACTTCTGATGACCTCAACCTTCCTAAGCAATTTTCTAAGAACTGTCATGGAAGGATCCTGCAATGTGAGAGAAGAGAGAGAAAGAGAGAGAGATACATAACCTTTTGAAGGACTACAAAATAATTTTATAATCAAGCAACAAATCACATAATCATTTCCTCACCGAAGACATGATACTGACACCATCTGAAACTACTGGCACAGACAAGCAATTTGGTGGTACTGGAAGGTATTTCAGAACATATCCATCTTGAGGAAAATATCCTTTTCCAGCAAGTTTCTTTTTGGTTTCTTGAGGCATTCTCTTGATAATTTCCATTGCCTGGTAGAGATATGACAATAAACTATAAATCCAATGACAAGTTTCAACTAGAACATAAAAATAAATAAGCATATAACAATTGGTCTGAAAGTATCAACTATAAACCTATGTGACAGTCAATCACATGCTTTTTGAGTAGAAATGCCAATCATATGGAAAAAAAAAATCCAATTTTGTCATGAAATAAAAATATATCAACACTAATAAATAGAATATAATCAACAGTAAGAAATACAACTCATCTATGGGACATTGAAAGAATAATGAGCAGAGAGAAAAGAGATAACTTTATTGAATATTATTAGAGTACACAACTGTAAATCTAGAGGAATCGATCCTTGAGATTGAAAGACTTGGAACAAATTTCCTTTTCATTTTCTCAATACCAATTTCTAGCTTAATTTTCTGAGATTATAATACTGTAGATGCATATATATCTTAGATAGCCACAATTCATTATCAGTATAATTCAGGTTCGCCCTTCCAAAGTTCCAATTTGTTGCACCTATCACTCTTCTCCCTGAAACTGAATTAATATGGTCTCAGGTCAAAAGGACAGATGAAGAACATTAGAGTGTATAACAAGAGTCTCCCACAGCTCCAGGATGTGATGTACCTCCCAATCTTTCAAGACCAAAACATTACCTACCGCTACTACTTTCCTACCACAGATATCCTTGAAATTCAAAGAGAGAAAAAGATATCCAACCCCAAGCAAATGATAAACCAAAAATGCAATTATCTTAAAACAATGAACAAAGTCTATATATGGATTGCTTCAATTAAAAAGAACTGCAGCAATGAAGCAAAAGAAATACAAAAATACAAAATTAAAGGCCTGAAAATCGATGCACAAAAAAAGATAACTGCAACGATAAAGTAACTTCAGTAATATACATTTCAAAACAACTGGCAAAGTAATAGATACTAGCTATTTTAAGCAAAAAAAAGAACAGCGAAAACCAGTAGAAACCACACCTCACAAGGAAGCAAAGCTCGAGTATGATCACCCTCATAGCGATAACCATATTTTTCTAAAAAACTCCAAAAACCGTCATTCATCTTTGACTTTGGCACCTTCAGTGCCAAGTAACAAGCCCCGTCAGCTGTTTTGATCTCCCGAATAGATACTTGTGTGGCATTATTGTCCTAAAAGTAAAATATAACTATCATGTATCTTGGACAATAATATTTATTAAAAATAACAAATTCCCATATGTAACAAAGTATGATAATAGAAAAAAGCAGTTTTAGCCAACAAATAAAAAAGAAAAAGAAAACCACAGAATAAACCATAAATAAGCAAACCAGAGAAAGAAAAATAAAGTCCTATCTTGGCAATTTCAAATGTGTTACCAACAGTTCTGGTGATTTTTTGCCAATGTACTGGCTCTATAGAGCTGCCCAATTTATTTCTAAACATAGTTCATACTTTTCAGCACTTCTTCAGCGTTTATAATGAACACCACTGGTGTCTCTTGACAGTTTCATAAATCATAGCTCTAACAAAAAAAAGTCAAAATCCAAGTAGTGGTTGAAGTTGTGACCAATGGTTCCCAGGTCAGCTATATACACGACAAACTTGGCCTATGACATGCATGTGCATGCCAATAAATAATAACAATATTTTAATAATTTCACACTTCTCAGGCATGAATTTTTATTTTTTAAAAAATCAAATTAAAATTTAATAAAATAAAATATTAGGAGACAAGAATTGATCGCCAAAAAGGATAACATATGATTTGTTCATACTAACCTCACAACAAGGAGCCACTACTCTCTGTGCAAAACCACTGCCTGAAGAAGGAATCTGAAAGGTTGTGAGCCAGTATTAGAGAGTTCGAGAGAAAACTGAATATTCACTGATACTGAAAATAATAAAATTGATTTACCTCTTCCACAGCAATATCTCAAGGGCAAATAGCCCTTCTAATTTAAATAACAATGCAAATAGGTAGAAGTGAAAACCAAAAATCTATCACTTAATATCATTCACAAGCCATTAAAAAGGTAAAGAGATGTGTGTTCACATTCCTTTTCAGAGATACCTTGATTTTCTTCAGTTTTAAGCAGTTTAAGCAGATCAAGCTCAGTATTCGCTTCAACTCAGTAACATGACTAGGATGGTAAATTGGAACTGGAAGTTCAATATATCCAAAGTGGCCTGGAAAGTAATATTGAGTCAGCCCCATTTCTTTTGAAATATACTGCAACATTTTCCCATCAAAATGACAATAGAAAACATGATCAGATAAAATACCTTCGCATTTCCCTGCTTCAGAAGTGCCACAAGATTCACATCGCCCAAACTCAAGTGGAAGCCCAAGGAATGGATTTCCCAGCTGGCTAGCATGGCTAATTTGGGAATCACTAATTGAGGCAGTACTCTATCAACAAAAAACAGGAAATTTCCAATGCATTTATCAAATCTAATAAAAACCACTCAAAATAAGGTTCTTGAAGCAAAAAAAGACCACCAAAAATTTTAGCAAGGATTGCCTAAAACCCAAGTATGCAATCCTCCATCCTTGGCATTGATCACAAAAACTTGGTCCAAATTTATACAAGTTTAACTCATTGGAGCCATTTCTCAAAGAGAAGATGACTTCCATCAACCGAGTGCTACAAAAGTTTATAGCCCACTGGAGATGCATCTATCAGAGAGTCATACAATCCAACAGGAAAAAGAAAGGAAATAAATTACGTGCTTACAATTTCCTGGCGTGTAGCCATACTGAATCTGATCCCAACAACATTTCCTTCCATGAGACTTGAAGCGGGATTATCTTCCATCACTACCTCGGTAAACTACAGCACCTGCCAACAGATAACTCATAATCATGAGGCATTATTTGTAAACCTTAACAGTTTCAACATAACTAAAGCAGAAAAAAAAAATGGAACAGAAAATTACTGGAAAACTGATTCTAACTTTTATTTGCATATTCCACTTCACAGAATTAAGCTAATCTCCAAAGATCGCATAAAAACAAATACATCTGACTAACACGTCCATAATAATTTACCAACACAGATGTTTGAAAGGAATACTAGATATTTTATATTGCAAAGCTTATATTTTAATTTCAAATCAAGCACTTTTACAAATAGGCTATACAACCATTCTTAAACGGAAGTGCGGTAACTAAGAGCACTAGGGTGAAACACTCAGTTCATAAGTCACACATCAGCCCACAACCATAGTGTACAAGGATTGTTCCTGTCATGTATTTTGACAGGAAGGAAGGAAGGATCCTTCTGGTAAACTCCCGCATTCTAAGGAGTAGATTAAGAAACTCAAGAAGAAAAACTCCCAACCTATGAAACACGGACACCGTTAACACGACGCGACACTCTCACACATTGACACCGATAATAATTTAAAAAAATAAATAAATTAAATGTAATCAAAAGTGCAGGTGTCGGTTTCAGACACATCTTTTTTCATATTTTTTTCATAGGTGTCAGTGCTACAGAGCTCCCAACTACATTGAATCATTTCTCACTAAAATGAAAAAGAAAAAAATCACGCACATTCACCTGCATTTCAAACCGGTTAGAAGAATTCAAAGAACAAAATAAAATAAACAAATACACAAAAGCTTATGACAGGTGGAGTTTTCGAGAAAATACCCAAAATGGATCATCATAGAAAAAAATAGAACAAGTCAAACCAAATTTAAAACACACACATAAACTAACAGAATAATGACAAGCATGCAACATTTCAATCTCTTTCTCACCTGAAAGTAAAATCCGTGTCAAGTTAGAGCGTCACAGCGAGCTGAACATAAAACCCTAGAAAATAAAAACAAAAACACAACAGAAAATAAGAACAAAAACCCATAATCAGTTCCAAAACACGAATTAGATCATTGCGTCTATGCATGAAACAGAAATGCAGAAGAATTAAAAGAGAAAACAAGTAAGTAGTAAGCTACAGAATGCGTGTTCGAAAAACCCTAGATAATGAAAACAAAGAACGGAAATGAGAGCTATGAAGAGAAAATCGGTACTGAAAACGACAGCGATCGTCACGTTTTTGCATGAAACGGAAATGCAGAAGAATTGAGAGAAGAAAATTGATTACCGAGTGGTAGATTTTGATCGTGAGGATGAGAAATCGCATGAGAGAGAAAGTGAAATGAGAGAGAGAGTGAAGAGAGTGAGTGTGGAATTTTGGGTTTTGTAATGTGTTTGCAAATTGCATGAAATGGAAAGTGAGTTTTGGGAAGGAAAAAAAAATATGGAAATGAAATGAAACGAAATGGAAATTAATGTGTTTGTGGCTTTTGTGATTGTGTAAGAGTGGCTGGGTTTTGGGAGAGGGTTTTGGTGGATGATGACGAGATTGCCCTTGTTGACTTTTTGTGGAGGGGTTATTTGGTTGTGACTAGGTGGATAAATTTGGGATTTGGGTGTTATGTTTTGTTAAGGGGGATGAAACGGTTGTATCCACTACTTGAGTTTGCACATGGGTGTGGTTAGGAGAACTTCACTTGAGTTAAATAGGGTAGTCATGGTTTGTTTTTCATTTTGTGAATTGTTCTAGCCGTTTAGAGGAAAAGAGCTTTTGAAATGGGTTGTTTTGTGTAGTTATTGTCTATTTATCTTCTTGACATTTTAGTTCGGGTTAAAATATAATTGAGGGGATTTTGGACTCTATTGAAGTTTGGTCTTTTATTTTTTTATTTGTAAAAAGTTCAAATGAGAACTTATAAATTATAATATTACTCTAAAGTAGAGGGATTCACTATACTCTATACATACTCTGAGTAGTATGTATTCCTTCTTTTCCACAATGAGTGATTCAGTTGACCGTTTCAGATAGATTAAGAATATATAATAAATAAAAGAGAGAGAATGATATTTGTACTAAAATACTCATATTATATATTGAGAATGATGAAAGTAATATTAATTAGAGAGCAAAATTGAAGAAAAAAATGCATTGAAAATTGAAATGGGTCATTCATTTTGGGACACTCTTTTATTTTAAATGGTCATTCATGGTGGGACCGGGGGAGCGGTGTTTACAAATCCTATAAAAATCTAAAAAACCTATTTTACATATCGTTTGAAGATTGAAATTCGAACGCATCGATTATATATAGCAAATCTCTTCCTCGTAAACGTACCAACATCCATGAAAAAAAAACTCAAATTTTGGAATTCAGACACACCTTTCGAATTTTGGAATTTGAAAAACATTAGGTGGAAAAATGAATGTTGCATAACCTTGTATGGGTAGCACACTTCATGAGCATAACATAAAATACATTAAACCCTCTAAAATCTCCTTGAACTCTTAATCAAAATTTTCACTTATAAACAGCATTCAACTGTATTTCTACATCAAAATACACAAATTCATTTTGAATTATAAGTAACGTACATTTATATCATTGATCATCATATATATAGTTTGATTATTCTTTCTATATTATGAACACGAAGTCCGAAAATTGAAATCCAAATTCTATAAGGGTTTGTCTGGAAATTGAAATCCATGTTCGTTCAATGTTGATTGAATTTAACTTTTTATTGGTTGTAGTTAGGGTGCACCTTGATACTGTGATCAAATACCCTGATGTTGTAATTGAACACTCTGATGTTTTGATTCAAGGTAATACATCTACGGATGGTGATCCAGAATTACCTCAATAAGTTGTTGTCTATTGAAGTTGTTATTTGTATTGTTGGAGTTTGTTTAAAGTTTCGCATTACTTAGGTTCTTGGGTTGTTTATTGTATAAATATGTGAGGGCAACCTCGCCCTTTGAACTAGAATTTGGGTTGAGATCCAAGCATATTTAGCATGGTATCAGAGGCGGATTAAGGACTGTAATATGGACATTTGACTCAGGCTCACGTTGGGCGTGATAGTGGGTGTTAAAGTTGTTATGTATAGTATTAGAGCTTGTTTGAAGTTTCACATTACTTAGGTTCTTAGGTTTTTGATTGTATAAATATGTGATGGCAACCTCACCCTTTAAGTTATCTTTTAAAGGAAGAGATCCGAGCATATTTAACATTGTTGACATCGATGTTTAAAAATAATTTACCAATAAACATTACTTTACATGAACATATGCTTGAACGGATCCGCATGGAGACTGTCAAATTAGGGTTTGGATTGTTATCGAGAAGTCAGATTTTGGTTCTGATAGAAGACAGACATTCGTTACAATGAGATGCAAAAGAAGTGGCTAGTATAAAGAAATTGTCTGAAAGTTGAAACGCAATGACACTAGAACAAAGAAATGTGAAATCCTTTTAAGTAACAAGGGTACCATAAGGCGAATAATACATGGATATTTAATGTTTTTTGTGATGTACATAATCATGGTTTGGGTCACAAGTTAGTTGGTGATTTGATTGTATGTTGTTTGAATGCTAAAGAGAAGAAATTTGTTTCTAACATGGCATTAAACACTGATAAGTGGTGTTTATATCGCTTATTGTGTGTTTTTTGTGTTTTCCATGATTATTTCTTTGTTTCATTCTACTTTTAATGTGTTTTGGCGTCGTTTATGCTTTCAGATGATAAAGAGTGTCAAGGATCGAAACAAAGCAAAAAAAAGAGAGAGAAAGTCGTATGAAGAGGGGTGCTCTCATACAAAAAACTCACAGCCAACATGGTTGGGTCGTGCAAGCTTGCATGGGCCATGTTGGCTTCAATACCTATTTCATACAAGAGATCATAAAGCAACATGGTTTGGTCGTGCCATGTAGAATGGATCGTGTTGCCCGGTCATATGAGCTAGCATGGTTGTGCGACTCTCAGCTGCTGAAGCGAACTTTTCACATTTTCGTAACGGTTTTCTGACTTTTGGTGCTCCAAATTGATCCATTAATGTCCTTAAAGCTTCTTACAGTTACTTGCACAAATTAAGAGCTCTTAATTGTAATTTTTAGATATAAGTAGGCTTGAAAATTATTCGATTAGAGTTGGGGATTTCTATATGATCGCGACTTTATGAGTCGAATTTGGGGTACAAACTGCAAGTGCACAGTTCTATCGCGTAGTTTTAAAAGATATCGATCCCACAGGGACTTATGAATCGATATACCGTTATCTAAGGTTACTTCGTAAAGCTAAGGCAGGTAATGCTTTGATTGTTTGGGGGAAAAGTTAAAACTAAAATAAGATCTAAAATAAATATCTAATAAGTGGATATCGGTATGTAGTTCGTCGTAATTAGGGAATCAATTCTTTGTTGGTTTCTTGGTTTTAAAATAAATCTTTTCAGTTGACGCTATTGATTAAAAGTCTTATCTCAAACTCTCGCTCTGTTGAATAAACTATGATTTTATATTAACGTAGTTGTCACTTATAGTTAAGTCAAAAACCACTTTTTGAAAACAATAGGATCCGTAGAAACTCTTTTTAAGAAAACACTAATCGTTTAAACACCCTTATCTCAAACTCTCTCTCTGTTGACTTAGGTTATATAATTAAATTCAAATGCTTAACTCTCGTCCTCACATTCAATCTTTAAAAATACTTTTTGAAAAAGGTTAGAATTTAATTAACTCTAAAAATTGCTCTCGCCCTGATCTAGAATTAATGTCCAATTTACACTGTCCAGTCAAAAACTCAAACTCTCGCTCTATTGCTTTTAACTTCTTTATGTCTTTTACTTTCGTACAAAAACCTTGTTATTAAACCTGTAAATTGAGACCGTAAAAAGAGTGATTTTAATTTTAAACTTAATTAAACCAATTTGGTTTTGATTCCTTCATTCCGCTTACTCTACATACCGATACCTAAGTAAATCAGCCAGACATGCTAAACAGACTTAAATAATTATCATGCATAAACAGATTCATCTCAGGCAAATAATATAAATACACAGTAAAACAGGGCATATATAAATTCAAACAATAATTAAAGAACCTGAGAAATTAAATAGCAGTCTTGAACACTCCACCACAGGCCGGTTGGATTTGTTCTTGAATCCTTCAATCAGGCAGGAAAATAAAAGCGAAGGAATAAAAAACTAGATTCTAACGTAAGGTTAAATCCGGTAAAAGGTACACAATAGTTTCCGGTGTAGAAACTATTGTGCGAAAAAGAATTAACTAAATGCTAAAAAGGAAAATAGAAATTGCAAGGAAAAATAATATAAAACTCGTACAAGTATTGCTGTAAAAATATGCTTAAGCTGCTGAAAAAGAAAAAAATGCGAAAAAGCGAAAACGGCAAAGAAATCTGGAAAAAGTCTGGAACCGAGAGCTTTCCAAAAAGCTCTATTTATACTAATACTTATTGCAACTACTTCCAAGGGTTTTCCGTAAATATAGCCATTACGTTGTAAAAGGGTCAAGCGTGAAAGTAGCTTCAACGTGGTCTGTTGCGTTCCTGGTGCCAAAAATATAGGGGAATGGTGTGACGTCCGTCACACCATGTGTGACGCTCGTCACAGGAGTGTGCAAAGCGTGACGCTCGTCACAGCCTTTGTGACGCTCGTCACAGGCACAGCGCCTGTGCTTTTTGGGTTGGGCTTTGCCTTTTGATATTTGCTTCTTTTCATTCCTTTTTGCACCTCCTTTTCTTCCTTTTTTACTTGTGCTTCAAATAAACCACCTGAGATAAATAGAAAGAAAATACTGCGTAATATCTAATAAAATGAAATAAATTGAAGTAAATAATAATATAATTTAATTAAATTGAGTCCTAGAATGTGATACTATTTCATGTTATCAAACTCCCCCATACTTAGATCTTTGCTTGTCCTCAAGCAAAATACAGTATAGAACTTATTTTAAAAATTTTAGCCAGATGAAATTTCGAAACACACATCAATTCGTACTAGGTTGCATGTAAACCTTGTTTAGAAGTAACTTGGTTTTAATCTTGACATCAACAACCACCGTCACAACCTCAGATAACCTCAACTTATGCAAACCAGATCGAGTAATGCCATTATAGCTATCCTAGTTCCTTTACTCTTATTTCACCCGTTTTCATTCTAGCGAAATCACATTAAGCCCTTTATCTTTTCGCGCACATAGTGGAGTAACCGGTTAGTTATTCTGATCCCCTTTTAGCTAGAAGTTCTGGTACATAAGTCGGATAACTTCGTTATTCAGTCCATTGCAAATTGCGGGGGATCGGACCGTAGTCCGCCCTACCAAGTTCAGTACCAGATACCTGCTGAACCAACTCATAATGGATCTTTCATATTATGCTTTTGTATGATCTGCAACCTTTAGATAAAATGATCTGGTAAGGATCACCTAACTTAATTAGTGTATTTCCTGATATATATATATATATATATATATATATATATATATATAATATATATATATATATATTTTATGTTACTTTGGGAATCATTCACTTATATTCATCGGCTCTCCACGTAGTTTGCTATTGAGATGGTGCTGACTTCTCGTATAAACTACTCGGGGTTACTATAAAACTAAAAGTTCAAGGGATTGGTATAATAGGTACTTATTCTGATCTAACATGTTGAAGTTCTTAGAGCGTTGTTATGGTAATAATTTTTGTCTTGATTTCACTTAAGTTTTATAAAATAAGCGACCTTTATACTTATTGAGTGTGATGAATTTTTGTTATGGCTCATGAAAATTGAGGGGAATAGATAATATAAGGTTTTCACATTTGGGACTTAACTTAAAATAAATCTATATTATAAGAAATATTATTTTATTATATATTTTTTTTTATAAGGGAAATAACAATAAAAAGAAAGATACATACTGGAAAAGGAAAAAAGGAGGATAGAAAGAACATGGTTCCCCCCCCCCCCCCCCCCCCCCCCCCCCCCCCCCCCGCCCCCATACTTGAATGAAACATTGTCCTCAATGTTTGAAGGAAAAAAAAATGAATTACAAAGAGAAAGGAAAAAAAAACTAAAGTTAAGGTTGCCTGCCGCCTCTTGTTCTTGGACCTGGTGATCTTTGGCGTACTTCTAAGTTGTCGAACCTGCTAAGCAAATTAGTGAACCGCTGGTTGGTTATGGCATTCCTCTCTTCCTGCTGTTGTTGCATTTGGCGCATCATTTGCATCATTTCGAGATTTTGTGCTTGCATACCATCAATAGCATCCATGATGTCGTCGTTGGTTGCAGGCCTTCTTGGTCGACGACGTCGGGAGGATGGGCCAGCTGCAGTATCGGAAGGGTTGAGCGGGACTGATTGTTGTGCAGGAGCATTGTCACCTTGCTCCATTTCTTCGAACTCGTCTGCAGACGGGTTTGTATGTGAAGGCTCGGTAGCTTCGGGAGCATTCAGATCATAGAGGTGGCGGTTGGGATTGGTGACATCGGTTAAGGAAATGTTGGGTAGAACAACGCTTGGGACTGCCTGGTTATTCACCATAAGGTAATATTTTCCGCCTACTCTGTTCTTTATTAGGCGGCTGGACCGACAGTAGCCTATATCCATAAAGAGGGGAGGTAAGGATTCTAAAGTTTGGAGTCGGTCCCCTAGGTTTAAGCCAAGTGCTATGGTGGTGATTAATCCACCAATTACAAAAGGTTGACGGCCTCTAGCACATAAGGTGCAGATATGATGAAATAGGAAGGAGGCGGCGTTTACCTTAGCATTCGGTTCGAAGACGCACTCGAGGAAGAATAGTTCCTTTGCGTTGACCTTGTTGTTGTTCGGTCTTCCAAAAACTGTGTTTTGTAGGATGCGGATAAAGTACTGGATAGTTGGGTTATGTATATGGGAAACAAGGAGCTCTTCCCAGTTGTTGGCATCTACACCGGATATTTTCCTAAAGAGGTCGAAAGCAGCAACTGTGCTCCAGTTTAGGTTTGGAGGGATTCTGGGGTAGACTTGACCTTCTATGGGGAATTGTAGCATGGTACTCAATTGGTTTTGGGATAGGGAGTACTCGGTATTGAACATACGGAAGGTTGCGGTACCGGTTAAGAACTCGTCCTCACCGGTGGGAGTGTTGTACGCATATGAACTTAAGAATTCTAAGGTTAGGGATGGGTAGGTGGGTTGATTATGCGTGCATAGAAAGGTTAGATCGGCAAGGCAGAGCATCCACTCGATACCTTGAAGTAATCCTAATTGTTATAAACAAGTTGAATCAGGATACCTGGTAGAAGTGACACCTCGTTGTTGAAAGCGCTCGAATTGTTCCCTTTGATAATTATCATCTTCGGATCGGAAGATGATATTTCCGAAATTTTGATTTCCCGCCATACTGATGAATGAATTTAAAGGAGTAATAAAGAAAAGAAATGTATTTGATATTAGAGAGTGGTTTGTGGTGAATGAAGGAAGGTTTGGCGGGTATTTATAGGGAAAAAATTTGGAAGTTGGAAAAGAGGTGGTTGAAAAGTGAATAAATGTGGGTTAATGGGAATAAATGGGGAAGGTGAAAAGGTGTAAGGGTGTAATGTTCGTCTCCAACGGTCTTTGTAACGTTAACATGGCGTTACGCTCGTTACAGGAGCATGACGGGCGTCACAAGCACTTTGTGTGACGTCCGTGATAGAATGTGTGATGCTCGTCACACAGTCTTTTTGGCAAGGTTCTGCTAGCGTTCTTCAGAATAACTTTGGTAATTTAATTTTTTATTATTTATTTTGTTTTGCTTCAGATTATTTTATTTTGCTATTTAATTTTCCTGCATGCTATAATAGTGCATAAATGTATTATATTGTTAATAATTGATGTAGGCAGCAACAGTAGAGAGCATTTTTTTTATAAATATTGCATAATTCATAATAAAATAGGATAATTCAATAGCTTCATAAAATAATCGTAATGTAACAATGGAGAAAAACAAAAATGCGAAAGAGAAACAAATACGAACATAATTTGAAATAACATTAAATAATAAAACTAACTAAAGCTAGATAACTAAGAAAAACGGCTTCTATCCATCTGCACGATCTCTGGCCGGAGGAGCAAAGGAGTTAACACGGTATAGTAACTCGTGAAACTGATTTGTCATACTGTTCATGTATCCCAGAAATTCGTGTCTCAAGCTAGTGAACTCTTCTCTGA
The DNA here is from genome assembly GCF_024323335.1 of Lathyrus oleraceus. Classification (NCBI taxonomy): domain Eukaryota; kingdom Viridiplantae; phylum Streptophyta; class Magnoliopsida; order Fabales; family Fabaceae; genus Lathyrus; species Lathyrus oleraceus. The sequence goes on from NC_066582.1 coordinate 404,775,693, forward strand.
GGGCGTCTTGTTCTGACATCAAAGCTTCAATGGCAGTGTTATGATTAGTTCCGGGCATATGATGTCTAAGGTCGGGTATTGCCGATTCTTCGGTCTGAACAGGTTAAGGAGGAGGATCAATATCATAATAACCAGATGGTGTCTAAGGGTCTGATTCAGCATAAGGAATCAGGTCATCACAAATCTCATAGTCCTGGATGGATTCAGTGGATCTAGCAGGAGAGGGGGTTTCGTTCAGATTGTAGAGCCAGTTAGTGCGGTTATGAACACTAGTCCTAGGATCGGGCATGGTGAATAGGCAAAGAACTTGGTTATTAATTATAATCTCAAACTCGTCAGATCCTAGGTTTGCTATAAACATGGTGTTGAAGAGGAAGGGTATACTCATAGTAGTAATGCCACAAAAAGGGCTTAAGTCAAGCATAGGCTGACGTAATCCGATAGCATTACCAATCATGGTTATCAAACCGCCTATTCGAATTGGTGCTCGTTCATCTTGGATAAGGTGGTCTAAATTTGCCAACATAAAAGTGGCACCGTTTACTGGACGGTTCTGGGAAGCACAAAATATGATGAAGAGTTCATCACGTGAAACTGTGGTACTGTTTGGCTTCTTCCCAAATAAGGTGTGGGTCAGGATCTTATGGAAATAACGGAAGGCCGGGTTATGTATGTTTCCAAAGAGAAACTCATGTTCCTCGGGATCGTCATTTCCAGTCAAGTTACCCCAAAAGTGTTCAAGTTCTCTATATTCAAAAAGTTCTTCTCGGCTCACTATGAATGTGTCAAAGGATGTAGGGAAACCTAAAAGGTTGGTAAAATCTTGAATATTAAATTGGTACTCCATATTAAACATTCTGAATTGGATGAAACCTCTGCTTATTCCTTTTCCATGGCTGGGTAGATAGATCAGAGAACTAAGGAATTCTAGAGTCAGTCTCCGGTAAGTGACAAATTGTCTACGGATAGGAGCGGTTTCCCACCCTATTTGACTCAGCAAATACAGGACACTTTGTCTTAGTCCAAGGGCAGTCATTGCCCAGTCATCAGCATACAGACTAGGTAGCATCTCTCTCGTGGCTAGTTCCTCAAACTTTTGTTTCTGAGTTGTTCCTCTGAATTTGATACCCATACGATCAATTTGTCCCATCAGGTTAGTGTTAGCTAGAGAAAAGAAAAACAAGAGTTTTAGTCAGGATTTGGCCAAATGCCGAAAGAAGAGAAAAGTTTTTAATAAATAAAAATAAATTAAGAATGAATACTAAACAAAAATTAAAAGAATAATTAAGGAAGAAATAGAAAAATAATAATAGAAGAAAATAATAAAATATTTGTGGGTTGTCTCCCACTAAGCGCTTTGTTTAATGTCGCAAGCTCGACATAAAAATTATCAATTATAATCTTATAAGCTCTTGAGGCATTTCGTCTAAGTGCAAGACTTGCGAATCTTCAGTGTTTTCTGCATAGTGATAATGTTTTAGACGTTGCCCGTTTATGGTAAATGGTTCCATAGATTTGCCTTTAATTTCTACTGCTCCACTGGGAAAAACATTGGTGATTTGAAAAGGACCTAACCATATAGATCGTAGTTTTCCCGGGAATAACTTTAGTCTGGAGTTAAATAAAAGGACTGTATCGCCTTGTTTGAAGATTTTCCTTGATATGCGCTTGTCATGCCATTGTTTTGTTCTTTCTTTGTAGATTCTGGCATTTTCGTAAGCGTCTCTTCGGAGTTCCTCTAATTCGCTTATATTAAGGATTCTCTTTTCGCCGGCGGCTTTATAGTTTAAATTTAGATTTTTAATAGCCCAATAGGCTTTATGTTCTAATTCTACCGGGAGGTGACAGGATTTTCCATAAATTAGCTTAAATGGGGTTGTCCCTATGGGAGTTTTGTAAGCAGTTCGGTAAGCCCATAAAGCTTCTGGTAATTTCAATGACCAGTCTTTCCTTGAAGTGGCGATTGTTTTCTCTAGTATCTGTTTGATTTCTCTGTTAGACACTTCCACTTGCCCACTGGTTTGAGGGTGGTAAGGTGTCGCTACTCTATGTCTTACGCCATACTTAAGCAGTAGTTTTTCGAGTACCTTGGATATGAAATGCGATCCACCATCACTGACTACTATTCTTGGGACACCAAACCTTGGAAATATTATATTCTTAAAGAGTCTAGTTACTACTCGTGTGTCGTTTGTTGGAGAAGTTATAGCTTCAATCCATTTCGATACGTAGTCAACTGCCACGAGTATGTATTTGTTACCGAAAGAGGATGGAAACGGTCCCATGAAGTATATTCCCCACACGTCGAAAATCTCTACTTCCAAAACGCCTTTTTGTGGCATCTCGTCACGTCTAGATATGTTTCCTGTGCGTTGACATCTGTCACATTTCTTAATAGCTGCATGTACATCCTTCCATATATTTGGCCAATAAAAACCGGCTTGTAGGATTTTAGAGCAGGTCTTGGATGTACTTGCGTGTCCACCATAAGGAGCGGAGTGACAGTGTTGGATTATATTTTCTACCTCTTCTTCGGGTATACACCGACGGAAAATACCATCGGGGCCTCTTTTAAAAAGTAAGGGATCATCCCAGTAATAGTGTTTTATGTCATAGAAGAATCGTTTCTTCTGTTGGTAGGATAAGGTAGGTGGAACTATTCCGGCAGCTAAATAATTGACGAGGTCAACGTACCACGGTGTAACAGATATAGCTAAAGTGGTTTCTACCTGTTTATCAACGTTATTTTCTTCCAAAGTAGCTATAAGTTTATCGTACGAGAAATCATCGTTGATCGATGTTCTTTCCGGTTCAAGGTTCTCAAGTCTAGAGAGGTGATCTGCTACTACGTTTTCAGTTCCTTTCTTGTCTTTGATTTCCAAATCGAACTCTTGTAGCAAAAGGATCCACCTTAGGAGTCTAGGTTTAGCATCCTTTTTTGTTAAGAGGTATTTGATAGCAGCGTGGTCAGTGTAGATGATTATTTTGGCTCCGACCAAGTAAGAACGAAATTTATCTAGCGCAAACACTACTGCTAGAAGTTCTTTCTCGGTTGTGGCATAATTCATTTGTGCTTCATCTAGAGTTCTACTTGCGTAATATATAACATGAAGCTTTTTATCCTTTCGTTGTCCCAAAACAGCACCTACAGCGTAATCACTAGCATCACACATTATTTCGAATGGTTCATTCCAATCTGGTGTCTGCATTATGGGTGCGGAGATCAGTGCTTGTTTAAGCGTTTGAAATGCTTCTAAACATTTATTGTCGAATATGAATTCAGCATCTTTCATTAATAACCCGGTTAACGGTTTAGTTATTTTAGAGAAGTCTTTAATGAATCGTCGGTAGAAACCGGCATGTCCTAAGAAGCTTCGTACTTCTCTCACAGTTTTCGGGGGTTGAAGATTTTCGATTACCTCTATTTTAGCTTTGTCTACTTCAATTCCTCTGTTCGAGATGATGTGTCCTAAAACAATTACTTCTTGTACCATAAAGTGGCATTTTTCCCAATTAAGTACTAGGTTTACTTTTACACATCGCTCTAGAACTCTTTCTAGGTTTTCAAGACATTCTTCAAAGCTTTGTCCGCATACGGAAAAGTCATCCATAAATACTTCCATGATGTTTTCTAGAAAATCGGCGAATATTACCATCATGCACCTTTGGAAAGTTGCAGGAGCATTACACAAGCCAAACGGCATTCGTCTATAAGCGAAGGTACCAAAAGGGCACGTGAACGTTGTCTTTTCTTGGTCATCAGGGTGAATTGGTATTTGAAAGAAACCTGAGTAACCGTCTAGATAGCAGAAATGAGAATGTTTGGCTAATCGTTCTAACATCTGGTCAATGAATGGTAAAGGGAAATGATCTTTTCGGGTTGCTTTGTTTAGTTTCCTATAGTCAATGCACATTCTCCATCCCGATTCGATTCGTTTGGTTATAGTTTCTCCTTTTTCATTTTCAATGACTGTTACACCTCCTTTCTTTGGTACTACGTGTACAGGACTAACCCATTTGCTATCAGATATAGGATATATGATACTTGCCTCTAATAACTTGGTTATTTCCTTCTTCACTACCTCACTCAGGATCGGGTTTAGTCTCCTCTGGTGTTCCCTAGAAGTTTTACAGTCTTCTTCTAGCATGATGCGGTGCATACAAATAGAGGGACTTATTCCTTTAAGATCGGTGATGTTGTAACCTAGTGCGGTTGGATATTTTCTTAAGATATGCAGGAGTTTTTCTGTTTCGAGTCTTCCTAGGTCAGCATTAACTATCACTGGTCGTTCAAGCTCTAAGTCTAGGAATTCATATCTCAGATTTTTGGGAAGTGTTTTCAGGTCTAAGGTTGGTTTCTTAAGGCATTGCGTAGGGTCCGGTGTTATTGCTAAACACTGGTTAAGTTTGTCTTCTACAAGATAGTCAGATGATTTGTCTTTTTCTAACTCCGTTTCTTTTATGCATTCATCGATGATATCCATGAAGTAACATGTATCTTCTATTGCAGGTGCTTTCAGAAATTGGGAAAGAATGAACTCAATTTTCTCTTCTCCTACTTCAAAAGTGAGTCGTCCTCGTTTCACGTCTATGATTGCACCGGCAGTTGCTAAGAACGGTCTTCCCAGTATAATGGGTGTAACTTCATCTTCTCTAATATCCATAATTATAAAATCAGTTGGAATGTAGAATTGACCTATGCGCACTGGAACGTTTTCAAGAATTCCTACAGGATATTTGACGGAACGATCTGCTAGTTGCACAGACATTTTAGTTGGTCGTAATTCTCCCATTTCAAGTCTCTTGCATATGGATAAAGGCATAACACTAATACCGGCTCCTAAATCGCATAAGGCTTTGTCAATGACAAATTTTCCTATGTGACAGGGTATAGAGAAACTACCTGGGTCTTTAAGTTTAGGAGGCATATTCTGGATTATAGCGCTACATTCAGCGGTGAGTGTAACGGTTTCGCTATCTTCAAGTTTCCTTTTATTAGAAAGAATTTCTTTTAAAAATTTGGCGTATGAGGGCATCTGCGTAATAGCTTCTGTAAACGGAATTGTGACGTTTAATTGTTTTAGTAGGTCAATAAATTTTTTAAATTGGCCCGCATCTTTGGTTTTAATAAGCCTTTGAGGGTAAGGGATAGGCGGTTTATAAGGTGGTGGAGGTACATAAGGTTCCTTCTTTTCTACGGTTTCCTTGTTACTCTCTTCCTTTTCCTTAGGTTCACTTTCCTCCTCAGTTGACTTTTTAGAGTTTTGGTTTTCTATCCTTGGGTCAGACGGTCCTTCCACTTCCGTTCCACTTCTCAGTATAATTGCATGAGCGTGGCTTCTTGGGTTAGGTTAGGGTTGGCCAGGAAATGTACCAGTTGGGGCAACAGTAGGCGCTTGTTATTGAGCTACTTGTGAAATTTGCGTTTCCAGCATTTTGTTATGAGTAGCCAGGGCATCTACTTTACTTGCTAGTTGTTTAATTTGTTCGCCAGTGTGTACATTCTGGTTTAAGAAATCTTTATTGGTTTGCTGTTGAGAAGCTATAAAGTTTTCCATCATGATTTCCAAGTTGGATTTCCTAGGGGCGTTATTGTTAGGTGTAGATGGGATCGGCTTCTGATATCCCGGAGGTATAACTAGGGCTTGATTTGGAGATTGTCTAGGTGCGTATAAAACATTATTACTCTTATATGAAAAATTGGGATGATTCTTCCAATTTGAGTTATAGGTGTGCGAGTAGGGGCTTCCTTGAGCATAGTTTACTTGCTCCGCTTGGATTCCTGTTAGGAGTTGACAATCTGCATGAGTGTGACCTTGGATTCCACAGACTTCGCAATTATGAGTTATGGCAACTACGGTGGCTGGAGGTGATACATTTAAACTTTCAATTTTCTGGACCAGAGCATCCACTTTTGCATTAACATGATCAAGGTTACTTATCTCGTACATGCCAGTTTTCGTTTGAGGTTTTTCTACCATTGTTCGTTCGCTTCCCCACTGATAGTGGTTTTGAGCCATGCTTTCGATAAGTTGGTAAGCGTCAGCATAAGGTTTGTTCATTAGTGCACCACCTGCGGCGGCGTCTATTGTTAACCTCGTGTTGTACAGGAGACCATTATAAAAGGTATGAATTACTAACCAGTCTTCTAAACCATGGTGTGGACAAAGTCTCGTCATGTCTTTGTATCTTTCCCATGCTTCGAAAAGAGACTCGTTATCTTTCTGTTTAAATCCATTTATCTGGGCTCTTAACATAGCTGTTTTGCTTGGCGGAAAGTATCGAGCAAGAAAAACTTTCTTCAACTCGTTCCATGTGGTGACTGAGTTGGAAGGAAGAGATTGAAGCCATCTTCTAGCGCTATCTCTTAATGAGAAAGGAAAAAGACGAAGTCGAATTGCCTCTGAAGTGACACCATTAGCTTTAACAGTATCAGCGTATTGGACAAATACGGATAAATGAAGGTTTGGATCCTCGGTAGGATTTCCAGAGAATTGGTTCTGTTGTACTGCCTGCAACAGTGAAGGTTTGAGTTCAAAGTTGTTTGCTTCGATTGCGGGTGGAGCAATACTTGAATGTGGTTCATCTTGCGATGGAGCGGCGTAATCTCTAAGAGCACGAGCTGGTTCTGCCATCTCGGGTATCGAAGGGAAAATATTTTTGAAATCAGGGAGTTCAACAGGAGGGAGATTGTTTGCAGCACGATATTCCTGAATTCGTCGTAAGACTCGGAGATATAGTTCGATATCGTTGATTCGTAAGTAGAACGGCTCGCCTTGTGAGCGAGTGTGTGGCATACAAATCAACGAAAGAAAGAAAAGAGAAAGAAAAGCCTTAGTCTCTACAGCGTAACAGAAGAGTTACGATATCGACTAAATAAAAGTCCCCGACAACGGCGCCAAAAACTTGATCGCGACTTTATTAGTCGAATTTGGGGTACAAACTGCAAGTGCACAGTTCTATCGCGTAGTTTTAAAAGATATCGATCCCACAGGGACTTATGAATCGATATACCGTTATCTAAGGTTACTTCGTAAAGCTAAGGCAGGTAATGCTTTGATTGTTTGGGGGAAAAGCTAAAACTAAAATAAGATCTAAAATAAATATCTAATAAGTGGATATCGGTATGTAGTTCGTCGTAATTAGGGAATCAATTCTTTGTTGGTTTCTTGGTTTTAAAATAAATCTTTTCAGTTGACGCTATTGATTAAAAGTCTTATCTCAAACTCTCGCTCTGTTGAATAAACTATGATTTTATATTAACGTAGCTGTCACTTATAGTTAAGTCAAAAACCACTTTTTGAAAACAATAGGATCCGTAGAAACTCTTTTTAAGAAAACACTAATCGTTTAAACACCCTTATCTCAAACTCTCGCTCTGTTGACTTAGGTTATATAATTAAATTCAAATGCTTAACTCTCGTCCTCACATTCAATCTTTAAAAATACTTTTTGAAAAAGGTTAGAATTTAATTAACTCTAAAAATTGCTCTCGCCCTGATCTAGAATTAATGTCCAATTTACACTGTCCAGTCAAAAACTCAAACTCTCGCTCTATTGCTTTTAACTTCTTTATGTCTTTTACTTTCGTACAAAAACCTTGTTATTAAACCTGTAAATTGAGACCGTAAAAAGAGTGATTTTAATTTTAAACTTAATTAAACCAATTTAGTTTTGATTCCTTCATTTCGCTTACTCTACATACCGATACCTAAGTAAATCAGCCAGACATGCTAAACAGACTTAAATAATTATCATGCATAAACAAATTCATCTCAGGCAAATAATATAAATACACAGTAAAACAGGGCATATATAAATTCAAACAATAATTAAAGAACCTGAGAAATTAAATAGCAGTCTTGAACACTCCACCACAGGCCGGTTGGATTTGTTCTTGAATCCTTCAATCAGGCAGGAAAATAAAAGCGAAGGAATAAAAAACTAGATTCTAACGTAAGGTTAAATCTGGTAAAAGGTACACAATAGTTTCCGGTGTAGAAACTATTGTGCGAAAAAGAATTAACTAAATGCTAAAAAGGAAAATAGAAATTGCAAGGGAAAACAATATAAAACTCGTACAAGTATTGCTGTAAAAATATGCTTAAGCTGCTGGAAAAGAAAAAAATGCGAAAAAGCGAAAACGACAAAGAAATCTGGAAAAAGTATGGAACCGAGAGCTTTCCAAAAAGCTCTATTTATACTGATACTTATTGCAACTACTTCCAAGGGTTTTCCGTAAATATAGCCATTACGTTGTAAAAGGGTCAAGCGTGAAAGTAGCTTCAACGTGGTCTATTGCGTTCCTGGTGCCAAAAATATAGGGGAATGGTGTGACGTCCGTCACACCATGTGTGACGCTCGTCACAGGAGTGTGCAAAGCGTGACGCTCGTCACAGGCACAACGCCTGTGCTTTTTGGGCTGGGCTTTGGCTTTTGATATTTACTTCTTTTCATTCCTTTTTGCACCTCCTTTTCTTCCTTTTTTACTTGTGCTTCAAATAAACCACATGAGATAAATAGAAAGAAAATACTGCGTAATATCTAATAAAATGAAATAAATTGAAGTAAATAATAATATAATTTAATTAAATTGAGTCCTAGAATGTGATACTATTTCATGTTATCACTATATTACTCTATAGATTTTAGTTTTTGTTTTCTTGAGAACTTAGCTTTATTTCCAGTATTATTTTTCTTCCGACAACTTTCTTCAAGCATTGTGTACTCAAGTTTTCCTATATTAATCAAAGTCTACTTTATTTTATTCAAGTTATGTTTATTCCTTACTTATCGTTATCGTTTTACTTTTATTTTCAATCTTGAAGGTTATTTACATGAACGCCTATTTTGCTTTATTTTAATCACGTTTGAATAGTTTATTAGGGACAAGAGGTCATGAGACTTTTATCATGAAACATCTCCTTTTTTAATCATACATAAATCAATTATGAGAAATTAGGGTTAAATGTTATTTTAGAGTTCGAGGTCTTAAACTCTTTATGTCATTTGCGAAAGCAGAGGCAAGTCAGATATCAATCATATACATAAAAGGTATGCATCGGTATCCGATAGCAGATTTATCAACAATCGAGTTTGAGGCGACGTTGAAAGAGTGGCTCAAACTCATTTGATAAAGTCCCATCTTTATGGTTGTACAAAATAATGCTCTCAAATGAATACTTCAGGCTAGAAAAAGCAAGCAAATTAATCACCTGAGATAGTACAACACGCTGACGAAATTAGATGTTGTACACTTTTATCTATTTTCTATAACTAGCTTATTTCTCATGATTTAATCAGAGGGTGAACTGGGTATGTTTAAATAGGGATTCATGTACCTTAAGTCTTATTTATCATTATAAATTTTTATCTGTTAATTTTATCTTTCAAACTGAAAACACTCAAATGTTTGGTCGTTCTAGCATTGCATTAATAATAAGTTAATAATTAAACAATTGGTACGAGGTTCAATAACTTTTTATACTACTTCGTACAGTCACACACTTGTGGCGTGTCATGTTTTTGGTGCCGTTTTCGGGGATCAACTTTGTTTGATATTGAAGTTCTATTTTGTCATTGTATAGACTAGAGAATTTTTTCTTTGTTTTTATTGCTATAGTTCTCTTGTTGCCATCGTATACGAAGAACTCGTTATGCTGAAAATTTAGTTGAGCCTATGAACAAAATCGAGCGTTTCATATATGAGAGAGGCTGAATTTTGAGATATAATCGAATGACCTAGAAAGTTGATACCAAACCCCTTTAAGAACCACACGGTTCCCACCGATAAGGAACCATATTATAGTATTTTCCATATGCACATTAGGCAAATAATTTTGAGATTAAACACTTTGTTGTGGGCATGGTTCAGCAGAACCAGTTCCCATAATTACCGACAGAAAATCCCAACCTTCATTTGTTAATATTCGTAAAATTTTGTGGCACGCTAAAAGCAAACAATGTTGATCAAAATGCCACTCGACTTAGGTTTTTTCCCTTCTTCTTGAGAGATATAACTCGAGTGTGGCTCTAATGCTTGCCCGCTAACTCCATAACAACTTGGGCTTAGTTAAAAGTTGCATTTCTGGTGCGATATGTTTCTCCAAGTAAAATGGCTCAAGTAAGGGGTAAGATAAACAATTTTAGGTAAGAGGAAAGGAAATCATTGTTTGACACTTGAGAGCGTTTCAAGGATTTGTTGAGGTTACGCCCATTTCATGGGCTTGAGAAGTGGTTGATTATCCACATGTTATATAATAGTCTCCTTTACTCCATGAGGATAACCCTATATATGATTACTGGTGACACCATAATGAATAGTCCTCAAAATATGGCTTATAACCTCGTAGAGAACATGACGAAGAACCATCACTAATGGGGAAGCTCCCGAGAAATTGTTGCAAAAGCAACCCCTAAAACTAGTGGACTTTACAAAGTGAGTCCCTTGGATCATATGAATGCCAAGGTAGACCATCTCTAATAGAAATTTGAAAAATTGAGCATTACCCCCAGCTACACCTATTCCACCTACCCTTGTAGAATTTGTTGCCCTGACGGTTCTCTAATGTGAGGTCTGCCGAATAAACGGGCATATCGCTAGTGATTGTCAAATGATATTTGTCGGAAGTGAAGGAGAATAGCGATCTAAAACGCAACGGAAATTAAAATTTTCTCCTTTAGTGATCCTTATGAATGGGCATGATCAGTGATAGAATTGTTACCTCTTGTGGCAATTGAATCCTTTGCTGCAAATCTAAGGAGTGATCACGAACGTTGAATGGTGACAATGCCTCTACTCAATCTACACGAACGAATTCCTTCAATCTCAGTGCTAACTATTACGAATGAAGGCTTTGAGTGAGAGAGAGAGAGAGAGAGAGAGAAATGAAATTTTCATCTGAACAAATGCTTCTGCACAAAGGTTCTATTTATAGAACCACTTGTGTGGGTTGTAAGCTAAAAAGCCCACTTAAGTGTATGTTGCCCGTATCTTATGATATACCAAAATCACTTAAGCGTGTGGTACCTTACCATATTTCGTATTATACTTAAGTGCATCATACCTTACGATGTTCTACAATCCACTTAAGTGCACCGTACCTCACGGTGTTCCTTATTTATTTTATCTCTCATAAATCAGTCCTTTTTTGTATGACCCTGTAGATTTTCACGGCATTGGCAATTATATTAAATCATCTATTTAACATAATAAACAGTGAGCGGTATCTAGCAACACATCACTACTATCCAAGACATGAAAATGTCATGTGATCTGACAAATCCTTTTGTGATAATACTTGTGTGTACAATTATCCTTTTGCCCTTATGTATATATTGAACACAGGGCATAGACGGTGTCATCCTTTTCCAGTTCAATATTGAGCCCTTAGACATTTATCTTGTTATACGGGACGGGCAAATTCCACCTAGGTCACTCATGTCCCTCAGCATGCTTCATGGAGTATCCATCAACTGTATTTATGGTCATCCAGTTACGGGCAACGTTTAATTATCAATAAAGCACTCGACTATACATCTAGGGTCCATAGTGGTTTCACGTCAAAGGGTGGTATACACCACTATCACCATGAGAATAACTTATGACATTTTGCATAACATTATATATAGTATTCTCATAGCGGGTCAATCCAGTATAAATATTACTCCTAATATTCATACCTATGTTTAAGACTTGATAACTCCTTATCCATGATCCATGAGATGTGATCATCAGTCTATATACATAATAATCTTAATACTTTAATGTTATCCCACTTCACAATAAATCTCGACTACGGATACTTTAAGAATAATGTCCTTATGTTTAATGGGATCTCATGATTAAGTCACACTTGATACATTAAATAGACTAGCTATTATATGGACTTTATTAAACAAACATAATAAAGAAAAAGTCTTTTATTATTAATAAATAATTTGATACAAGTAACAAAATTATTGGCCTCTAGGGCTTACACCAACAATCTCCCACTAGCACTAAAGCCAATCAAGCATACCCCTAATGCTCATAGATTTAGTATGGCCATTATGCTTCTGGTGCGCAAGAGGCTTTGTCAGTGGGTCAGCAATATTGTTAAGTGTAAGTACTCTGCATATTTTCACTTCTCCTCTATCTATTATCTCTCGAATTAGGTGATAACGTCTAAGTATGTGTTTGGATCGTTGGTGAGATCTAGGCTCTTTAGCTTGTGCAATAGCACCATTGTTATCGCAATAGAGACCAATGGGATCCACAATGCTAGGAACTATGCCAAGTTCACTAATGAACTTTTTGATCCAAACAACTTCCTTTGCTGCACTTGAGGCAACAATATACTCGGCCTCGGTTGTAGAATCAGCAATTGTATCTTGCTTTGAACTTTTCCAGCTCACAACGCCACCGTTTAAGCAAAACACATAACCAGATTGCAATCTAAAGTCATCCTTATCTGTCTTAAAGTTATCATTGGTGTATCTAATTATAACAAGCTCTTCTTGACCTCAATATATCAAGAATGAGTCCTTAGTCCTTCTCAAATACTTAAGGATATTCTTGACAGCTACCCAATGAGCATCACCGGGATCAGATTGGTACTTACTAGTTGCACTTAAAGCATACGAGACATCTGGTCGAGTACATAACATGGCATACATGATAGATCCTATTGCAGATGCATATGGAATCTTATTCATGTGATCCCTTTCTTCCTTAGTTGAAGGGGGTTGTGTTTTTGATAGACACATGCCATGTTGCATAGGTATGAATCCTTTCTTGGAACCATGCATATTAAAGCGTCTTAGCACTTTGTTTATGTATGTACTCTGACTTAGGCCAAGCAGTTTTGTGATCTATCTCTATAAATCTTGATTCCTAATATATAGGCTATTTCACCCAGGTCCTTCATAGAAAAGCATTTCCACAACCAAGACTTTACTTGTTGCAGGGCAGGGACATCGTTTCCAATGAGTAATATGTCATCTACATATAATACCAGGAAAACGATCATGCTCTAACTAACCTTCTTGTAGACACAAGGCTCATCTTCATTCTTGATGAATCCATATTGTTTTGCTGTTTCATCAAAATGAAGATTCTAGCTTCTGGAAGCTTGCTTCAATCCATAGATTGATCTTTGTAACTTACATATTTTTTGGGCTTCTTTTGGTATGTCAAATCCTTCAGGTTGTGTCATGTACACATCCTCAAGAAGATTCCCATTAAGGAAAGCAGTTTTGACATCCATCTGCCATATTTCATAATTATGATATGCAACGATAGCAAGTAAAATCCGAACAGATTTAAGCATTACAACTGGTGAAAAGGTTTCATCATAGTCAACCCCATGAATTTGTTTATATCCTTTTGCAACTAGTTTTGCCTTATAGATATGTACCTTACCATTCATGTCAGTCTTCTTTTTGAAGACCCACTTGCATCCTATAGGGTTAACTCCTACATGAGGCTCTACCAAGGTCTAAACCTAGTTTGTGTACATGGAATCCATTTCAGATTTCATGGCTTCTAGCCACTTCTCAGACTCGGGACCAGTTATGGCCTCTTGGTAGGTCACTGCTCATCTTGATCCATGATTAATACATCACCTTGATCAGTTATGAGATATCCATATCTCTCAGGTAGGTGATGTATCCTGCTTGACCTATGTTGGTCTTGTTCTACTTGAGCAGGTTGCTCTTCCACAACTAATTGTGTTTCCTGCTCTAATTCCTCCATAGGTGTATCAATGCTTTATAATTCTTGAATTTCTTCAAGCTCTACTTTTCTCCCACTGATTCATTTGGAAATAAAATCCTTTTATAGGAAAATTCTAGTTCGAGCGACAAACATTTTGCCCTCAAAAGGATTGTAGAAGTAATACCCTCTTGTTTCCTTAGGATACCCCATAAATAAGCATTTGTCAGATTTAGGCTTAAGCTTAGTTGAAATTTGTCGTCTCACATAAATTTCACAACCCCAAATCTTCATGTAAGACATATGTGGTTTCTTACCACTCCATATCTCATATGGTGTCTTCTCAACCTTTTTGGATGGAACACGGTTAAATGTGTAAGCTGCTGTCAATAGTGCATGTCCCCAAAAGGAGTTTGGAAGATCGGCGTGACTCATCATGGATTGGACCATGTCTAACAAAGTTCGATTTCTTCTCTCAGATACACCGTTCCATTGGGGTGTTCTAGGAAGAGTAAGTTGGGATAGAATCCCAGACTCTTTTAGATGGTCATCAAACTCTAGGCTTAAATATTCACCACCTCGATCTGATCGAAGAGTTTTAAGATTCTTACCTATTTAGTTTTGTACTTCATTCTTGAATTCCTTGAACTTTTCAAAGGACTCTGATATGTGTTTCATTAAATATACATAACCATATCTACTGAAATCATTAGTAAATGTAATGAAGTACTGAAAACCTCCTCTGGATGGTATGTTCAATGGTCCACATACATCAGTATGTATGAGAGCCAAAAGATCATTAACTCTTTCACCTTTTCCTTTGAATGGAGACTTTGTCATCTTTCCAATTAAACAATATATGCATGTCTCATATGATTCATAATCAAAAGAGTCCAAGAGTCCATCTTTATGGAGTTTGGAAATGTGTTTCTCATTTATGTAGCCTAATCGACAATGCTAAAGGTAAGTTGGATTTAACTCATTAGGTTTCATCCTTTTAGTATTAATGTTATAAATAGGAATTTCAAAATCAAGGACATATAATCCATTGTTCATTTGTGCAGTAGCATTGAATATACCATTCAAATAAATGGAGCAACAATTGTTCTTTATTATAAATGAAAAACCAAACTTGTCCAAACAAGAAATGAAAATAATATTCCTACTAATTACAGGTACATAATAACAGTTCTCTAACTTAATTATTAAACCACTAGGTAAAGTCAATACATAACTTCCTATGGCTAAAGCAACAACCTTTGCTCCATTGCCAATTCGTAGGTCAACTTCACCTTTTGCCAAATCTCTACTCCTTTTTAGCCCCTGCGCATTGGTACAAATGTGAGAACCACATCCAGTATCTAATACCCATGATGCAGAAGTAGATAAATTAATTTCAATAACAAAAATACTTGAAGTTGAAGTCTCTACTCCATTCTTCTTATCTTCCAGGTACTTTGGGCAGTTTCTCTTCCAGTGTTCGGTATTACCGCAATGGAAACACGTGCCTTCCTTTGCTAATCCTCCACTAGACTTCAAAGCAGGAGTTGTGGATTTGGGTTTGGCAACTTCCTTGCATTTCCCTTTACCACCCTGCTTGGTGGGTCTTTTGTTCTTTCCATTTCCGGTCATCATAATGGACTTCCCTTTTGACTTCAGATTCTGATCAGTAGTTCTTAACATGGCTAGCAGTTCAGGAAGAGATTTGTCCATATCATTCATATTGAAATTAAGGACAAATTGACTGAAGCTACCTAACAATGATTGCAAGATCAAATCAGTCGCAAGTTCCTTTCCGAGGGGAAAACCCAACCTTTCAAGGTTCTCCATATACCCAATCATCTTGAGCACATGGGGACCTACAGGAGCTCCCTCAGCTAACTTGCCTTGAAAAAGGACTTTTGAAACTTCAAACCTTTCATGCCTTGTCTGCTCTTGATATAGCATCTTCCGGTGTTCGATCATATCGAACGCTGCCATGTTCTCATGTTGCTTTTGCAACTCTGAGTTCATGGTTGCTAGCATAAGGCAAGCAGTTTCATTGGCATCATCGACATGCTTCTTATAATCATCTCTTTCTGCCTTAGGTGCATAACTAGGAGGTTCATCTTCAGGAACAGGTTTCTCCAAGACATACAACTTTATATCATGTTTGAGGACAATCCTTAGATTTTGGTGCAATCCATAAAATTTATCCCAAACAATTTTTCCTTATCGATGATTGATCGCAAAAGGTTGTTAGAGGTGTTTGTTGTCATGGTAATCTACATGAAAAATAATGAAAATATAAGTATCAATAACATATTTAATTAGGCCTTTAATTAAATATGTTCCCACTATTTTACTCAAAACAAATGACCCTCACCATTTGATTCGAAAAATCCCGTTGGAAGATTTTCTAGTGGGTCGAGATCCACATTTCACTTTGTTTTAAGTCCGCGTAGGCGGATTACACAAAACTAGGTTATTTAGGTAGGAACTCCTTCCAATTGTATCTAATACAACTCTCGAATATTTTAGTTGGGTGAATAACTCCTTATTCCAATCCATCACATGGATCATTTCCAACTCTTGCTTCTAAACATATATAATCTTATTATAATTTGTTTAGTTAAGTTTGACCCATTGTTTTAGCAATTGGATATTACAATTATCCCATCGCACCTTACTAATATAGAATATGCACCTCGTGTAGGCGAAACCTACATTATTCGATACTAGTCTTGATGAGTGCTAAAACTTGGAAAGCATAAACTTAATACTTAATTTGAAGGAATTTGCAATTATTCTGATCTCACCGGCTTATTTATCATATAAATCGTCTCTCACATGCATCAACATACATTCACATGCATCAACATACATACAAAATAAAATAGTTATGACCCCTAGCGCAATTGTTCTCCCAAGCTAATGAGAGAACCTAAGCTAACCTAATAACGATCTAAGCTTCTTCAAGCAAAATCTTCAAGGTTGTCCTCCTTTGATATTGTATTCTTCTATTTCTTCATAACATTAAATTACATAGAAGAAACTCGTTTTACATACGAGGAAGTAAGATGAGAAAAGAAGTTACATTAAGAGATTAAAAGAGAGGCACGACACGCAGGTCCTGTTTTAAAATCCCAAAACAAAATAAAGGAAAACTAAGGCCATAACCGATCACCATAAGATAATAATAATAACCATATTATTATTATTAATTTAAATTATGTTAATTAAGTAAACCAAATTAAATTTCGACGACCGATCACACTACGCAGAGTTAACCGGGGGTTCCGCTCCCCAGTCAGCGGACGGGGGTCAAGGGGCAGTGCCCCCTGCGGGGTTGCAGGAGCAGTGCCCCCACACAAAATTTTAATGAACAATTCATTTGAAATCGACATTGTTTTTCGCATCAACACTTGATACTTTAAAGCATAACTCTTGCGCAGTCACAACCCTAATCGCATAACTCTTTGACAGCACAACCCTTGTACCGTCATGAACCCTAATACAACAATTTCATACAGTCAAACACACCTCGATTGTTAATTCAGTATGATTGATCAACATGTCATTGGTTCACCATACTAATGTCGAATCAAGAAGCAAATGACCATTGATCGCTCAAAAGAAAACAACCATTAAGTGTTTGAATGAACGAAACAAAAACAGTATATCATATATACCATAGTTTGCATCAGAATTACTTATATCATATATATAACTTGATCGATCTCAATTGTGTAACCTATGGATAATCGATGTATCGCTGCTTCACCATACTAACATCGGATTCTGAAGCATAGTCAACATCAATCATCCAAATCGTACACACATGATGCCAACTTTGATTACTCGTTTATTCTTTGATTCATTTTGTCTTTTTATCATATTAATACAGAAAATACAGAAAATAAACAGCTATCAGATACATGGTTTCGTAAGTGGCTCTGATACCACTAAAGGATAATAGCGATCCAAAACAAAACGGAAATTAAAATTTTCTCCTTTAGTGATCCTTACGAATGTGCATGATCAGTGATAGAATCGTTACCTCTTGTGGGGGTTGAATCCTTTGATATAGATCTAAGGAGTGATCACGAACATTGAATGGTGACAACACCTCTACTCAGTCCACACGAACGGATTCCTTCAATCTCAGTGCTAGCTGCTACGAATGAAGGCTTTGAGTGAGTGAGAGAGAGAGAGAGAGAGAGAGAGAGAGAGAGAGAGAGAGAGAGAAACAAAATTTTCATCTGAACAAATGCTTCTGCCAAGGGTTCTATTTATAGAACCACTTGTGTGGGTTGTAAGATAAAAATCTCACTTAAGTGTATGTGGCACATATCTTATGATATACCAAATCACTTAAGCACGTGGTACCTTACCATATTTTGTATTATACTTAAGTGCACTGTATCTTATGATGTTCTACAATTCACTTAAGTGCATTGTACCTCACGATGTTCCTTATTTACTATATTTCTCATCAATTCATCCTTTTGTATGTGACCCTGTAGGTTTTTGCGGCATTGACAATTATATTAAATCACGTATTTAACATAATAAACAGTGAGCGATATCTAGCAACACATCACTGCTACCCAAGACACGAAAATGTCATGTGGTATGGCAAATCCTTTTGTGATAATACTTGTGTGTACAATTACCCTTTTTCCCTTATGTCTATATTTAACACAAGGCATAGACCGTATCATCCTTGTCCAGTTCAATATTGGGCCCTTAGACATTTATCCTGTTACGCAAGACGGACAAATTCCATCTAGGTCACTCATGTCCCTCAACATGCTTCATGGAGTACCTATCAACTGTCTTTATGGTCATCAAGTTACGGGCAACGTTTGATCAGCAATAAAACACTCGACTCTATATCTAGGGTCCATAGTGGTTTCAGTTCGAAGGTTGGTATACACCACTATCACCATGGGAATAACTTATGACACTTTGCATAACATTCTATATAGTATTCTTATAGCGGGTCAATCCAGTATAAATATTACTCCTAATATTCATACCTATGTTTAAGACTTGATAACTCCTTATCCACGATCCATGAGATGTGATCATCAATCTATATACATAATAGTCTTAATTCTTTAGTGTTATCCCACTTCACAACAAAGCTCGACTACATATACTTTAAGAATATTGTCGTCATGTTTAATGGGATCTCATGATTAAGTCACACTTGATACATTAAACGGACTAGCTATTCTAGGGACTTTATTAAACAAACATAATAAAGAAAAAGCCTTTTACTCTAAATGATATTCCAAACAACTTTCATGTTGAGACCTAGAGCTATTTTTGCTTGGAAAAACATTTTCTATGTTGAAACATTATAGGTCATTTTGTCTAAACCCTAATTTGAAAGTCAACTTCCCAAGGCCATAACTTGCTCAATTTTTATGAGATGAAAGATTTACAAGTTGCACAATCAAATTCAATGTGTCTAATTCAACTTTTATGTTTAGAGTGGGAGCTAATTCAACTTTTTTGAGCATGTGATATGAGGTTACATTATAGGTCACTTTTGACCTATACCATTGATCAAATGATTTTTCCAAACTTCAAAAATGCATAACTCTATCATTTCAAATTTAAATGATATGAAATTGGTGACAATTTTGAAGGTCTTTGAGAGAGCTATAACTTTGATAAAGACACGTTTCTCATTTGAAGCTCACATAAAAAGTTAAGCAAGGTGGAATATTGAGACATATGACTTGACACTTAGAAATATTTTCAACATGTTGAAATTTCCAAACTTCCACCTCAAATTTCTTCAAGTTACAAACCCCAAATGGAAAAGTGTTGAACATGAAAGTTATTCCTCTTGATCTCACCTTTCCAAAGAGCTCAAATTCATTCGTTTCGCACAAGAAATGTATAGGCTGCGCATGGCATGAACATGGTGTCATCACTTGGCAAGGATCAAACTTGAAATCTTAACACACACTTGCCTTGCAATCCAAGTTGTTTTCAGACCTTCTCACACTCATTTGTGGACTTAGTGCAATGATTTTATGGGCCTATGCGCGCCCATGCACCCATGCATCATCGATACCAAATTTGGAAAGTGGATTTCAAGTGTGCAAATATCAATGGTCTCAGCTATAAATAGAGCCTCATATGCTCAGCATTTCACACACATTCGCGCCAACTTTGATCCCCTACCTCTAACCCTCACATTGCAAAGGATAATCCTGAGAAATTAACTTGAATTTGAGTTTGAATTTCCACTGTTTTGAAATTCAAATCTCCAGGGATCCACAACCTTTTGAGCATTCAATCCTTCTTCTGCAAGTATTTGGAGTGAGATCAAGCACGAGCAAGAGCAAGATCAGTTGAATCCAGACCTCCATTGAAGGTATTTTCCAGAAATTTTGATCTCTTCGATTCTCTCTAATTCTTGCTCAATTCTATTGATTCTTTGGTTGTCTGAAGTCCTACCAATGTAGGCAAGAAAATTGAGTTGCTTTGAAGCCAAATCGAAGCAACTCAGTTAATGTACCTAAAATTTCAACTCCATGTATCTCTCAATATACTTGGAGTTAGAGTGAATTGAGGCTAGATTCGAACTCAGTGCAATTTTTACTTTAAAATCATGTCCTTGTTTTTAATTTTGGTGATGGTTGAAGGTGGACCAGTCCGGTAAGGTCCACCGGAGAAGAAGACCAGAGCTACAGCTCCGGCCGTGTGTTAGCACGTCTCCAACCATATGATCCATCTAATTTGTTTTAATCCTGAACGTTCCTTTTGAATACCAACTGTGTGGCGCGCTGACTCAAGTGCACGGTGGAACGCGTGTTTTGATCCACTTGATATGCGATCTCAATTAATGAGGGAGATCAAGTGGTCCACGTTTTTTCTGATATTTTAATTTTAATTTTAATTGCATTATTTTCAATAATTCATATTAAATTTAATATTGATCCAAAAAATATGGGACTTTCACCAAAAAATTCAAATATTTTTCTCTTTCATATTCTGAATTAAAATTATTTTTTGGATCATTATTAATATTTTTCATGAATTAATTGATTTTGCATTTGTTTTTAATTGTTTAAAAATATTTTTAAATGTCCAAAAATTATGAAATTTTTTGTCCAAGGTCCTTTGACCTTGTTTGACCTATGATAAATCTCATGGCCATTTCTTTGGTGTTTTGATGAGATTTTAGGAATTGGACAAACCATATTTAATTTAAATGCACTATTTTAGTATTTTTAATTTGATTAAATGCCAAATAAATTTATTGACCAATTGTGATGACTTGTTTAAGTTTGCTTATTGTTGTTGGGGCTTGGTCAATGTTGATTTGACTTTGTCAATTTAATATCATTGAATTTAGGGGATTGATGGAATGTACATTCCATCTCCCAAAATAAATGAATGATATTAATTTGGTAAAAGTCCTCCTTTGACCAATTTGTGATTTCATCCATCCCCTCCCATTTCATCTTATTCCCCTTCTTCATTCATTCATTTCATTTGGCCTATGACATCTCAAAATCCTAAGGCTAGTTGATTAAAAAATCAACATGAGTATGGATGAGATTAAGTCACCTCTTTTGCATATTCTTTTTGTGTGTGGTATATTTCATGAGCATAGTCCATTATACTATGTCTCTAACATGCATTAACACCAAAATTCTATTGCACGACCTCAAACAGTTGTGACTTTTACATAATTCCAATTACGATTACTTAACATAGCGCTAAATTTGTGACATAAAAGACATATCATTCTAGTTAGTGAGATTGTAAGTCTCCCCTATTTCATGGTATTGTGTGGAAACTTGGCCTTCTTTCCTTCCTTTAGAAAATGTTTTGACTCAAGGATTCATGCTTGTGATAAGTGGGTTGAGTGTTCTCCAAAGAATGACTTCAAATTAAAAAGCAAAAGCAAAACAATACTAACTTCTAACCTATTAACTACTAACTTTTAAATTCAAGCCATTTACTTTAATGCCATTTAATTCTTGATTTTATTCATTTGCCATTGTTCATATCATTCTAATTGTTTATGTTAATGCAATTTTCACTTTGTCCATTTGGACCATATTGTGTGATATATTTTGTTTGTGTATACTTTTCTTGTTTGTGTGGTCTTTGACCATTAATGCACATAATAACAACAAAAACCCTAAAAAACTTTTGTGTGGACTGTTGGCTTGATCTTGGACAAATGGACTTAGAACTTAGGCAAAATTCTTATGCTAAAGGACTTGGCCAATGCCAACTTATTAAGAAACCAAGTGCTTACAATTTGAAACTTCATCTGATACATCATTCAAGATCTCTCTGAGTTCATCTGCAACATGATCATTGTGAAGCTGTTATTTTGAACCTGTGACTTGTGGAATTCATCTGTTACAAAGGCTATTTTGAAGAAGATCATGGAGTGGATAAGCTTGGATGTGGCCATCTTTATTTGATGCCTTGCTCTTCAAGAATAATATAATTGTGCATTTGTGTGTTGCTTGATTTTAAAAATTCAAGGGAATTCTGGGTTTCTATTGACATTTTTGTCTAGTGGAATTGCTACCCATTTGGTTAGATCTTTTCAACTCTAAACTTTTAAATTTTGTACCTAGGATAGTGCCTTCATCTTCTCCCCATTTCTTTAATTTCAAAGTCTCTCCCTCCATTTTTCAAAATATTCTTTGTTCTAAACTTTGACCATTTTGCAAAAGGATAGAAACTTTGGCTTTATGCCATTGCATTTTCAAACTTATTTTCTTAAATCAAACTTGTAAATAAACTTAACTATACTTGACTTAAATTTTCAAAAAGCCAAAAAGAACTAACCCATTCAAACCATTTTTAGGCCTTTGTGCCTTTCAAACTTAATTTTTGTTAAAAGCAATGCATCCACTTTGAAATTTGTATCACGAATTACGAGGTTTTGATCCCTCATTTTTATGTTGGTACGTAGGCACAAGACCGAAGGTCTTGTCAAACATAAAAATATAATTAATGAATTCTTTTCTCATCCCCCACTCTATTTGTTTGTAAACATTATTTTATACCAAGTACATATGCATACAAAAAGGGCTCCCTAGGAGTACCTAGGACACTTTGGGTGCTAACACCTTCCCTTTGTGTAATCAACTCCCTTACCTGTAATCTCTGACATTTTATTAGTTTTGATTTGAAAACTTCTTAGTTTTGGGTTTTGTTCGTACTTTTTCCCTTTTCTCTTGGAAATAATAAAAGCGCGGTGGCGAGTCTTGTTATTTGATCTCTAGCTTATCCATAGCTTGATGATCATGAATTTACCGCTACACTTAGGCTAAATTAAAAGTTGCATTTCTTGCTTGATATTTTATCCCGAGTAAAATGGCTCAAGTGAGGGATGAGATAAACAATTTTAAGCAAGAAGAATGGGAATCATTGTTTGACGCTTTAACATGTTTCAAGGATTTATTGAGGTTATACCCATTTCATGAGCTTGAGAAGTGACTGATTATCCACACGTTCTATAACGGTCTCCTTTACTCCACGAGGATGGCCCTATATATGCCTTCCATTGGCACCCTAATGAACAGTCCTCAAAATATGGCATATAACCTTATAAAGGACATGGCGAAGAACCACCACTCATGGGGAAGCGCTTGAGAAATCATTGCAAAAGCAACCCCTAAAATTAGTGGACTTTACGAAGTGAGTCCCTTCACTTATATGAATGCCAAGGTAGACATTTTCTACCATAAAATTGAAAATTTAAGCATTACTCAAGATGCACCTAATCCAACTGCCCTTGTAACTGTTTCCCTTGTTATCCTCTAGTGTGAGGTCTGTAGTGTTAGAACAAGATTTAGTTTTGTATTTATACCTTGAGTTTTGATGATAACAATGTTGTATTTGCGTGAGAACAATTTTGACACCCTAATGGTTTGTTATTATGTAGCTTTAACAAGCAGTTTTGATTATGATCATATGATGTGTAACATCATCAATTTCTAAACTTTGTGTTACAATTATGTAACTCTGTGTTGCAATTAGAAGTTCTGAAAGACGTCAATATTGTTGTTACAATGTTCTTTCTACTTATGCATTATCTCACCCATCAAAAGCTTTTGAGGAGACACTATGTTATTGTTGGAATATTTTCTCAGTTGTTTTGCTTCTGGACATGACTCTGATCAACAAGCTTCTGAAGAATGGCAACCTTCTGAAGTTGTGTTAAGTAGCTGAAGATTCTGAAGATCTCAAGACAGACAATTGAAGTTATCAAGGTTCTTACTGAGGTTTCTGAAGACTCTGAAGATTCTGAAGACACTGAAGAACTCAAGCCAGACTACTGTCACTATCAAGGTTATGACTCAAGGTTCTGTAGTTTTTGAATCCAACTCTTTATTTCTTCACTTCATGCTTCAATCATCTTTTATCAGAAGCCAATGAATCTGAATATAAGATCAAATGGAAACATGATCAAATAGTACATAGTATAAATCAAACAACTTTTCCACTACCTGATTTCGTGGGCAAGGATTGTACTACCACACCTGTCACTGATTTTGTGGGCGAAAGGACGTACATGGCATCATTAGTTTGTTTTTTAATAATAATGACATTGAAATAAATATGTATGTTTTGAATAAATCCATTAGTGTCCACTCATACTTCTCGTTGATATCAAACTTTTGTTAAGCGAAATCAAAATGAGAATGACGAAATTGAAAACACGAAATCACTGCGCGTACGCTTTTGAATAGAACCTTACTGATGATGTAAGGCATTGTTTCAAATCCTAAACACCTGAGTTATAAGGAAGATAATCCCTAGTTAACCCCTTTGAGGCAAGGAGTGGGAATTTCTTTTTGTACATAAAACCCTTAACTTTAAACCGGGGCAGGGTAGTCTTCAGCTAGTTTGACCAAGCGCTCAAAATTCAAAAGAGGAGTTCCCTATTTAAGGATCAACCATATTTTATCCCTCACAAGAGGTCGGAAACAATAAATCCACAATGATTGTCCCTCACCCATATAGGCACGAGGCAGTCACAACCCCTTTCCGATCAAATGAACAAATGTCACACGATCTCTTCCATCAAAAAAATCTTCAAAAGAAAAGAAATTAAAGTCCGTTAAGTCGAAAACTTGAGAATAGGTGACTTAGGAAAAAATTAAGGCATCCCTGTGGATTGCAAATCATAGTCAATCCAACAAGAGTAGGGAAATCAGAAAGCAGCAAAGAGGAATCAAAATAAAATCCTCAGCAAGAACAAAATTGTGTGGCTACAAACCAAATAGAAGGTGCATGACTGCCACTCTGAAAACCCTGTGGGTTCATTTTCACTCCCAAATCCCTTTTGGAAGACAGGCGCTTGCATCGAACTAGCTGAATGTAGGATTGGAGAACATCAAGGAGAATGGGTGGGTTAGAATAGGTTTTGAGCCATAAATCTTTTCTTTCTAAAACCGTGAACCAAGCCGCGTTACAACCCTCAAAAGACCTAATTGAAGTAGGGTTTAGTTCGAAAGCGTACCTTAGTCAGAAAAATCGTGTTAAAACTGACTCCTTAATGATTTGCTTATCATTTGTGTTGGTATCGACATGACATCCTCATTAGTGATTCATTCACTACATGTCATAATTCTAGTGAACATAAATGGGATTTCAAAACTAGCATAAACATGATGTTTGCATTATCATTTCCAAAATGAACTTGTGTTACTCGTGAGTAAGCATCTGACATCTAGAAATCTTGCACAATGAACATGAATTGAGGAACTTAATAATTTAAAAGTGCAAAACGCTTGAGACCTCCGTTGAGCAGGGGCAAGCCACTTCATTTGATCACGCTAGAGTAGAATGCCTAAAGACTCCGTGGAGTAGAAAGACAAGACTGCTTCAAGATCCATTCGATCAGAGGCAGTTACGTCGAGAAATCTCTACAAGATTCAGTCAATCAGAGGTAGTCACGTCGAGAAATCTCTACAAGGTTCAGTCGATTAGAGGTAGTCACATTGAGATTCGATAAATCTCTTTGAAGACCAGTTAGTCAGGGGCATTCCCCCGAGATCAGCCAGCCAGAAGCAAAGTTACTTTAAGGCTCATACTGGGGCATGCCACCCCAAGAGCACAAGAAGTCAATCTCCCCGAGACAATTAATCATAGGAACGCAGTTCCAAGACACTCGGGCAGGCCAGATTTAGATAATCCATGACAAATTTGCTTCATAGCTTGTGATTGAGGCAATCCGTGCAGATACCCAGAAGATTTGGGCAAAATCGTCAAAAAGGAGGAAGTTTCTCTCTCTGCTTGCAAAGGTTTTTCAGACCAAGCCCGGGGCATTAAAAGATTTAGTTCAAATTTCATTCTCCAGCAGTATATGGATGTTGGGAAGTCATGTTAGCCCGCACCCCATAAATCAGAAGCCTTGCAACCCAAGCAAAATTTTCTCAGTATTCATTACACCATACCCAAACATGGGGCATCTGTAGACCCTCATATCATTGCATTAACCTGTCATGCATAATTCATATCTTCCCATTCGTACATATCAACTTGTATAACATGAAGCTCTCTAACAAGAAAGAAGCAAGCCCAAAACTCTCTTGGCACTACTCAATAGCCTATTTCCGTAGGCACCTTCCTTGAATCCGACCATGTGGATAAATCCTTTTTCAATACCTCATTTGAAGTTCAGTTCTAGTCGGAAAATCTTTTGTAAGCCCAGTTCTGTTGTCCAAACCACCCCCGAAGTCCCGTTCCATTGACAATCTTCATTACAAACTCATCAAGCCCAAGTCTTTGTATTTGGCCTTTCTATCATTTCTAAGCCCAATTCTTTGTATTTGGCCTTTCTATCCTTTCTAAGCTCAATTCTTTGTATTTGGCCTTCCTATCCATCATCAAGCTCAAGTATTCGTGTTTGGCCTCTCTACCCACCAAGCCCAAACATTGTGTTGGCCTTTCTACCCTTTTCCCCAGCAGTGTCAAACATACATAATATCAGACTTCCTGTGTGTCTTTGCAATTTGAACTATGTTTGACCAATCCTTTCTACCCACCAAGCCCAAACTTTGTGTTGGCCTCTCTTCCCATTTCCACGGCATTGTGAAACACACATAATATCAGACCTTCCTGTGTGTCTTTGCAATTTGAATATGTTTGACCAAGCCCTTCTATCCGTACAAGCCCAAACTTTTTATTGGCCTTTCCTCACTGTTTTTTCCCAGCACTATCAAACACAAATAGTATTAGACCTTCTTGTGTGTCTTTGCAAATTTGAATGTGTTTAACCAGTACCTCCATGTGAGTCTGAACTTTGTGTTCAGTGTTCACCACCTTCTTGAAAGATTGGACGGTGTTTGGATCTTCCTGCCTTTTATGGCCAACTATGGAATTACAAAAAAAAACCTCTGAGAACATAGTACATGATGGGTGAATCCACATCCTTTCTTCCCCAACCATCACCTTAAAGTCCAGGTTCCACTTGGCAAATCATTTCTTCCAGCATCTTCCACCCTTTTTCCCCAACGGAAAGTTTTCTCAAGTGTTTGCCAGAGAGCTTTGAAGAATAAATATAGAAAAAGAAAAGCTTGTTAATAAAAAATAGAGAGCCTGTTGAAAAAGGTTTAATCATATTGCATCAGCATCATGCATATGTCATGCATCCTTAACCGTCCATAAATATCCATTGACCAGATAACATTTAAATCCCTAGCAACTGCCTTGCACAAAAACTAGTTTGTTCATCCCATATTTCAGTGGAAAATTTCTTTGTGACCTATCTTCACATTTCATTTGTTTTTGGTGGGCATTTTTTGTTGTTGATATTTTTAGTACTTAATCCCCTCCCACCTTGAATGTACGGAAGTTATTACTATCCATACATTCATGTTTGAGAAGATTAAATAGGGACAGCCGTCATACCCCAAAATTCACCCTACCCTTCACAAAGTTCATCTAAGTCACTAACCTTAATCATATGCATAGCCTTATAGACATTTCATTTCATCTGCATAATCATGGCCCAATACAAGAGGACAAGTATCATGGGTTCAAAGCTTTGTGCTTGCACCTAGTGGAAACTAGGTTTTCTCTACAACCAGAGGTATCTCTTGGATCTTGTGTATGTACGTCAACTTTGGAGATTCAACTGTGGCTTCTTGGCGAAGCAAAGCCCTAGTTTGGGGTTCCTCACTTAATGATGTTTCCACATACCCTAATCTCATTTGATTCTCCATCTTCCATTATGCTTGATGCATTTGCTTGGTCAAGCTTCACCTAACAACCTCTTGTTCATGGTGCATTCATGTTGGTTTCTTGGTTTTGATTCCATGGATTTCTTGCTCCCACGTGTGCACCTTGTGCTTGTCTATGTCTATGTCCTACTATCATCTGGTCATTGGTCATTTCATTTGTTGCCATATCTTTGTTTCATGCTTGTCTTTGATCATTTGGGTCATTAATGGGCCCCTTGGTTCATGGTTAATGGTTCATTCATGGTTTTGTGTATGGGGTCCATTCCATTATGTGTCTTGATTCAATCCATTTTTAGGTCATATTCATTACAAGTCATGTCCACGTCATTTCCATCCATTTCATTAGCCATTACAAGATCCAGATTCCATTCAATTTGTTTACAAGTCATGTTCATACAAGATTCAATCCTATACAAGTACAAGATTCAATGTTCATTAATGCATTCAAAGTCAAAGTCATCCATTCAAGTCAAAACCATTCAAATTCATTCCTGAATAATCACTTACATTGCATAAGAATGTTCATTACATCAAAAAATACAAAAAATGAAAAGTTGTCACGAGACCGTATTCAACATGTTACAGGTTTGATTACTAACTTCACGAACAAGGATCTACCAGCAATATTGGAGAAAACTATAAAGAAGGAAATGGCTTCAGTTGGGCAAGCTGTAGTTCGTTCAATGTCTCCTACTATTGAGAAAATAATATCCTCTACTATAGTGGAATCCTTCCAGAGAGGAGTGGGCGACAAGGCAGTGAATCAGCTTGATAAATTAGTTAATTCAAAACTCAAAGCTACCGTAGCTAGGCATATCCAAGCATAATTTCAGACAACTTCCAAACAGACGCTTCAGGATGCACTCAAATCCAGTTTTGAAACATCAGTGGTTCCTGCATTTGAGATCTCTTGCAAAACCATGTTTGAGCAAGTGGATGCTACATTCCAGAAAGGCATGGATGAACATTCAAATGCACTGCAACAACTTCAAGGACCAGCTGCAAATCACCTCCATAAACCTGCAAAAATCCTCTCCAACTGTCACAAAAATAATAACAGAATGAAACCTCATAAAATTTCTTCGAACTCCCCCATTGTCAAACCCACTAACAGAATGCATAACTAACCATATAACCAAATTGTTATAATAGAATTGGGAAAAAAAGCTCTAACAGAATCAGAACTATAAAAGCTAACAGAACCTAACAAACTTCAACCAACCTCTCACAACATAACAAAACTTCAACCATTTTAAACAATTAACCAAATCCTCCATCACAATCCAAAAAAGCTCTCCCCTCAGACCTCTAACCGAACCCCTTAACTACCCTCTCAACCTTCATAACCTGAAAAACTTCCATCTACGAACCGCCCTTCAATAACCCTCTCTGAACCCTTTTCTAACATAGAAACTTCAACAAAATACCAACCAAGCTTCATCACTAACCTTCAACCGGATTTTTCAACACTCTGAACCCAACAGAACCATCAAACAAAACCAACCCTCAGTTTACATCTAACCTCCTCAACCTCTCAACATCGCTACTCCGAGAAGAAAGAACCAGAGCAACACAAATAGAAAAAATCAAGAAGAAGAAAAATCGGGAATTGAAGAAGAAGAAAGAGAGAAATACGACTTTCACCTGTTAGCGGTTATTTCTGAAGAAAACGGTTTCGTCGTCGTCTTCGCTCTTCATCATCCATCTTCAACGGAGCAACAAGTTGAAGAACAAAAATGTCACGAACGCAAAACTCTTCATCACCGAATCAATAAATTCGTGCCTTGCTTCATCTCAATCGAACACAAGCAGAAGAGCGTGTCAAACGGGATGCGAGTTCTCGTCGAGTCGCGGATTCCATTGAGTGAGTTTTTCCTCCGGCACCGTGAGATTCCGTCCATTCGTGTCTGAATTTGCCGTTCAGTACATGAGCGTTTTCTTTCTCTGATCGTTTTTCTTCGTTTCGAAGTGATGCATTTGCTCATTACATGGAGAACCCGTTCTTGGGTCTTCTTGGTGAACCGGTGCAAGAAGCTTGGGCCTTGGTGAGGCTCAAGTACCTTTCGTTGGATACACATCCCCCATCTATTATTCTCACACCAGGCCCATGAATGTTCTAAAATCCCACTAATATCATGCTTAACATTTAGTTAATTTAGTTCTAATTCTAACTTTTTACTAATCTTGATATTGGCTTATAGAATTTGCTGAAATTAGGATTAATTCATAGTTTTTTCTTTAGAAATATTAGGATTAACGTTTTAATGGGTAGTTAGCTTAATTCATTTTTAGGATTAATTAGGTAATATGTTAGTAATTAGGTTTAATCATATTTCTAATTAGACTCTAGTTTTTTTAAGAATTAATCTCATAGTTGATTAACCATGTCTTGATTTTAATATCAATTGGCCATTCGTTTTTGGTTAAGCCATTTTTGTTGATTCAATTCATGATTAGATTAATATGCTTAATGATAGATTTTATCTTGAGTTGTTCTTTAGGGTAATTTTCTTTCAACTTGTCATTATGATTGTCATGATGATGTTCACTAAATTGAACTTGTGATTTAGATTTTTAGATTTATCACTTGATTAATTTTGATCCTAATTCATGCTTAGGTAGATTTTAACCTTTAGAATTAATATTCACTTTAATTGTCTATTTAACCAATTTCTTTGGTTTGTGATAAATTGAAAATCCCA
Source organism: Lathyrus oleraceus (assembly GCF_024323335.1). Taxonomy (NCBI): domain Eukaryota; kingdom Viridiplantae; phylum Streptophyta; class Magnoliopsida; order Fabales; family Fabaceae; genus Lathyrus; species Lathyrus oleraceus. Next base: position 404,806,316 of record NC_066582.1, read on the forward strand.
TTTTGATTTAGGTGATGAATGTCTTGTATGCTTAATTTCATTTACCATGATCACACGATAGATCTTTGATTGCTTTTCATTGATTAATCCATTGCCATTCGAATCGATATAAATCTGCTTACATATTGTTGCATCATTCTCATTCACTCGACTTGATCTCATGCTAACCCGTTTATTGCTTTGTGTTTCCACATGTGATTTTGAGATTCAAGCACACTCCTAACTAGTCATGCTTCTAACTTATCTAATAGCCTTGTATTGTTTGAAGTACCATGCCACTTGTATGCTTTAGGCATGGTATATAGTTTGTAATCTTGTATAATTCTCTTTCCATTTCCATTTATGTTGTAATTGCTTACATCCCCCCATCGCGGGTCAAATGTTCCCCCACCCCATGATCATGTAATAACTTAGGTTTATTGTTTTTTAGTTAATTCATCATGCATGCTAATAACAAAGATAAAAAACGAAACGATAAATAAAGCATTTCAAAAGAAACAAAAAGTACTTGATCCGATGTCAAGTTGTTTTCCAAATAAAACTCACACCATTGCAACGCGAATACTTGACCCAACGTCAAGTATTCCCCATCTATGCCATGATCCATTCTATCATCTTTTCTCCCCCTCTCTTCTCAATCTCATCCTATCTCTCGCCTCCACTCTTCACATACACGCCTTTTCATAATAAACCCAAACACTTGATCAAATGTCAAGTTCCTTTTTCATAACCATTTTTATAACAAATCGGAATGCAAAATGGGGTGTACGTGTTTGTACACAACATTCAAGTACTTGGGTTGTCGACCATACCTAGCCCGAGGAGCCGACACTTGACTTTCCCCCTTAAAACATCTAATGATTCAAATAAGTTAGGTCTAGGTGCTATGAGGGAGAAAAATAGTAGTTAGGACTCCATTGTCCTCTTAATCCCCAAGTGCTCTAATTGTTGATCGTACTTAGTCGAGGGTCAGATACTTGTCTCCCTCTAAGTTCCAATGATTAGACTTGCAAAACTCTTTTCACAATTCAAATCTCTTTTTTGGATGAAAAAGAGTGGTTAGTATAACATCGTCCTCTCAACTCCCGAGTTCTTGGACTGTTGACTATATCTAGCCAATGGTATGATGCTTGTCTTCGTACATAAAATCAACCCCAACAAATCAAATCATCCTTTGCCTTAGTGCATTCTTTTCAAACCTTTCAATAAGAACGTGTTACTTCCATTCTACCATGAACGAAGCTTAAGCCTCCATGTGTGAGCAAGTAATGTTTAACTGCTAGAGTGTGATCCAAGTGTATCCACTTTACCGCAAACAAGCAAATACTTCTCGCTCCGATGACAGAGTATATAAGAAAGTGAATAGTAGCATGCGAATGTCAATACTGTTCAGTAAAAACAACTAAACAAATGTTCCGTTTGTGAGCCGAACTACGGAGCTCTGACTTCCTTATTGCACGTATGAGGATACGTAGGCACAAGGGCCCAAATCCTTAGCGAGCACACTAAATTAAAACTTATTTTCTCTCCCAATCTTATTCTTCCATATTATTCTCGATAGCAAGTAACTTATAGATAAACAATATCCATACGCATTGATACGAGCAAGTGGTTCCCATGGAGTACCATGGATGTGAGGGGGTGTTAATACCTTCCCCTTGCATAACCGACTTCCGGATCCGCTCTTTGTTGCGAGACCATTCTCTCATTTACGGTTTTATCGCTATTTTCCCTTTCCTTTGGAATAAATAAAATCTAGTGGCGACTCTGTATATTTTGTGGCGCGACAACAATCGACAAATAAAAAGAAAATTTTGTTGTCTTAGTTTATACTATGCAACAAAGGAATCACAATATTGACTAAATTAATCCTCGACAACGGCGCCAAAAACTTGATCATTGACTGACGTGTCTGTCGAATGATGACTACAAGTGCACAACATATCGTGTAGTTTTAAAAGATTATCGAACCCACAAAGACTAATAGTCAAACTAATGTCATCTATTGTTGTAGTGCAAAGCTAAGGCTAAAGGATATAAGGTTACAAACGAGAATAAAAATACTAATTTCTAACGGTTTAAAAGTTATGATAAAAATGAGTCCGAAATATGGATTCCATGTTCCTAAGGGCTTAGGTAGAATTTGGGCACTAAATATGATATTATTGTGTTATGTAGAAAATATCGACTTAAAGGTCCCGCCTCACACTCTCGCGCTATTGACAAAAATGACACCTCCTAACCATAGGATTTTGCTCTCGCTCGCCCATTCTAATTAGAAAGTGTATTTTTGAAGTAAATGAGATCCTAAACAATGCCTAAAGCACTCTCGCTGTTTTTAGGACCGATGCCTAGTTTCCACTATCCGGTTCCTTCCTCACACTCTCGCGCCATCAGACTGAACTTTGATTTGTTCCACACTCTCGTGCCAAAACAATAAAACATACAATTGGGAACTAAAGCCAAAACATAATTAAATCATATATCCACACCTATTATTTCTACCGAGTCCCGTCGGTAACGACGATCCTCATATGCCAGACTCAAGGTAATTTAGCAAGGCATGCTATTAATTGAGAGAGACATGATTAAGGCATTTAAAACTAAGAACAACATGGCATACAAGTAATAAAATTAGTAAAACATACAAATATTAAAAGCAGTAAAAAGAAAACCTGAAATTGTGTAAAGTAAAACTTGAATTAATTTGAACTTGAAAATAACGACAAGCTTGTTCTTGATCCAAAGTACAAATGGTACGAAAAATGAAAAGGTGTGACAATCCCTCGATGTGAGTTATTGCCACTTTATAGGTAATTTTCTGCATAAAACTAAGACGAAATTTTGACAAAGATTTCGCGCGAATTCAATGGATGCCTAACACTCTAAAAATGGCTATATATATAAAGTTTATAGGCTTGGTAACCGTCTTGAACGTGCAGGCTTAGTGGGGGAGAAGTGGTTGAAAACTGATGAGAAACTGCCCCACTAGCATAATTTTGTTTTTGCATGAAGATGGTGAATGCCATTAGGGCAATGGCGAACGCCATTAGGGCAATGGTGAACGCCATTGCCTTGCTCATTAAAGACGTGGCGGGCAGTGGAGGTGGCGAACGCCATCTGGTAGGTGGCGAACGCCATCTACTCAGAATGGCCAAAACTATGTTTTTTACTACACCTCAGCTCCTTTTTTGCTTCTTTTCCGCGAGGCTTCCAAATCTCCAATGAAATCGGCTAACAACTGCAAAACAAATAAAACAAAAGTAAAAGGTGATAAAATGCATTAAAACAAAGACGGATGACATGTGAAATAAGCCTAAAAACATGATATGATATCTCGTTATCATTGATCAGAAGCAATCTTATCGATTTGTCTTCCTGATTCTGAACAGTTGAAGCATTTAATGGTTGTCTTGTCGTTTGATTTCGTGTGATTCTTAGTGGAGACAACTGTCCCATTTTTTGAGCATGCGTGATTAAAGCGTGACACATTGGGTCTAACAATTCTTGGAATTATATATAAACACTTACATTTCCCCCCATGTCTGCGCATACTTTTTGTCATCATTACTAAAATTGTCTATTTAAACTCACATCACTCACATTTTCACACTACACGCACATTTATCCTACACTTTCAAGTTTTTCAACCTCAAAACTCTCTCTCTCTCTCTCAACTATTGTTCATCTCCATCTTCATCTTCATCACTCAAATGGCTGAACAACAATCTTCAATGGCTCAACAATCTGCAAAGTCTGCTGAACAACAACTTCATCTTGAAGGCACTGTACTAGAAAGAATTTCTGAACTCATTATCCACACTCTAGTAAATGAACTCACTGTTCTCTATAAAACGAATGTGGACTTCAAAAATTTGAAGGAAAATGGTTTCGATTTCACAAAAACCCTAAATGTTCAAGGATGGAACATGTTCTTCGAGAGATTCACAAGTCTAGTCTATCCTGTGTTTGTCAAGCAATTATGGGTTCATGCCACTACGGAGAGAGAAACAATCACTTCCTATGTTATGAATAGGAAAATTGTCATCACTGAAAAGTCCATTGTTGATCTCATTGGGCATGATGGCAAAGGGAAAAGAGTTCATAGTGCAACTATCTCAGCTAAGAGGGAAGTTGTTATCTCTCCAGTAATCTTCAAAGAGGGTACCAACTTTATTGATGAAAAGGGTCCCAGTGCAAAGGAATTAACCAATAATCTAAGAGTTTGGTTCAAGATTATCCTGGGGTGTATCAATCACAGACCAAGTACCAATAGTTCTGACTATATCAATACTCATCAGAAGTTTATGTTGTTCCTTCTGGAGAAAAGAGTTAAGCTAGGTATGTCATCGCTTATGTTCAAATTCATTAGGATTCCATCAGAGAATCCAGAACTGGTGGATCCTCCAAGAAAGCCAAAAGAAAACTCATCCCAAATGGCAGGCTAATCTCAGACATTCTGGTGGAAAGTTGAGTGGTAGATGACCTTCTGGTCAGTGGGCTAACAGAGGAGCTGGTAAAGAATCCTGGGGAAGTGTTATGGGGTAAGAACTTGAAGAGTATGGGTCTCATCTAAAAGATTAAAAGACCGGATATCGTCCTGTCCAAGGATGATATACATGGTACCAGAAATCCTATAGATGATTATCCCATATTCACCAAAGTGGATCCCCCACAGGTTCTTATGGCATATCTGGAAAGATATCTCAAAGATGGCATCGACCTATTGGTGGATCCCTTCAATCTTCTAGAAAATTACCCAGATGTTCATGGTAAAATGAAAAAGGAATTCAGAGGAGAAGGATCCTCCAGAGCTCAAGAGAAGAAAAATGTTGCTATCTTTCAAGATGAAGATGGGGTGCCTCTAAGTGAGCGCCAGAAGGCTATGATCCTGAAAGATACATTTGGGGTTGTTCAACCCTAAAGAGCTTCTGGTAAGTTTCCTGCTGACTCTTCTGATTCTGTTTCTATTCCATCTGGAATCTTACCTCCAACACCACCATCTCAACCTTTATCCACACTAGAAATAACTCCACCCATTTCAACTCCTGTTGTTGTTTTACCACGACCACCACCTGTTATCAATATACCATAACCTACAGAAACCATAGCAAAACCTGTCACAGAAACTCCTATAGTTTTTGTTCCGACTTTAGAACAATCATTGGTACTACCTCTATCATCTCCTCCACAGTTATAAAATACATCCACCTCACCATCATTAATTGTTTTTGTTCCCCAACCAACTAATCCAAATGTCACACCAACTAGAACGTCTCTTGCAAGGAGTGTTTTTGATGGACATGTTTCTGAAGGAACTCCTAAGGGAATGCTCAACTTTGAACCAAAAGTTACCTCATTATAATTATCCCCCATCATTCTACCCTCACATCCATCCGTTTTTGGTCCTGACTTTGACGAGTCCAAATTCAGTTTAACCATCAAATATCCCAAAATCCAAACACCATCCTCTAATGGACTTGGTAAGATTCTCATGGATTTTGATTTAGAATCCAAGAAGCGTTTGGAGAAAGCAATGACTGTTATTCATTCTTCTACAAACCCTACTTCTAGCGATTCAACATGGGAAACTTACAGAAGCTGGCTGGATTATGAAGTCACCAGGATGAAGGATATTGGGTATACCTTAGTTGAAAACAAGTTTCGGTCTGGGTTCGTGCCCTTAATGGAATTATAGAAGATGAGGAATTCTCAACTTTATCTTCCTGCACCAGATGTGAAAGAGGTCTCTCTAGAACCCATGGTAGTATGGTAGTAGAAGAAGAAGTTGCTCCAACAAAATCTGCTTAGCACGTTCAAGAATTTGCTCAACATATTCAAGAATTTGCTGCTCCAGAGCTTTCTGAACTTGAAGATGCTGCAACGCAAGAAGCTCCAAACCAGATTGTGGTCTCTGAAGCTTCTGCATCTCATCCTATTCAGGTTTCGCTTCTGAGAACCATTGAGCAGATTAAGGTTGATAATGCAAAGGTCAATGAGCATCTGGATAAGAAAGATTTGATGTTCCAGTTGATTATGTCAAGACTTCCTCCTCCTCCTCCTCCGCCTTCTCCCCAGAACCCCTAGAATTTTGTTTTTACTTTAACTGTTTTTGCATTTCTGTTTCTTTTGTTTATGTACTCTGCACTGCCTTTTTGGCAAGTTTTTTCAATGAATTTTTTTGTTTGTTTCTCATTATTTACTTTGTCTTTTTATTCTTTTTGATTTATGACAAAGGGGGAGAAAACATAACCTTAGAAAGGGTAAGAATTAAGAGTTTATTTTGATATCTAAATTCCTAAGTAAAAAAACCCAAACATTATTTTAATGTTTCTATTAACAAATAATTCGAGAAAAGTTTTTTAAGTGTTTTTTGTCGGGTTAACTCTCAAGATTCAGAATGATTTGTTAAAATTTTATGAAGAAATGTCTTCAAGAAGGTTCGGAAGAAAGACTCTTCAAAGAAGTTTCTAAGGAAAGCCCTTCTGAAGGCCTATCAAAAGAATGATGTTATCAACCAGTGTTTTAGACAACATCAATCAACTTCTGAAGTTAAACCAGATTCTGACTAATTATTCATTTTGGTACTTCAATGATAAATCAGGAAAGTGTTATTTCATTATGAGTTTATCTTTATAGAACTATACTTCTAAGGGGGAGCTTTGTGCTTCTGTAAAGATGTATTCTTATGTGATTACCCTGTACAAAATGTTCATCAAAATACATGTTTTGTCATCATCAAATGGGGGAGATTTTTTAGAGTAAGATTTGGTTTTGCATCTATACCTTAAGTTTTGATGATAACAACGTTGTATTTGTGTGAGAACAATTTTGGCACCCTAATGGTTTGTTATTGTGTAGCTTTATTAAATAGTTTAATTCTGATCATATGATGTGTAACATCATCACTTTCTGAACTTTATGCTCCAAATTTGCTTCTGCGTTGCAATTAGAAGTTCTGAAAGACGTCAATATTGTTGTTGCAATGTTCTTTCTGCTTTTGCGTTATCAGAAGCTTCTGAGGAAACACTATGTTATTGTTGCAATGTTCTCTCAATTATTTTGCTTCTTGACGTGACTCTGATCAACAAGCATCTGAATAATTCTGAGGTTGTGTTAAGTAGATGAAGATTCTGAAGATCTCAAGATAGACGATTGAAGTTATCAAGGTTCTGACTAAAGTTTCTAAAGACTCTGAAGACACTAAAGAACTCAAGCCAGACTACTGACGCTGTCAAGGTTCTGTAGTTTCTGAATCCAACTCTCTATTTCTCCACTTCGTGCTTCAGTCATCTTTTATCATAAGCCAATGAATCATAAGATAAGATCAAATGGGAACGTGATCAAATAGTACATAGTACAAATCGAACAACTTTTCCACTATCTGATTTCGTGGGCAAGGATTGTACTATTCATCACACCTGTCACTGATTTTATGGGCGAAAAGACGTACATAATATCATTCCTTTCTCATCCAACAATGGACAAAAACTTAAGTAGCTTTCCCTATTTTTCCCTCTAACGGTCACATGCTTACACTATATAAGCATGCATTGGAGACTTGAAAAACTTGTGTATTTTGTTCTATTGCTACAGAATTACATAAGCTCATTTTCTTTGTGAAAAGATTATATTTTTTATTTAATGTTCTTTAAGTATTTATTCATTTATGTAATATCTGCTTTTAAAGAAGCATCTTGTAACACATAAATTTTTATTCAAACTATTTGTTTGATTCCTTAAGGAGTTTATCCTTGAAAAGACAAAGAAAGTTGTTCTTTGTGAATCCTTGAGGAGACTAAGGTTTAGTTGGATCTTTGAGAAGACAAAGAAGGGTATTCTTTATGTTTATTATATCTGTTGATTATAGTGGATTAAGTCCTTGTGTATTGATAACGAGAAATTGTATCATGTTTTTAGGCTTATATCGCATGTTATTCGTATTTATTTCAACATGTTTTATCACCTTTTAGTTCATTTTTATTCGTTTTGCAGTTGTTAGCGAGTTTCGGTGCAGATTCGAAAGCAAATCAGAAAAGGAGCAAAAGAGCAAGATCCTGCCCAGTCTGCCTGCCACGTCATTTAATGATCAAGGCAATGTCATTTGCCATTGCCCTAATGGCGTTCACCATTATCATTTAGACAACAGTTCTGTGAAAGTGGGCGGTTTTGTGTAGTTTTCTCCAACCTATTTTCCCTCCACTTTATTTGCATGATCTAGGGAAGTTACAAGGATGCAAACCTCTATAAATAGGACTCTTGGAGGTGTTTCATGGTATCCAAGTTGTGCGAAAGCTCCCGCGAATCACATTTTAGTATTAAGCATATATTCACCTGTAAATGTGACAATAGCTCACATCGAGGGATTGCCACACTTGTTTTCTTTTAAGTTTCATTGTACTCTTGGATCAAGAACAAGCTTGCCAGAATTTTCAATTCAATTCAAGTTTTTGTTTTCTTTAATTTCAAGTTTTCACTCCTTTATTATTTATACTTGTTATTGCCTTTACTACATTACATGCCATGTTGTTTTTAAGTTCAATTGTTGTGATCATGTTATTTTTAATTAAAATCATGTATTGCTAATTTTGTCTTATGAGGATCGTCGTCACCGACGAGACTCTGTAGAAACAGTAGGCGCGAAATTGTGATCAAATTTTGTTTTGTTTTAGTTTCCAATTGTATGTTTCATTGTTTTGACATGAGAGTGAGGAACAAACTAAGGTTCTAGCTGATAACGCGAGAGTGTGAGGAAGGAACCAGATAGTGGAAACTAGGCATCGATCCTAAAAACAGCGAGAGCGCTTTAGGCGTCGTTTAGGATCTCATTGGTTTTCAAAATATGCTTTCTAATTGAAACGGGCGAGCGAAAGCAAAATTCTGTGGTTATGAGGTGTGATTTTAGTCAATAGCGTGAGACAAAGTCTTTAAATCAATATTTTATACATAACGCAATAAAATCGTAATTAGTACCTGAATTCTACCTAATCCCTTAGGAACACGGAATCCATATTCTGGGCTCGTTTTATCATTATTTTCAAACCTCTAGCTATAACATTTATATTTTCGTTCATATCCTTTTAAACTTTAGCCTTGGCTTAGCAATTGCATTGATAGATAACATTAGTTTGATTATTAGTCTATGTGGGTTCAACAATCTTTTAAAACTACCCGATAAACTGTATACTTGTAGTTATCATCCGACAGACATGTCCGTCGCGATCAACTTTTTGGCGCCGTTGCTAGGAACTAATTTAGTCAATATTGTGATTCTGTTGTTGTGCAATATAGACTAAGGAAACTTTTATTTTATTTAACCTTATAAATCATCAATTGTATGCCAAGCACTCGCTCGAAAAGTGAAGAGCTAGAACAGCCGGCTGACGAAGTCGAGCATTTTATTAATTTACAACGCCAAGTTCATAATTTCTGAATTAAGTACAATCTTACTTTTCAAAAATAAAAATCAGAATCTAAACCAGTATTGGCTGAAGGACCACAAAACCATCCTTTTAAGTATTATGGTGTTCCTTCACAGGAGGAACCACACAACAACATTGTTGCTCTTGCCATCAACCAAAACGATTTTGAGTTGAAACCTTCGTTGTCATCAGCCGTTCAACAAAACCAATTTTTAGGTAGTCCTACAGACGATCCAAACTTACATTTGTTAGTGTTTATGCAGTATGTAGACATAGTGAAAGCAAATGGTGTCAGTTCCGGAGCAATTAAACTACGTATTTTCCCTTTTTTCTTAAGAGATAGAGCTAGAGCTTGGCTCCAGTCTCTACCTTCGAACTCTGTAACCACATAGGCCGAGTTGAAAAAAGTCTTCTTAGCCCGATATTTCCCACCAATCAAGACGGTTAGGCTAAGAGCTCAAATCAACAAATTTAAGCAAAAAGACAATGAATCTCTTTTCGACGCTTGGGAAAGATACAAGGACATGATGAGACTTTGTCCACACCATAGACTTGAGCAATGGCTAGTTATCCATACTTTCTATAATGGTCTTTTGTCCAACACTAAAATGAATTTTAGCGCTGCAGCTGGCAGTGCTCTAATGGACAAACCATATGATGAAGCCTATGAGCTCATCGAGAACATTGCTCAAAATCATTTCCAATAGGGAGGTAAATGTGTTGTTGTAAAAAAGCCAACTCTGAAAGGAGGAATGTACGAAGTCAAGGGCATAGATCGCGTCAATGCTAAAGTGGATGCACTTACTCAAAAGATCGAAAGCTTACCTATAACACCAGCAGCTACCGTAGATGCTGTAACACCAAACTGTGAATTGTGTGGAACCCCTGGACACACTAATGTTGATTGTCAGTTATTGGCTGGTGTCATACTCCAATTTTGACCCCGAATCGTCGAATCAATGCATTCATCGAATCATTAACATCATATGCATATTGTAACATGCATTTTGTCTCGCACAATGCCCAAATTGTCAGTCATAATTTTTTTTTTAATTTACAGACAAACGGGTCAAACTGAATCTCAATTGTGCGTAAAATCAATGGACGGAAAATTTCAAAATCGAGCATACAGACGTCAATTATATTAATTTGTTTAGTGTAATTTAGTCTGGCGTGCTCTTTTTATTTTTTGACTACTGTTTCAGCCGCATTTTGATCAGTCTGAGCCTTTTAATTGATCAAAACTTATTTCAAAATTAAATTAAATGCTGTATATTTCCGAGAAATTTATTTTACGCTGATCATTTTGGTGCAGTCAATTTATTTTTTCAGGCATTTTTGCATCCGACTTTTTTTTTATTTTGAGGCTTTTAGTTTTTCATTTTTTTAGAGTGTCTAGAAAAATTAAATAGAATTATTGGTGTTTTTATTATATTTTTATTTTAATTTTAGTTAATATTATTTAACTTTGTCTCTAAAATAAGCACCAAGGGCATATGTGAATTTTCAAAAATATTAAAAACCCTAAAGTGATATGTATATATATTAGTGATGTTGAGAGAAGAAGGGACAAAAAAAAAAAGGAAAAATACAAACACAAACGCAGCTATAGAATGAGATCCACTTTTCTCAAATTTTCAATATAATAAACAATTTCAATTGTTTCTAACGTTCTTTCTTGTCGGTTCTCGTCGTCGTACCGCATGTGAGCTAATGGATTTTATACTTGTTTAATTTTCTTTTTCTTTGTACGTCAATGTTATTTGATACATTAATAAATATATTCAGTGTTACGTGTGTGTGTGTGTGTGTGTGTGTGTGTGTGTGTGTTTGTGTGTGTGTGTGTGTGTGTGTGTGTGTGTGTGTGTGTGTGATACGGATCCACTTTTTTCTTTTTTTTGGCTTCGATTATGTTGCTTGGATCGGATCATGTCGATACGTTATTTGCATACATGTGTGCATGATGTGTGACATTTGTGTTAGTTTGATCCGGTTGCAATGATCTCATTCTTGCGTTAGCAATATTGTTATTTTTTTAACATGTTTTATTTCATTTTTACTTTGTGTTTCTTTTTTGTAAATTTAGATCTGCACGATTTTGATCCGTATTGTAATGATCACGTTAAGTGTAGCAAGCTAATGATTGATTTTTATTGGTTTATGTGCGGTTCTATATTTATTTATTGTTGTATTTCGATTTTATACGCGTCTGATGGTTTAGCATAGCGGCGAACCACTTTTTATGCGCTTACCAATTCGCGTTTCGATTCACAACTTTGTGTTTTGATTTGATTTTTTATTATATTATCATTTTTTGATTCGACTTGCGATGACCGCTTATGCGTTAGCAATTTGCATGTTTCGATTTGTACTAAGAACAATGATCCAACATTGTTATGTTTATATTGAATTAAAATTCTTGTGGTAGCCTTTGCAGGTCTTCACGTACGCGACTTTGATTCGCGTCTTTGCGTCATGGTTTTAATCCGTGCATTTTCTTTTCACTTTATTTTTCCGAATCATTTGTTGTGGATGTGTGATGTAAATATTGGGTATGCTCTTGTATTTTTTTCTTCCTATCATTGTTGAATGCTTGTATGTACATTCGGTTCTTGTGGCGTTTGATTTACGTTATGTGCTTGAGTTTATGTCACTACACTTGAACTCGCACCCCTTTGCGATCCAATTCGCACCATTCGCGTTACCATTTGTATGAAGGAGAATTGCAACCCAAAGCGCAACGGAAATTAAAATTTTCTCCTTTAAAGATCCTTACGAATGGTCATGATCAGTGATAGAATATTTACCTCTTGTGACGATTGGAACCTTTGGTGCAGATCTCTTGTGACGATCAAAACCTTTGATGCAGATCCACGGAGCGATCATGAACGTTGAACGATGACAATGTATCTACTCAGTTCACACGAACATATTCCTTCAATCTCAGTGCTAGCTGGTACGAATGAAGGCTTTGAGTGTGTGTGTGTGTGTGTGTGTGTGTGTGTGTGTGTGTGTGAGAGAGAGAGAGAGAGAGAGAGAGAGAGAGAGAGAGAGAGAGAGAGAGAGAGAGAAAACGAAAATAATGCAACCGTAATGAATGCTTCTGCACAAGGGTTCTATTTATAGAACCACTTGTGTGGGCTTCAAGCTAAAAGCCCACTTAAGTGTATTTTGGCCCATATCTTATAATATGCCCAAAATCACTTAAGCGTGTTGTACCTTACCATATTTCGTATTCTACTTAAGTACACCGTACCTTACGATGTTCTATAAGTCACTTAAGTGCACCGTACCTTACGGTGTTCCTTAGTTACTCTATCTCTCATCAATCCATCCTTTGTGTGTGACCCTGTAGGTTTTCGCGACGTTGGCAATTATATTAAATCACGTATTTAACATAATAAACAATGAGCGGTATCTAGCAACACATCACTGCTACCCAAGACACGAAAATGTCATGTGGTCTGACAAATCCTTCTGTGATAATACTTATGTGCATAATTATCCTTTTGCCCTTTTGTCTATATTGAATACAAGGCATAGACCGTGTCATCCTTGTCCAGTTCAATATTGGGGCCATAGACATTTATCTTGTTATGCAAGATGGGCAAATTCCGTCTAGGTCACTCATGTCCCTCAGCATGCTTCGTGGAGTACCCATCAACTGTCTTTATGGTTATCCAGTTACGGACAATGTTGGATCAGCAATAAAGCACTTGACTCTACATCTAGGGTCCATAGTGGTTTCAGGTCGAAAAGTGGTATACACCATTATCACCATGAGAATAACTTATGACACTTTGCATAACATTCTATATAGTATTCTCATAGCGGGTCAATCCGGTATAAATATTACTCTTAATATTCATACCTATGTTTGAGACTTGATAACTCCTTATCCATGATCCATCAGATGTGATCATCAGTCTATATACATAATAGTCTTAATGCTTTAGTGTTATCCCACTTCACAATAAAGCTCGACTACGGATACTTTAAGAATAGTGTCCTTATGTTTAATGTGGTCTCATGATCAAGTCACACTTGATACATTAGACGGACTAGCTATTCTAGGGACTTTATTAAACAAACGTAATAAAGAAAAAGCCTTTAAATAATTCTATACAAGTACCAAAAGTATTGGCCTCTAGGGCTTACACCCACAATCTCCCACTAGCACTAAAGCCAATCAGGCATACCCCTAATGCCCATTGATCTAGTATGGCCATCATGCTTCTGCTGCGCAAAAGGCTCTGTCAGTGGGTCAACAATATTGTCAAGTGTTGGTACTTTGCATATTTCCATATCTCCTCTATCTATTATCTCTCAAATGAGGTGATAATGCCTAAGTATGTGTTTGGATCGTTGGTGAGATCTAGGTTCCCTAGCTTGTGCGATAGCACCATTGTTATCATAATAGAGACCAATGGGATCCACAATGCTAGGAACCATACCAGGTTCACTTATGAACTTTTTGATCCAAACAGCTTCCTTTGCTGCACTTGAGGCAACAATATACTCGACATCGGTTGTAGAATCAACAACTGTATCTTTCTTTGAACTTTTCCAGCTCACAGCGCCACCGTTTAAACATAACACATAACCAGATTGCGTATTAAAGCGTCTCAACACTTTGTCTATGTATGTACTCTGACTTAGGCCAAACAGGTTTTGTGATCCATCTCTATAGATTCTAATTCCTAATATATAGGCTGCTTCACCTAGGTCCTTCATAGAAAAGCATTTCCCCAACCAAGACTTTACTTGTTGCAGGGTAGGGACATCGTTTCCAATGAGTAATATGTCATCTACATATAATACCAGGAAAACGATCATGCTCCCACTAACCTTCTTGTAGACACAAGGCTCATCTTCGTTCTTGATGAATCCATATTGTTTTACTGTTTCATCAAAACGAAGATTCCATCTTCTGGAAGCTTGCTTCAATCCATAGATTGATCTTTGTAACTTACATATCTTTTGGGCTTCCTCTGGTATGTCAAATCCTTCAGGTTATGTCATGTACACATCCTCAAGAAGATTTCCATTAAGGAAAGCAGTTTTGACATCCATCTGCCATATTTCATAATCATGATATGCAGCGATAGCAAGTAAAATCTGAACAGATTTAAGCATTGCAACTGGTGAAAAGGTTTCATCATAGTCAATCCCATGAATTCGTTTATATCCTTTTGCAACCAGTCTTTCCTTATAGGTATGTACCTTACCATCCATGTCAGTCTTCTTCTTGAAGACCCACTTGCATCCTATAGGGTTAACTCCTACAGGAGGCTCTACCAAGGTCCAAACTTGGTTCGTGTACATGGAATCCATTTCAGATTTCATGGCTTCTAGCCACTTCTCAGACTCGGGACCAGTTATGGCCTCTTGGTAGGTCACAGGCTCATCTTGATCCATAAGTAATACATCACCTTGATCAGTTATGAGATATCCATATCTCTCAGGTAGTTGATGTATCCTGCTTGACCTACGCTGGTCTTGTTCTACTTGAGCAGGTTGCTCTTCCACAACTACTTGTGTTTCCTGCTCTAATTCCTTCATAGGTATATCTATGCTTTGTGATTCTTGAATTTCTTCAAGCTCTACTTTCCTCCCACTGGTTCCTTTGGAAATAAAATCCTTTTCTAGGAAAATTCCAGTTCGAGCGACAAACACTTTGCCCTCAAAAGTATTGTAGAAGTAATACCCTCTTGTTTCTTTAGGATACCCCACAAATAAGCATTTGTCAGATTTGGGCTCAAGCTTATTTGAAACTCGTCGTTTCACATAAACTTCGAAACCCTAAATCTTCATGTAAGACATATGTGGTTTCTTACCACTCCATATCTCATATGGTGTCTTTCTTCTCAACCTTTTTGGATGGATTACGGTTAAGTGTGTAAGCTGCTGTCAATAGTGCATGTCCCCAAAAGGAGTTTGGAAGATCGACGTGACTCATCATGGATCGGACCATGTCTAACAGGGTTCGATTTCTTCTCTCAGATACACCATTCCATTGGGGTGTTCCAGGAGGAGTAAGTTGGGATAGGATCCCACACTCTTTCAGATGGTCATCAAACTCTAGGATTAAATACTCACCACCTCGATTTGATCGAAGAGTTTTAATATTCTTACCTAGTTGGTTTTTTACTTCATTCTTGAATTCCTTGAACTTTTCAAAGGACTCCGATTTGAGTTTCATTAGATACACATAACCATATCTACTGAAATCATCAGTAAATATGATGAAGTACTAAAAACCTCCTCTTGCTGGTATGTTTAGTGGTCCACATACATCAGTATGTATGAGGGCCAAAAGATCATTAGCTCTTTCACCTTTTCTCGTGAATGGAGATTTTGTCATCTTCCAAGTACTTTGGGCAGTTTCTCTTCCAGTGTCCGGTCTTACCGCAATGGAAGCAGGTGCTTGCCTTTGCTATGCCTCCACTAGGCTTCAAAGCAGCAACAATGGGTCTGGGTTTGGCAACTTCCTTGCCCTTCCCTTTATCACCCTGCTTGGTGGGCCTTTTGTTCTGTCTCTTTCCATTTCTGATCATCATAATGGACTTCCTTTTTGTCTTCAGATTTTGCTCAACAGTTCTTAACATGACTAGCAGTTCATGAAGAGATTTGTCCATATCATTCATATTGAAATTTAGGACAAATTGACTGAATCCATCTGGCAACGATTGCAAGATCAAATCAGTCGCAAGTTCCCTTCCGAGGGGAAAACCCAACCTTTCAAGGTTTTCCACATACCCAATCATCTTGAGCACATGGGGACTTACAGGGGCTCCCTCAGCTAACTTGCCTTGAAAAGGGCTTTTGAAACTTCAAACCTTTCATGCCTTGCTTGCTCTTGATAGAGCATCTTCAGGTGTTCGATCATATCGAACGCTGTCATGTTCTCATGTTGCTTTTGCAACTCTGAGTTCATGACATCCAGCATGAGACAAGCAGTTTCATTTGCATCATCGACATGCTTCTTATAAGCATCTCTTTCTGCCTTAGGTGCAGAACTAGGAGGTTCCTCTTCAGGAACAGGTGTCTCCAAGACATACAACTTTCTATTATATTTTGAGGACAATCCTCATGTTTCGGTGCCAATCCAGAAATTTGTCCCAGACAATTTATCTTTGTCAAGGATTGATCGCAAAATGTTTGTTAGAGGTGTTTGTTGAGATTAATGAAAATATAAGTATCATTGACATATTTAATTAGGCCTTTAATTAAATATGCTCCCACTATTTTACTCAAAACAAATGACCCTCATCATTTGATTCGGAAATCCCGTTGGAAGATTTTCTAGTGGGTCGAGATCCATATTTCACTTCGTTCTAAGTCCGTGTAGGCGGATTATACAAAACTAGGTTATTTAGGTAGGAACTCCTTCCAATTGTATCTCATACAACTCTCGAAAATTTCAGCTGGGTGAATAACTCCTTATTCCAATCCATCATATGGATCATTCCCAACTCTTGCTTCTAAACATATATAATATTATTATAATTAAGTTTGACCCATCGTTTTAGCAGTTGGATATTACAATTATCCCATTGCATCTACTAATATAGAACATGCACCTCGCGTTGGCGAAACCTACATTATCCGATACTAGTCTTGATGAGTGCTAAAACTTGGAAAGCAAACATATATAATATTATTATAATTTGTTGAGTTAAGTTTGACCCATTGTCTTAGCAGTTGGATATTACAATTATCCCATCGCACCTTACTAATATAGAACATGCACCTCGCGTAGGCGAAACCTACATTATCCGATACTAGTCTTGATGAGTGCTAAAACTTGGAAAGCTTAAACTTAATATTTTAATTTAAGGGAATTGCAATTATTCTGATCTCACCGGCTTATTTATCATATAAATCGTCTCTCACATGCATCAACATATATTCACATGCATCAACATACATACACATGCATCAACATACATAATAAAATAGTTATGACCCCTAACGCAATTGTTCTCCCAAGCCAATGAGAGAACCTAAGCTAACCTAATAACGATCTAAGCTTCTCCAAGCAAGATCTTCAAGGTTGTCCTCCTTTGATATTGGATTCTTCTCTTTCTTCATAACATTGTCCTCCTTTGACATTGAATTCTTCTCTATAACATTGTCCTCCTTTGACATTGAATTCTTCATTTTCTTCATAACCTTGTCCTCCTTTGATATTGAATTCTTCTCTTTCTTCATAACCTTGTCCTCCTTTGATATTGAATTCTTTTCTTTCTTAATATCATTATATTACAGAAGAAACTCGTTTTACATACGAGGGATTGAGATGAGAACAGAAGTTACATTAAGAGATTAAAAGGAGAGGCACGACACGCAAGTCGTATTTAAAAACCTAAAACAAAATAAAGAAAGACTAAGGCCATAACTGATCACCACAAGACAATAATAACAAACACATTATTGTTATTAATTTTTAATTTCTTTAATTAATTAAAACCAAATTAAATTTCGGCGACCGATCACACTACACAGAGTTAATTAATGAACAATTCATTTGAAATGGACATCTTTTGTATCAACACAACTCTTGCACAGTCACAAAACAGAAACCCCGAGAATTATGACTCTGTGAGTGTGACGACTGTCACAAGCATGTTACGACCGTCACAGGCCCATGACGAACGTCACGCAGCCAAAAACAGAAACGCCTAGAATTCTGGATCTGTGAATATGATGACCGTCACAAAGCATGTGACGACCGTCACGTCCAGCTTGTTACGATCGTCACAAGTCCATGACGATCGTCACGCGGCCAAAAACCAGCGCTTTGAAACAGTCAACATACGTGTTCCAACAAGCCCTTAATTCACAACTTCTTGACGGCACAACCCTTGTGCCGTCACTAACCCTAATGCACCAATTTTAGACCGTCAAACACACCTCGATTGTTGATTCAGTATGATTGATCAACAGGTCATTGCTTCACCATACTAATGTCGGATTCCGAAGCAAATGACCATTGATCGCTCAAAAGAAAACAACCATTTAGTGTTTGAATGAACTAAACAGAAACAGTATATCATATATATCGTTCTTTGCATTAGGATTACTTATATCATATATAAGTTGATCGGTCTCAATTGTGTAACCTATGGACGATCGATGTATCGCTGCTTCACCATACTAATGTCGGTTCCGAAGCATAGTCAACATCAATCATCCAACTCGTACACTCATGATGCCAAATTTAGTTACCCGTTTAATTAATTGATTCATTCTGTCTTTTAATCATATTAATACAGAAAATAAACAGCTATCCGATTCATGGTTTCGTAAGTGGCTCTGATACCACTAAAGGAGAATTGCGGTCCAAAACGCAGCGGAAATTAAAATTTTCTCCTTTAGAGATCCTTACGAATGGTCATGATCAGTGATAGAATATTTACCTCTTGTGACGGTTGAAACCTTTGGTGCAGATCTCTTGTGACGATCAAAACCTTTGATGTAGATCCACGAAGCGATCACGAACGTTGAACGATGACAACGTCTCTACTCAGTCCACACAAACGGATTCCTTCAATCTCAGTGCTAGCTGGTACGAATGAAGGCTTTGAGTGAGTGAGAGAGAGAGAGAG
Source organism: Lathyrus oleraceus (assembly GCF_024323335.1). Taxonomy (NCBI): domain Eukaryota; kingdom Viridiplantae; phylum Streptophyta; class Magnoliopsida; order Fabales; family Fabaceae; genus Lathyrus; species Lathyrus oleraceus. The sequence continues at coordinate 404,825,349 of NC_066582.1, forward strand.
AGAGAGAGAGAGAGAGAGAGAGAGAGAGAGAGAGAGAGAGAGAGAGAGAGAGAGAGAGAGAGAGAGAGAGAGAGAGAGAGAGAGAGAGAGAGAGAGAAAACGAAAATAATGCAACCGTAATGAATGCTTCTGCACAAGGGTTCTATTTATAGAACCACTTGTGTGGGCTTCAAGCTAAAAGCCCACTTAAGTGTATTTTGGCCCATATCTTATAATATGCCTAAAATCACTTAAGCCCATGGTACCTTACCATATTTCGCATTCTACTTAAGTACACCGTACCTTACGATGTTCTACAACTCACTTAAGTGCACCGTACCTTACGGTGTTCCTTAGTTACTCTATCTCTCATCAATCCGTCCTTTGTGTGTGACCCTGTAGGTTTTCGCGACGTTGGAAATTATATTAAATCACGCATTTAACATAATAAATAGTGAGCGGTATCTAGCAATGCATCACTGCTACCCAAGACACGAAAATGTCATGTGATCTGACAAATCCTTCTGTGATAATACTTATGTGCATAATTACCCTTTTGCCCTTTTGTCTATATTGAACACAAGGCATAGACCGTGTCATCCTTATCCAGTTCAATATTGGGCCCATAGACATTTATCCTGTTACACAGGATGGGCAAATTCCATCTAGGTCACTCATGTCCCTCAGCATGCTTCGTGGAGTAACCATCAACTATCTTTATGGTTATCCCGTTACGGACAATGTTGGATCAACAATAAAGCACTCGACTCTACATCTAGGGTCCATAGTGGTTTCAGGTCGAAGAGTGGTATACATGGTATCACCATGAGAATAACTTATGACACTTTGCATAACATTCTATATAGTATTCTCATAGCGGGTCAATCCGGTATAAATATTACTCTTAATATGCATACCTATGTTTAAGACTTGATAACTCCTTATCCATGATCCTTGAGATGTGATCATCAGTCTATATACATAATAGTCTTAATGCTTTAGTGTTATCCCACTTCACAATAAAGCTCGACTACAGATACTTTAAGAATAGTGTCCTTATGTTTAATGTGATCTTATGATCAAGTCACGCTTGATACATTAAACGGACTAGCTATTCTAGGGACTTTATTAAACAAACGTAATAAAGAAAAAACCTTTTATTATTCGATACAAGTACCAAAAGTATTGGCCTCTAGGGCTTACACCAACATTGTATCCATCATATTTAACCATTGATTTCAATTTATTTCTAACCGCTTACTCAAAATCATTTTCAAAACTATTTTGCAAGGCAAGTCAAAAGCTTGATCCAATGTCAAGTTATTTTCAAAATCATCTCAAAACCAACCCATTTGACTTTTCTTTTCAAATCGTTCCCACTATCTCAATTTATCAACCATCCACATTCAAATCATTTTTCAAACCACAAAACCACTTCAACTTTCTTTTCATAACCATAAATAAAACTCGATCAACATTAAATGCATTTTCCCAATCAAACTTCAAAATACATAAAAATATTCAAAACACTTTTTTAATAAAGATGGAAACGGAACAGGGTGAATACCACGAGCTCCTGAGACTAGGATTCGAGATGGATATCTTGCTAATCCAAGCTCTTGCCATTGCTAAAAATACATCAAACTCATTCAATTTTTTTTTGCCTTTTGGCATAACCTAAGAAACCTTTTCAAAAACGAAGATATTTTGTCTTAAGATGATACAAAACATTGTTTCATCCACAACCATTGAGTTGAGATAAGTGGCGTGAATGTGATTTATAAATCCATTCAATGTGGTGCAAACGGCCGCTCCTCACCTTTTTTGGGTAAAATAATGTTTTCTGTCGATTAATACAAGATAGATTTTGCTAAAATTGACCAACAAACAGACTTTTTTTTACCCAGAACTACGTGTGCCTTGACTTCTCTTTTGAGATACGTAGGAGCAGGATTGCGAAATCTTGTCAGATCCACTAATAAGAAATAAACGTTTTGTCCTCTTATTTGCTAAAATTGACCAACAAACAGACTTTTTTTAACCCAGAACTACGTGTGCCTTGACTTCTCTTTTGAGATACGTAGGAGCAGGATTGCGAAATCTTGTCAGATCCACTAATAAAAAATAAACGTTTTGTCCTCTTATTTACCCTCTTAATAACTCGAGAAGCCTAAATTATAAACAAACACTAACATGTACAACTAACCAAACGGTTCCCATTGAGTACAATGGACGTGAGGGGGTGCTAATACCTTCCCCTTGCGTAACCGACTCCCGAACCCTGGTATTGGTTGCGATGACCTTATCTTTATCCGTATTTAGGGGTTTAACTCGACATTTTCCCTTTCCCTCTATGGGAATAAATAAAGATCGATAGCGACTCTGTTAGTTCCATCGTGCGAGCGTGCGATTACGCTTCACGAGGTCGTTCTCATTTTTTGAGGTACGATAGATGGTGACTCTGCTGGGGACTCTCCCATCCCAAAATGAGTTAGGCCTAGTTAGGTTGCTGTGTGTGCTTATGTTTGTTTACTCGTGTGGCTTTTCTTTAGCTTATGCTTTCATTATTTTTATATTGTCATATAGCTCTATTGGATTATTGGTACTTGGATATCTGATTGCAAAACCTTGAGGTAAAGACTTTCTATCCGAGTCTTGAGTGGAAACATAAGATATGACGATGGTTGAGTAGTGCGGACTCGCGAGGTGAATACCTCATAAGGGTCGGCATGAGGACCTCACTTAGAGTAGATCCTTTTGAAAATGTTGTTGTGAAAGGTGAATACCTTGTTAGCTTCGTTGTTTTCAAAGGGGTCCATGACTCTAAGGACCTTTTATAACATTGAACCTTTTTGGCCAACTAAGAATGATGGTTGCGTAGTGTGGATTCGTGAGGTGAATACCCCGTTAGGATCGATACGAAGCCTCACTCAGAATAGATTCTCACAAAGGAGTTGGTACGCGACAAGAATTTGTTGTAAGCGTCAAACATACTTGTGAATCCAAGACTCTGAGAACCATGTCTAGAACCTAAGTTGATGGTTACGTAGTATGGATTTGCGAGGTGAATACCTCGTTAGGATCGATATGAAAACCTCACCTAGAATAGATTCCCTTGAAAGAGTTGATGTGTAGCAAGAATTTTCCGTAAGCGTCAAACATTCTTGTGGATCCGTGACTCCGGGGTCCTTTGTAAAAGCCTTAGATCATACCCGGTGAGAACCTATTTTGGAAAGCAATCAGATTCATTCGTTACCTCGAACCTTTGAACCTATATTTAAAAAAAACATTACACTTCATCTTCATTCATTGGATATGCATAAAAAGCAAAGCTCTTAGTCGTCTTCCATTTGTTTTTGGGGTTTAAGTCATTTGCAAGAGAAAATGCATCCTGAAAGAAGAAGCACATTTTAATTCAAGTACAAGAAAGTCGACCTTGACAGTTTGAAGAAGTTGAGTGCCAAAGTGATCAAGCGCACTGAATTCGTGGACGATTATGGGAGGATCCTGAGTATTTTGAATGAATAGACGAAACCAATGGCAACTGTGACTATAGCTCAATTCTACGACCCATCTCTGTGTTGTTTCACTTTTTCTAACTTCCAATAGCTCATACTTTGGAAGAGTTTGAGAAAATTATGGGCCGGAATTTGAGGGACCGTGATCCATTTCTCAAGTTTGATGAAGGTATCGTTGCTAAGAGAATAACTTCAGTTTTGGCTCTGGTGGTCCAATTGGTTATAAGTAATTGGGATAAGAAGGGAGTCTTTAGTTATTTTTCTAGATGGTTTTTGGAAGAACAAGCTGTAAAGTTGGAGAAAGATGGAAAACGGAAAGCATTCCATTTTGTGCTAGCCCTATTGGTTTATGGGATAGTACTGTTTCCAAATCTTGACAGTTTTGTGGACCATGTGGCTGTAAGAACCTTCTTCTTGGTAATCTAGTACCTTTTCTACTAGCTGATATCTACTGTGCCTTCCATGAGCATCATGAGAAGAAAGGCGGAACCATTTTGTGTTGCGAACAGTTGTTGCATGCTTGGTTCAGATCTCGCATGCCCGAAAAAGGACCCTACACCTCCAAAACACTTAAACCCTCTAAGAAGTTAGCTCCCATTGCTGCCAACCATGTCAAATGGTATATCAGAGATTGGGAGACCCCGAATATTATTGTTAGCATTGGAGACTTTCCTAATGTACTTTTGATAGGAACCATGGGTTGCATCAACTACAACCCTATGTTATCCCAGATGCAACACGGTTACTCCATGAACGGTCCTCCAAAAGCTAAAGCTTTAGAGCCTTTCATTTTGCATGACATTGATACAGGCAGCCCAATTGTGAAGAAGAATAAGAAATCCTGGAAAACAATGGTTGGAAGGGGTAAGGAGTTTAGAAAGAGGAACATCCTTGTGAAAAAGCCTTACACTCGTTGGGTAAGAGAGAGAGAGAGAGAGAGAGAGAGAGAGAGAGAGAGAGAGTTCAAGGGGTTAAGCTCCCATTTCCATTTGATCCCTCTATTTTTCTTCCAGTTCCCAAGCTAAAACCTATACTACCTGAAGACATTGAGAAGCTCAATGCCAAAATTAAGGAGCTTGAATTAGAAAACTTTGAGTTACAACCTAAGCTTAACAGAACCACTTGAGAAAATGAAAACCTGAAGGATGGACGTTAAAAGAAGGACCGAGACCTTGAAGCTAGCAACAAGAGAGCAAGAACATTTGAAGGCAAGAAGGATGGGCTTGATGATATTCTCATAGGTACGAAATCTATGTTCAAAACCAAGAATGAGGAGCTAAAAAAAGCCCACCTCAAAATTTAAGAGTTGGACAAATTGTTGGAGAGGTCTCTTGTGGAGAAGAGAGAAGCTAGACTAGACTATGAAGCTCAAATCTGTTAACTAAGGGACACTCTCAAGAATTTCAAAGATAAGTTATCTTATGAGGTCCTTCGGAAAGAGGAAGCTGAGAGGAACTGTCTCCGCCTCGAGTACCAGTTAGAGAGGCTAATAGGAGGATTGAAGGATCGAAAAACCAAGAAGGTGATGCAACTTACATGATCTTGAAGAATGACTGTGTATATTGGAGGGGGCTGTATAGAGAAGCTAGAGCGGCCCTAGACAAAGATCAACATGTCATTAAGAAGCTCTAAGACCTCTATGTTGAATGGAATGGCAAGTTTGTCAACTTGGCTAGATTTGCTAACCTCAACATACTGGAACTTCCAGAGAAACTCCAAGAAGCTGATTGGAGCATGTGACCAGAAAACACATCTCCCCAAGTTTTCAACTTTGTCAAGTTTTGCAAGCGAATGGTGAAAGAGCTTACCACCGATCTTGCTACGATCAAAAGGGTTGAGATGGAGATTAAGTTCACTAGTACTTAAATTTAAAACTTGTATTTGATGTTGAATTTGAATTAATGAAAGTTGTCATTTTGGGTTTCATTTATTGTTATTTTTATTCAAAAATCTTGCAAATAAAATGTCCTAACATTGTTGAAATAAATAACAAAGATAACTAAGAGATTTGCATAAAAATGCACCCATATATGCATCCACATGCATCCATGTCATTCTTCAAATAAAAGATCATTTTGCTGTCTTCTTCCACTTTCACACTGAGTCCTCAACATCAGTACAACACCAGAGCCGGAGTTCGACAAAAATGGCAGAACAAGAACAAGAGTTGGGAAAAGTTAGCTCAGAACTTGAGGACCTGCGAGGGAGCGTGGGTCAAATCATCGAGATGCTGCAAGTCATCAGAGCCAAGATGGACACGCAAACAAAAATCATTTCAGAGATCACTGGTCCAGTGCTTGAACCCTAACCTGCAAGGACAGCATTGTATACATTTCCTCCTTTTGGTCTAACTTATGGCTTCACACCTCAACCCGAAGTAGTCCCCGGTGTAATGCAGTCTATTCATTAGACGGTTCCTCTACCATTAAGCACCGAGGCTCACCATATGATCCATACATTTGCATCTACGACTGTTCATACACGTGTATAACCTTACTTCGAAGATCAACAACATGCTCCAGAAATGTCTAATGAAGAAGAAGAAATGCATGAAGATATAAAGGGTATTAAAGAGATTTTTCAGATTCTTGAGAAGAGAATGAGGGCAAGGGAAGGTGACCGAGTTTTTGGTGTTGCCAATAAGGAGATGTGCCTAGTATCTGGTCTTGTAATTCCTGCGAAATTCAAGACTCCTGGCTTTGATAGATACGAGGGCCATACATGTCCTAAGAGCCATCTTGTTATGTACTACCAGAAAATTGTTGCCTATGTTGAAGATGATAAGCTCATGATCCACTTCTTTCAAGACAACTTGAAGGGCGCCCCTCTAAGTGGTACCTAAGCCTTGATCAGAGTTGTATCTGGTGCTTCCAAGACTTGTATGATGCTTTCATAAAGCATTACAAATACAACATGGATATGGCTTCGGGCAAAAGAGAATTGTTGAATATGTCTAAAAAAGACAACGAGTCATTCAAAGAGTATGCACAACACTAAAGAGAGATGGTTTCTCAGGTTGAACCATCTTTGGCGGAAAAAGAATTAGCTGATTGGTTTATGGATACTGTAAAACCAATGTTCTATGAGAGGATGGTGGGTAGTATGTATGCAAGTTTTTTTGAATTGGCAGCTGTAGGCATTAAAGTTGATCCCGGTTTGAAGAATGGAAAGATGATCAGTGCTGCTAAAACTTCTAATAACAACAATGCTAAGAAGTTTCCCGGAAATTTTCAGAAAAAAAGGAAGGAGAGACGAATGTTGTGTCATCCAGTCCAAGAAGGAGTCAATCATGGAGAAAGCAACAACAATAATTCACTCAACAACAACTAGTATACCCCGTGCAGTATGTTCAACAACCATATGTGGCAACAATTGGGCCAAATTTCAACCAACAACAAATACCTGTTTATCAACCAGTTCATCAAACACCAATTTATCAACCCGCTCAGGTTGCTCCTGAATATTAACAAGCGTCTGTGGCCCCAGCATATTAGCAACCAAAAGCTCAAGCTCCTCGTCATAATGCACCGACTCAGAATAGAAGACAAGGTGTTAAACCTCCCTTCAGTCCAATTCCGATGACGTATAGTTAGTTATATCCTTCTCTATTTCAAAAGGGGTTAGTAGTCCCTAGACCTTTGGGTCCACCTTCTGATCCTTTGCCTCCATGGTATAACTCAAATGCTCATTGCCCTTTCCATGAGGGTGCACCTGGGCCTGATTTAGGAGGGTGTTACGCTTTGAAGCATATATTGTGAGAATTAGTGTAAAAGAAGATTCTTTCATTCAGAGACTTGGGGTCTAATGTCAAGAGTAATCATTTACCTGCACATGGAACTGTTAATGCGGTTGAAGAAGCATCTGACGGTATTGTGATCAAAGATGTTACAAATATCAAGACACATTTGTTAGCGTTCCATGCGAGACTGGTGGAAGTTGGTTTGGTTACTGCTTGTCATAAGGATTGTGAAGAATTTGTCATTCATCCAGAAGGATGTCAGATGGTACAAAAAGATGTACAAGACTTGATGAATCAGGGAGTGTTACAAGTTAGTAGCCTCATGAGAAGAGATGAAGTAGTTGTAATTGAGATAACCTATCGAAGAAAAGATATTTTTCAGTTGGTTAATCATCCATCATCCATGGTTATCTGTATGCGTAGTCCTTTCCCCTACGTAAGTACTAAAGGCAGTACCATGGAAATATGATATAACTGTCATTGACAAAGAGTCTGAAGAGGTTAGACAAGAGAAAAGTTTGAAGGTTGATGGTGCCGATGTCACAAACATCACAGGGAAGGGCCAAATGACTCGCAGTGGGAGAATTTACACTCCCCAGTTTAATGTGTGTGACCTCTCAAGTACCAACCAAAGAAACTACAGTTGCATCCCTTGTTAAGGAGAAAAATATGGTTCAATCCAATGAAGATGCTGAATTTTTGAAGATCGTTAAAAAGAGTGATTACAAAGTAGCTGATCAGCTGCCCCAGACGCCATAAAAAATTTCCATTTTGTCCTTGCTTATGTGTTTCCTAGCTCATATGAATGCATTATTGAAAGTGCTAGCGCAAGCCCATGTCACTCAAGATATAATGGTTGGCCAGTTTGATGGAGTGGTTAGCTTGCAACACCCTGAGTTTCAATGGTGGAGATAAGATTCATGTTCCTCCAACACTGTTGAATGTCATTTCCTCTCCATGGCCCTTCTCCATGTGGGGAATTGATATGATTAAGCCCAAAACTTCGAACGGACATCGTTTCATTCTGGTGGCTATTGATTACTTCACAAAGTGGGTTGAAGCGACATCGTATGCGAATGTGACCAAGCAAGTTGTTGTAACGTTTATCAAGAATCATATTATATGCCGATAATGGATCTAACTTGAATGATAATATGGTGGAATCTCTTTGCAAAGACTTCAAGATTTCACATCATAACTCTTCTCCCTACATACCCAAGATGAATGGGGTTGTTGAAGCTGCAAACAAGAATATCAACAGGATCATTCAGAAGATGGTTGTGACATATAAAGATTGGCATGAGATGCTCTCATTTGCTTTGCATGGGTACCGTACATCCATCCACACTTCAACAGGTGCAGCCCCTTTCTCTCTTGTTTATGGCATGGAAGTTGTGACCCCCGTGGAGGTTGAAATCTCGTCGTTGCGTATCCTGGTGGAAGCCAAGTTGACTAAATATGAATGATGTTAGACTAGATATGACCAGCTAAATTTGATTGAAGAGAAGAGGTTGAATGCCCTGTGTCATGGTCAGTTATATCAATAGAGAATGAATGAATCTCTTGATAAGAAGGTCAAGCCTCGTTTGTTCAGAGAAGGTGATATCGTGCTCAAGAAGATTCTATCTTTCAAATTTGATGCTAGGGGCAAATAGACTCCTAATTATGAAGGCCCGTATGTTGTAAAGAGAGCCTTTTCAGGCGGTGCTTTGATTCTTACAACTATGGATGGTGAATATTTCACGTGTCTTGTGAACACCGATGCAATCAAGAAATACTTCGCCTAAAAAAGAAAAAAGAACAACTCTCTAAGTTTAAAACCCGAAAGGACGGCTTAGGCAAAAATGAGCGTCTCGGTGGATTGAAAACCTGAAAGGGTGATCCAAGCAAAAGTTAGAGATATAAAACAGAAAAATTCATCCTGGTAGATAGAGTACCCCATCTTGGGGCAATCTAGGCAAAATAAGGGATTATGGGAAGTAACTGCATCCGACTGGTCATGACCTTTGAAGCAGTTTTGAGCAGTCATTTGGTTTTGATTTATCATTCTCAACCGAAGACAATCACTGTGGATTTTAAAGTTGGTAGAGAGAGTAGTGATCAATGTATTTAGCCCTTTTCCATGTAAATTACCATTTTCAAACTTTGTAAAGATCCATGGAGTCCCGCCATTTGTTGACTACCATTCTATTAAATAAAGTTGAGCTTTTATACAATTATCTTGTATTCTTATTCTTTTCTGTTTTAAAATTGAATTTTTATGATGATAATTTCGAAATAAATAAATCAATGAATAATCATTTTTCTCAAAAATAATAAAACATTTACTTTAAGAATAATCAATTTCAGCAAGGAATGTCAACAACAATCTAAGAACAGGTAAGTCTTGAAGTGAGAAGCATTTTTGGTCTTCCCCAAGCAGTTGGTTTAATGACTTTTTCCTCCCCAATAGTTTGTCGTACATCCCCAGCATGGTTGATAAGTTACTCCCCTAGCAACTTATCATCCCCAGTTAAGCCGATGATTGGTTCCCTTTGCAATTCATTTGTCCACGACTGAGATATTCATGTTTTTGCATTCCCCAGTTTCTGACTTAATGAATGAACCCTGGATATCTTGGAACCGTTATTTGGTCTCCAAATCCCCTTTGCATTTATGGGTGTTGTATAGCCGCGATAGCTTCTCCTCTGCGTGAGTTGGTAGATCCGGTTATCTTTGACTTGGAATGGGTTTATTTCGCAATCCCCAAGAAGAATCTGATGATTATTAAAGGGTTTGATGGTCTTTGATCTGTTCCGGCAGGTCACAGTATCTCCAACAGTTTTCCTGATTCCTCACTCAGAGTTTTACCTCCTGAATCCCCGGTGGAGTTTCGTCTTCTGATGGAAGTTCCCCCCATTCCTAGCAAGATTTGGTTCTGAGCAGTATTGGTAATGTCCCCTGCAAGGTTGTCTCCCATTTGATATGGTGTTGACTTAAAATTCCCTGCAATGTCGACTCGTTAGGATCCTTAGCAGATCCATCTTTATCCTTAGCATGTTTGGTTGATATTTTCAGCAGTGCTCTCTTCCCCCCGTGAAGTTTGCCATGTTTGGCGGGATGCATGTTCTTCGTATTTTTCCCCAGCCGGAGTTGAATTTATTCTGAGCTAGAGGATTTATTTTCACCCCTAGCAAATTCTCCAATAGTTGTTTCCATCTTGTTGAGATTAGCCGAGTGTTTAGTAGTGATGATTCAAATCTTCGTCATAAAACACAACATCAGCGTAATCACGATCATATCCATGCATATTCATGCATAAAACCCAACATCAGATATTTTACTATTCATTTTATCGCATTGATTTTTCTTCTGATCCCCTGTTTTGGTGATGTTATTTCCCCATGCATATTTGGTGTGTGTGTCCTCCTTTAGTTGTAGAGTGTTAGCCCCTTAAGCAGAAAGAGTTTATCCTTTCTCATTCCCCATTGAGTTATTTCCTCGTGGATAATTATCATTTTAGTGGCCTCCCTAGTGCTTTACCTGGGTGGAACCACTCCCATTGAGTTATGTCCTTATTGGGTTGAGTCTTTGTTTGACCGTTTCTTTCTAGTTCTTACCTAGATAGATCTTTTGGTCCTCCTCGAGTTTATTACCCAGTAACTGATAATATTCTTCTTGATGTTAAGTACTTTACCTGTACCCAGTAACCAGTAAAAGGTAATTTACTTCTTTATTTTTCTCCAGTGGATTCGTTCTCACGTTTCCCTAGCAAGTCTATCCTTGATATGTTTACCCTAACCGATGACATATATTCTTCCTGTTTTGTTTTCTACCCAGTAAGAAGGTAGTCGTAATCCATTTTATTCTCGAAAGAGTCTATCCTTGATATGTTCACTCTAACCAGTGACGAATTTTATCTTCTCTGCGGTCTTCTACCTAGTAACTGGTAGATGTAAATCCTATTTTCACCTCTGAGTCTATCCTAGATATGTTCACTTTAACCAGTGATGAATACTTTCTCTTCGGTCTTCTACCCAGTAATTGGTAGATGTAAATCCTATTTTTCCCCTCTGAGTCTATCCTTGATATGTTCACTTTAACCAGTGACAAATACTCTTTCTTTGGTGTTCTACCCAGTAACCCGTAGTTGTAATTACCATTTTTCCTCGGCAGTCTATCCTTGATATGTGCATCTTAACCGATGATAGATATTCTTCCTTTGAGTTTATCCTTGATATTTCACTTTAATCAGTGACAGATACTCTCTCTTTGGTCTTCTGCCCAGTAATAGGTAGTTGTAAATCCTATTTGGTTTCTTTTTCCCAGTAGGTCATTCTTACCCAGTAACTGATAGTGAAGGCACCTTTTTTTCCTCAATGAGTCATCCTTTATATGTTTACCCTAACCGGTAACGGATATCCATCTGTCCGAGTGTATTAGCTTCTTACCCAATAACCGGTAATAGATAATATATCTCTTTTACTCCCGTGTTGAAGTTTTTCTTCCCTAGTTGAGTTTAGTTTCGTATTTCTTAATGAAAACGAATGCCCTTTTGCGTGAGTATTTCAGCTTTATTCTGATATACGCATTTTCCATGTAGGTATTTCTTGTTGTATTGGTGTTATCCCAATATATGCAAATCTCCTTTTTCCCCGACCGAGTCCTTCCATTGATTTAGTCTCATGGAAGATCCCCTTGTGTCTCCCAGCACTTTTTCAAGTCGTAGCCTGGCATACACATGGCTTTTCCCCCCTAAAGACTCCGTCTCCCCAGTGAGCTTTTCCTTATGGAATGCATTGTGCTCCTGTGGACTTTCAGTTTCTCCAGATTCTTTTCCTTTGTGACAATATCTTCCTCACAAAGATTATTTTGCATTCATATCATATGCATCATGAGGTCTCTTAGGGACCAAAATTTGTTTCTTGATGTTGTTATTTAAGTCCATTCTACTGATTTGATACGAAGATTTTAACCTTCACATTCTCAGCTAGAATTTCCTTAAATAGGGGCAGCTGTAAGACCCCAATTTTGACCATAAGATCCTTCATGTTATCTCATAATTTGCATTGACTTTGGGATCACACCTTGACATTCTCCTTAACCCTCATTCATTGGGTTTGCATGGGGAGACATCACCAAGCACATTTGTTTGTATTATACTTTATTTTTCTTTGTTTACTAACCAAAATACCAAATATATGTCGAGTGTAGCTTTGTTTCTTTTTAGGTAGTGTGTGCATCCACCTGTGCCCTATCAAGCTCACAACTAGGGTTTGAGAACCTCATGGAAATAGATCAATCAAGGAAAGGTTCACAATGGTTCTAAACATCATATATGGATCCTCATGTTCATTATTTTTCATTTTGATCAAGAATTCATCAAGAGTTTGAAGCTTGTTTGTCTTGGAAACCCTAATTCATCTGGGTATCTTGTGTGACTTCCTCAATAAGTTTATTCAACAATTGGTCAAATATATCAAGGTATAATTCATTATACATAATATAAAGCATATATGATACTCCATGATCCCCAAAGATCAAGATAACTTCAAGTTTGCAAGTTGGTTCAAAGAGGTTGGCTAGAGAAAGTCAATGGTCAAAACTGGGGGTTGCCTAGACCCTATCTCCTACAATTATTTTCATATGAAAATGATTCCAAGATCAAAGTTACTCTTTATGACATTCCAAACAACTTTCATGTTGGTATCAAGATCTAGTTTTTTTTGGAAAGTCATTTTTTATGGTGAAAGATTATAGGTCATTTTGTTTGTACCCTAGTTAGAAGGTCAACTTACAAGGACCATAACTTGCTCAATTTGTATGATATTAAGGCCATCCAAGTTTCATGATTCATTTCAAGATATCTTCTCCAACTTTTATTCTTTGAGAAATGTCAAATTCAACATGCAAGGGTATGTGCCAAGAGGAAACATTATAGGTCATTTTGGACCATTACCATTGAACAAGCCATTTTCCTCAACTTATAAATTTAATAACTCCCTCATTCCAAATCCAAATGATGTCAAATTTGTGACCAAATTAAATAGGAAGGGAAGAGATACAACTTTAATGAAGAAACCATTCTCATTTGGAGCTCATAGCAAAACTTATTCAAGATGGAAGAAGTGGTCATTTGACTTTGTACTTAGAAAAATTTCAACCATGTTTGATTTCTCCAACTTCCACCTCAAAATTCGAAATGGAAAAGTGTTCAACATTAAAGTTGTTCCCCTTAATGTAACCTTTCCAAATCATCCAGGGTCACTTCATTTGGACAAGAATTGAGGGACTTGCACATGGTTCCTTTGTTGGGTTTGTTTTGGTAACTTTTACACTCAAATGATTAATTCTTTTTGCATGCTTCCATGTGATGACCTCAATATCAAATGTGCATGAATTGGAAGTGGATTGTATAATTGGTTGGGCCTAATTCAATGCCCATGCACCCATGCACAAGATTGCTAGTTTTGACATTTTTTGGATTGGTGTCAAAATGAATTATGTAGCCTATAAATACAAGAGCATTGGACTCCGAATTACACACACACATTGCCCAAGCCTTGCCAAGCTAACCCAGAACCCTACTCCATAAAATTCCTTGAAGATTTCTTTGAAGTTAAGTTTGAATTTCTCCTTTTGTTTTAAGATTCAAACTCCAAGGATTCATTGTCATATTCATCTCAATTGATCACTGCAGGCAAGAAGAGGAAGAACCAAGTGGATTCATATTGAGATCAAGCCAAATCACTACTACCCCAAGGTGAATTTTTAAAAACTTCAAGCCTTCGATTCTCTCTCAATTTTCCACCATTCTCTTTGTTTATTGGTTGTTTGAAGACTTACCAATGTAGGCAACAAGATTGAGTTGCTTTGAGGTAAAATTGAAGCAACTCAGATCGTGTACCTCAAAATTCAATTCCTCATATCTCTTAATATATTTTGAATTGGACAAAATTGAGGGCAGATTCGAGCTCTTGGGCTTTTTCTCTTTAAAATAGTGTCCTTATTTTTCATTTTCTTAATGGTTGAGGGTGGACCGGTCCGGTGAGGTCCATCGGAGAAGATGATCGGAGTTATGGCTCCGGTGGTGTGCTGGCATTGTCAAGACCATCTGATCATGAGGCCACATTCTAATCCTGATCATCCATTTTGATTACCATTGCTACATGCGTGTTGACTAGGGTGTTTGGTGGATAGCGTGTGTTGGCCATCAGATCTGCCACCTCAATTAATGAGGGAGATCTGATGGCCCTCGTTTTTTCTATTTTCGTTTTTATTTCTGATTTTATGTTTAGTCCATTTATTTTGTTTAATTCATAGAAATTTTATTTTTAATCCAAAAAATATGGGACTTTCACCAAAAATCTTTAAATATTTTCCTCTTTCATATTTTGAATTAAAATCATTTTTTGGATTAATTTTGATATTTTTCATGAATTAAATGTTTTTTTGACTTATTTTTAATTGTTTTAAAATACTTTTGACTTTCCAAAAATTATGATTTTTTTTGTCTAAGGTCATTTGACCTTGTTTGACCTAGGATAAATCCCTTGGCCATTTATTTGGTGTTTTAAAGGGATTTGAGATTTTGTTCATTTAAAATGCATTTAAATTCATTTTAAAATTGATTATTAATTGAATAATTGTTTAAAATTTGTGTTGAGCCATTTAATTGGTCTTGTGATGTTTAACTTTCTGTTTGGGTCTTGGTCATGATTGATTTGACTTTTGTTTGATCAATACCATTGGATTTAGGGGATTGATGAAATGTATATTTCATCTCCCAAAATGAATGGATGGTATTGATCAGATGAAAATTCCTCTCATGATCAATTTGGGTTTCTATTTCCACCTTCCCTCTGTCTAACCAACCCCTTACCTGTAATCTCTGACATTTTATTAGTTTTGATTTGAAAACTTCTTATCTTTGGGTTTTGTTTGTACTTTTCCCTTTTCCTTTGGAAACAATAAAAGCGCGGTGGCGACTCTGGTTTTATTGATGTTAAGTTTATCCATAGCTTGATGGTCATGAATTTACCGCTACACGTAGTTCATAGAACTGAGACGGAAAGAACTGAAAAAAGGTGTTTGCCTAAGCAACTAGGACTGACAAGGCAAACACAAATGAAAAGGGTATGACTAAAGTGATGAAAAATATAACTTGTACCAAAAGACAATGGTATTGTTGGAGTCCACATGGCAATGATATTTGAATCAAACAGCAAAGGTGGCATGCACCAATATATGGTGTGGTAAAAAGAAAGGGGTTTTGCCTAACATTAGGACTTTCAAGAGAACAAAAGGGATTGTTTGTCTAAACAACTAGGATTAACAAGACAAACAATATATCTTGAATCAAAGGTGGGTATTGTTTATTGACCCAAAGGTATCAATGAAATCCAAAGAAAAATGGTATTTGGTCCCAAGAAGCAGTATATCACTGAGAAGAAATAAGAATGGAGTTGCACGAGACTTGACATTCATTTGAATTGAACCACACTAAAGTCTATGAGCAAAGATGAATACTCTGAGAAACTGAGTCATTCGTCTTGTACCCAAAGATATTCAAAATGAAGATATGAATGCTCCTTCTCACCCATTCTTTACTACTTAAGGCTCATGGCATGTGATACTCATCATAACTGATAAGTTATTGAAGAAGACTCTCCTTGTTGCTCCTTTGAGTATTCAATATGTGTTGAATGGCGTTTGATGCTTGTGATCCAAGAATGTTCGCTAATTATATATCTAAATGAACATGATAAAAGCGCATTTCATTGAGGATGGTCTCAACATTCATGACATGTGATGATAAATTAGCCTCTTAGTAGGTTGTGATGATAAATATGTAATTGATTCATCTATCTCGTCATTTGTTAATCAACTCTCTTATCCAACGATTCATAGAGAAGAATTTGAGACATTATTTTGTCATTCCCTCAAAAGGAGGAGGTTTTATCAAATTACTGAATATTTAAGAGGTGCAAACAGGATGAAGAAGGGTTTAAAAAGTAGGGTGCCAAAGCAAAAACCCAAATCTGAGGCCCCAAAACACCAAAAGATGCTGGAAATGCACTAACTAATCTATTAGATTCAGGATCTAATAAATTAGATGGGTTCAAATTTCAAATCAGGCGCACCCTGCACAAAATAATTGATTAGGAGAAGGAATTAATCGATTAGGACATTGGAAAATAACACAATGGCTAGTTTCCAATGTTTAACTGCTGCATTTAATGATCTAATATATTAGAAGAAAGATATAATCAAGTAGAGAGACCCTATAAATAGGTATTATATCTTCATTCTTTTCATCTCATTCTACTTCTCTTGCTTGCATACTTAGGTGTTTTCTATAGAAAATTTTACTCTTCCTCTCTTCATCATCATCACCAATGGAACCTAAGAAAGCACACGCCACTGAAGGCTCATCCTCATACAACTTCAAAACCTTTTTAACCCAAGTGAAAGAAACAAAATTCAAAGGTTACTATGAAGAAAGACAAATCTTTGAGTCTCACTACTTGGATAAGAAAATCTTCAAAGATTACAACTTTGTCTAAGCCATAACTAAGGTCGGATTGAGGAAGTTTGTCTTTGAAGTACCCAAAGAAAGATATCTCACATTTATGAGTTTTTTCTATGCCAACATCAAATACGCAAATGGAATTATCAGTTATGAAGTGAAGAAACATTCAATCCAACTAAGTCTTTAAGAGTTCACACAAATTTTTAATCTTCCCTACAACGACTATAAGTATGATGAAACTGAATAAGGTAAAGATTTTAATTTTGATAATGCAGCTGATTCTTTTCTGACTGATCTAACCTCTATTTTTCCTACTCCCTCATTGTTATCTTAATACGCCTGGATATTTGAGTATCTTATTGTATGGCGAATCTTGTTCTTTAAAAAAAAAAGAGAAACTATACCCACCTAAACAAGTTTGAATTACCTCCAATTTGGTTTTTGGATAATAGAATTGAGAAAAATTGGGTTGATATAGTGACTCATCATATGACGGGGATCAAAAAGAAGAACACGCTTTTACCATACAATAAACTAGTCACGAAAATCTTAGTGCAAACTGGCTATGATATAGAGGAGGAGGATTCAAATATTGAACAATCAAGAATAGAAAAAAGCATCTTAAGTCATATAAGGTATAAAATTGAAAATGGGGAATTAATTTCACTACCTCCAAAAGCACCACCAAGAGCATAATAACAAGTACAAAATGTCGAGACATACCTCCTATCTCGTCTTCCAACACTATCCTCGACAACCTCCTCCAAAACCAACAAGAGATGATTAAGATGCAAAGGAGGACAAACTCAAGGATTTGTCGACTTACAAAGAAGCTCGTTGATGTTCAACTCATATCCCAAATCATTTCTAGCGATGATGATGAGGATGGAAATTAGTTAGTTATTAGTTGTCTTCTTGTTTTAAATGTATTATGCTTCATTTTTAAATTTCTCTATGTTATTTTGCATTCTTCTTTTGTACTAAGTATGCTTTTTCTCAATGAAAATGTTTTCCTTTTGATCAAATTCATTTTTTCCTTTCTTAGCAAAATATTTTTGAGTGTTTTATTTATGTGCTACATATTTACCTTTAATCTCTAGCATCTTTATACACCTTTTTGATTATGACCAAGAGAAGTATACTCTCAGCGGGAGTAGAGTATACTCTCTACTTATGTGAGAGGAAGTTTAACCACTCCAAAGTTCACCTATTTGTTTTCTTTTTTACCACCCCCCTAAGAGATGTGTTGTCATCATAAAAAAGAATGATGAATCCTCTGGATAACAAGATATAAGCCAATCGGTAACTTATTATGATTTAAGGATTACATGGATTTGATGCTTAAGATATGATTTTGATGATGATAGCACTTGAATTCAAGCAAATACTGAAGACAACTTAATCAGTAAAAAAATGTACAAGATGGTTATCCCTCCAAAACAAGCTAGACATCTATTTATGATTGCAACTAGTTTAAACCTTTAACTCTTAAATGATGGTAATCAAATTGGTAACATCTCAAGCCTCGTCAAGAAGACTTGAAGCTTTAGAGTGTAAAAGAGAGGAAGTGTAAAAGCTCACTTGTTGGTGTCTGTTTGAGTGATTAATATCTTGTAAAAATACAAGGACATTTTGAAGCTACGTGAAAAATACCTGAGCGCATCGCACGCTCAAAGATACAATAGAGTCACCATCTAAGTTTATTTATTCCAGAAGGAAAGGGAAAACATCGGTAAGACCTCGGGGAAGAGAAACGAGTAAGGAAGCCAGTTATGCAATGGGAAGGTATTAGCATCCCTCACATCCATTGTACTCAACGAGAACCATTTTGATTAATCTATGCTTGGATGGGTGTTACTATCTATGATTACTCGCAAAAGTAAAAGGTAAAAAGAAAGTAATAAACAAAGTGCTTGGTGAGGATTATGGTCCTCATGCCTATGTATCCTTATAGTGCAATAAGGAATTCGGAGCTCCATCGTTCATAGAACTAAAGGTGGGAGATAAAAGAAGTTATGATAAAGGTATGGTTTGAACCAAAGGATGATGTTATTTGAACCTATTGGGTAGGTATGTCTGAACCAACGAGGAAAGCTGGCATCAAGCCAAAAACAAAGGGTTTTGCGTATATAAGGACTTACAAGGAAAAGTGAAATAATTTGGGTTGTTTGTCTATACAAGACAAACATAAGGCTTTTGATTTAGAAGCATGCATTGGTTATTGGCCCAAAAGTATGTATGGAGTCCAAAGAAATAGTGTATTTTGTTCAAAGAAAAAATTATATCACTAGGGATGAATGAAGGTATTGAATGATGGATGATGAAAGATCTGGATGGTGACCTAGGGAAGAAGAATAATTAATGTGTTCGCCAAGGATTCGAACTCTTGTGTCTATTACTCTCATTGTTTAATGAGAAATTCAGAGCTCCGTAGTTCATAGAACTAAGACGGAAAGAACTTAAAAAATGTGTTTACCTAAGCAATTAGGATCGACAAGACAAACACAAATGAAAGGGTATGACTAAAGTGATGAAAAGTATAACTTGTACCAAAATACAATGGTATTGTTAGAATCCACGGGGTAATGATATTTGAATCAAAGAGAAACGGTGGCATGAACCAATATATGGTATGACGAAAAGAAAGGGGTTTTGCCTAACATTAGGACTTTAAAGAGAACAAAAGGGATTATTTGTCTAAACAACTAGGATTAACAAGACAAATAAGAGCTCATGATTCAAAGGTGGGTATTAGTTATTGACCCAAAGTTATCAAAGGAATCCAAAGAAAAATGGTATTTGGTCCCAAGAAGCAGTATATGACTGGGAAGAAATGAGAACAGAGTTGTACAAGACTTGACAGTCATTTGACTTGAACCACACTAAAGTCTATGAGTAAAGATGAATTCTATGAGCATCTGAGTCGTTCGTTCCGTGCCTAAAGATATTCAGAATGAGGATAGGAATTCTCCCTCTCACCCCTTCTTTACTACTTAAGGCTCATGGCATGTGATACTCATCATAACTGGCAAGTTGTTGAAGAAGACTCTCCTTGTTACTCCTTATAATTAAGTGTTGCTTATGAATAAAAAGACTTGACAATCATTTGATTCAATTTATACTAAAGTCTATGAATATATATAAATACTCTGAACAACTGGGTCATTCATCTCGTACCCAAAGATATTCATAATGAGGATATGAATGATCCCTCTCATCCCCTCTCTAATGCGTATGGCTCATGGCACACAACTTGAATTATGATTTACAAGTGTTGATACACCTTTATTGTGCTTGAATAGTAGTCCATTTTATCTGCAATGTGAATGCCTTGTACTGACTTGAAGTCTTGAACTTGATCTTGAGTCTTCAGCTTCTAAGATCCAATACAACTTTAACACAATAGACTTGCCATATCAAGTGATCAAGGATCTTTTGATCACTTGAGCAAGCTTGGGGAATTAGCACAGATCAAAAGATTTGGTTGATCAAAGTAAACTTTGATCAACTTAATCAGTGGGAATGAAGAATAACAGTTAAATCATTTGCAAAAGAACCTAATGAATTAATCAGTTAATTACATGCTAATTGATTCTAAACAAGCCCTATAACTAAGGGGACATGTATAACAAGAGGTTTCTAAACCCTAGGGGTAAAAGAGTTAATATTCGATAGATTAATCAAATTGGAATTAATTCTAAATCCTAATATTTCAAAATTAATCAAAATCTAGTTAAATCCTAATTAATTCCGAATTAATATCTAATTAAAATGCTAATGATATGATTATTTTCATGATTAAAAAATATTAAGCTAAAACTAATCAATCATAATATCAATTCTAAAAATTAAATCTCATGCAAAAATGTAAAATCAGAAATCAAATCATGCCAAAAATCAATTAAAAAACAATTAAAACAAAAAGAAAATGAAATTAAAGGAAAATAATGAAAACATGGGGTCTATTGTGTGGATCAGGGTGCCAGAAGCAACAACTAGGCCCAAGGAACGAGCTGGCCCAATCCAGATATGCAGGGGATAGGGAAATTTGAGTTCAGATGAGAAAAGTCACGTGAAACACATTCTTCATGTTTTACACGTGCTCTGAAAATTTAAAATGAGCTTCATCTTCATTCTCTTCCCTCCACCGCATCGGAGCTTACCACCGGCGGCGGTGGAGCCACCATACAAGAAATCACTTATAACAAAACAATATAAATTCTATGCTCAGTTCAAATCCATAAAAGAATTCACCTAATTCCTCGTAAAAATTCTAGATCGAAGAAAAAGATGCAAGAACCCTAAATCCAAGAACAAAAACTAAATGATGGATGTGTGGAATCAAAGCCCTAGACGTTAGGGCTTTGATTCATATCAACAAGCTCTACATTATGGTAACTTGTTCGAGTCAAATTGATGAAGATGAAAGGAAGTAATCACCGGAGCAGGTGCCAGAAATTCCAGGTAAACTCCTCTGAAACCTTCAAATCTTCTTCTCCTTGCTTCTTCTTCTTCTTCTTCTTCTTCTTACAATTCTTCCTATATGGATCTTCTTCTTCTGAACCTTACTTTGAATCGTGTGAGTGCAATGTGGATTAGAGAGAGGAAATTTGAGTTCTGAATGAGAGAATGAGAGTGTGAAGAATCGAGTTCAATGGAAGAATGATTGAGAGCCATGAATAAGTGAAGATGAAAGCAATTTATAAAAGAGGAATTAACTCTCTCTATTAGCTCTGTTAGATCAATGAAATGGAAATTGGTTGAGATTTAATCACATTGTCAAATAGTTAGTTATGTTAGTTATATTATGAAAATCAGTTAGAGGAAGGTGTTAACTGAATTTGAGTTTTAACTGTAACAGAGTTTTCTGTTAAAATGTTAACTAAATCGAGTTAAATTCATTTTCTGTTAATGTGAAAAAAGATGGATATATGCAGGCTAATTAGTTAGTCGGTGATGTTAATTAATCAGATGGAAATATTAAATTCAATTAAGTGTTAACTTGGTGAAGAATAATGAGAGTTTAGTCTGAAATGAGTTGATTTGCTTGTGTTTGGATGATATGCTACTGATGTTGAGATGTACTGCAGTGTGGTGGATTTGCTGCCATGTTGAATGTGGAATGTATTATTGCAGGATGTGGATTGGTGTCATGTTGATAATATACCAAGGTTGAAAGGTCAAAAATCAAGCCAACAATCTTTTCCTTAAGAAATATAGTAAATAACCATGAAGGAGAAGAAGAATTATTGGCTTGATGTTTGGATTGGTGTCATGTTGAAGAAGAATTATTGGATTGGTGTCATGTTGATAATATACCAAGGTTGCAAGGTCAAACATCAAGTCAACTTAAAAAAAATGAAATTTTGATATTTTATTTTGTAAAGAACATTGTTTATGCTAATTTATGAATAAATGACCATTATTTGAATGAAAAGGCCATGATTGAATGTGAAAAAAGTTTGATTTGTAAATGAATTTTACCTAAAAACCAAGTTTGAAACATGACATTAGAACACTTGAACCATAAAGATCATGAATGCACCACATGAACTAAATGTAAAACAAGTAGATGAATTAAGAGTTAATGGACTACGATGCACCATGAATCACAATGGAACAATGAAAAACAATGGACCATAAGATCAAGAAACCATGCATTTATGAATCATGAACCAATGGCCATGGACTTATGAACTTGAAAGCATCATAGGCTTGGAATTAATGGATTAGGAATGGTCAAATGGAATGCATATGTATGGATGCTTGAACAAAGCCTTGGGTCAAATGAAATACCAAGTTTGTAGACATGTAAACCAAATGACAAACTTGATGAATGATTTCCATCCACAAAGCAAATTCGATGATTGATGATGTATGACATGATGGTCAAGAATCTCTTCCCAATGAATTAGGGTTTCAGTCAATCCCAAGGTCAAACATCAAGCCAACAAGGCACACAAGTGCCAAGGCTCCCCGATTAGGGTTTCAAGATTCCAACCAAGCATAAAAGCTCCACAATCACATCTTCCTAACACATGGGCCCAGAATTAGGGTTTGGTGATCAAGTCAAAGCTCAAAAGGTCAATCACAAGATCCAATAGTACCAAAGTTAAGAATTAGGATTTTGATGCACAAATGAATACCATGACGTGACCTCCATGAACTAAGGTCCCAAAGATCAAGAAATTAGGATTTTACCCCATTGTTTCCATATGATGAGAAATACCAAAAACCTAGGGCTTGATCTGTTGAATTGTAATTCCTTATGTCGAAGCAGGTTGCTCGACAGAAGCAAGGAAATGTCAAACCACCTAGTGTGTTGAGTTATGTTAGTGTGTCGAAGTGTTGAAGCATGTTGCTTCACACATGATTTCGACTTAGGCCTATTTTAGAAGTGTTAGCTATTTTGGGCTTTGGCTTGGGGTCCAGCTAACCTAAATCTATAAATAGATGGAGTAACCCTTATTCTTGTAATGAAGTGAATAAAGTATTCATAACATTGTAATTCACAGTATTTTGCCGTTGCAAAGTGAATAATAAGTTTTCTAAAGTTTGTGGGCAGAGAGAAACTCAACAAAAATTTAATTCTTCTTCTCCTTCATGGTTCTTTACTATCTTTCTTTCTCCATTTTTCTTCTCTTTTCATTGTTATTATGTGGGTGATAACAATCTTGTTCATCAAGATTGATTGAAATTCTCCATAGGTTTTGATGGATTTACAAAATCTGGTATCAAGAGCTCTGGTTGTAATGATTCGTGGGAAGAAAATCACCATGGCAACGAATCATCGAATCGGGCATTTTCCAGCAAATCTTCTGATTCTCAAGAACAACAATTATGAGAATTGGTGCAAACATATAAAGGTTATGTTCTGTTATCAAGATCCTTGGGATCTTGTGAAGGAATGAGTAGCAACACTTGCAGGAAACGCGACAGATCAAGAAAAGGTTGCACATAAAGAATTGAAGAAGAAATATTATAAAGCTCTCTTTATAATCCATCAATATGTTGATGTAGATAACTTTGAAAAGGTTAGTGGTGCAGAGTCAGCAAAATAAGCATGGGAAATTCTAGAGAAATCGTTTGGAGGCACGGAGAAGGTAAAAGAGGTGAGGTTACAAACTCACAAAAGAACATATGAATTGCTTCAGATGGAAGACAATGAAAGCATAACTGATTTCTTCACCAAGGTTACAAAACTAGTGAATCAAATGAAGGTATGTGGAGAAGTGTTGACATTGTAGCGGGGTCTTCGTTACTTTTAGGTTTATTGACTAAACCAAAAGTCAACATACAATTGGAGTCGCCACCGCAATTTTATTTGTCCAAAGGAAAGGCAAAAGGCGAACAAAAGCCAAGTAAGAAGTTTTTCAAATCAAAAACTAATAAAAATTTCAGAGATCTAGGTAAGGGGGTTGGTTATGAAATGGGAAGGTTTTACGCACCTAAAACATCCTTAGTACTCTAAGGGAACCCTTTTTGCTAATATGTGTTGTAGGTTGGTATTTGTGAAAAGATTTGTGGAAAATATTGGAGGGATGAGAATAGAATAGATTATATTTACAAATTTTGTTGTTTGAATGGATGAACCCATTGCCTATGTACCATCACAAAGGAAGATCAAAACCTCGTAGTTCGGGGTAATAATCTCAAAGATTGGTGAACCGATTTTAATCAAAAGCCTTAAGGTCTTTTGTTATCAAAGGGAGAAAACTCAACCTAAACCAACAATCCACCATGTGAGGAAGGCTTTAGCATACTAGTGAGGGGTTAACCCTACAATAAGCATGGAAGACTTATAATCCAATCACTAAGGATGAGGTGAGATTTACATCAACCACTATGATAACTCAAACCTATGGCTAATGTTTTTGAAAAGTTTTAACAAGTGGCCATTGAAACCACAAAAACAACTTGAAGTGAGTTATATTTACAAGTTAGATTTATTTACAAAATGAAGTCAGAGTTGGATTAAGATTTATTCACAATGAGTATTGATCAAAATGGTTTTGAAAATTCAAAGGCTTAAGGCCTAGGTTTCTAATTTGAAATAAAGTCAAAGTTTGAAGAAAAAGATTTTTGGCTTGGTTAGAGTTGGGAGAAGAAGAGAAGGGCTAGTCCTAAAGCAAACAAAGATAAGAGAGGAAAGATAAACCCTTGGAGTTCCTTTTCTTAGAATCATAGAGATGATTCAAGATGCTCCTTTCCTTTGGACTTAACAAACAAACAAGCAAACAAACAATTTGAATTCAAGCTCCTAGGATCTCCATTTGACTTGGCTCTTAACTTGGCTACTCATGACAATGATCTTCTTTTCACAATTTCAAGGTGGGATCCCTATCACACAAAAGCAAACATCAAAAAATTCACAACACAATAAGGGGAATGGACAAAGAATAAGTTGGAGAAGAAGTCCTTTGAGATCAACTTTGAATCTTAGCATTCTAAAGGCATGAGGCCTAGTTGCTCTTCAACCAATTTAGCATTCTAAAGGCATGAGACCTAGTTGCTCTTGAACTCCTTTTAAGCATAGGTAAGTCCTAATTCTAAGTCCTTTCTCCTTTTGCATTTGGTTCACACAAAACAAACACAAAGCAAACACAAGATATCAATATATTTATATACAATAATGGGCTTAAATGAGCAAAAGAAAAATGACATAAACATAAAATATGTGCTCAAGTGAGCAAAGTGAAAATCAATATGAATAATGAGCAAGAAATAAATGACATTAAAAATAAATGACAAGAAATTAAATGCTCAAATTAAAGTTAGTAGTTAGTAAAGTTATGTTAGCTTGTCATAAGTCAATGTATGGCTATGTTAAGCAATCGTAAGTGGACTAATGTAGTAGTCACACCTATCTGAGGTTGGTCAATAAAAATATAGGCAAAGAAACATAAGTTAGAGATCATGACTAGTAAGCCAAGCTCCATAAACTTGTCATGCCAAAACAAAATGGGAAGGGCCTTGTATTGATTTTAGGTTATTTGCTTGACCAAGAAGCAACCTATCTTGGACACAAAACAACTCACTTGATCATGGATCAAGTTGAGTTTGGTTTGGATCAAAGAAGGTTAAACTTCTCATTTGTCAAAACCAACCATAAGACTTTAACTCATTGGCCATTGATGGAAAGAAAGGGATGAAGATGAACGGGAGGGGAAAATAAGACCATAACCAAATCCAATTGATCAAATGTGAATCAAATCAACATCAACCAACACCAAACAGAAAAGAAATAAAGATAACAAGTCAAAGAGTCAATGGTATTTTTTTGGGTATTTTTTGAATTAAAATAAAATGCAAATAAAAAATAAACAAATAAGGTCAAACCTCAAATTTAATTCAAAACAACTTCAACAAGTCCAATTAAATTCCCATAGGTTCAATATAGTCAAACAAGCTTTGACTAATTTTCTCACAAATTTTTGAAACCAAAAAGTATTTAAAAATAATTAAAAACAATTAAAAACAATTTAAAAAATAGCATACTATGAATTAAAATCTCAAATAATCTCAAATCAAATAAGAAATTGATGATACTATTTTTCATTGACTTATCATGATCCATAGATGCTATGAAAATATTTTTGGATTTTTTAAAAGTCAAAAAGTGTTTTAAAATGAATTAAAACCATTAAAAATCAAATAATCCATAAAAAATATCAAATGAAGTCACAAAAATAATTAAAAAACAAAATATGAAACTAGATTTTTCAAGAATTTTTTTGGAGTTGGTCTCATATTTTTATGACTTCAAATGATTTTTTTATGAATTTTTGAAAATCAAATGAATTAACTGAAAATAAAAGAAAATAGAATAAATGGAAAAAACCACAGCCATGTGATGGAGCTCATTAATTGACGTGGCATCAAGGGACGGTCCAGATATGAGGGCGCACGATGCATCCAGGTCAAACACGCTATAACATGTATTAAAATAAGTAAACACAATAGATGCACACGATTAGATCCTGAACACAAGATCCAAAGGCCATAAAGGTGCACACTTGGTGATGGTGGTGGAAACCACCATATTCTCCAGCGAGACAACCACTTCCGGCCACCAGTTGCAGAGAAAAAAGTTTTAATGAAAATGGAAAACAAGGACATGGAAATGAAGCTCGTGTGATGGAGATCATCATCGTACCATTGGATCTTCCTCACTCTTCCTATATTGAGAGAAACGTGAAGAAGAAGATCATGGTGTTCAAACTGTAAGCTCATGAAATGATGAATTGAAAGCACCAATGGCTTGCCTCAAGTGTGAGGACTTCAGAAAACCACACAAACACAAGAATGCTACATTGAATTAAGAGTTCTAGATCCAAAAAGTTTGAATGTATACCTCTGAATTGAAGCACTTATGGCCATGAATCCTCCAAGTTCCTTGCTCCTCTTTGATCTATGGATGTAGGGGAAGTGAAAGGCTAAGGAATTAGGCTTTGAAGCTCAGCTAATGATGCTGAATTTCAAGTTCGAAAGTGTGAATTTTTTTGAACAATTCCTTTGGTATGGCTATGGTTTCAATGCTGCAACAATTCAGATCTCCAAAAGGTTCCCAAATGAATGAGAGGAAGTGGTTATTTATAGCTGAAGGTATCAGATCACACGCTTCTTTCATGTGCATGGCAAATTGAAATTTGGATGCATGGGCCTGTGTATGCGTGTTAAAGGCCCAATGATGATTGAAGAAGTTTGATGAGCTCACATGAAGAGCATTTGGTCATGCACTTTGGAGGGAACTAGCTTGCACATTCAAATTTCATCATGAAATACCAAAATGCACATAAATGGAAATGAATTTGAAACTCCCAAATGGTAGATACAAATGAGTAATATGAGTAATGGTTGGAAAGCCCTTGAAATAAGGAAAAAAAGTTATGTTGGGAAAAAATTAATTTGGCATTTGGAAATTGATGAAAACTGGCTGTGAAAATTCAGGTACAAAACATATTCAAGTCATTTTGATAAAGTTCACCAAAAACAAGCTTAATCAAACCCCTCTGTCCTCATGATACAAGCTTTAAATGGAAAAACCTCCAACATAAAAGTTGTATATACTTTCAAGATAGTCAATATAAACTCAAATTTTGCATCATTTGGATTTTCTATAACAAAGGTATGGGGATTTGAAGTTGGGTACTTTTTCAAACTCAATGAATTAGGTCCAAGATGACCTATAATGTTTTGTATTATCACATATATTTAGTTTAGGATTATGAAATTTTGTCCAACATAACATTTGAAATATACATCTCAATATTTCTAATGCATTTGGTCTTACCTCAAAATCATAAAAATTAAGGAAGTTATGCCCTTGGTAAGTTGACCCAAAATTAGGGTTTCAGTAAAAATGACCTATAATGTTTTGAAATGAATGATGCCCTTCCAAGTTTCAAATGGATTTTTGATGAACATGAAAGTTGTTCATATGGTTCTTATGAACATTTGTTATCTTGGGGTAATCTTCATTTGACAAACACATTAAACGTTATATCTCAGTGATCCTTAGTTTAGTCAGATGACTTGATTGGTCAACATTTCAAGGCCAAACTTCCAATCTTGATGAATAAATGAATGAGGATCCTCAAATAGGCTAAAATATGCATAAAATGATGAATGAAAGAGCTTCCCTTAATTAAATTTGATCAGAGGTTGAGGTTGCTTCATGGGCAAGGCACAGTCAAAGTACAACGAAATTAGGGTTTCCTTGGGAAACAATCCTCAAGCCTTTTGGGTTATCTTGATCAAATTGGCAAATTGAGATACTTGGGAGACATATATGATGATTATGAGCTTTGTGGACCATTTTCATGCTTTTTCTCTTCTTCATCTAGCCACTTCATTGGGCTTAGGAGCTTCCTATGAGCATTGGGGCATATGATCACTTGAGCTTCAAATCACAAAGAGTTAGTGACATATTTTTATGATTTTGGTTAGTAATCAAATAAGAAAAGCAATAATATACAATACAACCATGCTTGGTGGTCTCAAAACACTCAAACAAATCCCAAACCTAGGGTTAAGGAGCCAAACATGCTATGATCCTTGAGGCAATGCACTTGTGCAATAACATGATGCCATGAGGGATCTTAGGGTCAAAATTAGGGCCCTACAGACATCAACATCTGTTATTAGAAAGATGTTTAGGTCCTTGGCTCCAAAGTTCGACCACGTGGTAGTAGCCATAAAAGAGTCGAAAAATTTGTCAAAACTGACAAAGGAAGAGCTTCAAGGGATGCTTGAATCTCATGAACAAAGAATGGATGAAAGAACTGTAGGAAAGTCGAAGAGTGATATGGCTTTGCATGCACAATCAGCAAAAGAAAGGAAAGGCAAAGGAAGTTGGAATGGCAACAAAGGAAAATGAGGATACAACAATTCGACTAGTCGAAATCAGCAAGAAGGAAACTGGTCGAATCAGAGAAAAACCTGGAACCAAGGCAACTAAAGAGGTGGTGTTGCAGGTAGAGGAAGATGTGGTGGTCAAAAGTCAGACAATAGTCACATTCAGTGTTACATTGTCAGAAGTATGGTCATTATTCTAGTGATTGTCTAGAAAAGCAGAAGAATCAAGAAACTTATGCAAAGCTGGCGAAACATGAAGAAGAAGAGACATTATTGATGGTCACAACGAGAGATGAAGAGAGATTTAAGGACCAATGGTACTTTGACTCAGGATGCTCATAACACATGTCTGGAAGGAAAGATCGATTTATCAACATAAAGCCCTCAATGAAGAACATGATGAAATTTGCAAATGATAACACTTTAGTAGCTGAAGGTGTTGGTGATGTTCTGATTATGGGGAAAGATGGCAAGAGGTCAGTAAGTTCAGATGTGTTATACATACCAGGCATGAAGAGCAATTTGCTCAACATATGACAGTTAATCGAAAAGAACTACATAGTGTCGATCAAAGACAGATGATGAGAGTTCTCAACTCAAATGGAAGGTTGACCTTGAAGGCTCCAATGTCTCAAAACAGAACCTTCAAGATTGAACTAAATGTGATAGAGCATAAGTGCCTTGCAACAGCATCCAATAGAGATGAATGGATATGGCATTACAGACTTGGCAATCTCAATTTCAAAGACATCAAATATTTGAAGAGAAGAAACATGGTTTCCGGATTACTAGAAATCGACATTCCAAATGAAGTGTATGAAGAATGTGTGCAAGAGAATCAACATAAGAATAACTCCAGTAAGGATGCAGGAAGCATGTCGAAGGCAATTCTTAAAGTCATATACTCTGATGTATGTAGTCCTCTCCAAGTGGATTCAATTGGAGGTAACAAATACTTGGTTATATTCGTAGATGATTTCATTCGAAAACTATGGTCTTGCCTGATCAAGAAGAAAAGTGAAGTGATTGAGGTAGTTGCCAAGTTTAAATCTATGGTCGAAAGACAGAGCGGTCGAAAGATCAAGATTTTGAGTACTGACGGTGGTGGAGAATATGTGTCAAAATACTTCGATGCATTATGTGTGAAAGAAAGGATTGTGCATGAGGTGGTGCCATCCTACATCCACGATAGAATGGAGTCGTAGAAAGGAAGAGTAGAACCATCATGAATATAGTTAGAAATATGTTGAAAGGCAAGCATCTACCCATAGAATTATGGGGAGAAGTTATGTCGACTGCGACATATATCCTGAATGGATGTCCAATGAAGAAGCTAGAAGGAATCACGCCAGAAGAATGTCGGTCTGGTGTCAAGCCTAGCTTAAGTCATATGAAGTTATTTGGATCTATAGCACATAGACATGTTCCAGATCAATTAAGAAGAAAACTTGATGACAAGTCGAGTCAGATGATCCTGATAGGATATCATTCGACTAGAGGATACAAGTTGTTCGACCTAGTGAGCAAGCAAGTGGGGATCAACAATGATGTGATCATATATGAGCTTAAGGAGTGGGATTGGATTGAGAATGTCGAGAAAAATTCAGTGAGAATCTTTTGTGATGAACCAGCTAGTGAAGTCGAAAGTAAAGTTCGACAGGAAGAAGTAAGAGGTGAAGCGGGACCAATCAGACCTCAAAGAATAAGACACATGCATGAAAGGTTACAAGAAAGTGTGATTACATAAGATGATATGGTCAATGAAGAAGGTGAGTAGGTACATTATGCTATCTACGTAGACGTCGAACCAGTCAATGCAGCTGATGCATTGAAAGATTCGAAGTGGATGAAAGTAATGGATAAAGAGTCGAAGTCAATCGAAGTCAACAAAACTTGGTCACATGTCGAATTGCCCCAAGACAAGAAGGCAATCGATGTGAAGTGGGTATACAAGGGGAAGTTGAATCCCAAAGAAGAAGTGACTCGACACAAGGCGAGACTTGTGGCAAAAGGATTTCTTCAGAAAGAAGGAATCGACTTCGATGAAGTTTTTACACCTGTTGCTAGGATCGAAACAATTAGATTGGTTGTTGGTCTAGCAAACATGAACAACTAGAAGATGTGTCAGATGGATGTGAAATATGCATTCCTGAATGGCCCCTTAGAAGAAGAAGTTTATGTTGCACAACCTACTGGGTTTGTGAAACAAGGCGAAGAAAGAAAAGTGTGCAAGCTGCATAAAGACCTATACAGACTTAAACAAGCTCCAAGAGCTTGGAACAAGAAGGTAGATGGATTTATAAGGGAAAAGGAATTTTTGAAATGCAATTCTGAACATGGAGTATATATAAGAAGAAGCAAGAGTGGATTGCTTATAATATGCCTCTATGTCGATGACCTGTTGATAACAGGTAGTTGCAAGAAGGAGATCGAAGACTTCAAAGGTGATCTCAACAAGGAATTTGAAATGTTAGATCTGGGTGACATTTCATACTTCCTTTGCATCGAATTCTACAAGAGTGGTAGAGGTTTGATGATGCATCAAAGAAGGTATGTAGGAGAAATACTCAAGAGAGTTGAGATACAAGATTGCAACCTAACTTCGACTCCAGTTGAGCCCAAATTACAACTGTCGAAAGATTCAGATGAAGATGATGTCGACCCAACCCAATATAGAAGACTTATTGGGTCACTTCGATACGTTTGTCACAGAAGGCCTGACTTAGAATACATTGTAGGTATGGTGAGTAGATTCACGCAGAAGCCAAAGGTATCACATCTTGCAGCGGCGAAGAGGATACTAAGATATCCGAAAGGAATTCTCGACTATGGCATTTTGTTTTTTGCAGCTGATGAAGGGAAATAATGCAAATTAGTGGGATAAACCGACTCAAGTTGGTGTAATGATACTGAGGATTGAAAATCAATAGTTGGCTATGTGTTTATGCTAGGTGGTGCACCGGCTGCTTGGAGTTTGAGAAAAGAGCCAGTAGTGGCATTATCATCGTGCGGAGCAGAATACATAGTTGCTTCTCTTTGTGCATGTCAAGCAACATGGATAATGAATCAAGTCGAAAAGATAACAGCAAAGAGTCACGAAGAAATTACCATGAAGATCGACAACATGCTAGCTATCAATCTGGAAAAGAATCCGATAGCACATGGTCAAAGCAAGCACATCGAAATGAGGTTGCATTATCTTCGAGAGTAGGTAGCAGATGGGAAGATGAATGTGGAACACTGTAGAACTGAGAATCAGATTGCGTACATCATGACGAAGGGAGTACAAGTCGAAGTGTTCAGAAGACTAAGAGTTATGATGAATGTAGATAGCTTAGACACAATGAATTAGGTGGTGTGTTGAATTGTAATTCCTTGTGCCAAAGCAGGTTGCTCAACAGAAGCAAGGAAGTGTTGAACCACCTAGTATGTTGAGTTATGTTAGTGTGTCGAAGTGTCGAAGCATGTTACTTCATACAGGATTTCGACTTAGGCCTATTTTAGTAGTGTTAGCTATTTTAGGCTTTTATAGTTTTGGGCTTTGGCTTGGGGTCCAAGTTAGACTAAATTTATAAATAGAGGGAGTAACCCTTATTCTTGTAATGAAGTGAATAGAGTATTTATAACATTGTAATTTACAGTATTTTACAGTTGTAAAGTGAATAAGAAGTTTTCCACAATTTACGGGCAGAGAGAAACTCTGCAAAAATTTAATTCTCCTTCTCCTTCATGGTTCTTCACTTTCTTTCTTTCTCTATTGTTCTTATCTTTTCATTGTTATTGTGTGGGTGATAACAATCTTATTCATTAAGATTGATTGAAATTCTCCATACGTTTTGGTGGATTTTCAACATGATCTACAAGAAAACCCTAGCTTTTGTTACCACAAACTTTGAATCTATGATGATTATTAGAAAGTACTAAAATGAATGAATGATGTACATGAATGAGGCATGAATAAGTGCAGATGAATCTCAAGCCAAAGATTAGATGAAAAGTGAAAATGGGAGGACAAATTTTGGGGTATGACACATTTCAGAAAATATTATGGCTAAAATCACACACAACTAAAACATTGAGAAATATCTCATTTTTCAATTAAAAGCACAATAAATTTTTTATAGAGCCTAGCTAGTTGAGTTTTGAAGTGTATAATTGATTAGGAGACTTTTTGTAATAGTCTAATCAATTCGATTATATACCTAATCAATTAGATTATGTATAATAGAGTCTACAATCGATTATGACAATCTCTTAAAGAATGATAACATATCTATAACTAAGCCTTCCATTTTGGGCATCCATAATTGATTATTGGCACTACCTAATCGACTAACTTAATCAATTCATTTATTTAGCCCATGGATTGTTTCCAAATTTATACCATTTTTTGTCCTATAAATAGAGAGTTTCTCTATTATTTTAGTTCATCTAGAAAATGTGAAAAGAAGTCACTTTTTATTTCTCTAATCACCTCTCTAAATCATTCTTATTTTCCTCACATATTTTACCCATAATGCTTTGAGAGTGTTCGTGAGTCTCAGTGAGGATATTGTTTTAGGTGAGGGCATTATTTTATATTTACCAAGACTAGATTTTTTTGCTGAGTAAATAATTCTTCCTTGTGAAGTTATTATTTTGGTTAGGATCTAAACCACTTAAAAATCTCTTATTTGCATTTGGGGGATTAGTCCCAGTCTCAGTTTGGTTTATGAGCTCCGCTTGAGAAAAATATTTATTTTGGGTTCGTGAAAATCAACCAGTGAAAAATCTTCACAACGATTCTTGAGCTTGGCCTGGTTAAAAGATATATCCGTTCAAGATAAGCATGGAGTAAAATCTCACTCAAATTATGAGTTCAACACGTGTAAAAGCTCAATAGGTTCGAGATCAACCCGGTAAAAATCTCGCTTTGGTTCGTGGTCACCTTGTGGAAGACCCTAGTTTGGTTCGGAGGATATCCAACACAAAAATCCATCTTGGTTTGAGATCAACCTATTCAAAACCTTTGTTTGGTGAGAATAACAACCGCTTCAAGCCTGTTTGGGGTTTGGTGAGAAGACTAACCGCTTCAAGCATGTTCGCTGTTTGGTTTGGAGATTAACCGCTTTAAGCCTAATTCTTTATTTGGTTAGAAGTTAACCTGAAACTTTAGTTCCTTGTATAAGGGGGTTTGTGGGCTTAACCTTCTAAGTTACCTCAATCAATAGTATATAATCTCAAGATCAATTCTTGAGGAAATGATCAGGTCACTTCATTAGACCGAACCTCTATAAATCTCTGGTGTCATCTCTCTTCTCTTATCTCTTTTATTTTCTACTTAATTTTTTTACTCTGAGTTTTCGCTTCTTATTTAATAAAATGCTTTCAAACTCTGATTTCAAAAAAGATTTTGTATAAAATCAATAATTTTCAAACCTTCACAATTCACTCCCCACCCCCTCTTATGTATGGAGTCACATGTCCAATAGGACACTCTTGAGATGATCCATGTAGTTTCTCCCAAGATCTAACAAGAGATAATGAACTCAAAAATCCAGGAAGTATGGATACCAAATGAATATGAGAGACATCCTCATAGATGATACTCAACCATTAGAATACTTGGAGGTTATGTTAGAAATTTTTTATTTAACAACTATCTAAGAACTAAGAGTTGGTAATAGAAATTTGATCCAATTTTCAATTCAAAAGATAGTAGTGCTTTTATTGAATTTCATGAAAAATATAGAAAGGAGGAGATCAGCAAGAAACTCAAGGAGTTGATCCAGTTACTCAAGAAAGAAGAAGAAATATCAAATATACACAAAATATCTTCATCTTCCTCATCTCATGTCTTAATCAAGAGGAGTACTCAAATATAAAATTGGAAGATCAACACCTATAAAATCTTTTAAACAAGCAATCTCAATATATGAGAGGTCATTTGAAGAGCCATCATTCCGTGGAAATAATTAAGAAGTTTCATATACTCAAATCCTCTATGAAGAAGCGTCAATAAGTAGAATTTGTGAAAGATCAACATCATAAGGAATATATGGAGACTCATCATCACATGAAGAAGATGAAGAATCAATGGGAGAAATATCAAGAGACTCAAATTTATCCAGAGGTATACTTAATGATACATCAGAAGGATCTTATGAAGCATCTTTTCAAAGAAGGAACTATGGTAAAAAAACATTACGTGTGCCTCAAAGCTTCAAGAGAAGACAACACTGAGGTAACATCTCTTACGCATGACCAGATATTTAAGTTAAGCATTAAGCTCAACAAAGATAATGATAAATTAGATAAGAGAATTATTGATCTTAAAGAGTATATTTAATTTCTAGAAAATAGCAATAAAATGCTCGATGAAAAAATCATTTGCATTAGAAATGAACCCCTAAAGATAAAGAGCGAGTATGAGGAAAATACTATGTCCACCCACCCCCTCACTTCATGTGAAAATGGTCGAATAACACAACCCCTTTATTTTTCAAACTAGCGGATCAAACATATGGGTAATTCATAAACCATAACTCATGAAATAAGATTAAGAATGAACGTGGATATGGAAAGGAATGAATGCAATACATGGGACATTCCCACTTATGGAGGTGGAACCTCCATTCAAAGAAGAGGCAACACTACATACAAACACAAATACGTTCATAAAACAATAAATCAAAGCAAAAAACATAAAAGGAAGCTCAAAATTTCCTAGTGGATAAAGATAAGAGAGTATTCCAAGAGAGAATTTGAATAATCAATGATAATGATGCTTCAATTAGAAAGGAATAATAGGAGATAATATGAAATGAAGGAACCGCGATCCACATAAGGATAAGGGAAAATAGTATGAAGAAATAGTTCCACCCCCTTAAATACACACTCAACTGATATAATAAAATGAAGAGTTTTTAAATCCAACGATTGGTAACTAAGTATCCATGATATCACAAATAGACTAATATAATGCATAAACACCAAATCATTTGGGGAATTATTGTTCTTTATTATAATTGTCATTTCGGTTATGTCTATCATTTAATTAATCAAATCATGTGTCAACCTAAAATACCATCCCTTAAAACTAGGGTTGACATGGCAGAAAAAATGGCTGCCAAAGATTATAACATGTCCCATCATGTACTAACAATAGTCTTAATCAATAGTGACTACATATCCTGATTAGATGCTAAGAGTTCAAAAAAAAGGTTCAAATATACATGTGTGGTGTGTAAGGTGTGTACTTCGGGACCCTTTATTGGGATTACTTTATCAGATCCCATTGAAGGCCATGATTATGACCATTAACCACGAGAGTTCTGATTTGAAGAGGTCTTAAGACAAAGACATACTCCGACTTTGGTAAAGTAGACTTATGGGGCTTTTGTTCCTTCCTCAACCATGACCCAATCCATAGAAAATCGGGTCGCCCAAGTATCAAGAGGTAAAGAGGACCAAAAGATGGACATGCCCTATAGGATCCAAATTGGGTGGCCTTTTATTATTTGTTGGATAGAAAAGTCTATAGAATCTTAAGATATTCGTTCTCTCGAAGTTATTTGTCTAAAAGAATGTCTAGGACCTCTAAACCCTAATCATTACTATAAAGTCTAAACAAAGAACTGAGACTCAAATACAAATTATTCTAAAATCATAAAATTCATATTTACGATCGTCACTAACTTGATCATCAAAATATATATGGATACACATCCCACCATTGGAGACATTTAAAGACCGTCGTACTAAAGTTCATCATCACTATCAACAATACTCGAACAAAATGACTTATCAACTCATATTCAATATTAACTTTTCTCATTTTAACATAATTACTAGTAATATTTTTAAGAGAGGTAGGTTTTCAAAAAAATAATTATTTGGTCAAGTTTAAAATATAAAATAAATCATTGTAAAAGGAATTTAATAGATTAGTTGGATTTTATTCTTAATCAATTAATTGAAATTTGTTTTTTTTTTAATAAATTAATTTAATCTATTTATTAAAACTCGATTTCTTCTGATTCATTCATTTTAACACGCCTTATGGAAAGTGTTTGACTACGAAAATTGATGCCCCTAGTAAGGAAAATGTATCCTTATGTATCATTAGCCAAGCGTGACGTTGGTCATATAATTTTATTTTGTGAATGGCAAGAGTCAAAGCCCCACATTGATGATGCATAAAATATAAAATATTTATCTTCGTAATTCAAGAGTACCTAAAGAATTTTCCCTATTCTTGACGTTGATAATTGTTTGAGAAAGAAAATAAATTCCACTTTCAAATTTCATAGTCATCAGTTCTCACATGTTGATGATAGATCACATCTCAAGATCGAAAATAAAGTGGTGCAGATCCTCCTAAATGTTAAAACACACGAGAAGAATAACATGAACAGTTATCACATTATGGCATTACTATTATATTGCCTCTTTAATAGATGTCTGCAAATCTTAGTTTCTACTTCAACGAAAAAAATATATTGTTACTAATTTAAATGTTATCATTAAGATTCTTGACTTCATTAGTATATGATTGAGTTCTTAATAATTAATACTATTTTGTTTACGTAGATGAAAAAAAAAGCAAGGATATTTAATGTTGGGACAACGAACCATAATAATGGTTAAAAAAAAAACTAATCACGATGATTTTCAACGTGGAGAGAAGGAGAAAAGGTGATAATTAAGAGTGATATATATATATATATATATATATATATATATATATATATATATATATATATATATATATATATATAATATATATATATATATATATATATATATATATATATATATATATATATATATATATATATATATATATATATATATATATATATATATATATATATATATATATATATATATATATATATATATATATATATATATATATATATATATATATATATATATATATATATATATATATATATATATATATATATTATTGAGGTATATGTAGTAAAAAAAAAACAGAGATAAATCATCAAATACTTCCTCAAGAATAAAATTGGTTCTACACAAGAATAAAAATCTCTCAATCATCCTCTTTCACTATTTCACGAGTTGCTGCTATTACGTGAAAAATTGTTCTTATATTTCTGTAATATTTGCTTATTGCTAGAAGCACTGTGTATTACCAATCATCTCATTACTAAGATACTTCCTCAAGTGACTATATGCAGTCTGAATACTTGAGAGGACTAAAGGATTATTCTCTTAGATGGTTGTTTGTGTAATCTTTCAAGATTAGTGGGTTAAGTCATTTTTGAAGGCGAAATCACTTTGGTCGGATGGACTGGAGTAGCTTTGAATTTCAAGCGAACCAGTATAAAATTCTGTGTCAAATTCCTTTTATCTTGAGTGTGTCTATATTCTTAAAAAGTTTCATTTTCCAAAACAATTCAAACCCCCATTTCTTGTTTTTCTCTACCTTCAATTGGTATCAGAGCTTCGGCTCTATTATTGATTTTCTAATCAAACACTTAAAAGTGTAGAGAGATCTAACATGAGAAAAACACTATGGCCAACACCAATGAAAGAGATAATTACAATGCTAAACCTCCAATCTTTGATGGAGAAAAATTTGACTATTGGAAAGATAGAATTGAAAGTTTCTTTCTGGACTATGATGCTGATCTATGGGATATAGTCACAATCGGATACACACCACCTGTGACTGACGTTGGCGTTTCCATTCCCAGAAGCAGAATGACAGATGATCAGAAGCGTGAATTCAAAAACCATCACAAAGAGCAGAACGATACTACTAAATGCCATTCCCTACAATGAATATGAAAAGATCACCAACAGGGAAACAGCTAAAGAGATACTTGACTCCCTGAGGATGACTCACGAAGGAAATTCTCAAGTCAAAGAGACAAAGGCTCTGGCTCTAATTCAGAAATATGAAGCCTTCAAAATGGAGGACGATGAAGCGGTAGAGGTAATATTTTCTAGATTTCAAACTTTAATTGCAGGACTCAAAGTTCTGGACAAGGGCTACACAACTGCAGATCATGTCAAAAAGATAGTCAGAAGCTTGCCAAAGAAATGGAGACCCATGGTCACAACTTTAAAGCTATCAAAAGATCTGAACAATATCAGCCTTAAGGAACTCGTAAGTTCACTCAAAATCCACGAGATAGAACTTGAGGAAGATGAGCCTCAAAAGAAGATCAAGTCTGTAGCATTAAAGTCCAGATCTGAAAGACGCAAACCAGAAAGAAACAAAGCCTTCCAAGCTGAAGAGGAAGATAATGACGACTCTGAAAAGGAAGACTCTGACGATGAAGAAGAGTTATCCCTTTTGACTAGAAGAGTAAAACAACTCTAGAGAAAAAGGAATAATAACTTCAGAAGACCAAGACCCAAGGGAGATCGCTCAGAATCGACTTCTAGAGGCAAGTCAAACAAAGAAATAACATGCTATGAATG
The DNA here is from genome assembly GCF_024323335.1 of Lathyrus oleraceus. Lineage (NCBI taxonomy): Eukaryota > Viridiplantae > Streptophyta > Magnoliopsida > Fabales > Fabaceae > Lathyrus > Lathyrus oleraceus. The sequence continues at coordinate 404,864,896 of NC_066582.1, forward strand.
CAAGGAAACAAGTCATTACAGAAACGAGTGTCCCAAGCTGAAGAAAGAAAGCTCCAGAAGAGAAGGTTTCAAGAAAAGCTCATTAAGAACCAAAAAGGGACTGATGGTCACCTGGGACGACAGTGGATCTGATTCCTCCGAATCAGAATCTGAAGAACAGGAAAATGTTGCACTCATGGCTACCACCTCCAGAAATACATCAGATGGAGAATCTAATTCTGAAGAGGTATTTTCTGATCTTTCTCGCTCTGACCTTGAATCATGCCTTTCTGAAACTCTAAACTCATATCAGAAACTTAAACAAAAATTTAAAGCCTTAAAAGAAGTTCTTGAAGGAACCATCGAAGAATGTGATAAGCTTGAGATAACTGTTTTATAACTAAAAGATGAAAATCAAATCTTGATAAAAGAAAGAGACTCCACAAATAAACAATGTTTAAAACTTGAAGAAGCACTATCTCAAGCCCCACAAACTTCTAACTCAATGATATATGAATATGAAAAATCTTTTCAAAAGTTTCTGAAAAATGGGATAGAGAGGAGCAGAATGACATCCATGATTTATGGAGTAAGTCAGAATAATAAAAGAGGAATAAGGTATGTCCCAAGTGAAGATAAATCTTCTACAAATGACAAACCTAAATCTCCTTTTTCTTATCACTACACACATACACAAGCACAACATTTTGATAATGCTAGAAAACCCAAAGTTCTAAGAAACACTGGGAAAACTAATCACAAAGGACCCAAAAGATTTTGGGTACCAAAGTATAAGATTGTTTATGTTGCAGATATCTTATGCAGCAGAGTTAAAACACCGATCATGGTACCTGGACTCTAGATGCTCGCGACACATGACGGGAAGAAAGTATATGTTCCAAATCCTGGAACTTAAAGATGCTGGCTTCGTAGGTTTCGGAGGAAATTAGAAAGGAAGAATCAGAGGCTCTGGAACTATTGGTAATGGAACTCTTCCCTCTATATCTGATGTTCTCTATGTAGAAGGATTAATGCATAACCTGTTATCAATAATGAAATTCTGGTATCAGATATAAGATATCGAAGGTAATGTCACGACACTAATATCTGAACAATACAAACAGGATAAAAGATAAAGAACAGTAATGCAAGAGACACAAGTAATTGTTAACCCAGTTCGGTGCAAACTCACCTACGTCTGGGGGCTACCAAGCCAGGAAGGAAATCCACTAAATAGAATCAATTCAAAGACTCTCAGTAAACAACTTAAAGTTACAGTCTTTTCACCTAATCTCTACCCGTGTGACTTCTACTTAAGAACTCTTAGATATGAGATCCCATTCACTCCCCCTCAATCACACCAGTGATATAAAACAAGAATTACAATGAAAAGAAGACACTCTTCAAAGACACACACTTGATCTTACTTAACAACTTCAATCAAGTAGACACACACTCATGCTTAAAAGCTTAGAGTGACAAATTACAACTCAAAATCAGACCAATTCAATCATCTATGGATGAATTGAATGGCTTACAATTCACACGACCACACAAGACTAAAACCCTTATTCTCTCTCAATATTTCGTTCGTTATTTCTTGTGTATCAAATCAGGTTTTCCATGTCCTTTTTATAGAAGCATTTGGTTGGGCTAGGACATCATAAAACCCTAAAACTATTTTCCATTCATATCTTCTCATGACAGTTGATTAGATCTCTTTGGAAAATAAGTTAATCTCGTTGTAATTACTGATTGATAGCGTGTTCAATCATCTCATCAATCATACACATATTAACATTAAAAACGCAATCACATAATACATAACATTCAGACTGAATGTTCTGTATACAGATGTCATGACATCGGGTTTGACATCTCAGTAAAATCCTGCATAATCACATTTTAAACATCCAGCAGGTACATGATATCTTATGTTAAGACAACACATGTGACAACTTGTGAACACTCTAGGTTTTACCAAAATTGCTGCCAACACTTAGAACCAACAAACTCCCCCTTTGGCAAATTTTGGCTAAAACATATATCAGTCCATTTGTTCACAAGAGTAAACACATATCAGCAGTTAAGCAGCAATAGAAGCAATAACCATACAATTACTAGCTATAATAGCAACTAGTAATAAACACACAATAAACACATAGGTGCTTCTTCTCCCCCTAAGTCTGTTCAACACAGACATCTCCTTCAACAACACCGCAACACCTGTAACATTCAGAATCACCTTCTGACATCTCCTTCAACATCACCTGTACAACACAGAACATTATTCTGTTCAACATCAATTGTCACCTGTTTAGCCTAGTTAGCTACTTCAGCACATATTAACTGCAGTTCTCCACATCTCCACACATTAACTGCAGCTCTCCACATATTAATTCTCCCCCTTTTTAGTCAAAATAGACCAAAGTGACCAATTAGACAAAATAAATGTCAATCAGTCCAGCAGAGAATGTCACAAAGGATGTTATAACATATAAAATGTTAAAACAAAATGTCAGGTGGTACAGAACCATAATTATACACAGCTACATTAGCTGAGATAATAAAAAATCCAGAGAACTCATAAAGAGCCCAAAAATTACATCATGGCATCAAAAAAGACTGCCAGAAAAAAACTACAAACATCAAACAGAAAACATCACAGCATCCAAGCATCCAGAATACACATCATTATAATAGGGGGACCATCATCACCACAACTCAGTCTGAGGAGCTAGCATCTTCTTCACCTTCAGATCCAGAACTGCTACTAGATTTGTCTTGAGAATCAGACCTTTCACTTGAGGTGTGGGCATCTGTTTCCTTGGCTTCACCAACATTATCCATATCTCCCTGCTCCAAGCTACTAATTAGAACCTCTAAAGCCTCTTTCCTAGCCTTAGACACCCTAATCCCAATCTCCAATTCCTTATATGTTTCCTTCAATTCAGCAATTAGGCCACCTTGAGAGGCTGGCTTCTTCATTGCAGATGTCATGACAATGTCATTGACATGACTGCCTTCAAATAACTTATAATGAATTGACAATGGAGGCTTCCTTATACTGGGGATATCACTGGTGCTTAAAATACCAGGTTGTTGGCTTAGAATTATCCCACAAATAATTGAGGGAAAGACAATTGACAACTTCACTGCATTTGTGGAAGCATGCCTAACAATTTGTTCAAACATGAACCTCCCATAATCAAAGTTGAGCCTGGTTCCAATAGCATATATTATCCTTCCAAGAACATTAGAGATTGTTGAGATGTGGTTTGTTGGTACCCAGTTGGCTGACCCTATCTTATGCAAGATAGCATATTTTACAGTTAATTTGCCAGCAGAGAGATGCTTTTTGCTTGGCCATTCCTTGACTTGACCATCAGTGATTGTCCTACAGACTTCATTGTCTGTGGCCTCTAATTCAACAGCTCATTCTGTTCCTCTTGCTAGGAACTTATTGATTACAGTTGGGGAGAACCTTGCACACCTTCCTCTAACAAACATTTTTCAAAACTCTTTGCTGTTCTTGTCAGCAATATCCTCCGGGATGTTCACCACAAACTCCTTCACAAGACCTTCAAAGCATTGGGGTAATGCATTAACTGTTTTCATTAAACCAACAAAATTGATCAACTCCATAACCTCCTTCACTTCCACAACATCCTTTCCTAGTTCCCTTTCCACAACAACTCTCCCTTGTATCACAAATTTCCACTTGGCTGCACCATCTTCCAGATGGAAGGAAATGTTATCCAAATGCACAGCAGCAACCTTGGCAGGAGATTTTCTAACAGTTTACTTTTTGGCAGGAGAGATGTCTGGGACATCGTCTTCAACATCATCTTTAGAATCAGAACTTTCTCTGACCTTTCTCTTCTTGACTTCCACTTTACTCCATGATTTTGAAGGGCCTACAACAACAACCTTCTTACTAGTTCTGTCTGCCATCATCTCAGCCACAGACCTGCCTTTCCTGGTCTTCATTCTCTTTGCAACACTTGGCTTCAAGTGATGAAGCAAGGTGTCATCTGAGCTCTCTTCTTCCAAATCAATCACTTTCTCAGCAGTGTCATGCTTCTTAGACTGAGAAGCATCTATAGGTTTCTTACTAGGCATGGTTTTTCCTAAAGAACACAATCCTTCTGCAGCAATATCTTTCTCTGACCTAGATATTATCATCTTTCGCAGTTTGAGGTTCCACCTCAGGTGAGGGGTCCCTTCTAGATAGAGGAGTCGAAACTCCCTTGACTGAGTGTCTTTCATTTAGGATCCTTGTGACCAGATTCCTAATGACACGATCAGTATAATGCATGTCATCCTTAGATGGAGGGTTATCAAAACTGTTACCTTGATTATTTCCTGCAGTGGAAGATGGACCAGGGGCGTCGCCTGGGATTACTGAAAGAGGAATAACTTCTAAAACGTCTTCATCCAGAAAATCCATGGAGGGAGTTCTTGCTTTGTAAATGGGTTTTGAACCAGAAGACGACGAATGTTGTGACATCTTGTCGAGCTTGTGAAAATATTTTTGTTGCCCTAACAGAGATGGTCGATACAGTTTGATGAAGATGGAAGTGGTTGTGCTGAGGTTGAGTGTGAAAATGGTATAGATGGTAGTTCCAATACTAGGTAATGATTTACCATAAATGAGGCACTTTCTTTTAAGTGGGCAGACAATATTTTTATTACCTTTTCCACTCCACTTTAATTGCTATAAATTCTCATGAATACAAATCCCTAATTTCCCTCTTAAACATTCAAATTGATTAGCATCCAAAGCCTTTGTAAATATGTCAACTAATTGCAATTCAGTAGTAACATGCTCCAGTGCTATGATTTTCTCTTCCACTAGTTCTCTAATAAAGTGATGAAGAATATCAATGTGCTTTGTTCTGCTGTGCTGAATAGGATTCTTAGAAATATTTATAGCACTCAGGTTGTCACAGTACAATGTCATGACATCTTGTGTGACATTGTATTCAGTCAACATTTGTTTCATCCAAACCAGTTTAGAACAACTACTTCCAGCTGCTATGTATTCAGCTTTAGCAGTGGATAGGGACACACAATTTTGTTTCTTGCTAAACCATGATATCAAGTTGTTCCCCAAGAAGAAACATCCTCCTGATGTTCTTTTCATATCATCAGCACTTCCAACCCAGTCAGCATCACAATAACCAGTCAGCATAGATCCAGATCCATGAGTATATAACATCCCATAGTCACTGGTGCCATTGACATATTTCAGTATTCTCTTCACTTGGTTTATGTGACTGACTTTTGGTTCAGCTTGATATCTAGCACAAACACCTACAGAAAATGCAATGTCAGGTCTGCTTGCTGTGAGATATAGCAGACTTCCTATCATGCTTTTGTATAGACTTTGATCTACACTAACACCATTTTCATCTTTAGAGACTTTCAAATGTGTAGGAGCGGGTGTCCTTTTATGACTTGCATTCTCCATGCCAAACTTCTTAACAATGTTCTTGGCATATTTGCTTTGAGATAGAAAGATAGAATCTTCCATCTGCTTGACTTGTAGCCCAAGAAAATAGGTCAGCTCTCCAACAAAGCTCATCTCAAACTCAGACTGCATTTGTCTAACAAAATGTTCTACCATCTGATCCGACATCCCACCAAACACAATATCATCCACATATATTTGAGCCACCATGAGCTTTCCTCCTTCATTTTACACAAATAGGGTCTTGTCAATACCTCCCTTCCTGTATCCATTGTTAGTGAGGAACACTGTGAGTCTCTCATACCAAGCCCTAGGAGATTGTTTCAATCCATAGAGGGCTTTCTTCAATCTGTACACATCCTTTGGAAGATTTGTATTTGTGAATCCTTTAGGTTGTTCAACATATACTTCCTCATTTAAGTAGCCATTCAAGAAGGCACTTTTTACATTCATTTGGAACAATTTGAACTTCAGAATACATGGCAGTCCAAGCAATAGTCTAATGGACTCAAGGCGAGCTACAGGAGCAAATGTTTCATCAAAATCCACTCCTTCAACTTGAGTATATCCTTGTGCTACTAATCTTGCTTTGTTTTTAGTAACCACCCCTTGTTCATCAGATTTATTCTTATACATCCACTTTGATGACATTTATTTCTTTAGGTCTAGGAACCAGTTCCCATACTTCATTCCTCTTGAATTGACCTAACTCCTCCTGCATGGCATTGATCCAGAACTCATCAGTCAAGGCTTCCTTGACATTCCTAGGCTCAATCTTGGACACAAAGCAGCCATGTGAGATCACTTCCCTTGATCTAGTTGTGACCCCTTTATTTAGGTCTCCTATAATGAGATCTTTGGGATGATCCTTATGAATTCTGATGGAGGGTCCCTTGTTGATTTTGTCATCTGCAGGTTCAGCTTGAGGAGGTTCACTCTCATTATTTCTGTCTGAGAAATTAGCTGAGGGATCATTTGGAGATGTCTCAACATCGTCTGTGACATTAGTCTGTTGATCATCAACCACAACATTGATAGATTCCATCATTACTTTTATTCTGGAATTAAAGACTCTATATGCTCTGCTGTTTGTTGAGTAGCCCAAAAATATTCCTTCATCACTTTTGGGATCCATCTTCCTTCTTTGTTCACGATCAGTCAAGATATAACATTTACTACTAAACACATGGAAGTATTTGACTGTAGGTCTTCTCCCTTTCCAGACTTCATATAGGGTTGTAGGAGTCCCTTTCTTCAAGGTCACTCTGTTGTGAACATAGCAGGTTGTGTTCATAGCTTCAGCCCAAAAGTGGTAGGGCAATTTCTTAGCATGAATCATAGCTCTGGCTGATTCTTGAAGGGTTCTATTTTTCCTTTCCACCACACCATTTTGCTGGGGAGTAATGAGAGATGAGAACTCATGATGAATTCCTTCTGAAGAATAGAATTCAACAAATTTGTTGTTCTCAAATTCCTTCCCATGATCACTTCTAATTTTGATAACTTGACTTTCCTTCTCTCTTTGAAATTTGAGACAAAGATCTTTGAAGACTTCAAAAACATCAGATTTTTCTCTTATAAAATTAATCCAGGTGTATCTGGAGAAGTCATCCACCACTACATACACATACTTCTTCCCACCAAGGCTTTCCACCTGCATGGGTCCCATCAAATCCATATGGAGGAGTTCCAGTACTTTGGAAGTGGTGTCATGTCTGAGCTTCGAGTGTGACATCCTTGCCTGTTTTCCAATCTGACATTCCCCACAGACTTTTCCTTCATCAATCTTCAAGTTGGGAATTCCTCTAACAACTTCAACAGATATAATCCTCTTCATACCTTTAAGATACAGATGGCCCAATCTTTGATGCCATATCTTCACTTCTTCTTCTTTGGCTAAAGTACATATTGAAGAATAACCAGTTTCTTGAGAACTCCACATGTAACCGTTTTCTTTAGACCTGACTCCTTTCATGATCACTTCATTTTCTTTGTTAGTAATCAGACATTCAGTTTTAGTGAAGTTTACATTTAGACCTTGGTCACACAGTTGACTGATGCTTATTAGATTTGCAGTCAATCCCTTAACAAGTAGGACATTGTCAAGGTCAGGAACTCTAGGGCAATCAAGCTTACCAATCCCCTTGATTTTACCCTTTGCTCCATCACCAAAGGTTACATAGCTGGTGGCATGAGGATGAAGGCCAGTTAACAGGTTTTTGTTTCCTGTCATGTGTCTGGAGCACCCACTGTCAAAATACCAATCTTCTTTGGCTGAAACTCTGAAGGAAGTGTGAGCTATCAGACTTGTAATATCAGTCCTAGGAACCCATTGTTTTTTGTTGACATGTCTGTGATGTTTGGGTTTAGATTGATGATGAGAGGGACTAGGATAGCCATACAACTTATAACATAATGGTTTTATGTGGTCAAATTTTCCATATTAATGACATCTCCATCTTTGATGTTTCCCTTTCTGCTGTCTTCCTTTATGATGTTGTGACATATCATGTGACATCTCTGGTTTGCTCCCAGTGTGACTGCACTTGGGTTTGAGCTTTGGCTTGCTACCAGTGTGACTGCACTCTGGTTTAGATTTATTAAACCCAATGCTAGACTTGTCTCCTGTTATTTGTCCAGTCTGGAGAATTTTGTCTAAGGTGTCAGATCCATTATTTAGCATTCTTACATACTTGGTCATCTCATCTAGTTTAGAATTCAAGAATATTGCTTCAGTCTTCAACTTGGAGATGGTTTCCAAATGTTCTGCCTTCTCATTCTCCAGCTGTACTATCACTTTTTTTTTGCTTTAAACTTGTTGACACACTTCTGCACTTCTGTGACACAACTTTCTGTAGGTAGTGGCCAACTCTTCAAAGGTTACTTCATCATCACTTGAGTCTTCATCAGAACCCCATCTTCCAGTCAAGGCAATCACAAGATTTGCAGACTCTTCTGTTTCACTTTCATCAGACCAAGTGGCAGCAAGACTCCTCTTCTATTTCTTGAGGTAGGTTCCACATTCAGTTCTAACGTGTCCATACCCATCACATTCATGGCACTGAACTCCTTTTCCTTCTCTGGGCTTTTCATCTGACCTTGTTCTTCTTCCAGCATTGTTGGATTTACTGATGTCAGATGAGATGTTCTTGACATTAGCCTTAGATCTTACATCCATCTTTTTCAGAAGTCTGTTGAACGGTCTTCCCAGCATTGCTACATCATTTGCCAGATCTTCATCAATATCTTGACCATTTTCCTCCTCTGTCTCCTCAGTGTTTGACATGAACGCTATGCTTTTGACTTTCTTTTCAGATCCATCATACATTCCCATCTCAAATGTTTGGAGGGATCCAATTAGATCATCAACTCTCATATTGGAAATGTTATGAGACTCTTCTATGGCTGTCACTTTCATGGAAAATCTCTTAGGGAGTGACTTGAGTATTTTCCTCACTAATTTTTCATCTGACATCTTCTCACCCAGGGCTCCTGAGGCATTAGCAATTTCAAGGATATTCATATGAAATTCATGAATATTTTCATCTTCTTTCATCCTTAAATTTTCAAACTTGGTAGTGAGCAGCTGCAGTCTAGACATCTTCACTCTAGAGGTGCCTTCATGAGTGGTTTTGAGAATGTACCAAGCATCTTTAGCCACCTCACAGTTGTTTACCAATCTAAAGATATTCTTATCTACTCCATTGAATATAGCATTCAATGCTTTAGAGTTCCCAAGGGCTAAATCATCCTCCTCCTTGGTCCATTATTCTTCAGCCTTCTTATCAATAGTAGCTTCTCTATCCTTAGTAATAACTGGATGTTCCCAGCCTGTTAAAACATCCTTCCAAGCCTTATTATCCAGAGATTTTAGGAAGGCTATCATTCGAGGTTTCCAGTAGTCCTAGTTTGATCCATCCAAAATAGGTGGTCTGTGAACAGATCCTCCATCTCTCTCCATAGTACCAGAAAGTATCGTCCCTAGATCTCACCCAGAACCAGAGCAGGATGCCTGCTCTGATACCAATTGAAATTCTGGTATCAGATATGAGGTGTCGAAGGTAATGTCACGACACTAATATCTGAACAATACAAATAGGATAAAAGATAAAGAACAGTAATGCAAGAGACACAAGCAATTGTTAACCCAGTTCGGTGCAAACTCACCTACATCTGGGCGCTACTAAGCCAGGAAGGAAATCCACTAAATATAATCAGTTCAAAGACTCTCAGTAAATAGCTTCAAGTTACAGTCTTTTCACCTAATCTCTACCCGTGTGACTTCTACCTAAGAGCTCTTAGATATGAGATCCCACTCACCCCCCCCCCCCCTCAATCACACCAGTGTTATAAAACAAGAATTACAATGAAAAGAAGATACTCTTTAAAGACACACACTTGATCTTACTTAACAGCTTCAATCAAGTAGACATACACTCATGCTTAAAAGCTTAGAGTGACAAATTACAACTCAAAAATTAAACCAATTCAATCATCTATGGATGAATTGAATGGCTTACAATTCACACGACCACACAAGACTAAAACCCTTATTCTCTCTCAATATTTCGTTCGTTATTTCGTGTGTATCAAATCAGGTTTTCCATGTCCTTTTTATAGAAGCATTTGGCTGGGCTTGGACATCATAAAACCCTAAAACTATTTTCCATTCATATCTTCTCATGACAGTTGATTAGATCTCTTTGGAAAATAAGTTAATCTCGTTGTAATTACTGATTGATAGCGTGTTCAATCATCTCATCAATCATACACAGATTAGAATTAAAAACGCAATCACATAATACATAACATTCAGACTAAATGCTATGTATACAGATGTCATGACATCGGGTCTGACATCTCAGTAAAATCCTGCATAATCACATTTTAAACATCCAGTAGGTACATGATATCTTATGTTAAGACAACACATGTGACAACTTGTGAACACTCTAGGTTTTACCAAAATTGTTGCCAACACATAGAACCAACAAATAAGTCAATTAAGTGATAACGGTTATGATGTAATCTTTAATCAAAAAACATGTAAAGCAATTAATCAGAACAATGGAACAATCCTATTCACTGGCAAGAGGAAAAACAATATTTACAAGATCAATCTTTCAGACCTAAAAGAACAAAATGTAAAATGCTTGATGTCTGTTCATGAAGAGCAACGGGTATGGCATGGACACTTGGGCCACATTAGCATCAGAAAACTCTCTCAGCTAAATAAACTCAAGTTAGTCAGAGGCCTACCTAAACTGAAGTATTCTTCAGAAGCTCTATGTGAGGCATGTTAGAAAGGTAAATTTTCAAAAACATCTTTCAAAAAGAAAAATATTGTTTCTACCTCTAAGCCTCTGGAACTTCTTCACGTTGACCTGTTTGGGCCTGTTAAGACAACGTCAGTCAATGGAAAAAAGTATGGACTATTTATTGTTGATGATTTTAGTCGCTGGACATGGGTAAAATTCCTAAAGCATAAGAGTGAGTCTCATTCTGTATTCACTAGCTTCTGTTCCAAAGTGCAAAACGAATTTGACTTTAAAATCATCAGAGTCAGAAGTGATCATGGTGGCGAATTCGAGAATAAAGTTTTTAAGGAACTATTTGATTATAATGAAATATCCCATGATTTCTCCTGTCCTAGAACTCCACAACAAAATGGAGTTGTAGAAAGGAAGAATAGGACACTCCAAGAGATGGCCAAAACCATGATCAATGAAATAAATATGGCTAAGCACTTTTGGGCTGAAGCAGTAAATACAATGTGTTATATTCAAAATAGAATCTCTATAAGACCTATTCTGGAGAAGACTCCCTATGAACTGTGTAAGGGAAGAAAACCCAACATTTCTTATTTCCATCCTTTTGGATGCTCTTGTTTTATTCTCAATACTAAAGAACATCTGAACAAGTTTGATTCAAAAGCACAAAAAGGTATTATGTTAGGATACTCAGAACACTCTAAAGGCTATAGAGTATAGAACACATAAACTAAAATTGTGGAAGAATCAATACATCTCAGATTTGATGATAAGCTTGACCCTAAAAAGTCAAAGCTAGTTGAGAAACTTGCAGATTTGGAGATCACTCTTGCAGGTTCTGACAAAATGACTATAGCACCAGAAGTATTTGATAAACAAAGTCCAGATGAAATTGAAGCCTCAACTATCCAGAAAAGATCAAGAAGTCGTCCCAACATCTCTGAAGATTTGATTCTAGGAAACAAGGATGAACCTGTTAGAACTAGGTCAACATTCAAAGTATCTGAAGAAACTCCTCTAGGACTAGTACCTCTGATTGAGCCTACTTCCTGTGATGAGGCACTTTAAGACAATGACTGGGTTCTAGCTATGAAAGAAGAGCTAGATCAGTTCTCAAAGAATGACGTCTGGGATCTTGTTCCAAAGCCTAAAGGAACTCACATTATTGGAACCAGATGGGTGTTTAGAAACAAACCTGAACGAAAAGGGAGAAGTAGTCAGAAACAAAGCACGACTGGTGGCACATGGGTACAATCAACAAGAAGGTATTGACTACAACGAAACCTTTTCCCCATTCGCCAGGTTAGAATCTATTCACTTACTTGTTTCAGTTGCTGTGAATCATTCAATCAAACTATATCAAATAGATGTCAAGAGTGCATTTCTTAATGGTTATATATCAGAAGAAGTTTATGTCAATCAACCTCCAGGTTTTGAAAACTCTAAATTTCCAGAACACGTTTTTAAACTTAAGAAATCACTTTATGGCTTAAAACAAGCTCCTAGAGCTTGGTATGAAAGATTAAGTAACTTTCTTCTGGAACACGATTTTATTAGAGGAAAGGTTGACTCTACACTCTTCTGTAAAAACATTAGAAATGATCTCATGATATGCCAGATATATGTTGATGACATTATTTTTGGTTCAGCTAACCCCTATGTATGTTAAGAATTCTCTGAGCTAATGCAGGCAATATTTAAAATGAGCTTGATGCAAGAACTAAAGTTCTTTCTAGGAATTCAAATCAATCAAGCTTCAGAAGCTACCTACATTTATCAAAGTAAGTACATAAAAGACATTCCGAAGAAATTCGAAATGGCTGAATGCAAACCTGCTAAGACACCAATGCATCCAACATGCATTCTAGAGAAAGAAGAAATTAGCCAGAAGGTTTGTCAGAAGCTCTATCGTGGTATGATAGGCTCCCTTCTCTATCTGACGGCTACTCGCCCTGATATTTTGTTTAGTGTATGTCTCTGTGCCAAATTCCAATAAGATCCCAGAGAATCTCATTTAACAACTGTTAAAAGAATCCTCAAGTATCTGAAAGGAACCCCTAACCTTGGCTTGATGTATGAGAAAACATCAGAGTATAGACTCCCTGGTTATTGTGATGCAGATTATGCAGGGGACATAATGGAACATAAAAGTACATCTGGGAACTGTCAGTTCTTGGGAAATAATCTTATATCTTGGGCCTGCAAAAGGCAATCAATCATAGCTTTGTCCACTGTAGAAGCAGAATATATATCAGCATCACTCTGCACTACTTAGATGCTCTGGATGAAAAATCAACTTGAAGACCTTCTGATCTTTGAGAGTAACGTTCCTATTTTCTGTGATAATACTGCTGCCATTTGTTTAAGTAAGAATCCTATTCTGCATTCCAGAGCCAAGCACGTAGAAATAAAATATCACTTCCTTAGAGACTATGTTCGAAAAGGGGTAATTTCATTAAAATTTATTGATACAGACCATCAACGGGATGATATCTTTACTAAACCCCTCGCTGAAGACAGATTCTCTTTTATTTTGAAAATTTTAAACATTCACATTTGTCCAAAATAAATGTGCTTCTCTGAATTAGCATAATAAGACTTTGAATTAAACATCTGGTATTTGGATCTGACTCTGATGCTACTACCAATCAGAAGCTATCTGAATCAGAAATCCTCAGGATCCAACCCTTTGGTATTCCTGAAGATCAAATAAAGTAACACGTGGTATCTCATGCGTCTGACCTTGGAACTTCTATACAGCTGTCTAACAGAAATCAAAAGACAGACTCTTGAAATCTCCTCGAGCAGTGTGTTGATTTGGGGATTTGACCTCCATCACGGGCTGTAATCATTCTCCTCCAAACGTGCTAACTTGGTTAACATGATGCATTTAATGTTTTAACAGTTAAACTCTCTTAATGTTGTCTTTTTCATGCATCTTTATGGGTATATAATCTCTTCACTTCTTACAATCTCACACTTTACACTCACGTCTACACTAAACTCTCTCCCTCTCAGTTCTTCATCATCTTCAAGATTTCTGCAGTTTCTTCATCAAGTTCTTCATTCAACCTTCATCATCAACATTGTTCTTCATGGACGCTCAACAACAATCCGTCTACAACTTCTCTCAAAAAATGAACTCAACGGAGCAGACACCCATTTATGCTTAACAAACAACTGCAACCACCGGCGTCGTCTCAACCCCCATCTACAGGGAACCCCATATCCTTGATCGTGAACCCCACATCCACCTAGCAACACTGTTTGAAAAGCTTGAAGTATTGTGTGAGTCGCTAGTGGATTTTGAAAACATGAAGAAGAATGGCGTAGAGCTAACTGAAGAGTTAAGGTTGCAAGGGCGGGAAACCTATTTTCACAGACTCTATGGTCCTGTGTACACAAACCTGGTGAAGGAGTTCTGGCGTTTCACGAACTCAGATGATCACTACATTGTCTCTTACGTTCTGGGAGTCAAGATAGTCATCACTGAGAAATCTATCGCCTCTCCTCTGAACATGGAGAAGACAGGAGGAAGACCCATGTACAACATCAACCCTAGGGCAAAATACTTGTCCCAGGAAATCAACCTTACTATCTTTCAACAGAATGCTGAAGGCAAACACTCAAAGAACAAGGAGCTCCATCAGAACCTCCGTGTCTGGTTGAAGATCATCTTAGGCACCATTCATCATCGCCCTGCATCAAACTCTTCTGACTACATCAACACAGATCAGAAGTGTATTTTGTACTTGTAAGACCCCAATTTTGTCCCTAAGATCCCGCATGGCATCATATCATATCATATCATTGCCTCAAGGATCTTTGTGTACCATGCTCCCTCCTTGTGGGTGGTTTCTCTTTTGAGTGTGGTTCTTGATCACCAAGCATGTTTAGCATTTGTATATCATTGCTTTTCATTTGTTTACTAACCCAAAAGTACAAAAATATTATCATCTAACCTTGTTACTTGCAGATGAAGCAACATTAGGTCAAGCTAGTCAAAGGCAGCCATTGAGCAATAGATGGTGGCCATTCTGAAGAATTTGGGCACCATGATCATCCATCAAGAGTTCATATGAACCATGACATCATTTTGAATCAAGATCTCAAGTGGAAGAGGCTTGGATTTCATCTGATCACAGCTAGGTCAACTAAAACCCTAGAAAAGTCAACACAAGTCAACTGTGCATTTAATCATGGATTTGAAGGTGGGAGATGGTTAGAGAGACCTCATTCATGTCCATACAAGCCTCGTATAACATGTCAAACATCAACATGGAAGAATTTGAGGTCAGATGAAAAGTTTCCAAAAATAGTAAGTGACCTGTAATTTCAAACTGCCAAAAATGGAAAGGTCTTCTCCTCAAGATTACATCATCAAGAAAGCTTCAAATCAAATTTTGTCCAACATGAAAGTTGAATATCTTGCTCGTACCTTTTCAAAAAGTCCAAGAACATCCATTTCTCATGTGTGGTTGGCAAGTTATGATCAAATCATTGTCAAGGAATTTTGAACTTCAAGCTAGCATAACTTTTGCAACAAATTGCCAAATCATATGGTTCTTTTTGTAACATTTCACTCTTGATCCCTACTATCATAATCATGCATCATATTTCACAAATTCTCATCACAAAAATATTTCATTTTTCACTTGAATTCATTTTGAATTTTAGAGGGAAATCTCCAATTTAAAAAATATGCATTGCCATTACATTTCTCCATTGGCATTTGATTAAAAATGACATTTGAGGTGCATTTCAAGCAAGCCACGAGTACTGTAGCATGCCATGCACATGTGAGGGTATTTTGGCCAAGTTGCATGACACTTCATTTCATCTAATCCATTTTGCATTAGCCTAATTGGGATTAACAAGTTTGATTAGTAGAGGGTATATATTCCTAATCATAACAGAAATTCAGTAACAACAATTCACAAATTCAGATCTCAAATTTTTTCTCTCAAATTTCTCTCAATTTTCTCTCAATTTTTCTCTCATTTCTTGAAAGCATTTGCATAGTTCTTGCTTTGTTCATCATCTAGCATCATCACTGAACAATTTTCAAGCCAAGAAACACCTGAATTTGTGCATATTTGGAATTGCTCAAAGTGAGAACAACAATGGTGAAGTCTTGAAACTGTAGAATCGTGCATGGTTGAGCTTCGATCTTCCTTCTAAACATCTCCATAAGCATTGTAGAAGATTCTCCAAGCATCACAAGACCTATTTCCAGCTGAATCCGCTTCTGTTGCTACAAGAGGTCACAAACTAATTCTCATAATCTTGCTTTTTCTTATGTTAATGTTATAGATCCTTTATTGCTGAGTTGATTGAGCTTTGAATCGTGTAAAACCATGCCAAAATGAGAGAGAACGGTTGATTTGAAGTTTGATGGATGATTTTTGTTTTGATCGATTCATGCTTGATGTAGTGTTTTTGGATGTGTTAATTGTTGATTATTGACGTTTGATGTTAGATCTATAGAATGCATGGCTTGATTTGTGTTTATGGAGAGGTTGAGAATTTTCTGGAAATTGAGGATGAAGATCATGAAGATCTTCATCGCGTTCTTCGTTTGCTGGAAATTTCCTGCGGATTTTACCGCAACCTTCATAGGCTTTCCTGCGCCTTTTCCTGCGAGTTCTTCGAGCTTACCTGCGGATTCTGGCTTTGCATGGCTGTGCATGCGCCTAGGGTTTGAGGAAAAACGACCGTGTTTTGGTCGTTGGCGCGCATCCAGTTTCAAATTCGCCTTCGGTTCGAATCCGAGCCAAGGCACTTTCCAATTGGCTTTTGGCATTTTATTCCACTTATGCTTATCATGTTCATATGCATTATTTCATGTTTTTTTTTTAATTTTCCTCTTCATTAAAAAATTCATAACTCTCAAAATACTGATCCAATTCACATGAGATTTTTTGTGCAATGTTCCTTGTAATGTCTACTTTTTTATGGATATTTTTCCAAGATTTGTGCTCGGTTGGATTTTTAAATTGACTAGGGTTTGTTCATGTATGTCATTCCTTGCACCTTGCTTGCCATTTCTTTTATGAAATCATGATGCTTAATCCAATGAAGCTGAAAATTTACATGCATAAACTAGACTCATTCCTGGTCATTTTGGTATGTGGTTTGCATTTTTCCCATTTATGGATGTTGAGTTATGATATGATTAACGGAGGTGTGACAATGTGTGTCACACCATTTCTTGTTCAATTTGCTGATTTTGTTTACCTTGCCAAATAAATTCCAAATGATCTGAATTTTTGCATGATACTCCTTCTGGATGTTAGGATTGATTGGGAATTTTTGTAGATTTTTTGGATCCATTTCCAAATTGTTTGAGATTTTCCTTGCTGGTTGGTCATAATTGGACTTTTGTTGAGTGTTGAACTTCCATGATTTGTGAAATTCTTATGCCTTATCATATGAACTTGAAATTTTGTACATTGATTCTAGACACATTGAAGTTTGTCTTGGCTTTGGTTTGAGTCATTTATCTTATGTCATTTCTGTTTTAGGATTGCCTTAAGTTGATGCACCATTTGTGGTCTTGTTTGAGCTTGTTTATGCTTACCATGACTTGATGAATTTCTTTGACTTGCTTATACTTGTCCAAATGCCATGATTTTTGGTGTGTTGATCATTTGATGTGTTCTGTTTAGGCCTGATTTTTCTTGATATTTATTGAGCCATTTTGGAATTAATATGCTTGTGTTTATTCTGTTGCTCCAATGTGATTCCAACTTGCATACTTTGACATGATTTGTTTATGAAATGAAATTGGTTGATACTTTTGATATGAGACCACTTGGATGATGCTCTTAATTGATTAATATTGATTCTTGTAAATTTTCATGTTCTGTTTTGGAATATTTCTCCTTCTTTGACCCTAGGCTTTGGCCTAAGGGTTTGCTTCTCATGTTTGAGTTTGTTTTCAGGTTAAGAAGCATATGGCTTTAAGGAGATTAATTCACATGGCTTGAGTTGGTTTGTTTGATTGCTATGGACTAACTTTGACTTGTTTTGTAGGTTGCTCTTAGCTCATTTGAGTTGAGCTTGTGCCTTGCACAATGTAGCCTTGATTGTTGATTGTGTATTGTCTGTTGTCTGTTGACTTTCTTTCTTGAGTTGTATACTGATTATGTTGGATTGTTTTCAGGTACCTTAGTTGCTATAGTTCATTGTGAACTTGCTTTTGCTTTGCTTGATAGCTTAAGCATTTAGGTATAACCTCTCTTCTTCATGTAGTCTGGAAGACCTGGCTTGTTACTTGGCCAGGCACCTGTCTGAAGTCCTCCTTAAGAGGCAATGCTTGTGATTGTTTATCTTTGTCCCCAAGCAGGAAAAGTCCTTTTGATAAGGCAATTGGTAGATAGAAGAGATGTGTAGTCCATCTCCTACTATTCTGTGTGTCTTCCCTTTGCTCACATTACATGTTGTAGCATTGTGGATCTTAACCTAAGATCTATCGAGTCATTAACTTGTGGAGAGAGTTCCAACTTTCTGAACTCCCACACCTTCTGATATTCAAAGCTCTCCCTGACCAGGGATAAGAGCAATGAGGCACACCCCTCATATCCTTTCATATGCTTCACCTTAACTCTCAATGTTAAGGTTAAGAGCACAACTTACCCCATTCCAGTTGACTTTAAAGTCTAACCCTTGCTTGAGCCTAATTGCTTGGATATAGTGTGTGCTAACTGAATCATTGATTGCTTATTGGTTCATCAGTGCATGTTTGCTTGTTTGCCATTGTGCACTTATCATCATTAATTGTTCATTATTGCATGATCACCATTTCATATCTTTGTGATTTGTTTGAGTTTGCCCATTGAGGAATCAACAGTAAGTCCATTCATTGGCCATTGTTCCTATGATTTGGAAGGGATTAAGTGTAAGACCATTTCATTGGCCACTTATGTCCTCTTTGCTTAGTGCTATTGTTTGTTTGTTGTATGTGAGGATTCAATTGTAAGTCCATGTTGTTGGCATTTGTATTCCTATGATCATCCTTTGGAGGTTGGTATAAGCCCAGATAGATTGGCATCTGACATCCATGTTTTGTTTTGCCTTAGGAGATTGGAATAAGTCCATTTATTGGCTTCTGATATCCTTGTTTTGTTTTAGGAGATTGGAATAAGTCCATTTATTGGCATCTGATATCCGTGTTTGTTTTGTGAGATTGGAATAAGTCCATTTATTGGCATCCGGTATCATTGTTTGTTTTAGGAGATTGGTGTAAATCCATTGATTGGTATCCGGTATCCGCCTTTGTTTGTGAGATTGGTATAAGTCCATTGATGGCATCCGGTATCACCTTGCTTTTTATTTGCTTATTTGCTTTGTTGTCTCATTCCAAAGGACACACTTGAATCATCTTCTATATGATCTCAAGAGGTGAACTTCTAGGAAGTTTTACACTCCATCATCCATACCCTTTTTGTTTCAAAACCCCTTTTCACTTGTTGACTTTTGAAACTTGTAAATACATGTTGTGCAAACATTCTCATCTCTTTTCAAATTAGAAACCTGGACCCTAAGTCCTTGATTTGTCAAACTCCATTTCATAACACTTCTTTCTGGATTGAACCTTAATCATACATTGACCATATTTTGTGAATAATCATAATCAATTAATTTCACCCATTCAATTGTTTTGTGGCTTTGTCCATTCTTGTTAAGTTTTTCACACATTAGCCATAGGTTTCAATTACCATAGTGGTTGATGTAAATCTTACCTTATCCTTAGTGAGTTGATTGTAAGTCTTCCATACTTATTATAGGGTTAACCCCTCACTAGTATGTTGAAGCCGTCCTCGCATGGTGGATTGTTGATTCAGGTTGAGTTTTCTCCCATTGGTAATGAAAAACCTTAGGGTTTGTGTTTCTAAAATGAATTCATCAATTTTTAGAAATCTTTTAGCCGAACTACGGCGTTTTGATCCTTTACCTTTTATGGAAAGGTACGTAGGCAACGGGTTCATCCGTTCAAACACAAAAATAATAAATTGTATATTCTTTTCTCATCTTCCCATTCATGTTTGCACAATATGTCATAAACAAATAAACATTTTTTATACAACAAGTGTGAAAAGGGCTCCCTAGGAGTACCTAGGACGTTTTGGGTGCCTAACACCTTCCCATTGCGTAATTAACCCCTTACCCAGACTCTCTGATCTTTTCATTAGTTTTCTATGTGTAAAACTTCTTAGGCTTTTGTTCGCTTTTTAGCCAATCCTTTGGATAAATAAAAGTGCGGTGGCGACTCGATTTCTTTGTATGCTTTGCTTTTGGTTTAATCAATAAATCATAAAGTGACGAATACACCGCTACAGTACTGCATCCACAAGGGGCTGAAACTGTGTCTGCCAACATTGCTCTTCAAGTATCTCAGAGACTCTGTCAAGGATACCAGAAATAACATGAAGACCAGGAACTACATACCTTTGGGAAGACTTATCTCTGATGTTCTTATCGAAAGTGGATTAGTGGATCACCTGATCCATCTCAGATTAATGGAAGATCTCACTATTGACGTTGGGAGGCCTCTGAACGCTTGGAATCTGAAGAGCATGGGGATCATTGATCAAGTCAGAGCTAAACCAACACTAGACACCTCCTGGGAAGCACTCAGGGATCAGAGGAAGATTCCCAACGAACTCTATCTGTTCTCCAAGATTGACCCTCCAGAAGTAGTAGCTTACTATCTACAAGATCTTGCAAATCAAGGGGTGGACATATCTGATTTCTTAGTGGACTGGCTACCTGAGCATCCACCACACTTCATGAAGAGGATGCGAGAGCCCTCTGAGAATTCCAAGAAGGCAAAGAAATCAAGAATGGGAGAATCCTCTGGGTCAAGACCTCTAGCCCCTCTAGTTGGCTCTCCAAGTAAGTCTATACCTCTCTCCTGCTCTGTTAAAATAAAACCTATTGCTTCTTCTCTTCCCCAAACCACTCCTATATACACCTCCTCTGAAATACCTCCCTTAACCACCAGAACCTCTAACCCACCCTCACTTAAATTCAACCTTGCTACCACTACACTACCCATTTCTGAAGCAGAAATGCTGAATGAAACTACCTCACCATCATCATCATCCTCACCCCAATCCCCACCATACTATGTTCTCTCCTCTGACAATGAACCATCTGACCCTCAATCCCCCACTTTGGCTCAGCTACAAGCTCGTGCTCTGGCCTCTCAACAACCATCACACTCTGAACCTGAACCATAAGTCACTTCCCCACCCCCTGAACATCCAAATCCAACTACATTTGAATAGCCTCAAACACCACCACCTGCACAACAACAAAATCCACCTTCTGAACAACCAATCAACTCTGAACCTCAACCAATCCATTCATCATCTGAACCAAATTCACAACCTGAACAAAAAACACCGTCCCCCAATGCCATTCCCACACCACCAACTTCAGTTGCTCCCATCACTTCTGTAGATGTTTTTGATTGGCTGCATTTTATGTTAAAACACTTACTATACTTAGATGTCTTGACTGATGTCATGACATGCTTAAGTAGTATGCTGCAGGATTAGCTAATACAGGATTTACTATATGTCAAACTGAATGTTATGACATTCATTCCTGACAGTAGATGCTAAAGTATACGCTAGTTAGTTTTTCTGTTATGGTTCAGTATTTATCTCAGGCTGATTTTCAGGAAACTAACAGCTGTGCTAAAATTAAGAGACCTAGCATATAACATATTTTCTGGACGTCAAACTGAATGTTATGACATTCATCCTTGACAGCAGATGCTAAAGTATAGGCTAGTTAGTTTTTCTGTTATGTTTCAGTATTTATCTCAGGCTGTTTTTCAGGAAACTAACAACTGAGCTAAAATTAAGAGACCTAACATATAGCCTATTTGTTAGCACCCTAATGTGTGGAAATTAGGTTAACTTGCTTAACCTTAATTTTAGGAAATTCAAGTACAAGGCCCAAGTACTGCATTATAAAAGGATGGCAATCCTACTTTCAGCAGCTCAAGGGTTCGAAGCGTGAAGAATTAAATATTTCATTATATATCCTTGTTGTACTTTTATTGTGTCTTGAATTAGGTTTTACTTGTGAGCCAAGAAATTATCACCTAGATGATTGCATTGGACTAGGGTGTTTATTGAGTTGTAATTGTTGTGTCACTCTAAGCTTTTAAGCGTGAGTGTTGTGTTTCTTGATTAAAGCTTTTAAGCACAATCAAGAGTTGTTTGAAGTATATCTTCACCACTGACTTTATAATTATTAAAGGTTGTAATCACTGCTGTGATGAAGGGGGAGTGAGTAGGTACTCAGGTCTTAATTTAGATTGAAATTGCATTGGGTAGGTCTTAAGTGATAGGATTAAACAAGTGGTTTAAGTCCTGAATTAATACCTCTTATAGTGGATTTCCTCCCTGGCTTGGTAGCCCCCAGACGTAGGTGTGTTTGTCACCGAACTGGGTAAACAATTCTCTGTGTTATTTACTACCTTTTACATTTACTTTCTGCATACATTACCAGTCTGAGCAGAAGTGGATGTCATAACATCCAGTGTGACATCGATAGTCTGTTACTAGAATTTCAATTGGCATCAGAGCAGGCACCCTGCCTGTTAATTTCTGGGTGAGATCTAGGGACGTTACTTTCTAGTACCATGGACAAGGATGTAGGATTCTCAAATAGACCACCCATGCTGGATGGTTCTAACTATGATGACTGGAAACCTCGTATGGTAGCCTTCTTGAGGTCTCTGGATAGCAAGGTCTGGAGAGCTGTCAACAAAGGATGGGAACATCCAACGAAGACAGGTAAAGATAGAGTCATTATGCAAATTCCTAAAGAAGAGTGGGACAAAGAGCAAGAAGCATTAGCCCTTGGAAACTCTAAGGCTTTGAATGCCCTGTTCAATGGGATAAATAAAAACATTTTCAGACTGGTGCATCACTGTGAACTGGCTAAAGAAGTTTGGGATACTCTCAAAACAACTCATGAAGGTACCTCCAAGGTAAAAATGTCTAAACTCCAGATGCTGACTACTAAGTTTGAAAATCTGAGGATGAAAGAGGATGAGACTATTCATGACTTCCACATGAATATTCTTGAAATTGCCAACACTTCTGGAGGCTTAGGAGAGAAAATATCTAAAGAAAAACTTGTAAGAAAGATTCTCAGATCATTGTCCAAGATATTTGTCATCAAGGTTAATGCTATAGAAGAGGCTCAAGATATCTTCCATATGAAGGTTGATGAGCTTATTGGGTCTCTCCAAACTTTTGAAATGGGCTTGTGTGAGAATGTTGAAAAGAAAAACAAAAGCATAGCTTTTGTATCAAATACTGAAGAGGATTCAGAAGAAGGAAATATTGGAGGTGATGAAAGCATATCAGAAGCTATAGCCATGCTTGGAAGACAGTTCAACAAGTTCATAAAGAAGGTTGATCAAAAAGGTAGACCAAATGTCAAGAACACTTCATCTGACATTAGTAAAAGATCAAAATCTGAAGAAAAGTCCAACCAAGGCAAGGGAATCGAGTGTCATGGATGTGAAGGTTTTGGACACATTAGAGCTGAATGTCCTACCTTCCTCAAGATGCAAAAGAAGGGACTATCTGTCATGTGGTCTGAGGGATACTCTGAGAGTGAATCAGAAGGAGAATCTGCAAAACATGTCACTGCACTAACTAGTGTCTGTGTCTCTGATGACGACTCAAATGGAGATGAACTTACATTTGATGAACTTGTTGCTTCATATAAAGAGTTATGTGTCAAAAATGCAGAAGTGTGTCTACAAGGAGAAAAGCAGAAGAAACTTATCAAGGAACTGGAAGCTGAGAAGAAGAAGCATCTGACAGTCATAGATGATCTAAATGGTGAGATAACCTTGCTGACCTCTAAGCTAGATCAAATGACAAAATCCATCAGAATGTTGAATAAAGGAACTGACACTTTGGAAGAAATTCTAAAGGTGGGACAGAAATCAAGAACCATGTCTGGTTTAGGCTTTGTTAAGGAATCCTCGTCTGAATTCAAAAGCTCAAATGCTGAAGTTCAGAAAATCAAGCAGAAATCACAACCAATGTCACAACATCATGGAAACAGGAGGATTAACCATCAAAAGAAGAAATTTCAAAGATGGAGATGCCACTACTGTGGTAGATTTGGTCACATAAAACCCTTCTGTTACAGGTTGTATGGTTATCCTAACTAGACCACTCAAGTCAGACCTAAGCAGAAGGCATCTAAGCATAATGCCCCCATCAAGAAACAACAATGGGTTGCTAGATTAGCTTACACATCTCTAAGGGCATCTACCAGAGAAGACTGGTATTTTGATAGTGGTTGCTCAAGACATATGACTGGGATGAATAACTTATTGGTAGACATACAACCTCATACTACCAGTTATGTGACCTTTGGTGATGGAGCTAAAGGAAAAATCAAAGGTGTTGGTAAGCTGGACAGTCCTAGAGTTCCAGAACTGGATAATGTGTTGTTAGTAAAAGGACTAACTGCTAATCTCATCAGCATAAGCCAGCTATGTGATCAAGGCTTCAATGTACAGTTCACTAAGGAAGAATGTGTTGTGAAAAATGGAGAAAATCAGGAAGTTATGAGAGGATCAAGATCCAAAGATAACTGCTATCTATGGGAACCTAAAGTCTCAAACTACTCCTCAATGTGCTTCTTAGCCAAGGAAGAACAGGGTGTGAAGCTGTGGCATAGAAGACTTGGACATCTTCATTTAAGAGGAATGAAGAAGATTATATCCAAGGAAGCAGTGAGAAGAATCCCAAAGCTGCTTATTGATGAAGGAAAAGTCTGTGGAGAATGTAAGGTTGGCAAGCAAACCAAGATGTCACATCCTAAGCTTGGACATCCTACAACATCCAAAACTCTGGAACTTTTGCACATGGACTTAATGGGACCTATGCAAGTTGAAAGTCTTAGTGGAAAGAGATATGCTTATGTGGTTGTTGATGAACATTCCAGATACACATGGATAAGCTTCATCAGAGAAAAATCAGATGCATTTGATGTCTTCAAAGATCTATGCATAAGACTCCAAAGAGAAAGGGATAGTAGTGCTGTCAAAATAAGAAGTGACCATGGAAAGGAGTTTAAAAATTCCAAGTTTGATGATTTCTGCTCATCTGAAGGAATAAGTCATGAGTTATCCTCACCTATTACTCCTCAGCAAAATGGAGTAGTTGAAAGGAAGAAACAGAATTGTGTATCATTATCCACCACAGAAGCTGAGTATATAGCAGCTGGTAGCAGTTGTTCCCAACTGGTATGGATGAAACTGATGCTGACTGAGTACAATGTCACTCAGAATGTCATGACATTGTTCTGTGACAATCTCAGTGCCATCAACATTTCAAAGAATCCTATCCAACACAGCAGGACCAAACTTATTGACATTAGACATCACTTTATAAGAGATCTGGTAGAAGACAAAGTGATTACCTTGGAACATGTGGCAACTGAACTACAACTTGCTGACATATTTACAAAGGCTTTGGATGCTACTCAGTTTGAAAATTTAAGGGGAAAGATGGGAATATGTCTTTCTGAGGAATTATAGAAACTAATGATGTTAGGAATTTACTGTTTAATATTTCAAATTATTAAACAATTGAGAGTATGCTCTGATTGGTCAACAAATAATAACTATTACTCTTGCAACAAGCGTTACCTCTTCCATCGTTTCAACTTTCATTCACGCAAGCATCCTCTCAGAGAAACTTTTCATTTCGCCTCTAAGATACTCATCATGTCTCAACAATCCAACTCATCTTCTTCCAAGAACATGTCTGGTTCTTCTAGCACTGAACCAAGCAACCCTAACAGAGAAGATCCTGTTGCTGACTCTGCGAATACCCCACATGCAAGAAGACCTAAAGAAACTGTATCAGGCTTCTCCTCAGCCATCGCTCTTGAGGAACGAACCAAAGAAGGTTCCAGGTATGTTCACAATGCCATTGCGACTATGGTGACTGGAATACTGTCTGGTAATCATAAGGTCCTTGGGGTTTCCATTCCCTTAAACACTATTGAACCTGATAGTGTTACTTATCAAGAAAATACTGAGTCTTTAGGAAAGAATATCTCTGATGATGTTGAGCAAACTGATGCTCATAAGGAGTCAAATGTTGACAAACCCTTAGATAATTTGGCTGGTGAGGAAGTTCATGTCACTCATGATGTCAGTGACAACCCTAACTGTGAGGCTGAAACAGTAGACCTGGAAGAATTTTCTGATAATGAGTTGATATCCTCTGTCCTCCCTAGCATAGCCAAAAGGGTTAGAACTAGGAGAGAAAAGAAAACTGTGGCTCAAAGGTCCCCCAGAAGAAAGATTGATGTTCCAACCTCTTCCAAGACAACGGTGGCAGTCGAGAGTTCCCTCAAGAGGAAAGTTCATGGTCCAACCAAATCTTGGAGCAAAGGGGTGCCCAAGAAAAAGAAGACCAAGCCTGTTGTTGTTGAGTCTGACTCAGATGTTCCGTGTAATGTCTTTGACACTCTGTCAAAGAAGAAGCCAACCACTAGCAAGCTTGCAGCTAGTGTCCCTGAGGTACCAATTGACAACATATCTTTTCATTTTGCTTCAAGTGTAAACAAGTGGAAATATGTTTATCAGAAGAGGCTGGCTTTGGAAAGGGAATTAGCTCAGAATGTCCTAGACTGTAAGGATATTATGGACCTTATTCAAGAGGCTAGTTTAATGAAGACTGTGACTCAGTTCTCAAAGTGCTATGAGATGTTGGTAAAGGAATTTATTGTTAATTTGTATGAAGAATGTGCTGATGGCAAGTCTAAGGAATTCAGGAAAGTGTATGTGAGAGGCAAGTGTGTAAATTTCTCTCCCTCAGTGATCAACAAGTATTTGGGAAGGCCTGATGTAGCTCAACCTGAGCTTGAGGTAACTGACAATAAAATCTGTCAAGTCATCACTGCTAATCAAGTAAGGAAGTGGCCTCTCAAGGGAAAATTGGTGGCCAGTAAACTGAGTGTCAAGTATGCAATGCTGCACAAGATTGGAGCTGCTAACTGGGTGCCCACCAATCATAAATCTACAGTTGCTGTAATGCTTGGAAAGTTTATATATGCTGTTGGAACCAAAGCCAATTTTGACTATGGCTCCTATATTTTTGATCAAACTTTAAAGCATGCAGGAAGCTTCAGTATGAAGGGTCCTATAGCCTTTCCTTCTCTCATCTGTGGTATTGTTTTGAATCAGTTTCCAAACATCTTACCAGAGAATGATTATGTGAAGAAAAGAGACAGCCCTATGTCCTTCAATCATAACCTGTTCCTAGGTACCCATGTCCCTGACATTGTCACGACAACAGGTGAGACATCAAGTGTAAGCAATCAACCAGGTAAAGCTGCTGTCATTGCAATGCTCAAAGAAACTTGCAGGGAGTTAGAGGCAAGGAAGCTGAACTTGAAAAAATTGATTAGTACTTTGGAGATGACTGAAGGTGATGTGCTTGGTGAAGCTGATGCTGGTGCAGAAGAGCTGAAAGACAAGGTGAAGAGGGAGAAGCAGATGCCAGTCCTGATGATGGCACAAATGATGATGCTGACTCTGAGTCAGATGACTAGAACATTTCCTGTGTTTCTGAAATTTGCTTGTAAATTTATTTTTTTGGTCTATAATATTAAGTGTTGCTTTGGCAACATTTTTGACAAAAAGGGGGGAGTAACACCTGTACCCCAGGACAACAACAGATTTCTTTGAAGTTGAAGGTCTCCTAAACAAGAGGTTATGTTGCTGTTTGCTCTCTGCTTGATCTTCTCTTGTGCTGCTGCTGCTTGAAGTTTAACTTCTATGTTTGCTAAGTGTATTAGCTAATTTGATTCTCTGCTTGGATGTGTGCTTTCTGCTGCTGTGAACTCTGTTGTGATGCCAAGTTGTTTTAGCCAAAAATTTGGCAAATGGGGAGTTTGTAGATGTTTTTGATTGGCTGCATTTTATGTTAAAACACTTACTGTACTTAGATGTCTTGACTGATGTCATGACATGCTTAAGTAGTATGCTGCAGGATTAGCTAATACAGGATTTACTGGATGTCAAACTGAATGTTATGACATTCATCCCTGACAGCAGATGCTAAAGTATAGGCTAGTTAGTTTTTCTGTTATGGTTCAGTATTTATCTCAGGCTGATTTTCAGGAAACTAACAGCTGTGCTAAAATTAAGAGACCTAGCATATAGCATATTTTCTGGATGTCAAACTGAATGTTATGACATTCATCCCTGACAGCAGATGCTAAAGTATAGGCTAGTTAGTTTTTCTGTTATGTTTCAGTATTTATCTCAGGCTGTTTTTCAGGAAACTAACAACTGAGCTAAAATTAAGAGACCTAACATATAGCCTATTTGTTAGCACCCTAATGTGTGGAAATTAGGTTAACTTGCTTAACCTTAATTTTAGGAAATTCAAGTACAAGGCCCAAGTACTGCATTATAAAAGGATGGCAATCCTACTTTCAGCAGCTCAAGGGTTCGAAGCGTGAAGAACTAAATATTTCATTATATATCCTTGCTGTACTTTTATTGTGTCTTGAATTAGGTTTTACTTGTGAGCCAAGCAATTATCACCTAGATGATTGCATTGGACTAGGGTGTTTATTGAGTTGTAATTGCTGTGTCACTCTAAGCTTTTAAGCGTGAGTGCTGTGTTTCTTGATTAAAGCTTTTAAGCACAATCAAGAGTTGTTTGAAGTATATCTTCACCACTGACTTTATAATTATTAAAGGTTGTAATCACTGCTGTGATTGAGGGGGAGTGAGTAGGTACTCAGGTCTTAGTTTAGATTGAAATTGCATTGGGTAGGTCTTAAGTGATAGGATTAAACTGGTGGTTTAAGTCCTGAATTAATACCTCTTATAGTGGATTTACTCCCTGGCTTGGTAGCCCCCAGACGTAGGTGTGTTTGTCACCAAACTGGGTAAACAATTCTCTGTGTTATTTACTGCCTTTTACATTTACTTTCTGCGTACATTACCAGTTTGAGCAGAATTGGATGTCATAACATCCAGTGTGACATCGATAGTCTGTTACTAGAATTTCAACTCCCACTCTCAATCTTGGTGACACCAATCCACCTTCTCCATCCTTCCCAGCCTCTGCCACTGAACCAAAAACAACCTTCCCTACCCTAGAAGAAGCAATAAAAGTTTTTGCAGAGTCTTCAGTAGAGAAGATCAAGTATCTGACTATCAATTCTAGCATCAGTGATGATCCCTCTGAAGTAAGGATCCACTGGAAAAAAAATGATCAGTTGGATGACCTCTGAAGCCTTCAAACTGAAAGGCCTCTCTAAACAAGTCTGCAACGACTTCATCCGAGATGCTGGTATAAGGCTCCAAGATTGCTTGGCCAGAGAGGCTGAGGAACAAGCTACGAAGGAAGCAGAAGAGAAAGCGCGCCTGGAAGAAGAAGCAGTGCGTATTGCTGTAGAGGAAGCTGCCAAGGCCAGGGCTGATGCATTGACTCAGAGGGAGCACTCTGACTCTAGGTTTGCCCCTCTGGTCTTAAGGACTATGGAGGAATTACAAAAGGAACAACAAGTGGTATGAGCTAGGATGGACCAACAGGTCTCGGTCAACACCAACATTCAGAACATGTTATCTCAGCTGCTACAAAGGTTGCCTCCGCCCCCAAACCCTTAGGCACCTAGGCTATTTGTTTGTTGCTTTTCCTTCCAATGTTTTTTTTTTGCTTTTTGATTTATGCCTTCTGTGCTGCTTAGATGTACTTGTTTCTCTCTGATATATATATATATATATATATATATATATATATATATATATATATATATATATATATATATATATATATATATATATATATATATATATATATATATATATATATATATATATATATATATATATATATATATATATATATATATATATATATATATATACATATATATATATATATATATATATATATATATATATATATATATATATATATATATATATATATATATATATATATATATATGTATTTTACTATGTCTTTTTGATTCTGACAAAAAGGGGGACAACTAAAACCACTCTGATGGAAACATAACTAAAACCTCTCAAGGCACTGCAAACATTAAATTATTAAACTAATGACTAAAGATATGCAGGAAAATAGCTAAACCAAGGAAGGTTCGGTAAGAACTTCTGATTAACCTAAGGATCTAACTTAGGGGGTGTCCGCTTCCTTATCTGATCTGAGATTTTTTTTAATGTTTCACCTCTACTCTGTCGTGTTTTGTCATCATCAAAAAGGGGGAGATTGTAAGAACAAAGTTGGTTCTACAATGTATCTCTAAGATTTTGATGATAACAAAGGATGAAACAAAAATGGTACCCTAACGAATTTTTTCTTAAGTATGCAGGACTCTGATCAAACAATCAGATAGATAAATCATCAGATACAGAATTCAACGTTAGATGCTACTCAGAGGCTACATAACCAGAAGGTTCTGACTCCAACACAAGCGCTAGCAAAACAAAAGAAGTCAGAAACTCTGAAAGAGAAGAATAAATCCAGACTCTGAAGACGCACGATCTGAAGAAGTCAAGATTAAAGAGAAACTCTGATAAAGTCAGATACAAGTTCCCTCTGAAGAAGAAAATTGCATAGCAAGACTCTGAATACAGGATTCGCTGACTCAGAATGTGTAACCATGAAGAAATTTGCATTTAGAAAGAAACTATTTCTAGAAGGAAATTAATACGCACCCAAAACTGTTTTGGAAAGAAATAAGGAGAGTAATGACATTAATCATTCTTCAATGACCAAGATTCCGTCATCAACCAACGGTCCACTCAAACTCCTATATAAAGGATGGAATGCCTCACAAGAAAATACACCTGAGACACACAAGAAAAAAAATCTCTCAATCATCCTCTTTCACTATTTCACGAGCTGCTACTATTACGTGAAAAATTGTTGTTCTTATATTTCTGTAATATTTGCTTATTGCTAGAAGCACTGTGTATTACCAATCATCTCATTACTAAGATACTTCCTCAAGTGACTTTGTGTAGTCTAAATACTTGAGAGGACTAAGAGATTATTCTCTTAGATGGTTGTTTGTGTAATCTTTCAAGATTAGTGGATTAAGTCCTTTTTGAAGGCGAAATCACCTTGGTCGGGTGGACTGGAGTAGCTTTGAATTTCAAGCAAACCAGTATAAAATCCGGTGTCAAATTCCTTTTATTCTGAGTGTGTCTATATTCTTAAAAAGTTTCATTTTCCAAAACAATTCAAACCCCTTTCTTGTTTTTCTCTACCTTCATCATTCTATCTCTCCATGAATCTGTTCATAATTATGACACTAAAAGCCAAATTCGGCTCTGAATTACACAAGTACCGTAACAATCCAATTAGCCTCTGATACTGAGTTTGATTAACATCCTACTCATTTTCACTCTTTGGCAGCTCCAACCTTGGTTCGACATGAGTAATGTCAATGTTATAATGTTCCATTTTATATTTTTTCAAAATCTCAAGAGCATGCCTTCTTTGATGCATGAGCAGTCCCTTTTTGGACTTGTGAAACTCAATGCTAAGGAAGTATGGCATGTGGCCAAGATCAGTCATCTCAAATTCATTCATAAGCTCACCCTTGAACTTAAAAATGAAATATTCATTGCTTCTCGTAATCAACAAATCATCCATGTAAAGACAAAGAATTATCATCCCTTCATTTGCATCTTTCTTCACATACACACCATGTTCGATTACACATTTGTTAAAGCTTATTAATTTTAAGAAACCATATATCTTATTGTTCCAATCTCTCTAAGCTTGTTTCAAACCGTACAAAGCCTTATAAAATCTACAGAAATTTGATTCTTGGTTTTTCACAATGAAACCCGGGGGTTGTTCCACATATACCTCATCTTCCAACGGTCCGTTCAAAAACGTAGATTTGTGCTTCCTCAAAGTATATCCTAACAACCAATCAGATGGTCTCATTTCTTTCAACCGATGTAAATACTTCCTCAAAGTCTATTCCATCCTTTTGCAAAAATACCTTAGCTATCAATCTAGCTTTGTGCTTCACAACTTCTCCTTTAGGATTTATTTTAACCATGTACACCCATTTCATACCTATGGGCCTTTTCTCTTGAGGCAAAACAACTAGCTTCCAGGTCTTATTTTTCTTAATCAGTTCCAGATCCCCCTTCATAGCACAAATCCATTTTGGATCACTCAAAGTCTTCCATGTTTTAACAGGTTCAAATTCGGCCATAAGTGCAAAATGGACGAAGTCACCATCATCATTAACTTCATTCTTCTAGAATAGATCACAATCTTTAAGTCTTGCAGGCAAACCTCTTTGCCTTGTTGATCTTCTCACATTTTCTTTGATTTGAGCTTCAACGTGGGTTGTTTATGCATTACACTGCATGAACTATTTTTTCATTGTTGTAACCAGTTACAGCCTGCTGGTAACAAGTTACAGGCTTATACACTTCCTTTATTTCGTCAAAAACAATATCTCTGTTGATCACAATCCTTCTGTTTGCTACATCATACAACTTGTAACCACCAGCAGAGTGACACCCTACAAGTATTGTATGTTCTCCCTTGTCGTCAAGCTTCTTTATAAGTTGGTCTGGAACATGTTGATATGCCATTGAACCAAACACTCTCAAGTGGCTCGTGTTTGGTTTAAATACGGACCAAGACTTTCCTGGTGTGATGTTTTCCAGCTTCTTTGTAGGCATCTGTTCAGCAAGTAAGTGGTTGTGGAGACAGATTCTCCCCAAAACTCTTTCGGAAAGTTCTTTACCTTTAGCATGCTCCTTACCATATCCATGATAGAGAGATTCTTCCTTTAGGAAACACCATTTTGCTGCAGTGTGTAAGCAACACTATTTCATGTACAATGCCCTCTTAATCACAAAACCTCCCAAATTTACTTGAGACATATTCGCCTCAACCATTCATTTTTAGAACTTTGATTTTGTGATCTCTTTTCCTTTCAACCACGAACTTGAATTTCTTGAACACTTCAAGTACCTCATCTTTTCTCTTGATCAATTACGTCCACATATTTCTACTATGATCGTAAATGAATGTTATGAAATATCTATTGCCACCAATATAATCAAATTGTATCGGTTTGAACATATATGAATATACTACCTCAAGATGATGCTTGGTTCTACAACCTACATCTTTTCTGAATTTTCCCTTATGCTACTTTTCTTACACATTTTCTTCACAACTTTCCGTCACTATGTTGATCAGTGGCATCCCCTTTACCATCTTGTTCTTTTAAAAGGTGTTGAGATCTCGAAATTTAAGATGGCCAAGCCTATTAGGCCATATCTACTCTTCTCTACTAGTGGCTATAGCAACACACTTATGTTCCATAACCTTAAATTCAACCTTCAAGGTTCTATTTGGAGCCATATGAGCCTTTTAGACCAAAAGTATGCTTGCGTCCATAACGTGTAACGTCTTGTCCGCCATATGAATCTTGTAACCCTTCTCAAGCAACTGGCCAATACTTAGAAGGTTACACTTGATTCTAGGAATATAAAATACATCCTTTATAAAATAATATATATCATCCCTTCTCTCCGTTTGATACGTCACGGATCCCTTTTACCGCTAGAGTGGTATCATCCACAAACTTCACTATGCTCTTCATGGCACGATTGAGCATAATAAACCAATTATTTCTTCTCATCATGTGCATTGAACATTAAGAGTCTAGATACCATTGATCTATACATTGTTTCGCTTCTTTCATAGTCACCATGGAATTTTCGTATGCATGTAATTGGTTACATCCTATTGGTAACCGATTAAATCTTATTTTCCAAGCAAGGTGCTCCTGTTCATACTGTCTTATGGCTTGTCGTTGCTGCATTCTCCTTCGGTGATCATCACAAAGAGTGTGTTCTCATCATCATGTTATTGTCTTGTAACTCTAGCTTCATCTTCTTGAGATTCTTTCTTGTTGGAACTACAGTCTCTTGCAAACTGATCAAACTTTTGACAATTAAATTACTACACACTAATTTTGTCACCTTTCTTGCTTCCTCCTCTTCCTCTAATGTTGGCACCTCTAGAGTTGTATGATCCACCAGCCATATTTCCATTGCTTTCACCCTTTTGGAATGTTAAATTTTTGGAATTTTGGGATTCTCTTCCATGAAAATTCTTAAAGTTCCCTCTATCTTTGTTCTTGGGCCACTTTTCATTCGCCTTCTTGTCTATCTCATTGAAATGAGCTTGCAAAATGATCTCCTCCTTTGCCTTATCAACATTCATTTCCTTCATTCTCTACTCATGAGCTTTAAGAGATATTTGTAGCTCCTCCTTGTTCATAGTCGCAAGTTCCTTTGATTCCTCAATCGCAACTACTACATTGTCAAATATTAACTTCATAGAACACAAAATTTTCGCGAAAACATATTTCTCTATGATCATTTCTCCACAAGCTTTCACTTGACTCACCAATCTTGCAATTTTTATAGTAAACTCACTAATGCTTTCATTCTCTTCCATTTGAATTAATTCTAATTGCCTTTTGTGAGTTTGGAACCTCACCACCTTTGCCTTATCATCTCCTGCATAACTTTTCTCCAAGATTTCCCAAGCTTTCTTTGAAGATGTATAATCATAAACCTTCTCAAACTTGTCGACATGAACACATTGATGAATGAGATACAACCCCTTGTAATCTTTTGTCTTCTCTTCCTTATGTGAAGTTCTTTGTGCAACTGTTGCACCTTTTACGAGTGGAGTAACACTGTTATCAACCACTTCAAGAACATCTTGATAAGAAAACAACACCTTCATTTGTTTGCAACACTTGTAAAAGTATTTGCATCAAGAATTGGGAGATATGTAAGAATACATTCATTAGAGATGTAAAGCATTTTCACAGACTAAGTGTTTGGTGGATCGAACCAGGCTCCTGATGGCAAATGTTGGGACAAGGAACCCCAATAATGGTGATTTTCAATGTGGTGTGTGTATGTGTGTGTGCGTGTGTGTGCATGCGCGTATGTGTGTATATGTGTGTGTGTGTGTGTGTGTGTGTGTGTGTGTGTGAGAGAGAGAGAGAGAGAGAGAGAGAGAGAGAGAGAGAATTGAGGGTGAAAATAAGGCTTGCCATTAATGAGATACCAACTAAGATATATACACACACAATTGCACTAATTGAGGTACAAGTAACAAACCAAAAAAAAACAGAAACAACTAAAGTTGTAATCAGTTACATGCATAGTGTATTCGATTACTCAACACCTATATTTCTAATGTAATCGGTGCCTATATCTTGTAACCTATTGCAACAACTCTATTTGTTTTCTCCAAATGGGTGTAAACGGTTACAACCCTACAGTGACCGGTTACATGCACATGAATTACACTTTTTCACTTAACACTCAATATTAAAAATGATATCACAATATATTGATATTATGGTCGTCCATCATTTTAAATGATACACAACAAATTCAACAGTGTTGGACGTGACATAATGCATTAGAAAAATCTCAAATCATACATTAGATACAAATAAAGTTTAAATTTATTTTATATAAAATTACACTCTCAAGTTAGTTTTCTAAAAATGAATTAATTCAGACTCATATTCTACTCCTCAAATATCCTTCATATCAAATTTTATTTTATGTTTCATGATATTAGTTTGTTTACATAAATAAAGCTTTTATTAAAATATTATTATGAGTAATGTGAACTTATGAAAAGAATACCATAATTTTATTTTATGTGCATCCCACTTGGGATAGTGAGGATTTAGATTTTTTGTTTTATATGAAAAAACAATCTTCATACTATGAGAAAACATAATTTGATAATCAACATATTATATCAGACACTAGTAATAAAAACAATAACATGTTACTCATTTGTATTCATTTTTATTTAAATTAATCTCGTTAATAATTTGGAATATATATATATATATATATATATATATATATATATATATATATATATATATATATATATATATATATATATATATATATATATATATATATATATATATATATATATATATATATATATATATATATATATATATATATATATATATATATATATATATATATATATATATATATATATATATATATAATTTTGTTGTTATGAGGACCAAAGGAGGAGACGACAAAATTGCTTTTAGATTGATTGACAAATCAGAGAGAGCAATTATAAAGTGCTATGGTGCATGCACATATGACACTGAATAATTGTATATTCAAGCGGGATAGAGTAGTCCACACCGGTTCTCACAAAAAGAGGATTAAGTAGTGTCGCACACTTTGTACTCTCCATCGTAAATGATGTAGTGTTGGACGGGGAAAAGATATTGATGTAGAGCTTGTTGTTGTTGTTGATGATGATGTAGAGACAATAGTTCAAAAGGATATAGAGACTCAGACTGGCACAAAGGTGGCTACTCATTGTGACACGGAGGTGACAACTTAGGCTGATAAAGATTCGTCTGAACACACAAATGGGGTTTCCTTGGATGGTCCAGTGACCCTTCCTTGCTCACTGTGTATGTCAATCGTGTGAAATTTAGATTATGGAAGGGAGAGATATAAATATTTTATTTAAAGTTTTTATTTATTTATTACTGATTAATAGAAAATAATTGATGATTTTTACTTTAATTATTACAGGTCCGTTGTCGTACCTTGGAAAAAAGAATACGACCTCGCGAAGTGCAATCGCACACTCGCGAAATGAACTTAACAGAGTCGCCACCAAAATTTATTTATTCCCAAAGAGGGAACGGGAAAATATCAATAAAACCCTTAAAAAATGACAATGATATTGATCGTCGCAACCAAATCAGGGTTCGGGAGTCGATTATGCAAGGGGAGGGTATTCGCAACCCTCACGCCCGTTGTACTCAACAGGAACCGTTTGGTCAGTCGTGCGCGTTAGTGTTAGCTTAAAAATGTTAGATTTTTTGAGTTATTAAAAGGGAAAAAATAGGACAAAAACGTTTATTTTTTATTAGGGTGTCTGACGAGACTTTGAATCTCGCTCCTACGTATCTCCAGGTGCGTTGGAGAACTCAAGGCTATGTAGTTCTGGGTAGAAAATGTTTCTTTTTTTGTCAATTTGAGCAAAATCTATTTTCTGTCAATCAACGGAAAAACATTGCTTGCTACCCAAAACAAATAGAGAAGGGAACGTTTGCATTATGGTCAAATGGATTTACAAATCAACATTCACGGGCAACATCGCTAGCTTACTCACACGTTTAAGTGGACGAAACATTATTTTTTCATCGTCTCGAGACAAAATACCTTTTGTTTATAAAAAGGGTTTGAGGATCAATCGTGCGGTGGTGAGAAAAGTGTTTTATGTGTTTCATCTATTTTTGGTGATGGATAGAGCTTGGGTGGGTGAGATATCCATCTCGAATTCTGGCCTCTAGAGCTTGTGGTATCCACCACGTTTCTTTTCCATCTTATTTGCAAAAGGGTTTTGATATTCTTAGATGTTTTGAGGTTTTGATTGAGAAAATGTTAGAAGAAGTCGCATTGAAAGTTTTGAATGATGGCGGTAGCTTGGATGGGCGGGATATCTATCTCGAATCCTAGCCTTTGGAGTTCATGGTATCCATCATACTCCTTTTCATCCTATTTTTATTGAAAAGTGTCAAATATTGATTTGGTATTTTTGATTGTTTTATTGGAAAAATGGCTTGACGTTGGATCAAACATTTGATTATTGTTTGCAAAAAGGTTTGAAAATGATGGTTTGAGGTGATTTGAAAATTAATTTGAAAATAACTTGATGTTGGATCAAGCTTTTAACTTGTATTGCAAAATAGTTTGAAAATGATTTTAGTATGTGGTTAGAAAATGAATTGAAATTGATGGTTAAACATGATGGATACAAATAGTAACGCGAAGGGTGCAAATTGGATTGCAAAAGGGGTGCGAGTTCAAGTGTAGTTACGTGAACTCAAGCACAAGGCGTAATCAAACGTCACAAGTATTGAATTGAAGCAGTCAACAATGATAAAAACAAAATAAAATAAAAGGGCATACACAAAATTTACATCACACATCCGCAATAAATGAACCGGAAAAGTAAAGTGAAAATAAAAGTGCACGAATTAAAATCATGACGCAAATACGCGAATCAAAGTCGCGTATGTGAAGACGTGCAAAGGCTACCACAAGAAATTAAATTTTACTTAAACATAACGACATTGGATTAAATTTGTTCTTGACGCAAATCAAAATGACAAATTGCTAACGCGTAAGCATTCATCGCAAGTTAAATTAAGAAGCAATACTATAATCAAACTAAATGAAAGCACAAATTTACAAATTAAAACGCGAATTAATAAGCACGCAAAAAGCGGATTGTCGTTATGCTAAACCAT
Source organism: Lathyrus oleraceus (assembly GCF_024323335.1). Lineage (NCBI taxonomy): Eukaryota > Viridiplantae > Streptophyta > Magnoliopsida > Fabales > Fabaceae > Lathyrus > Lathyrus oleraceus. The sequence goes on from NC_066582.1 coordinate 404,903,062, forward strand.
ATGACATGTGTACAAAATTAAAACGCAAAGATAATTAATTAAATAATCACACGTAAACCAAAAAATCAATCCCTTAGCTTTCTACACTTAACATGATCATTGGAAGATGAATCAAAATTGTGTGGATTCAGATTTATCATAATGAAACGCACAACAAAAGTGAATTTTAAACGCGCTAAAAAAACCAACGATGTTGCTAACGTACAAATGCGATCATCGCAACCGGATCAAACTAACGCAAATGTCACGCATCATGCACACATATATACAAACTGTGTATCAACATGATTCGATCCGAACAACATAACCAAAACATAAATAAAACAACAACAACCCACACATATTACATTTTTCATTATTCAAAAGTGTTACAATATTTTTACAACTCGAATCCAATGTAACCGTAATCGGTAAACAGCTGTCATACCCTCATATTTACCCTACTTCCACATCATCCTCTTTGTAACACCCCAAAATTTGCCCTCCTCATTCATGCATTCATTTAGCATTTCATATTGCATTTCATCATGTCAATCAGAATTAGATCCAAGAAACTTTTTTTTAAAAATAAAATAAAATAATAATAATAATAAAAAAATAAATAAAATATAATAGAAAAAACTTGGACTTGGACCTCTCTCTTTTGAGCCCACAAAGCCATGAAAATCAGGTTATAAAAGAGGGAGATCAGACAGAAAAAGGAAGAGAAGCAAAATACTCTGAGGTTTCCTTGAAACAAAACCCTTGACAAAACCTGGAGAGAAACCTGACAGAGAACTCAGAGCAACCCCCAGGCAGCTCTGAAAAATTCAATCTGACTCACACACTTTCATCTCACGCAAACCCTAACATTGCCTTGCAAACCCAACCGTGCCATTTGATTTCAACCGGTCTCTCCCATCAGGTTTGCCTCATTCCCATGATTTTATGCTCTTAATTTGTATCATCTGAATGTATGAGGTATGATGGATGAATTTCATTATGTTTTTGCCCACGGGTTTAATTATGCATGAATGGGTGAAACCTATGCCTTGAATGTTTAATCACATGATTTCTGAAATGTATGCCACAGGGTTTGAGGTTTCTGAAACCATACTGTTATCCATGAAAAAAATGCTTATCGTGTTTCACTAACCCTTTTGTTGAGTTTTTGTGAGGGCTCACAGACTCTTGTAGAGATGGTTTGCGTGGTTTTCCCACTTTATTTGTGGGATACCCCCTGGAGGTTCATTCCGATTACCTGTACTGACTCACCTTTCTTTGTTGGCATTAGCTTGGGAGATCCCTGGGTTTCTTACTCCTTTAATTGTTGTTACTTCGGATCTTTATCCTTGTGGTACTTTTACCTCTTTTCCGCATTTTATCGCTTTCTTAGCTGGAAGACCTCGATAGGAGGCATTTGTTTTCTTTTGTTTATTTACTTCTGAGCCCCTTGTTGGCACATTTACTTTATACATGTTTGTTTTGTATGTGTTCGGATCCCTGCAGGTAGCGCGGTTCCTTCGTCAAGGACTACCTTTTTGCCCTTGAGCATCCCAAACCCTAAAACCCAAAGCAACACGTTAACTCCTTCTACTACAGGCGAGTAAGTCTCCAAAGGTCGAGCATCTGGTGTAGCACCTCAAATTTGCACCTCCCATTTTGTACATACATTTTCATTACTAGGTCATTAACATTACATTGTCCACTGCATAGCATTGCATTGTCCTTTGCCCAAGGGCAAGCCATCAGACAAGATTAGGTCAACTAGTTAGGAGGATCAGTCAAACAAGCAAGCAAGTGCATTTCTCAAGGAAGCAAAGCCCTAGGGTTGGTTCAACATGTTCACATGACCTAGGGGTCCTTTTGAAGTGGTTTGGTCAAAGATTGGGTGCTCAGAAGTCATCAGTCATTGTTCAATCCACCAGAAACCCTAGAAAGTCAACTGTGGTCAACTGTGCTTGAATTCATGGATTTGAAGGTGGGAAATGGTTTGAAAGGCTTCATTCATGTCCACACAAGTCTCATTTGACATTTCAAAGATCAAGATTGAAGAATTTGAGGTCAGATGAAAAATTGCCAAAAATAGTAAGTGACCTGTAATTGGAAATTGCCAAAAATAGAAAGGTTTTCTCCTCAAATTTACATCATCATACAAGCTTCAAATGAAATTTTGTCCAACATGAAAGTTGAAAATCTTGCTCTCACCTTTCCAAAAAGTCCAAGAACATCCATTTCTCATGTGTGGTTGGCAAGTTATGATCAAATCATTGTCAAGAAATTTTGAACTTCAAAGTGGGATAACTTTTGCACCAATTGGCCAAATTGAGTGGGGTTTCTTGCTACAATCTCCATTGGACATGCTCTATCCAAATCATTCATTATATCTCATCAAAAATCATCACATAAAAATGGCATTTTCAAGGTGAATTCAATTTGAATTTGGAAGGAAAAAAGTCAATTTGAAAAATAAGTATTTTCCACACTTTCTATCAATGGCATTTGATTAAAAATGATATTTGGAGTGTGTTTGGACAGATTTCCGTGTAATGTAGCAGCTCATTCCATGCATGAGGGTGTCTTGACCAATTGCACATAAACACTTATTTTCATTAACCATTGCATTTTGCTTAACCATAATTAACAAGGTGGATTAGCAACACATATAAAATCATAATTCTAACAGAATTTCGGATTAACATTCATTCACACAGATCTAGATCTAAGAATTGCAATTTCTCTCCATTTTTTCTCTTCACTTTTTCTGCAAGTTTCCTCCAATCCCTTGCCATTTCCACGATTGAATCATCATCTACAATCATCACTGAGCTGGATTGAAGCAAAAGAGCAAGGATTTCAAGCTATTTCAAGCACTGTTACATCAAGCACCTCACATGGCAGCTGGAGATTTCCTCGAGTTTGAGCATTGTTGAGCTATTCTGCAGCATCAATTCATCTATCCAAGGGTTGTAGAAGTTTTGTTTCAACCTCTCCAAGCCATATTCACCCGATTTCACATCTGCACTTGATTGAAGGTCAGATTTCGAAATCCACCATTCATGAAATTATGCTATGGTTTTTGTAGATCTTGTATCCATGAGCATGCTGAACTTTTTAGTTTTGATTTTCATTGAGTATTGAGAAAGATATATGGATTTTAAGTTTGGTTGTTGAATGTTATTCTGTTCGATTCTTCCATGTTAGTTTGAATTAGGTTAAACCAATCTTGGATTGTTGATGTGCATGTTAAGACGGATCCAATGGTATATCATTTGTTAATTTCTGTGGAGTTTGGTTCTTGAGCTATGAAGAACGTATGAACATTGAAGAACCCTAATCTGCATTTTCCAGAAAATATTTGATCCGTTTCCTGCGTGTGTTGCATGTTTTTGGTGTTTTTCGCCCATGAATCCAATCGCGCCTTGCCACCTCGTAAAATGAAACGCGACGTTTCATCATTTCAGCATCATATTTACGCCATTGCCATTATTTCTATTTTAATCCATTATTTCATTTTCTTTTTCAATTTAAATTTCATTTTATATGCTGATCTTACAAAAATCATAAGTCCTTCAATATTGGTCCAAATGAGATGGGATTTTTGGAACCTTGTTCCTCATGGTTTCTAGTATTTTATGGTGATTTTTCCAGAATTTGTGCACATGTGGATTTTAAAATTGCCTAGGGTTTGTTCATGTGTGTCCAATTTGTGTATGCCTTGCCATTTTGCTTGTGAAATGATGATGCTTAATCCAATGAGGCTAAAATTGTTTGTGCTTAAACTAGACATGTTCATGGTCATTTTAGTATGGAGTTTGTGATTTTATCATTCCTGGTTGATGAGATATGATTTTTTGAATAGAGGTGTGACAATTTGTGTCACACCATTTCTTGCTTGACTTCTTGATTTTCTTTACCTAGCCATATGAACTCAAAATGACTTGATCTTTTGCATGTTGGCTCTCCTGGATGCTAAGTTTGAATGTGAATTTTTGTGGATTTTTTGAGTGCATTTCCAATTTGATTGAGATTTTCTCCCCTGTTTGACCAATTGTTGACTTCTTGTGAGACATGATTTTATATGATTTGTGAAATTCTTGTGGTTTATTGGATGGACTTGAAATTTGGCATGAGTATTATAGACATCTTGAAGTTTGTCATGACTTTGATTTCATTCATTTATCATGTTTGGTCTCTGTTTTATGATTGCTTGAAGTTGATACATGATTAGATGCCTTGTATGAGCCTGTTTGAACATGCTTTGACTTATGGATTTTATTTGACTTGCTTCCCTTGGTCTAAATGACTTGAAACTTGGTGTGTACATCATGTTATGAATGCTATTTGACCATGAATTTTGTGGGGATTTATTGAAATATTCTTGAGTTGATTTGAATTGAATCATTCTGTTTGCTTCTATGAGCTTCAAATTGCATGCTTTGTACTCTATGCTTCATGAAATGATGATGGTTGGTGATATGAATGTGAGACCACTTGGATTTCATTCTTATTTGATTGATCTTGGTTTTGGATAAATTTCATGTTCTGTTTTGGTTTATTGCTCCCCTTTTGACCCTAGTCTTGTACTAGTGGTTTGTGCTCTCACATTTGAGCTTTGTTTCAGGTCAAAGAGCACAATTGCTTATGCTTGATGATGTGCACTCAATTGGAGTTGGTTTATTGCTTGTTTATGACTAACTTTGAGTTTGTTTTGTAGGCATTGAGACTTATGCTTATGCCTTGTGGCTTGCACCTTTGTGCATTGATGCTTGTTATCTGTTTGTGCTGTGGATCTGTATCTTTCTGTTTGACTTTTGTTTGTCTGGTGTACTGATTATGTTGGATTGTTTTCAGGTACCTTAGTTGCTATAGTTCCTTGAGAACTTGTTTTGCTTTGCTTGCTAGCTTGAGCACTGAGGTATAACATCCTAACTCCATGTAGTCTGGAAGACCTGGCCTGTTACTTGGCCAGGCACCTGTCCGAAGTCCTCCTTAAGAGGCAATGTTTGTGCTTGCTTACCTTTGTCCTTGTACATATCCAAAGACCTCCTAAGTGAAGAGGCATTGGCAGATACCAGGGATGTGCAATCCATCCTCTGCTATTCTGTGTGTCATCTGCTTTGCTCACACCACTGTGTTGATGCATTGTAGATACTAACCCAAGACCATTGTACATTGTGTCAGTCATAAGTGTAGAAGGGTTCCAACTTTCTGAACCCACACTTTCATTGTCTTGAAGCTCTCCCTGGCCAAGGATAAGAGCTGTGAAGTCTCATCTTCACTCACCATTTCATCTGCTTCACCCTAACTCTCAATGTTAGGGTTAAGAGCTAACATTACCCTATTACAGTGGTTTGTTTGTCGAGGTTGATATGACCCCTCGACTAAAACCTAACCTTGATTGAGCCAACTGATTGCATATAGTGTGTGTTATTTGTGCTTGTGTGTTTGTGCTTTTTAGTTTAGCTTGCTTCCAGTGCAAGTTAGGGTTAGTTTGGCTTGCTCCCTGTGCAAGTCATGTTTAGGTTAGCTTGCTTCCTGTGCAAGTTAGATAGCAACCTTAACTTAGGGATGATATGCATGATAACATCTAGGCTCGAGTCGTAGTCTCCCTAGTTGCGTCTCCCTTTGTTATCTGGTTAGGCTAGTCCTTTGTCCCTTCGTAGGGGAACTACGTCGCCCTGATCCTCATACCAGATGAGGTACGTAGGCAGGAGATAAGCTGATCTCTCCGGGCGCCCTTTTTGTTTTGTCTTTGTGTGTGTTAGGAGATGGATGTAAGCCCAGCAATTGGCATTCCGTATCCTTTTGTTGTGTGCTTGGAAGCTGATATAAGTCCAGCGATTGGCATTCGGGTTCCAGTGTGGGTGTGTCTGGTTCGGAAGCTGATGTAAGTCCAGCGATTGGCATTCGGGTTCCATGTTTGCCCGTGTTTGTGTGGTTTTGTTTGGTGTGCGTGAGCCGAGCTACGGATGCTCTGATTCTTCTTAGTCCGAGAAGATACGTATGCATAGGATGCGACATCCTAGCGAGCATGTTTTCCCCCAGTCCGAACTACTTCGACTCTGATGTCTATGCTTGATAGACTAAGTAGGCCCAGGATGCGAGATCCTGCCGAGTCAGTCTCGTTTGTTTTCTTGTGCCTCTTTCAGCCAGTGTGTGTTTTGAGCAGTGTTTTAGCAACCATATTCCTTCCTTTTGTGCGTGGATCCCGTCGAGTACAACGGATGCGTAGGGGTGCTAATACCTTCCCTTCGCATAACCGACTCCCGATCCCATTCTCTTTGGTCGCGAGACCATGTCTTTTCCAGGTTTACTTCGAGCGTTTCCTTTCCCTCTTTTGGGATAAATAACGCACGGTGGCGGCTCTGTTGTCTTGTTTTCCCGCCGGTTTTTCGCGTAATGCGGCAGCTGGCGACTCTGCTGGGGATATAGAGAAGTTGACCTCTTGCTGGTCCATCTTCCCTAAGCGAGTCTCTCCTAGCGCTCTCTAGGTTAGGGTTTGGTTGCTTTTGCTGTTTTATTTATTGCATTCATTATTTATTGTTTGCATTTATGTTTGTATTTATGTTTGCATTCATTCATATTCATTGTTCATCTGGCTGGCTGGTTGTCTGTTTCTCTCTGTTGGGGTGGGAGTTACTTGAGGTAAAAGGCCCAATACCCAGGCCATGAGTGAAATTTAGGATACTTAGGAATAGAGTGATTCATGGGAAGCGGGTGGTATTGCGCCACTTAACGGAACATTGATATCACGAGCAGTTCAGACCCTGTTGGGATATTATCGTTGCATAGTTCGGGTGTGTATATGATGATATTCTGCGAAAGGTTATTTATGCTGCGTTTCTCTCGACCTTACCCTGGCCTAGACGACACCCGTGAGTGGGGAGGGTTTGATCATTATTACAGGTACAGTTGGTGACTTGTGGTCCTGTTGGTGACTATGGGTTCAGATGACAGTTTCTCAGTTGACTTTGGGTTTCAGATGAATTGGGGTTCTGAGTTTAAACCGAAGCTTCGATCCTGTGTTCTGAGATGCACAGCCAGCCAGTCTTGTCTGCATCATTTGCATCATAGCATGTTTATTTTCAAAAAAATAAGCAATAAAAAGAAAAGAATTGAAAAAGCAAAAAAAAGAAGAAAAAAAAGCTAATCTCTGCATGCATATCATTTCTCAGGTACATTCCAGAGTCTATTCACTGATAAAGATGGCGACAGTCCCAGAGCCGAAGCGGAAGACTTGTTCCTATAGCTTTCACCGTGAGCCTTTGACGTCTCTGATTGAGTTGAGCAGCCTTATGACCAGTGGAAACCAGAAGGGGTTTGTTGACCAGTATGGAGATATTCTGACCCTGTTGAAGATGGTAGTCGATCCGGTGTCGTTGCAGACTCTTCTACAGTTCTACGACCCAGAGCTTCATTGTTTCACCTTTCAAGATTATCAGTTGGCGCCTACTCTGGAGGAGTATTCTATTCTGCTGAGTGTCCCGATCCGATATCAGGTTCCTTTCTTGGATGTGCCTAAGGAAGTTGATTTCAGAGTCGTTGCTCGAGCTCTCCATTTGGGTATCAAAGAAGTCTGTGATAACTGGAAGCCCAGTGGGGATGTTGTAGGGTTGCCTTTGAAGTTCTTGTTGAGGGTTGCTAGAGAGGAAGCAGAGAAGAGGAGTTGGGAAGCTTTTCATGCTCAGCTTGCTGTTATGATCTATGGGATCGTCCTGTTTCCGAGTATGCCCAATTTTGTTGACTACGCTGCAGTTTGTATCTTCATTGGAGGGAATCCAGTTCCTACTCTGTTAGCTGACACTTATTATGCCATTCACAGTAGGCATGGTAAGGGTGGAGCTATCAGATGCTGTCTCCCACTTTTGCTCAGATGGTTCACGTCTCTCCTGCCAGTCAGTGGACCTTTTGTGGATGCTCAGAGCACTCATAAGTGGACTCAGAGGGTTATGTCTCTTACCTCCTATGATATCAGATGGCAGTCATACCGGATGGATGTGCGGAATGTTATTATGAGCTGTGGAGAGTTCCGGAATGTGCCACTTGTGGGGACTAAGGGTTGCATCAATTACAATCCAGTTCTTTCTCTTCGCCAGTTGGGGTTCGTGTTGAAGGGAAAACCACTTGAGGCTGAGGTAGCTGAAAGTGTGTATTTTGAGAAGCAGAGTGACCCGGCTAGATTGGAGCAGATAGGAAGAGCTTGGAAGTCTATTGGTGTGAAGGATGGATCTGTCTTAAGGAAGAAGTTTGCCATCGCTATGCCTGATTACACTGATTGGGTCAAGAAGAGAGTGGAAACTTTGTTGTTACCCTATGATAGGATGGAGCCGTTGCAGGAGCAACCACCTTTGATCCTTGCTGAGAGTGTGCCTGCTGAGCACTACAAGCAAGCCCTGATGGAGAATCGCCGGTTGAGAGAGAAGGAGCAAGATACCCAGTTGGAGATTTACAAAGCCAAAGCTGATAGGTTGAACTTGGCTCATCAACTCAGAGGAGTGCAGGGAGAAGATGCTAGCAGATTGAGAAGCAAGAAGAGATCCTACGAGGAGATGGAATCCATGTTGGATGCAGAACACCGGGAGTGCTTGAGGCTGCAGAGAGCTGAAGCCAGTTACCGGAAGAAGATCAGAGACCTGGAGAAGCAACTCAGAGACAAAGACATCCAGTTGAAGAAGGAGGTTGACTTGAGACAGGCATCAGAGAACCATCTTGGAGGAGAAGTTGTAGAGCTTAGAAGACAACTGAAGGAGAAGATCACCCCTCTACCAGAATGTTCAGAATGCGCCCTGTTGATAGACCAGTGCCAGTACCTGAAGACTCTCATTCCGGGAGACCGTTTGTCTTAGCTTGTATCTTTGATGTGTATGTTGAGAATCACCTCCAGGCTTGTTGGATGGGATTCATTGTTGTAATCCGTTTATTTGGATCTTTGTTGACTTTGTTGTATGAGCCTGTTGCTCTTATCTATAGATAAGGTTGTTGGTGTTTCATTTTGTTCTCATTTATCTCGTATATGTTGTTCTCTTGTTGCTGCAGGTTGCCATCTTTTGAGGATGAGTCAGGCTCTTTGAATGCCCGAGAAATGAACATATCATGTGCATCATATGCATCATTAGCACCATACTCATATCATTTTGCATAGCAGGTGTTCTTGTTCGTGACTTCTCACTTTGGTTCCTGTGTTTAGGCAGGATAGCTGATCAACGTCCGCATCGCTACTCAACGAGGTTGAATCATCAAAGGAACATGGATCAAGTGCAAGCTGAGTTAGCTGAGATGAGGGCTAACATGGCCCAGTTCATGCATATGATGCAAGGGGTTGCGCAAGGTCAAGAAGAGCTTCGAGCCCTGGTTCAGAGACAAGAGGCTGCAAATCCACCCGTCAATCCTGCTTTTCCAGAGGGAGGCCCGATAAATGACAACGCTACTGCTGCTGTTCCCATCAACAACTACGATGTGGGTGATGAGTTGAGGGGTATTAGAATCAACGGGCAACCTATTGCTCCAGATACCGCTAATGCCAGAGTAGTCCGTGCTCCGGCCCGTAATCAGGCTCCGATTGTTGACAGACAAGAGGATATGTTCACTCTGCTCAGTGAAGACGAAGACGTTTTGGGAAGGGTTGATGAGAGGGATCATAAAGTTGATGCCCTTGCTGAGAAAATTAGAGCTATGGAATGTCAGAATTCTCTCGGTTTTGATGTTACCAATATGGGGTTGGTTGAAGGTTTGAGAATCCCATACAAATTCAAAGCACCGTCCTTCGACAAATACAACGACACTTCTTGCCCTCGCACCCACGTGCATGCCTATTATCGGAAAATCTCTGCCTACACGGACGATGAGAAGATGTGGATGTACTTTTTCCAAGATAGTCTATCTGGGGCTTCTTTGGACTGGTACATGGAATTGAAGAGAGATTCTATCCGCTGCTGGAGGGATCTGGGAGAGGCCTTCTTGAGGCGATACAAGCGTAACATGGATATGGCGCCTAGCCAGACTCAGCTGCAGAGTCTTTGTCAGAAATCCAATGAAAGCTTCAAGGAGTACGCCCAGAGGTGGCGTGAACTGGCTGCGAGAGTTCAACCCCCTATGCTGGAGAGGGAGTTAACCGATATGTTTATTGGCACGCTACAAGGAGTATTCATGGACCGGATGGGGAGTTGCCCATTCGGTAGTTTCTCAGACGTGGTGATTTGTGGAGAGAGGACTGAGAGTTTGATCAAAGCTGGAAAGATCAATGATGCTAGTTCCTCGTCTTCAAAGAAACCTTTCTCTAGGGCACCTCGCCGTAGAGAGGGTGAAGCCAATGCTGTACAACACCGAGGGAATGTGTACAGAGGAAGTGTGAGCAGAAATCAGTATCGCCCGGTTGCTGCTGTAACCATTCCAGCACCTCAACCTCGTCAACAACAACAACAAAGAGTTCAACAACCGCAACAACAACAACAACAACATCAACGTTCGTATCAGCCCAGGCAGAGGATGCCTGATCAACGTTTTGATCCGCTACCCATGTCGTACGCCGAACTGCTGCCCGAACTACTCAGGTTGGGGTTTGTTGAGTTCCGTACAATGGCTCCGCCAACAATATTGCCTCCTGGGTACGACGCCAACGCCCATTGTGACTTTCACTCCGGGGCACCAGGACATCATACTGAGAAATGCCGGGCTTTCCAGCACAAAGTCCAAGATTTGATCGATGCCAAAACGATCAACTTCGCCCTAGTGCCTAATATCGTGAACAATCCTATGCCTCAGCATGGTGGGCATAGAGTGAACAATATTGAAGGAGAAGAGGCTGAAGATCTGGTTGTTGGTGTTGATGATGTTCAGGCTTCTCTACTGGTTGTAAAGGGTCGTCTGCTGAATGGGGGTGTCTACCCGGGCTGTGATGAGGGCTGTATTGGTTGTGCTGAAGCTGATAATGGTTGTGACCAGTTAAGGGCCGGTATCCAGGGTATGATGGATGAGGGTTGTCTGCAATTCAGTAGGGCTGTAAAAGATCGTGGGACAGTGTCCACTGTCACCATCTACTTTAAACCGTCTGAAGGACGAGGCCAGAGGGTTGTTAGTGCACCTGCAACGAGTGGCACCCCTGTTACCATTTCCGCTCCGGTAACCATCAGTGCTCCAACTACTATCGTCGCGTCTGGAAGAGGACCAGTCGAGAATAGTAGGGCTGTGCCATGGAGATATGATAATGCCTACCGCAGCAACAGAAGGGCTGATAATCAGTTTAGGCCAGTAAGTCAAGCGCCTGTGACAATCAGTGCACCGGTTAAAACTCCTGTGGTTGTGAGTCCCGTTGTGGACAATGTTGGTGGATCAGGAGGGTTCACTCGAAGTGGACGACTGTTTGCTCCTCAGCCGTTGAGAGATGCTAATGCTGAGGCTTCTGCCAAGTCAAAGGGCAAACAGGTTGTTGTTGACGAAGAACCGGCTCAGAAGGAGGTGCCTGAGGGTTCATTTGAAAAGGACGTGGACGAATTTATGAAGATCATAAAGAAGAGTGATTATAAGATCGTAGATCAACTTAATCAAACTCCGTCCAAGATTTCAATTCTTTCTTTGCTGCTGTGCTCCGAGGCACATCGTAATGCCTTATTAAAGATGCTGAACATGGCTTACGTACCTCAGGAGATTTCCGTCAACCAACTGGAGGGGGTGATGGCCAATGTGAGCACCAGGCATGGTGTAGGATTCACTGACCTAGACTTAACGCCTGAGGGTCGCAATCATAACAAAGCCTTGCATATCACTATGGAGTGCAAGGGGGCAGTGTTGTCTCACGTATTGGTAGACACCGGGTCGTCGCTAAATGTGCTGCCTAAGCAGATTTTAAAGAAGATTGATGTTGAAGGGGTTGTGCTTACTCCTAGTGACCTGATCGTTCGTGCTTTCGACGGATCCAAACGTTCTGTGTTTGGGGAAGTTACCTTGCCGGTGAAGATAGGTCCGGAGGTGTTTGACATAATCTTCTATGTTATGGACATTCAGCCCGCCTACAGTTGTTTGTTGGGGCGTCCGTGGATTCACGCAGCAGGGGCAGTCTCGTCGACTCTCTACCAAAAGCTCAAGTATGTCTGGAACGGTCAGATTGTGACCGTGTGTGGCGAAGAAGAGATTCTGGTGAGTCACCTATCCTCGTTCAAGTATGTCGAGGTGGATGGCGAGATCCACGAAACCTTATGCCAGGCGTTTGAGACTATGGCTCTTGAGAAAGTGGCGTACGCTGATCAGAGGAAGCCAGGTGCTTCGATTGCTTCGTACAAGCAGGCCAAAGAGGTTGTTAACTTCGGCAAAGCTGAAGGCTGGGGCAAGATGGTGGACTTGCCTTTCAAAGAAGACAAATTTGGCATTGGTTATGAGCCTCTCCATGCAGAGTAGAGTGTGCAGACGGGCCCGGGTACCTTTACCAGCGCTGGGCTGATGAATCATGGTGACGTCTTTGCAACTGGTAGTGAAGGCTGTGACAGTGATTGCGATCTAGACAACTGGGTTCGCCCGTGTGCACCAGGGGAGTCTATCAACAACTGGACGGCTGAAGAAGTGGTCCAAGTTACTCTTCAGACAGAGTAATTTTCTTTTGTTTTCTCATTTTGCATGAAAACCCTACGTTCTGCCCAAGGCGTAGTGGTTCATTGTAGGGCCTCATCATGTTTTAATGATTATCATTAATAAAGGACGTTTTGCAATCAAATTTTGTGATCCCTGTCTTTCTATTTTTGTTTTCGTTTTTCCAAAACAATAAAAATGGCAATGTTTTTGTTTTTTGTGACTTTCTTGAACTCTTTTTCTAAAATAAGGCATTATCATGCAGAAGTGATCTCACGGAATCCACTATGAACAATTCTGTTATGGCTCAGTATGATTTTGATATTCCCATCTACCAAGCTGAAGAGGAGAGTGAGGAAGACTGTGAACTCCCCGCAGAATTGGTCAGACTGCTGAAGCAGGAGGAAAGGGTCATCCAACCTCATCAGGAGGAGTTGGAGATTGTTAATCTGGGTACCGAGGACGCCAGAAGAGAGATCAAGATTGGGGTTGCTTTAGAGGACCCTGTCAAGAGGAGGCTGATTGAGATGCTGAGAGAATATGTGGAGATATTCTCCTGGTCATATCAAGATATGCCTGGGTTGGATACGGACATTGTGGTGCATCGACTACCCCTTAGAGAAGAGTGTCCTTCGGTCAAGAAGAAGCTTCGCAGAACTAGTCCTGATATGGCTGTCAAGATCAAGGAAGAGGTTCAGAAGCAGTGGGATGCGGGTTTTCTGGCTGTTACCAGTTATCCCCCGTGGGTGGCCAACATCGTTCCTGTGCCGAAGAAGGATGGCAAAGTCAGAATGTGTGTTGATTACCGGGATTTGAACAGAGCGAGTCCGAAAGATGATTTCCCATTACCTCACATCGATGCATTGGTTGATAATACGGCTCAATCCTCAGTATTCTCTTTCATGGACGGTTTCTCTGGATATAATCAGATTAAGATGGCGCCAGAGGACATGGAAAAGACGACATTCATTACACCTTGGGGCACGTTCTGCTATAAGGTGATGCCATTTGGGCTGAAGAATGCCGGTGCTACCTATCAGAGGGCTATGACGACTCTCTTTCATGACATGATGCACAAAGAGATTGAAGTGTACGTGGATGATATGATTGCGAAGTCGCAGACAGAAGAGGAGCACCTGGTTAATTTGCAGAAGTTGTTTGACAGGTTGAGAAAGTTCAAGCTGAGGCTGAATCCAAACAAGTGTACGTTTGGGGTGAGATCTGGGAAGCTGTTAGGCTTCATTGTCAGTGAGAAGGGGATTGAGGTTGATCCAGCAAAAGTCAAAGCTATTCAAGAGATGCCTGAACCGAAAACGGAAAAGCAAGTCCGTGGGTTTTTAGGGAGGTTGAACTACATTGCAAGGTTCATATCTCACCTAACTGCCACGTGTGAACCAATTTTCAAATTGCTCAGAAAGAATCAAGCAATCAGGTGGAATGATGACTGTCAGAAAGCTTTTGACAAGATAAAAGAGTATTTACAGAAACCTCCAATCCTGATCCCTCCAGTTCCAGGGAGACCTCGGATAATGTACCTGTCAGTGACCGAGAACTCGATGGGGTGTGTATTGGGACAGCATGACGAGTCTGGTCGAAAAGAGCATGCCATATACTACCTTAGCAAAAAGTTTACCGACTGTGAAACAAGATATTCATTGCTCGAGAAAACTTGCTGTGCTTTGGCCTGGGCTGCTCGCCGACTGAGGCAGTATATGTTGAACCATACTACCTTATTGATTTCTAAGATGGATCCAGTGAAGTACATCTTTGAGAAGCCGGCTCTCACTGGGCGCGTTGCTCGATGGCAGATGATTCTAACAGAATATGATATTCAGTACACGTCGCAGAAGGCCATTAAAGGTAGTATTCTGTCAGACTACCTTGCTGAGCAACCGCTTGAGGATTATCAACCTATGATGTTTGAATTCCCTGATGAAGACATCATGTATCTTAAGATGAAAGATTGCGAAGAGCCTCTTGTCGAGGAAGGACCGGATCCGGATGACAAGTGGACACTGATGTTTGATGGGGCTGTGAATATGAACGGCAACGGTGTTGGGGCAGTATTGATTAATCCCAAAGGTGCACATATACCTTTCTCTGCTAGATTGACTTTTGACGTCACCAACAATGAAGCTGAGTATGAGGCTTGTATCATGGGGATAGAGGAAGCCATTGATTTGAGAATCAAAACGCTTGACATCTATGGAGATTCCGCTCTAGTGATCAACCAGGTCAATGGAGATTGGAATACGAACCAGCCGCATTTGATTCCATATAGAGATTACACCAGAAGAATACTGACGTTCTTCAAGAAGGTGAGGTTGTATCATGTCCCCCGGGATGAGAATCAGATGGCTGATGCCTTGGCTACTTTGTCGTCCATGATCAAAGTTCATTGGTGGAATCATGTGCCACATGTTGCGGTGAATCGACTCGAGAGGCCTGCGTATGTGTTTGCAGCCGAGTCTGTTGTGATTGATGAGAAACCGTGGTATTATGACATCAAGAACTTCCTCAAGACTCAGGAGTATCCTGAAGGTGCGTCAAAGAATGATAAGAAAACCCTGAGAAGGCTAGCTGGAAGCTTTTATTTGAATCAGGATGATGTGTTGTATAAGAGAAACTTCGACATGGTCTTGCTCAGATGCGTGGATAGACACGAAGCAGACATGTTGATGCAAGAAGTGCATGAAGGTTCGTTTGGTACCCATGCTGGTGGTAATGCAATGTCCAAGAAATTGTTGAGAGCCGGTTATTACTGGATGACCATGGAATCAGATTGTTTCAAGTATGCTCGGAAATGCCATAAGTGTCAAATCTATGCTGATAAGGTGCATGTACCACCAAGCCCTCTGAACGTCATGAACTCGCCTTGGCCGTTTGCCATGTGGGGCATCGATATGATTGGGAAGATTGAGCCTACTGCTTCGAATGGACATCGCTTTATCTTGGTTGCGATTGACTACTTCACCAAGTGGGTGGAAGCAGCTTCCTATGCTAATGTTACCAAACAAGTGGTTTCCCGGTTCATCAAGAAAGAAATCATCTGTCGTTATGGAGTTCCTGAGAGAATCATTACTGACAATGGTTCGAATCTCAATAGCAAGATGATGAAGGAGCTTTGCAGGGATTTCAAGATTGAACATCACAATTCTTCTCCCTACAGACCAAAGATGAATGGTGCTGTAGAGGCGGCAAACAAGAATATCAAGAAGATTGTGCAGAAGATGGTCGTGACGTACAAGGATTGGCATGAGATGCTGCCTTTCGCTTTGCATGGGTACCGTACCTCAGTGCGTACGTCGACCGGGGCAACCCCGTACTCCCTTGTGTATGGTATGGAAGCAGTCCTACCAGTTGAAGTGGAGATCCCTTCTCTGAGAGTTTTGTTAGATGTCAAGCTGGACGAAGCCGAGTGGATTCGAACAAGGTTTAATGAGTTGAGCCTTATCGAAGAGAGACGGCTTGCAGCTGTGTGCCATGGGCAGTTGTATCAGAGAAGGATGAAGCGAGCCTTTGATCAGAAAGTGCGTCCTCGAAGCTATCAAACTGGTGATCTAGTTTTGAAGAGGATCCTTCCTCCCGGTACAGATAACAGGGGCAAGTGGACTCCTGATTACGAAGGTCCATATGTTGTGAAGAAGGTCTTCTCCGGTGGAGCCTTGATGCTTACAACTATGGATGGTGAAGATTTTCCGTCCCCTGTTAACTCAGATGTAGTCAAAAAATACTTCGCATAAATTGACCCGCTGGACAAAAAGAACAAAAGAGTCCAGGCAAAAAAGGGCATCCCGGCGAACCAAAAAACAGAAAGAAAAGGTTCGGGCAAAAATTAGGGATAAAAATGAAAAGAATTTGTACACCCGGTAAGTCGAAAACCCGCAAGGGCGGCTTAGGCAAAAATGGGTATCCCGGTGGATTGAAAACCCGAAAGGGCGATCCAGGCAAAAGAGGGATTAGAGCGAAGACTACAGTCTGAGTTATCTGTACTTCATCGTGCTTTGTCGTCTGCCGTCTCGAAAGATGTGATCGGTCCAGTCATTCTTCTCAGAAAGCAAGGAAGTTGGGAGAAAAAACTGATGATCTGTGAGTTATAACAGAGTTGGGAAATAGTGGATGCCGTGTTCACATTGCCATTAGGATAGTTTGTTTTCCTTTTGTACGCAATTACCTCTTTCTAGGAATTGCTTCCCAATGTATCTGCCTTTTCAGGCATATTTTCAATCAATAAAAGTCGTTATTCAGATAAATAGCTCTCTTGTTTTTATTTTTACTATTTTGTTTGCATAAACGTCCGAATTTTTGATAAGCATTGTATATAAGAACATGAAGGCTAAACGATAACGTGCAAAAAGATAAAACATTTGAAAATCATTTTGAATGTCGAGGACACTTGAGCGTATTTTGTCCATGTATCCCCTGGGGGCATTTTGTTGAGCTGTTTTGCAGGTCGTCATCTGTGAGGACGTTTCCCCAACAGATCTAAGGATTGCCTATCCCCAGCAGGCCTGTATTTGCCGATTTCCCCAGTTGTTGAGTTCCCAGCTGAGTTTGGAAGCAGGATTATCCCCACTGAGTTGGAAGGATGTTATATCCCCAGCGGAGGTATCAGTAGTTTATTCCCCAGCAGTCTGGTTGGAAGTATCATCATCCCCAGCATGGTTGTGAGCGCCTATCCTCAGCAGGGTTGTGGATGTAAATCTCCAGCATGGATTCTGATGTTATTTTCCCCATCAGAGTTGCTCTTCCTCAGCAGAGTGATGGATTATCCCCAACAGAGTTGCTTTCCCTAGCACTCGAGCAGAGATTGGTGTTGATAATTTTCCGCAGCGAGTCCCCGAGTGGAGCGGGTTCAGTGAAATTTATCTCCAATAGAGTTTATCCTACCCGTGGATTGGTTGGCTCTCCCCAGTGAAGTCGCTTTATTACTCCCCAGCGAGTTGCTTTGTTTTCCCCCAGTGGAGTTGTTTTTTTTTTGGTTCCTCAGCGCAGTCGCCTTGTGTATTCCCCAGCGGAGTCATATTGATTGTTCCCCAAGTGGAGTCCCCCGAGTGGATTTGGATCTTTCCCCTAGCAACAATGTTATTCCTCCAGCACGAGTGAGAAGTCAGTGCTCTCCCCGCAGAGTATTCCTCGGACAGAGTCTCCCCACAAAGTTGGAGTATTTGATCAGTTGGCTCCCCGGCGGAGTGTTCATCCTTTGCATTTTGCATGTAGTGATCATTGCATCCTCAAACTGTGTAGCATTTCCATTCAATATGGAGCATTACGCCATAGAAAAATTCAAACATATGCATTCATGTGTTAACCCAACCAGATCGTATCCCCGGCAGAGGCGGATCGTTTGTTCAACATCGGTACAGCACGTTTGCTACAGTTGCTCCTGACAGCATTCAGGATTGATATTCCCCCAGAGATGTTTATTTCCTCACCCGTCCGCGAACGGAAAGCTTGTTTCTCCCCAGTGAGATCCCCAGCAAGTGGTCAGCCTTGCCTTGACGTATTTAAGATGTCATTCTTGTGATACCGGTAAGTGTCATGTCAGCACCCGCGTGTGTTCTTTCTTTGGTGTCGGTAAACACCATTGTTTCGGTGTCGGTAAACATCGAGTCTCACCCCAGTCATCGGTAAATGTCTGGTCGTCTTTGGTGTCGGTAAACACCATTGTTTCGGTATCGGTAAACATCGAGTCTCACCCCAGTCATCGGTAAATGTCTGGTCATTTTTGGATGTCGGTAAACATCGAGTCTCATCCCAGTCATCGGTAAATGTCTGGTCGCCTTTGTTTGATGTCGGTAAACATCATCTTTCGATGTCGGTAAACTTCGAGTTTGTTCCCCAGTCATCGGTAAATGTCTGATAATTCCTCAGCTAGAGAT
Organism: Lathyrus oleraceus; assembly: GCF_024323335.1. Classification (NCBI taxonomy): domain Eukaryota; kingdom Viridiplantae; phylum Streptophyta; class Magnoliopsida; order Fabales; family Fabaceae; genus Lathyrus; species Lathyrus oleraceus. The sequence goes on from NC_066582.1 coordinate 404,921,484, forward strand.
CCCTAGTAGAGTCGTCGGTAAACGTCCTGTCTGGTTTCCGGTTGCAAGGATTTGTTTCCCCCAGTAAAGTGCTCACCTTTCCGTTGGTGTCGATAAACGTCGAGCCTCTCCCTTTCGTCCGTTGACGTCTGGTCGAGTGTTTCCCCAGTCATCGGTAAATGTCTGGTCGTTTTTGGACGTTGGTAAACGTCATCTTTTGATGTCGGTAAACATCGAGTCTCATCCCAGTCATCGGTAATGTCTGATCGTGCGTATTTCCTGTTGATAAAATCAAAAATCCCCAGGAGTCATCGGTAAACGTCTTGTCTGATTCCATTTGCAAATATCTTTTTCCTCCCCGGGTGGAGACGCCATCGATAAATGGCCCCGTTTGCTTCGATATCGGTAAATATCGAATGCCCAGTTTAGCCGCCATCGATAAATGGCCCCGCTTTCTTTGATGTCGGTAAATATCGAATCCCCAAGTTGATATCGGTAAATATCAAGTTACTTTGAAGCCACCATCGGTAAATGGCCTTGCTTCCTTTTAATATCAAGGTGTTTCCCAGCAGCCATCGGTAAATGGTCTCGCTGAAGTTGATATCGGTAAATATCAAGTTTCCAGTATTTAGTCATCGGTAAATGGTTTCGCTTTCCTGAAGTTGTCGTGCAGCCGTCATCGGTAAATGGCTTGGCTTTTCTTGTATTATACCCCGCAGAGTGCGAATTTCTACGGTTCTTTGGTATTCAATCCCTGTGTACCTTGAAAGTCTGACAGCCGTTGCTCTCATCCGTTCAGGTTCCCAGCTGATTGAATAGGGGCAGCTGTAGCACCTCAAATTTGCACCTCCCATTTTGTACATACATTTTCATGACTAGGTCATTAACGTTACATTGTCCACTGCATAGCATTGCATTGTCCTTTGCCCAAGGGCAAGCCATCAGACAAGATTAGGTCAACTGGTTAGGAGGATCAGTCAAATAAGCAAGCAAGTGCATTTCTCAAGGAAGCAAAGCCCTAGGGTTGGTTCAACATGTTCACATGACCTAGGGGTCCTTTTGAAGTGGTTTGGTCAAAGATTGGGTGCTCAGAAGTCATCAGTCATTGTTCAATCCACCAGAAACCCTAGAAAGTCAATTGTGGTCAACTGTGCTTGAATTCATGGATTTGAAGGTGGGAGATGGTTTGAAAGGCTTCATTCATGTCCACACAAGTCTCATTTGATATTTCAAAGATCAAGATTGAAGAATTTGAGGTCAGATGAAAAATTGCCAAAAATAGTAAGTGACCTGTAATTGGAAATTGCCAAAAATAGAAAGGTTTTCTCCTCAAATTTACATCATCATACAAGCTTCAAATGAACTTTTGTCCAACATGAAAGTTGAAGATCTTGCTCTCACCTTTCCAAAAAGTCCAAGAACATCCATTTCTCATGTGTGGTTGGCAAGTTATGATCAAATCATTGTCAAGAAATTTTGAACTTCAAAGTGGGATAACTTTTGCACCAATTGGCCAAATTGAGTGGGGTTTCTTGCTACAATCTCCATTTGACATGCTCTATCCAAATCATTCATTACATCTCATCAAAAATCATCACATAAAAATGGCATTTTCAAGGTGAATTCAATTTGAATTTGGAAGGAAAAAAGTCAATTTGAAAAATAAGTATTTTCCACACTTTCTATCAATGGCATTTGATTAAAAATGATATTTGGAGTGTGTTTGGACAGATTTCCGTGTAATGTAGCAGCTCATTCCATGCATGAGGGTGTCTTGACCAATTGCACATAAACACTCATTTTCATTAACCATTGCATTTTGCTTAACCATAATTAACAAGGTGGATTAGCAGCACATATAAAATCATAATTCTAACAGAATTTCGGATTAACATTCATTCACACAGATCTAGATCTAAGAATTGCAATTTCTCTCCATTTTTTCTCTTCACTTTTTCTGCAAGTTTCCTCCAATCCCTTGCCATTTCCACGATTGAATCATCATCTACAATCATCACTGAGCTGGATTGAAGCAAAAGAGCAAGGATTTCAAGCTATTTCAAGCACTGTTACATCAAGCACCTCACATGGCAGCTGGAGATTTCCTCGAGTTTGAGCATTGTTGAGCTATTCTGCAGCATCCATTCATCTATCCAAGGGTTGTAGAAGTTCTGTTTCAACCTCTCCAAGCCATATTCACCCGATTTCACATCTTCACTTGATTGAAGGTCAGATTTCGAAATCCACCATTCATGAAATTATGCTATGGTTTTTGTAGATCTTGTATCCATGAGCATGCTGAACTTTTTAGTTTTGATTTTCATTGAGTATTGAGAAAGATATATGGATTTTAAGTTTGGTTGTTGAATGTTATTCTGTTCGATTCTTCCATGTTAGTTTGAATTAGGTTAAACCAATCTTGGATTGTTGATGTGCATGTTAAGACGGATCCAATGGTATATCATTTGTTAATTTCTGTGGAGTTTGGTTCTTGAGCTATGAAGAACGTATGAACATTGAAGAACCCTAATATGCATTTTCCAGAAAATATTTGATCCGTTTCCTGCGTGTGTTGCATGTTTTTGGTGTTTTTCGCACATGAATCCAATCGCGCCTTGCCACCTCATAAAATGAAACGCGGCGTTTCATCATTTCAGCATCATATTTACGCCATTGCCATTATTTCTATTTTAATCCATTATTTCATTTTCTTTTTCAATTTAAATTTCATTTTATATGCTGATCTTAGAAAAATCATAAGTCCTTCAATATTGGTCCAAATGAGATGGGATTTTTTGAACCTTGTTTCTCATGGTCTCTAGTATTTTATGGTGATTTTTCCAGAATTTGTGCACGTGTGGATTTTAAAATTGCCTAGGGTTTGTTCATGTGTGTCCAATTTGTGTATGCCTTGCCATTTTGCTTGTGAAATGATGATGCTTAATCCAATGAGGCTGAAATTTTTTGTGCTTAAACTAGACATGTTCATGGTCATTTTAGTATGGAGTTTGTGATTTTATCATTCCTGGTTGATGAGATATGATTTTTTAAATAAAGGTGTGACAATTTGTGTCACACCATTTCTTGCTTGACTTCTTGATTTTCTTTACCAAGCCATATGAACTCAAAATGACTTGATTTTTTGTATGTTGGCTCTCCTGGATGTTAAGTTTGAATGTGAATTTTTGTGGATTTTTTGAGTGCATTTCCAATTTGATTGAGATTTTCTCCCCTGTTTGACCAATTGTTGACTTCTTGTGAGACATGATTTTATATGATTTGTGAAATTCTTGTGGTTTATTGGATGGACTTGAAATTTGGCATGAGTATTATAGACATCTTGAAGTTTGTCATGACTTTGATTTCATTCATTTATCATGTTTGGTCTCTGTTTTATGATTGCTTGAAGTTGATACATGATTAGATGCCTTGTATGAGCCTGTTTGAACATGCTTTGACTTATGGATTTTATTTGACTTGCTTACCTTGGTCCAAATGACTTGAAACTTGGTGTGTACATCATGTTATGAATTCTGTTTGACCATGAATTTTATGGGGATTTATTGAAATATTCTTGAGTTGATTTGAATTGAATCATTCTGTTTGCTTCTATGAGCTTCAAATTGCATGCTTTGTACTCTATGCTTCATGAAATGATGATGGTTGATGATATGAATGTGAGACCACTTGTATTTGATTCTTATTTGATTGATCTTGGTTTTGGATAAGTTTCATGTTCTGTTTTGGTTTATTGCTCCCCTTTTGACCCTAGTCTTGTACTAGTGGTTTGTGCTCTCACATTTGAGCTTTGTTTCAGGTCAAAGAGCACAATTGCTTATGCTTGATGATGTGCACTCAATTGGAGTTGGTTTATTGCTTGTTTATGAATAACTTTGAGTTTGTTTTGTAGGCATTGAGACTTATGCTTATGCCTTGTGGCTTGCACCTTTGTGCATTGATGCTTGTTATCTGTTTGTGCTGTGGATCTGTATCTTTCTGTTTGACTTTTGTTTGTCTGGTGTACTGATTATGTTGGATTGTTTTCAGGTACCTTAGTTGCTATAGTTCCTTGAGAACTTGTTTTGCTTTGCTTGCTAGCTTGAGAACTGAGGTATAACATCCTAACTCCATGTAGTCTGGAAGACCTGGCCTGTTACTTGGCCAGGCACCTGTCAGAAGTCCTCCTTAAGAGGCAATGTTTGTGCTTGCTTACCTTTGTCCTTGTACATATCCAAAGACCTCCTAAGTGAAGAGGCATTGGCAGATACCAGGGATGTGCAATCCATCCCCTGCTATTCTGTGTGTCATCTGCTTTGCTCACACCACTGTGTTGATGCATTGTAGATACTAACCCAAGATCATTGTACATTGTGTCAGTCATAAGTGTAGAAGGGTTCCAACTTTCTGAACCCACACTTTCATTGTCTTGAAGCTCTCCCTGGCCAGGGATAAGAGCTGTGAAGTCTCATCTTCACTCACCATTTCATCTGCTTCACCCTAACTCTCAATGTTAGGGTTAAGAGCTAACATTACCCTATTACAGTGGTTTGTTTGTCGAGGTTGATATGACCCCTCGACTAAAACCTAACCTTGATTGAGCCAACTGATTGCATATAGTGTGTGCTATTTGTGCTTGTGTGTTTGTGCTTTTTAGTTGAGCTTGCTTCCAGTGCAAGTTAGGGTTAGTTTAGCTTGCTCCCTGTGCAAGTCATGTTTAGGTTAGCTTGCTTCCTGTGCAAGTTAGATAGCAACCTTAACTTAGGGATGATATGCATGATAACATCTAGGCTCGAGTCGTAGTCTCCCTAGTTGCGTCTCCCTTTGTTATCTGGTTAGGCTAGTCCTTTGTCCCTTCGTAGGGGAACTACGTCGCCCTGATCCTCATACCAGATGAGGTACGTAGGCAGGAGATGAGCTGATCTCTCCGGGCTCCCTTTTTGTTTTGTCTTTGTGTGTGTTAGGAGATGGATGTAAGCCCAGCGATTGGCATTCCGTATCCTCTTGTTGTGTGCTTGGAAGCTGATATAAGTCCAGCGATTGGCATTCGGGTTCCAGTGTGGGTGTGTCTGGTTCGGAAGCTGATGTAAGTCCAGCGATTGGCATTCGGGTTCCATGTTTGCCCGTGTTTGTGTGGTTTTGTTTGGTGTGCGTGAGCCGAGCTACGGATGCTCTGATTCTTCTTAGTCCGAGAAGATACGTATGCATAGGATGCGACATCCTAGCGAGCATGTTTTCCCCCAGTCCGAACTACTTCGACTCTGATGTCTATGCTTGATAGACTAAGTAGGCCCAGGATGCGAGATCCTGCCGAGTCAGTCTCGTTTGTTTTCTTATGCCTCTTTCAGCCAGTGTGTGTTTTGAGCAGTGTTTTAGCAACCATATTCCTTCCTTTTGTGCGTGGATCCCGTCGAGTACGACGGATGCGTAGGGGTGCTAATACCTTCCCTTCGCATAACCGACTCCCGATCCCATTCTCTTTGGTCGCGAGACCATGTCTTTTCCAGGTTTACTTCGAGCATCTGGTAGATTGCGTAGTGACGTCGTTCGTCCAAAACCCAATCCATAACCCCATAGTTAGCCGAACTACGTTTTGCTCTGATTCTCAGGCCAGATGAGATACGTAGGCATAAGACACAATGTCTTAGCGAGCATAATTACCCTTAACCCCTAGGTGTAGCACCTCAAATTTGCACCTCCCATTTTGTATATACATTTTCATTTTAGGTCATTAACATTGCATTGTTCATTGCTTAGTCCATCATGTCACCAGTCAGACTAGTCAGGAGATTCAACTGTGCAAGCAAGCAAGTGCATTTTCTATGGAATCAAAGCCCTAGGGTTGGTACAATGAGTTCATATGATCCAAGGATCATTTTGAAGTGGTTTGGCCAAGAATTGAAGGTTCAAAGCTCAGTAGTCAATGTGCAAATCATCTGAAACCTTAAAAAGTCAACAGAAGTCAACTGTCAGTTCAACTGTTGATTTGGAGGTGGGAGATGGTTAGAGATGCGTCATTCATGTGGGAACAAGTCTCATTTGACATTTCAAACATCAACATTGAAGAATTTGAGGTCAGATCAAAACTTGCCCAAAATAGCAGGTGACCTGTAATTTGAATTTGCCAAAATTGGAAAGGTTTTCAACTCAAGATTACATCATCAAGAAAGCTTCAAATGAAATTTTGTCCAACTTGAAAGTTGAAGATATTTCTCTCCCATTTCCAAAAAGTTCAAGATCATGGATTTCTCATGTGTGGTTAAGGAGATGTGATCAAAACTTGGCCAAGGATGCATTGAACGTCAAATGGGCATAACTTCTCAGCCAAAACTCCAATTCAAGTGGTTCTTTTTGCTAAACTCTCCTTTTGACCTCTAGTTTCCAAAACATACATTGCATTACACCAATTGTCATCACATAATTATTTGCATTTCACTTGATTTTTGGAGGGAAAAATTAAAGTTTAAATTTGGTGCATTGTTCACACATTCTACCATTACCATTGGCTCCAAAATGATATTTTGAGTGAAAATCAAATAAATTCGTGCACTGTTCATTCATGATTTTCATGCATAGGGTGAAAAACAAATTTTGCATTTACACTCCAAATTGCTAATTCCACTTAACCATTTTCTTAAGCATGATTAAAAGAGTGATTAGGGAAAGGTATAAGAGGAAAATCCTAACTGTTTTAGCATTAACCACATCCATTTTTTCAGATCTAGAAAAATTCTTCAAACTCTTTCTCTCAAATTTTCTTTCAAATTCTTCAAACACAATCCACTTTTCTTGATCAATTCATCATCTGGAAGCATCTTTGAGCAAGTTTGAAGGAAGATTCATAGCAATTCGTGCAAGGTTGAAGCATTCTTGAAGCTTTGAAGCATCCATGGAAGATCCAAATTCTGGCAAGATCGTGCGTAATTGAGCTGAGTTTTCTCTTTTAATCACTTGTACAAGCACTGTGGAAGATCTGTTGAGCATCACAAGGCTTGAATCCATCGAATTCCACTTCTGCTCTTCAAGAGGTAACATAATCGATGCTCTTAATTCTCAATTAGGTTATGATGTTATGATAGATCTTTTTATGTTGAGCGTGTTGAGCTTTGAATCATGAGATTTCGTGCAAAATTGAGGGAGATATGACTGTTTAAAGTTTGATGCATGATTCTTAATGTCTTCGATCCATGCTTGTTTCTTTGTTTTATGTTAAATTGATTATGGATCTTGAATGTGCATTGCATGAGGAATGGATTAGTATGCTTATTTTTAATTTCTGGAACTTTTGAGATTTTCTGGAAATTTTTTGGATGAAGATCTTCATGATCTTCATCGTGTTCTTCATATGTTCATGCTGATTTCCAGTTTCCTGCGGATTTAATTGCCAGTTCATCATAGTTTCCTGCGGATTTCAATTTCCAGCGCTTGCATGTGTTTGTTTAGGGTTAGCGCGTGATTGGTCCGTGAATTGCCATGCTAGCATTCTGATTGGTTCATGTTCATTCAGCAAGCGCGCCAACTTTTGAACTGTGCTTCACTTCGATTCCCCGCGCCATGCAATATTCAAATGTGCTTCATGATTTTTGCTATTTCCCTCCTATTTTATTACATGCTTCACATTACATTTTTTTATTTTTTCATCAACTTGAAAAATTCATATATAATTGAAAATTGCTCCAAAAAATATGTGGTTTTTTGCATTGTGTTGTATATCCTGTCTAGTATTTTATGATCATTTTTCCATAAATTGTGCTTGGCTGGAAAATATTTTGTGCTAAGGTTTGTAAACATGTATGCCTTTTGTACCTTGCCTTGCCATATCATTTGTGAAATTCTGGTTGTTAATCCAATGAATCTGAAATTTTACATGATGGAACTAGACTCATTGCTTGACATTATGGTGTTGATTTGGTATTTTTATCATGTGTCATTTCTGTTTTATGATCATGTGAATGTAGGTGTGACAATTTGTGTCACACCTTGTGATGTTCAACTTGATTGATGAGTTTGCCATGCCAAATGATATCCAATTGCCTTGATTTTTTGTATGATACATATTATGGATGTTTTGATTACTCATGATTTTTGGTGGAATTTTGGGATCATTTCTGATTTAATTGAGATTTTTCATTCTGGATGGTCACATGTGAGCTTTTGGATTGCCTTGAACTTCATTTGATTGTGAAATGCTTGATTCTTATCCAATGAATGTGAAATTTTGCACGCTAATTCTAGACATGTTGAATGTTGTTTTGGCTTTGGTTTGAGGCTTTTACCATGATCCATCTCTGTTTTATGCCTATCCTAACTTAGTGTGACATTTGGTGTCACACATATGCTTGTTGTGCTTGCCTTGACTTATGCTATATGATTGCCATGCCTAATGATGTCCAATGCCTCTAATTTTTTGTGTGATGATCATGTTGTATGTTCTGTTTACTCATGAATTTTGCCAAATTTATTTGAATCATTTTTGATTTAATGTGCATTTGTTTATTCTGATGTCATAATGTGGTCATAACTTGCATACCTTGTCATGTGTGGTTCATGAAATGCTTTTGGTGTATGATATTGATATGGGACCTTTTGGATTGTGTTCTTGATTGAATGAAGTTGATTCATGTTGAATTTCATGTTCTGTTTTGAATTTTTCCTCCATCTTTGACCCTAGGCCTTGACCTAGTGGTTTGTGACTCACAGTTGAGCTTTGATTTCAGGTTTACACATCCAAGTCCATAGTTGATGATGCTTCCTCACTTGAGCATTGATGTTTGCTCTAGATGTTGGCTAACCTTATGTTGTTTTGTAGGTTGATGCCAAGTTATTTGTGTTCTGTCCATTGGCTTGTGGCTTGCACATTATTGCTTAATGCCTTATCTGTCTGATTGTGTGATTGACTGTCTGTCTGATTGTTTGACTTGTATACTGATTGGGTTAGATTTTTTTCAGGTACCTAAGTTGCTTTGAGTTCTTATTGAACTTGCTTTTGCTTTGCTTGGTTGCTTAACCATTTGAGGTATAACTCTCTGACTTCATGTAGTCTGGAAGACCTGTCCTGTTATGTGGGCAGGCACCTGTCTGAAGCCCTCCTTAAGAGGAAATGCTTGTGAATGTTTATTTTTGTGCCAAGCAGGAAAAGTCCTTTATGAGGCAATTGGCAGATAAAAGAGATGTGCAATCCATCTCCTGCTATTCAGTGTGTCATTCACTTTGCTCACACACCTTGTGTTGATGCATTGTGGATATTAACCCAAGATCTTTGTTGTGTCAGTCATATGTGGAGAAGAGTTCCAACATTCTGAACTCCCACACTTTCATTTGTCTGAAGCTCTCCCAGGCCAGGGATAAGAGCTGTGAGGTTTTACCCTCACTTCCCATTTCATCTGTTTCACCCTAACTCTCAATGTTAGGGTTAAGAGCTAAATACACCCAATTCCAGTTGGCTTGTGTTTCACAGCCTAACCCTGTATGAGCCCAATTGTTCGCATATAGTGTGTGTGCTTGCTTTTTGTGCTTGTATGTTTTTGCTTGTGCTGTTTAAGTTAGCTTGCTTCCTGTGCAAGTTAGATAGAAACCTTAACTTAGGGATCGTATGCATGATAATTTCTAGGCTCGAGTCGTAGTCTCCCTAGTAGTTTGTGTCTCCCTTTGTATCTGGTTAGGCTAGTCCTTTTTCCCTGTGTAGGGGAACTACGTCGCCCTGATCCTCATACCAGATGAGGTACGTAGGCAGGAGATGAGCTGATCTCTCCGGGCGTCTTTTTTCTTTTTCAACCCCTTTGTGTGTGTGGGAGTCTGACGTAAGTCCAACGATTGGCAGTCGGTTTCCTGTTTGTGTTTTGTTTGGCGTGTGTTAGCCGAGCTACGAGTGCTCTGATTCTTCTCTGGTTAGAGAAGATACGTATGCATAGGATGCGACATCCTAGCGAGCATGTTTCCCTGTCCCGAACTACGTCGACTCTGATGTCTGTGCCTGACAGACTACGTAGGCCCGGGATGCGATATCCTGCCGAGTTAGTTTCTTTTGTCTTTCCTGTGTCTCTTTCGAGCCTTGTGTGTGCAGTTTGTGATCAGTTTTTTAGCAACCTTATCCTTTCTTTTGTACGTGGATCCCGTCGAGTACGACGGATGCGTAGGGGTGCTAATACCTTCCCTTCGCATAACCGACTCCCTATCCCGTCTCTTTCTGGTCGCGAGACCATGTCTTTTCCAGGTTTACTTCGAGCGTTTCCTTTCCCTCCTTTGGGATAAATAACGCACAGTGGCGGCTCTGTTGTTTCGTTTTCCCGCCGGTTTTTCGTGTAATGCGACACTAGGTAGCCGAGCTACGAAGACTCTGATTCTCATATTCAGATGAGATACGTATGCAGTGGATGCGACATCCGCGCGAGTCATTTTCATTTAACCCCCCTTTTTTTAAATAACACATTAGATAAACCCACACCCTTTAGACAAGAACTACAAAAGTGGATCCCGTAGAGTACTACGGATGCGTAGGGGTGCTAATACCTTCCCTTCGCATAACCGACTCCCGAACCCAAGATTTGGTTGCAAGACCCCGTCTTGTCCTTTCCTTTTTCAGGTTTACTTCGAGCGTTTCCTTTCCCTCCTTTGGGATGAATAACGCACGGTGGCGACTCTTCTGTCATTTTCTTTCGCCGGTTGTTTTTTCGCGCATTGTATTTTTCAGGTTGCGACAGCTGGCGACTCTGCTGGGGATTGAAAGAAGTTGACCTCTTGCTGGTCCATCTTCCCTAAGCGAGTCCCTCCTAGCTTGTGTGATTTCTTGTTTATTGGGTGTTCATGCTTTTGTACATTTATTTGCTTACCTGCTTGCATGCATCTGTTGGATTTGTTTGTTTGTTTGTTGGGATGGGGTGTTCTATGAGAGATAAGCCCATTACCCAGGCTTGAGTGTACACACAGGTTTTAGAGTGGATAATCATGAGGCTTGCGTGGCGTGTTGCTATGTTAAGTCGTTCGTGAAGAACCACACCCAGACGAGGTTTCTTTTGGATATATTATGTCTTACGGGTGTTCCGTAACGGCAGGATGTTCCTCTAGAAATCGTCGACTTTGCTGACCATTTCCCGAGAACTCAGTCGAGGCCTCTCCTCCGAGACGTGATTATGTTAGCTCTGGTGGGCGCATTCTCGCTGCTCAATCCGAGGATCCCGAGACTGGGAACTTGCTATTAGGATGTCCTGTTGAGGGGAGTCAATGGAGGTCTTTTGTCCCGTAATAATACCAAACCTTCAGTGGTAAACGTATTATTCGCGACTGAAGGGCTGAAGCTGACGAACTTCTGTTCTTAGAACCTACCAGTGAGGGGCGGGCTAAATTCAGGAAACCTTAACCTCCAACCAACCCGGTTTTCTGGAGCAGAGTTTTGGTCTTGTATTATATTCCTCAGTGAATTTCTCTCCAGGCAGTGCAACCTGACAGATGTTCAAGCGGATCCATCAATTCTGATTGACATGCCTTTGCATTGCATAACATCATTAGCATATTTGCATCCAACATCTCATGCTTATTCATTTGCAGGGCATTCCCTTTCAAAACGGGGGTGCCTTAAAACTGAACAAGCAGTGCATCGCATACCATGCATATTAACCCTTGTCTGTTTTGCAGGTGTCACCGCAGTGTCTAATGTTTGTTCCCTGTATCAGGAAGTTATTGGTCCCAAGCGAGTCCACAGATACCCGACAAAGGAAAATCGTCCACAGCTAGCGATGGACCAAGTACAGAAAGAGCTGGCTGATATGCGTGAAAGGATGGATCAGTTCATGACATTGATGACTGGTATGGCAGAAGGCCAGGAAAAGCTGAGGGAATTGGTTGAGCAACCGAGACCCGATCCGGAGGTGGAGATACCAAATGCTGAGGGAAACCCTGGTAACCCTGGGAACACTGATAACCCTGTGAACACTGGTAACGCGGGTAACATAAATGCTGATGGAAACCCGGGTAATGTTGGCAACGCAGGGAATGTTGGAAATGGTATTGGCGGAAGGTACAATGTGAATCAAGGAATTCGGATTAACGGGCGCCCCGTTACTGAAGATTATCAGTATGATCAATTTTCTTTGCACGACGAGGCCCTCGAGACCACTCGCCGTATGGATGAGCTTGCTGAGAAGCTCAAATCTTTGGAGTCTCAAAATTCCTTAGGCTTTGATGTCACAAATCTTGGTCTGGTTCAGGGAGTAAGGATTCCTCACAAGTTCAAACCCCCTACTTTTGAGAAATACAACGGGGCTTCTTGCCCACGCACTCATCTCCAATCTTATCTGGGAAGGTTGGGAGCTCACACGGAAGATGAAAAGCTATGGATGTACTATTTTGAAGGCAGCCTAACTGGAGCTTCTCGTGAATGGTATTCTCATTTGTCTCGTACTACCATCAAGAGCTGGAAAGACTTGGCAGAGGCTTTTGTCAAGCAATATCAATACAACTTGGACATGGCTCCAAATCGGACCTTGTTGCAAGGTATGTCTCAGACTGCCAAGGAAACCTTTAGAGAGTATGCTCAGCGTTGGCGACAGATTGCTGCATCCGTCCAACCCCCTATGTCTGAAAGGGAGATGGCGGACATGTTCATGAACACTCTTCAAGGCAATTATATTGAGAGATTGGCTGCTTGCCCGTCAATCAGCTTTGCAGAGATAGTAATTGCTGGAGAAAGAATCGAGAGTCTGTTGAAGATGGGCCGAATTCAAGATAATAGTGCTTCCAACTCATCAGATCCCAAGAGACCGTTTGCTGGTAACGGTCAGCGAAGAAAAGAAGGCGAGGCAAGCGTTGTGTATGCCGGCAGAGGCAGGGGTAGAGGACGCCCTAATTATTATCAAGATCAAGTGGCCGCAATCACTATTCCAACACCTGTTCCTCAACCGCAATATCATCCGCAACAACAACCCAGGTACAACAATCAACAACAAGGAGGTAATCCGGGTCAGTAGAGACACTATCAACAACGTCCAAGGCAGACGGACCGGGTCATCGAACCAATCCCAATGCCTTATTCAGTATTACTTCCCAAGCTGATTGACATGAATCTGGTTACGTTGAGAACTCTGGCCCCACCAATCGATCCCAATAATTTTCCTAGAGGTTATGATGTCAACGCCAGATGTGCTTTTCACTCCAACGGACCTGGCCATACTATAGATAATTGCAAGGCTCTCCAGTTAAAGGTACAAGATTTGAGAGATACCCAGGCTATCAATTTTGCTCCGGTGCCTAATGTTATCCAGAACCCGATGCCGGCTCACGGCGGGCAGAGGATTAATGCTGTTGATAGTGGGGAAACTTTGAATTTGGTTTCTGATGTGACTAAGGTGAAGACTTCGCTATCGGTGGTTAAAGACCGACTTCTGAAAGGACGGATTTTCCCGGGCTGTGAGGAAGAGTGCAGAAATTGTCAAGCTGCCGAAAACGGATGTGACAGTTTGAGAAGGGGTATTCAGCAACTGATAGATGAAGGTTGTCTTCAGTTCGATCAGGCCCGTCCAGTGAAGAATGATGTATCGACGGTGACGTTTTATTTCACTCCTAAAGAAATATATGTTCCCGAGAGACTCGCTCCGACAACAATATATTTCCCAGAAAGTACAGAACCAGCAGCGGTGAACATCGAAAGTTCAACACCAGTTGCAATTTACTCTGACAGCCCTCAACCGACTTTGGTTGGTCCGATCACCATCACAATACCAGGACCCGTTCCGTATGAGAAAGACAGTGCTATCCCGTGGCACTATGGGGCTGATATCTACTGCCATGGGCAAAAAGTTAACGAAGAAGACATTGACATTGGTAGCTCCGCTGTAGACAATGTTGGAGGGGTTGGTGGCTTCACTCGCAGTGGACGCCTATTTGCACCATCAACATTACGCGCGAATACTGAAGCCGAGGCAGCTGCCAAGGCTAAAGGGAAACAGATGGCCGCCGAAGAGGTTACTACTGAGGAAGATCCTCCTAAGACCGCATTCGAGAAGGAAGTGGACGAGTTTATGAGGATTATCAAGAAAAGTAACTACAAGGTAGTCGACCAGCTAAATCAGACACCCTCAAAGATCTCCATTCTCTCACTATTGCTGTGCTCTGAGGCGCACAGAGCCACCTTGTTGAAAGTACTGAATATGGCCTATGTTCCACCAGAGATAACTGTTAACCAACTGGAGTCGGTAGTTTCCAATGTAAACGCTAGCCGGGGGCTAGGTTTCACCGATAATGACCTGACATCTGAGGGCAGGAATCACAACAAAGCCTTGCATATCACAATGGAGTGCAAAGGGGTGATGCTTTCCCATGTTTTGGTTGATACAGGCTCTTCTCTGAATGTTCTTCCAAAGAAAGCCTTAACGAAGTTGGATTGCGATGACACCATCCTGAGGCCAAGTAACTTAGTTGTGAGGGCTTTTGATGGCTCTAAGAGAGCTGTCTTTGGCGAAGTTGAGTTGCCAGTTAAGATTGGACCGCAGGTGTTCAAGAGCACCTTTTATGTGATGGATATCCAGCCTGCCTACAGTTGTCTGCTAGGTCGGCCTTGGATTCATGTTGCCGGTGCTGTTACTTCTACCCTCCACCAGAAGCTCAAATATGACCTAGAAGGTCAGGTCGTCACTGTCTGTGGTGAAGAGGATATTTTTGTTAGCCACCTGTCTACATTTAAGTATGTAGAGATGGACGGCGAGATGCACGAGATGCTGTGTCAGGGCTTCGAAGCCATAAACATCAATGAGGTCGCGCCCGAAGCTGTCTTTTCACCTGAGTTTGAGAAGGCCGGGACTTCTATCTCTTCATACAAGCAAGCTGTCGAAGTGGTTAAAGCTGGTAATGCCCAAGGCTGGGGAAAATTTGTGGAGCCAGTCATCAAAGAAGACAAGTTTGGATTGGGGTATGCTCCGAGATCTCAGAAGAATGAAACTGATACTCTCTCCAGCGGGGGTTTGGTTTCTCCCCACATCGTCAATGCTGCAGATGAAGACAAGGCTGACAGCGACTGTAACTTAGATAGCTGGATTCGCCCGTGTGTCCCGGGAGAAAAGCTCGACAATTGGTCGTCTGAAAAAACCGTCTGGTTTACTCTACTGAAAGAGTGATTTTTATTGTTTTCCTTTATTACATGCATAATAAAGTCTTACACTTTGCCCAAGGTGTAACAGCTCATTTGTAGGGCCATCCATTTAGTTACATTTCGCAATTATTTTTATCATCAATAAAGGACGGCTTTTGCAAACAATTTTGTGTTCTCTTTCTTTCAGTTTTTTTACTTTTACAAAAAAAAATGGCAATGTTTCTTTTTTCGTTTTTTCTTTCTTTCCAAAAAAAAATCTCTCATTCTAAGGTAGAGCATGATCCTCCATCATGCAGAGCGGACCACCCGGATCTCACTACTAACGACACTGCTATGGCCAAGTATGACTTCGACAATCCTATCTATTAAGCCGAAGAAGGGGTTGAGGAAGATTGTGAATTGCCTGAAGGGTTAGCCAGATTGTTGAAACAGGAGGACCGAGCTATTACACCTTATCAGGAGGTGATTGAGACCGTCAACATCGGTACCGCAGACGACAAGAAAGAGATCAAGATCGGGGCAAGTCTACAGGCCGAGAGGAAAGACCGTTGATCATGTACTTGACTGTGTTAAAAAGGTCAATGGGTTGTGTGCTCGGTCAGCATGACGAGTCAGGTCGAAAAGAGCATGCAATATACTACCTTAGCAAAAGTTTACCGACTGTGAACAAAGATACTCATTGCTCGAGAAAACTTGCCGCGCTTTGGCATGGGCTGCTCGCCGACTAAGACAGTATATGTTGACTCACACGACTCTATTGATATCAAAAATGGATCCAGTCAAGTATATTTTTGAAAAGCCAGCACTTACCGGAAAGGTTACTAGGTGACAAACGATACTGACAGAGTATGACATCCAATACACTTCACAAAAAGCCATCAAGGGAAGTGTCTTGTCAGACTATCTTGCAGAGCAACCAATTGATGATTACCAACCTATGAGGTTTGACTTTCCTGATGAGGACATCATGTTTCTCAAATCGAAAGATTGAGAGGAACCACTCCCGGAGGAGGGGCCTGACCCTGAATCCAAATGGGTTATGATGTTTGATGGGGCGGTCCACGTCAATGGTCGCGGAGTTGGTGTAGTGTTGATCACACCGGAAAGGGGTTCATATGCCATTTGGTGCCAGAATAACTTTTCCCTGCACCAACAATGAAGCCGAATACGAAGCTTGTATCCGAAGACTTGAGGAAGCCGTCAATATACAGATTAAAACCCTGGATGTATACGGGGATTCAGCTTTGGTCATCAATCAAACCAACGGGAAATGGTGCTATGCTGGAACTACGTACCCAATTTTGTCCCTAAGATCCCTCATGGCATCATATCATATCATATCATTGCCTCAAGGATCCTTGTGCACCTTGCCTCCTTCCCTATGGGTGGATTATCTTTTGAGAGTGATTCTTGATCACCAAACATGTTTTGCACTTGTATATCATTGTTTTTCTTTTTACTACTAACCAAAAGTACAAAAATATGTCATCTAACCTTTGTCTTGCAGATGAAGCAATCACAGGTCGAAGCAGTCAAAGGCATTCATCGAGCAATAAGTGGTGGCCATTCTTGAGAATTTGGACCCCACAATCATTCACAAGAGCTTACATGAGCTATGTTATCATTTTGAAGCAAAATCCCAAGTGGTAGAGGCTTGAATTTCATCTGAACATTGCCAGGTCATCTGAAGACCTAAAAAGTCAACTGCCAAGTCAACAGTTGGATTTGGAGGTGGGAAGTGATTAGAAATACCTCATTCATGTTCAAACAAGTCTCATTTGACATTTCAAACATCAACATTGAAGAATTTAAAGTCAGGTCAAAACTTTCCAAAAATAG
This sequence comes from Lathyrus oleraceus, assembly GCF_024323335.1. Classification (NCBI taxonomy): domain Eukaryota; kingdom Viridiplantae; phylum Streptophyta; class Magnoliopsida; order Fabales; family Fabaceae; genus Lathyrus; species Lathyrus oleraceus. Next base: position 404,938,378 of record NC_066582.1, read on the forward strand.
AAAGTGACCTATAATTCAAACTTGCCAAAAATGGAAAGGTTTTAACCTAACTTCAACTTCAAATTACATCATCAAGAAAGCTTCAAATGAAATTTTGTTGAACATAAAAGTTGTAGATATTTCTCTCCCATTTCCAAAAAGTCCTAGATCATCAATTTCTCATGTGTGGTTAAGGAGATATGATCAAAACATGGCAAAGTGTACTTGAACTTCAAATGTGCATAACTTCTCAACCAAAACTCCAAATTGGATGGTTCTTTTTGCATTGTTCTTATTTTGACCTCTAAATTCCAAATCATGCATTGCATTTCATCAATTATCATCATATAAACATTTTCCATTTCACTTGATTTTTGGAGGGAAAATGTGGAATTTAAAATTGGTGCATGGCTTGATCTTTTTTCCATTACCATTGGCTCCAAAATGAAATTTGAAGTGAATTTGAAGGCAAACCCGTGCACTGTTCACAATGCATTTTCATGCATAGGGTGAAAACCACAATTTGCATTTACACTCCATTTTGCTAATTCCACTTACCATTGGCTAAACATGATTAGAAGGGTGATTAGCATAGCATATATAAATGAACCCTAGCTGTTTTCAGCATTAACAACAATCACAATTTCAGATCTAGATCTAGAACTCTCAAATTTTCTCTCACTTTTTTCTTGCAATTTCTTCACATTCAATCCTTTCTTCTTGCTTAATTCTTGTTGCTGAGTTGTTCTTGAGCAGGTTTACACGTGGAGTTGAAGAAAACAGTGCAAGGTTGAAGCATTCTTGAAGCTTGAAGCAATAATGATGAATCCAAATTCTGGCAAAATCGTGCATAATTGAGCTGCAATTTCTCATTCAATCACTCATACAAGCATTGTAGAAGAACTGTTGAGCATCACAAGGCCTGAACCCATCCAATTCCAGTTCTGCTTCTCCAACAGGTTACAGAATCGATCTCTTTATTTCTCAAAATTCTTATGCTATTGCCGTAGATCTAAGTTTGTTGAGCATTTTGAGCTTTGAACCATTGAATTTCGTGCATTATTGGCTGAGTAATGGTGATTTAAAGATCCATGCATGAAACTTGATTTGCTCGATTTGATCTTAACATGAGGAATTATGCTTAGTTGTTAGTTGATTCGTGACCTAGGATGAAAGATCTACGTGTTAGTATGTTCAATTTTGAATTCTGGAGAAATTGTTCTTGCTGCATCTGCACTGTTCATGATCCACGATGAATATGATGCTGTTCACGATTAGGCCACGCTTTTGATTCACTTTCTGCAACGCAAATCCGTTCCAGTATGTTAGAATAGGGCTCGCGTGTGATTGGTGCATGCTGATTGCCATGCTGTGTTCTGATTGGTCCATTGCTTTGACCGCGCTTTGACCATGCCACGTCTTTAATGAAACGCTGAGTTTCATTCAGTTGAGCGCACCACTATTTGAATTGTGCTTCACTTCGATTCCGCGCCAATGCATATTTTCAAATGCTTCTTTGATTTTTCCTTTTTCCTCCATGTATTCATACCATTGCTTCATATGTCATTTTTTATTTTTTCTTCATCTTACAAAATTCATATTAATTTGAAAATCATCCAAAAATTATGAGGTTTTTTGCATTGCATTCCTTATTCTGTCTATTATTTTTTGATCAGTTTTCCATAAATTGTGCTTGGCTGGATTCATTTTGTGCTAGGGTATTTGAATATGTGTCCATTTTGTACCTTGCCTTGCTATATCATTTGTGAAATGCTGGTTGTTAATCCAATGATTCTGAAAATTTGCATGATGAAACTAGACACTTTGCTTGACATTTTGGTGTTTATTTGGTATTTTTACCATTTATCATTTCTGTTTTATGATCATGTTAAGTTGGTGTGACAATTTGTGTCACACCTTTGCTTGTTCAACTTATGTGATGAGTTTGCCATGCCAGATGATCTCCAATTGTCCTGATTTTTTCTATGATGCATATTATGGATGTTGTGATTGCTCATGAATTTTGTTGGAATTATTTGGATCGTTTCTGATTTAATTGAGATTTTTCATTCTGGTTGGTCACATTTGAGCTTTAAAATTGTCTTGAACTTCAATTGATCATGAAATGCTTTTGGTATATGATATTGATGTAAGACCTTTCGGATTGTTTCAAGATGTGTTTGAAGTTGATTCATGTTAATTTTCAGCTTCTGTTTTGAATTTTTGCTCCATCTTTGACCCTAGGCTTTGACCTAGTGGTTTGCCTCTCATGTTTGAAGCTTTGATTTCAGGTTGAACATCCAAGTTACATGGTTAATGATGCTCCATCATTTGAGCATTGATGTTTGTCTTTGATTACTAAGCTTTGTGTGTTTTGTAGGTTGAGGTTGACTCATTTGAGTTAGACCTTTGGCTTACACATTGTGTACATTGGGATTGTTTGTTGCTTATTGACTGTTGTTTGGTTGTCTGAACTTTGTACTGATTTGTTTGATGTTTCCACAGGTACATTAGTTGCTTTAAGTTCACTTTGAACTTTGCTTTGCTTGGTTGCTTAACCACTTAGGTATAACCTCTCTTCTTCATGTAGTCTGGAAGACCTGTCCTGTTATGTGGGCAGGCACCTGTCTGAAGTCCTCCTTAAGAGGCAATGTTTGTGATTGTTTATCTTTGTGCCAAGTAGGAAAAGTCCTCTTATGAGGCAATTGGCAGATAAAAGAGATGTGTAATCCATCTCCTTCTATTTAGTGTGTCATTCCTTTGCTCACATAACATGTTGATGCATTGTGGATATTAACCCAAGATCTTATAGAGTCAATCACTTGTGGAGAAGAGTTCCAACTTTCTGAACTCCCACGCTTTCTATTGTTTAAAGCTCTCCCAGGCCAGGGATAAGAGCTATGAGGCACACCCCTCATCTCCATTTCATCTGCTTCACCCTAACTCTCAATGTTAGGGTTAAGAGCACAAATCACCCCATTCCAGTTGACTTTAAAGTCTAACCTTGTTTGAGCCTAATTGCTTGTGTATAGTGTGTGCTAATTGACTTGGTTGTTGATTACTTGATTCATCTGTGCATATCTGCCTATGTGTGCCTTTGTGCATTTATCATCATTAATTGTACATAATTTCATGATCACTGTTCATATCCTTGTGACATCTTTTGCTTGTCCATTGAGGAGTCAATTGTAAGTCCATTTATTGGCCATTGTTTCCTATGATGTGGAAGGAGTCGAGTGTAAGACCATTTATTGGCAACTTGTTTCCTCTTGCTTATTGCTTTTGTTTTGATTGTTGTATGTGAGGAGTCAATTGTAAGTCCATTTATTGGCAGTTGTTTCCTATGATCATCCTTTGGAGATTAGTGTAAGTCCATAGATTGGCATCTGATATCCATGTTTGTTTTAGGAGATTGATATAAGTCCATAGATTGGCATCTGGTATCCTTGTTTTGTTTTGTTTCAGGAGATTGGTATAAGTCCATTGATTGGCATCCGGTATCCATGTTTGTTTTAGGAGATTGGTGTAAATCCATTGATTGGTATCCGGTATCCACCTTTGTTTGTGAGATTGGTGTAAGTCCATTGATTGGCATCCGGTATCCATTTGTTTTGCTTATTTGTTATTGCTCATTGCCTATTCCAAAGGAATCACTTGAATCATCTACATATGATCTCAAGAGGTGAATATCTAAGAAGTTTTACACTCCCTCACCCTCTCACCTTTTTGTTTCTTAAACCTCCATCTTTGCATGTTAACCCAAACCTGAAAATATTGTGCAAACATTTCACTTATTTTCAAATTAGAAACCTAGGCCTTAAGCCTTTGACTTTTCAAACTCCATCTTCATAATACTTCTTTTGAGTTGAATTCTAATCATACTTTGACCATCCTTTGTGAATAAATCCTAATTGGTTAATCCAACTCATTCAATTGTTTTGTGGCTTTGTCCATTCTTGATAAGTTTTCATACATTAGCCATATATCTCAATTATCTTAGTGGTTGATGTTAATCTCACCTTTTGTCCTTAGTGATTGAATTGTAAGACTTCCTTGCTTATTATAGGGTTAACCCCTCACTAGCAAGTTGAAGCTTTTCTCACATGGTGGACTTGTTGTTTGTATAAGGTTGAGTTTTCTCCCGTGGATAACGAAAGACCTTAGGGCTTTTGTTTAAAATCAACCCACTCATATTTTGGAAATCTTTTAGCCGAACTACGGAGTTTTGATCCTTACCTTCCATGGAAAGGTACGTAGGCAACGAGTTCATCCGTTCAAACACAAAAATAATAACTTGTATATTCTTTTCTCATCCCTTCATTCGTGTTTGCACAATAAATATTTCATAAACAAATAACATTTCATTCAACAAGTGTGAAAAGGGCTCCCTAGGAGTACCTAGGACGTTTTGGGTGCCTAACACCTTCCCATTGCGTAATTTACCCCTTACCCCGATCTCTGATCTTTTCATTAGTTTTCTATGTGTAAAACTTCTTAGGCTTTTGTTCGCTTTTTAGCCATTCCTTTGGATAAATAAAAGTGCGGTGGCAACTCGATTTCTTTGTATGCTTTGCTTTTGGTTTAATCAATAAATCATAAAGTGACGAATACACCGCTACACCCAGCAGAGTTGACAGTATCCAGACTATATATCCCTAACGGAGTTGACAGTGTCAGACCGTATCTTCCTAGCAACAACAGAGTGGTTGCATAACCAACAGATGAGAGGGTGGTGTTCCCAGTGTTCATCTCATTCCCCAGCAGATTATTTTTAACAGATTTGTTAATCCCCAGCTTGAGGGCGATTAGCAAGTTCATATCCCCAGCAAAGGTCGTTTCCTACGACATTTCCCCAGGAAGTGTTTTCGCCACAGACTCTCCTCACAGAGCCTCGCCGAACAAAGTTTCCATAGTTGATACTCCCCCCCCCCCCCCCCCCCCCCGCAAGGTCAACTTTTCAAGCAGCCAATTTATTTTTGGTGGCTCATTGGTCCCGGCAGACGGATCATTCCCCACAGAGCATTCAAGGATTGATACAGCGATCTGTTCCCTACCGGAGTTTGCTTCCCCAAGCAGATTTCTTTTTACACCATGCATAACATTTGCATTTGCATGCATATCATATCAAGCATACACATAAGCTGATAAACAGGTTCTTCCAAGCAGACTGAAGAATTACTTTACAACCAAGGTCATGAGATCCAGCCAGAGGATCAAGCGTGAGTGATCCAGCCTGAGGGTCGTTTTGAAGATTCAGCCTGAGAATCGTTTTCCAGTGATCCAGCCTGAGGGTCATTTCGAAGATTCAGCCTGAGAATCGTTTTCCAGTGATCCGGCCTGAGGTTCATTTTGAAGATTCAGCCTGAGAATCGTGTTCCAGTGTTCCAGCCTGAGGGTCATTTCGAAGATTCAGCCTGAGAATCGTGTTCCAGTAAGCCAGCCTAAGGCTCAATTTGAAGATTCCCCAGTGAAGTCGCCTACAAGCTTTATTTCCCCAGCAAGCCCAAGTCTAATTAAGGAGTCGTTACAACATGTTCTAGCCCAAAGAATATGTACGAAGCCCAAAAGTGGAATATTCTCGAAGCTGCATATCTAATATGAAGGTTGGGTGTAGATTTCAAAAGAGGGTCAACCAGCGCATGCCTCAGATGCGGGATCCTAATGATGGGAATTTATCATCAAAACAATCCAGATCTAGCCAGAAGATCGAAGTCAGGTCTAGCCCGAAGACCGGAAATAGATTCAGCCAGAGAATCGAAACAAAGAAGATCTAGCCAGAAGATCGAAAATCGCAACAATTCAGATCTAGCCAGAAGATCGAAGTAGATTCAGCCAGAGAATCAAAGGAAATAGATTCAGCCAGAGAATCGAAACGAAGGAGATCTAGCCAGAAGATCAAAATCGTATCCAGCCCGAGAATCAAAATTAATATCCAACCAGAGGACTAAATTGAGTATAGGTTCAGCCAGAGGATCGAAACTTCAGATTAAGCCAGAAGACTGATTCAGATCCAACCAGAGGATCGGAAGAAAAATAAACAGCGCGGTGTATTTCCGCGTTTTTGTGGTGTTCTCGGAGCGCAAATTTTCGGTCTGTCTTTGGTATTCAATCACAGCTCACCCCGTTTGTCTGATAAGCTGTTCGCTTTCATCCTACTCGGGTTAGCTGATGATTGAATAGGGGCAGCTGTAACACCCCAAAATTTGCCCTCCTCATTCATGCATTCATTTAGCATTTCATATTGCATTTCATCATGTCAATCAGAATTAGATCCAAGAAACTTTTTTTTAAAAATAAAATAAAATAATAATAATAATAATAAATAAATAAATAAAATATAATAGAAAAAACTTGGACTTGGACCTCTCTCTTTTGAGCCCACAAAGCCATGAAAATCAGGTTATAAAAGAGGGAGATCAGACAGAAAAAGGAAGAGAAGCAAAATACTCTGAGGTTTCCTTGAAACAAAACCCTTGACAAAACCTGGAGAGAAACCTGACAGAGAACTCAGAGCAACCCCCAGGCAGCTCTGAAAAATTCAATCTGACTCACACACTTTCATCTCACGCAAACCCTAGCATTGCCTTGCAAACCCAGTCGTGCCATTTGATTTCAACCGGTCTCTCCCATCAGGTTTGCCTCATTCCCATGATTTTATGCTCTTAATTTGGATCATCTGAATGTATGAGGTATGATGGATGAATTTCATTATGTTTTTGCCCACGGGTTTAATTATGCATGAATGGGTGAAACCTATGCCTTGAATGTTTAATCACATGATTTCTGAAATGTATGCCACAGGGTTTGAGGTTTCTGAAACCATACTGTTATCCATGAAAAAAATGCTTATCGTGTTTCACTAACCCTTTTGTTGAGTTTTTGTGAGGGCTCACAGACTCTTGCAGAGATGGTTTGCGTGGTTTTCCCACTTTATTTGTGGGATACCCCCTGGAGGTTCATTCCGATTACCTGTACTGACTCACATTTCTTTGATGGCATTAGCTTGGGAGATCCCTGGGTTTCTTACTCCTTTAATTGCTGTTACTTCGGATCTTTATCCGTGTGGTCCTTTTACCTCTTTTCCGCATTTTATCGCTTTCTTAGCTGGAAGACCTCGATAGGAGGCATTTGTTTTCTTTTGTTTATTTACTTCTGAGCCCCTTGTTGGCACATTTACTTTATACATGTTTGTTTTGTATGTGTTCGGATCCCTGCAGGTAGCGCGGTTCCTTCGTCAAGGACTGCCTTTTTGCCCTTGAGCATCCCAAACCCTAAAACCCAAAGCAATACGTTAACTCCTTCTACTACAGGCGAGTAAGTCTCCAAAGGTCGAGCATCCGGTAGATTGCGTAGTGACGTCGTTCGTCCAAAACCCAATCCATAACCCCATAGTTATCCGAACTACGTTTTGCTCTGATTCTCAGGCCAGATGAGATACGTAGGCATAAGACGTGATGTCTTAGCGAGCACAATTACCCTTAACCCCTAGGTAGCCGAGCTACGAAGACTCTGATTCTCATATTCAGATGAGATACGTATGCAGTGGATGCGACATCCGCGCGAGTCATTTTCATTTAACCCCCCTTTTTTTAAATAACACATTAGATAAACCCACACCCTTTAGACAAGAACTACAAAAGTGGATCCCGTAGAGTACTACGGATGCGTAGGGGTGCTAATACCTTCCCTTCGCATAACCGACTCCCAAACCCAAGATTTGGTTGCAAGACCCCGTCTTGTCCTTTCCTTTTTCAGGTTTACTTCGAGCGTTTCCTTTCCCTCCTTTGGGATGAATAACGCACAGTGGCGACTCTTCTGTCATTTTCTTTCGCCGGTTGTTTTTTCGCGCACTGTATTTTTCAGGTTGCGACACTCTTGAACCCTAATCCATGAGCATACTGTCGCATCCTGCGAAAAATCAACCGGCGAGGCTCGAAAATAAAAACACACAGAGCCGCCACTAAACGTTATTTATCCCAAGATAGGGAAAGGAAACGCTCAGAGAAACCTGGAAAGACATGGTCTCGCGACCAGAGAGAAAAGGTTCGGGAGTCGGTTACGCAAGGGGAAGGTATTAGCACCCCTCACGTCCGTCGTACTCGACGGGATCCACGTCCTAGAATAAAGAAAAGGTTGCTAAACATCACACACACACACAGGGAACACAGGTGGGGTTAGGAGAAGGGAGCTCGATAAGGTATCGCACCTTATGCCTACATATCTTGTCTGGAACAAGAATCAGAGCCTCTGTAGTTCGGCTTACGCACGCTAAACAACACAAAACAACACAAACAAACAAGGGTGGCAAACATGGAGCCCGACAACCACTGGATGGAATTACGTCGGCATCCGAACCAAAACACGCACAAAACGGCAAACGTGGAGCCCGACTGCCAATCACTGGGCTTACGTCGGCATCCGAACCAAAACATGCTCAAAACGGCAAACGTGGAGCCCGACAGCCACTTACTGGACTTACGTCGGCATCCGAGCCAAACATGCAATCAGATAACAAGTGAACGCACGCAAAAAAGAAAAAGGTTGCCCGGAGTGGTCTCGCACGACCACCTGCCTACATACCTCGTCTGGAACGAGGATCAGGGCGATGTAGTTCCCCTGAAAGGGACTAAATTGCTAACCAGAAACCGGGGAAAAATACACAACTAGGGAGCTGAGACTCGAGCCTAATGTTGTCATGCATCGTTAACCCTAAGTTCGGTTTTCTATCCTACTTGCATAAGCAAACTAACCTAACCAGGAAAGAAGCTAGCACACAAGCATACAATCATATATCATACATCAAATGAGAACAAGCATCTCAATCAGATATCCACATAGCACGCGCTATAACCACACAAGGGGGCTCAATCAATAGGTTTGACTGCCTAAGCAATCGTCTGTACAGGCTGTGTTTGCTCTTAACCTTGCCATTACGAGGCTAAGGTGAAGCAGATGAAAGGATGAAGTGAGGATCAGACCTCACAGCTCATATCCCTAACCAGGGAGAGCATCTGACAAATGAGCATGGGTCCAGAATAGGGGAACCCTTCTATACTCAGTGACTCAGACTCGATTGTGCACTGCACAGATCTTGGGCTTTTGAGCTCAATGCTACAACCATGTAATGGGAGCAAGGAGAAGACTCAACTAAATAGTGGGGGACAGGTTGCTTGTCCCTACCTTCCACCAATTGCCTTACTTGAAGGACTTTTCCTGCTTGGGCTTAAAAATAAACATACACAAGCATTGCCTCTTAAGGAGGACTTCAGTCAATTTGCCCAGCCCGGTAACAGCCGGGTCTCCAGACTACATGAAGTAAGAAGGTTATACCTCTATGCAAGTTGCTTAAGCAAAGCAAAGCAAAGCAATAGTTCACAAGGAACTGAGCAACTAAAGTACCTGGAAACAATCAAACTCAGTCAGTACTCAATCAGACAAACTATACAGCAAACAATCAAACAGTTTAAACAATACAACACAAAGCAAGCTCAAGGCTTAAGCCCAAGCTCCAACACCTACAAAACAATGTTATGTTAGTGTACAAACATCCACAACATCAATTAAAATCAACTTGTATCATTCTCCATGTACATTATGCTTTTGTGATCCTGAAAAATCAAGCAAATATTAGCAACTAGACCACTAGGCCAAGCCTAGGGTCCCAAAGCAAGAAAAAAATTAAAACAGCAAGGTATCCACCATCCAACATCAAATTAACATCAAACAAGAGCAAACATCCTTGGTCTCATGTTTATATCATCCATCAAGTTCAATTCATGCACAAAACAATCCATATTGGTTCAAATGAAGCACCAAATATACAAACAGAAGTATTGCATTCAAAGCCATGCCAAAACTCATCAAAAAAATCTCAAATTAAATACACCTAAACAGGGGTCAATCAAGGTCTACCATGTCAAATTTGAGCTCAATTGGGCAAATGGAACCATGTCAATGAAAATCATCAAAAACAGACACAATTTCATGCTTCAATTCACACCATCAATGCATACATCCACTTCAAAAATTCATAACTCAATGAAAACAAAAAAGAAATGGATGAGACCAAAACAGGGATGTCACACAATGTGTCTAGTTCATGCATATCAAATTTCATGGCCATACAATACAATATGAGGATTTCCCAATCAATCTACCAACATGTATCACATGAGCTTGCAATTTCAACAACCAGAAATGAAAAATCAAGATTAAATTGAAAATACAGTGAAAAATCCTACACAAATTCATCAAGCATCCTAACATGTCAACAAGTCATCATGCAAAATTTCAGCCAATTCCAACATGCATAGGTCATCCAATTAAATTCAACAAGTTGACATCAAGAGGTGTGACACAAATTGTCACACCTAAGTTCCAGAATTTGCTGCTCTCTAACCAGGTATCAAAAATTCATGAAATTTACATATAAATAATCCTCAATGAGTCAAGAACTACCACAAAAATTTTCAGCCATTTATTTTATGATATGAGTATTTCATGATCAAATTGCCAAAATGTATCAAAATGTGACATACATTAGAAAAGCCTATGCCAAATAAAATATTTGCCAAGCACAACTGTGACCAATAGGTCAAAAAAATCCTACACAAGTCAACAAAGTCAAGGAAAAAATCTCCATATTTTTAGGAATTTTTTACTATTTTTTATGAATTTTTTAATGTGTTAATGATTTTTTGTGAATTAAGCAAATTAATTAAAACTGCACAGTGGCAGTTTTGTAAATAACTTAAGGAGGGGGCGGTAAACTTGGAAATTGAATTTTCAAACCAGTTTTCAGATCAAACGCATAATCCTCCTTCGTTCTCAAACAGAAAAATCCAGAAATATCACAAAACCTCAAGAACACGACATGAGCAAACCAACACCAAAATGCGCAATCTTACATCCGTTCGAACCGTTACAACATGTAGATCACAAATACACATTCCAATCAACCTAACACTTCCTAAATCTCAAGAATCGAGCGATCTAGGGTTTTAGATCCAAACTTCAAACCTAGATTTACTAAGCTACAGTTGATCATTTGAAAATCTAAAAGCATCTTTGTAATCTACGTACCACGACCTTTCTAACGCATACAACAATTAGGCAAGGCATATGATTCGAATTTTGGAGAAAACCTGCTATGGCAGCGGTAAACTTGGACGATTCCGCACGAGAGAGCCTCAAACAGGTGCCGTGCAAGTTCGTGGCAAGGTGATTCGAAGCTTATATCCACTCGATTTTGTTCCTAGCTCTTGGATTCTCAATTCACCATGGGAGGAGCTTCTTTGGACAGTCGCAAAGGACGCGGTTTTGGAAGCTATTGCGCACAAACAGATGGAGTAATTGAGAGTACAAGATCAATGCCTGAAGAATCTTCCAAAATGATCAAAGATTGATGGAGATTTTTGGATTTTTGTGTTTTGAGTTCTTGAATGAATTTGAGAGAATATGAGAGGTTTTTGATCTGAATTTTTGGTGAATGATTTTCTGTTATGATTAGGAAGTGTTTTAGAATTTATATGGATGCTTAATCCTCCACTAATCCACTTAATTAACCAAATTAGCATGTTAAGTGAAATTGGTTATTTTGCAAATAAGGGCAAAAATGTAATTTCCATGTACAGCTCATTGCCAGCTGTTTTGACAGCTCATGCAAACTCCAAATGTCATATGTGAACCATAGAAACTTGTCCCATGCTCATTGGTGTTGTATTTCTCAAATTCACATATGTGTGGTAATTGTCCAATTTTCCCCATTTCACTTTTCAAGCCAAATCTCAATTTAAAAGGCCTAGGCATGAAATGAATATTCAAACACACTCCAAATGCCATTCCTGAGGTGTTGGAAAAAGTCTCATTCAAAAATTCCAATTATTTTGACATTTGGACAATTTTGCCCCTGGTCCAATTCAGCTGTCCAGTTGAAAAGTGACTTTTTGCCTTGGCCATTTTTGAACAAATCCAATGATGCACCCTCAAAGTACATGTCAAATGGAGTTTGTGCATATAAAGAACTTGCAATTTGGACAAAGTATGTGGTAGTTATGGCCTCCTGATTACGGGTCTTTTCTGAAATTCACTGAGCCATATCTTGCAAACCACACATTGGATTTTCAAGTTCTTGGACTTTTTGGAAAGGTGAGAACAAGATATACATCTGTCATGTTGAACAATTTTTCATTTGAAGCTTCCTTGGACATCTGTTTTTGAGGTCAAAAACTTTCCATTTTTGGAAACTTCAGTTACAAGTCACCTGCTATTTTTGGCAGTTTTTGTCCTGACTTGATTTTCTTCATTTTTAAGCTTTGAGATGTCATTCAACACTTGTTCCAACATGAATGAAGTGTGTCCAACTCATTTCCACATCCCAATCCATCAGATCATGTACAGTTGACCACAGTTGACTTTTCATCTGACAGATGAATTTGGCAATGCACAGATCAATTTGAACCCCAGTCTTCAACTGAAAGGGCTCAAGGGTGATACCCTAGCCTCAATAATCACCATATAATCAAAAAATGAACCTCATCTCCATCTCAAACCCCATCTCCTGATCCAGCCCTGATTGGCCCAATGCAGCTGATTAGGGTTGACCAGTGGTCAAAACCCTAATCTCAAGGAATCTTCTTCAATCTTCTGATGACATCCAACCATGATGATGATGATGTATCATTGTAAACAAGATGAAGACCAATATCCCTTGAGAATCATGAAACCCTAATCCACAGCCCAATCCTCAGATGGCCCATGATCAGTCAATAACCCTAGGCTTGCACCTTGACTTCCTCACCTCCTGATTAAGACTTGGGAAGATGACTTGCACCATGTAACCACATGTTATGCAATATGAGATGCCTAATGACCTAGAATGAAATGCAAATATGTTAATGCTAGTCCCAAGAGAGGAGGGCAAATTTTGAGGTGTTACAGCTGCCCCTATTCAATCCACTGTGAACCTGTCGATACGAATAGCCTCGGCTTTCGGATGATCAGGATGAAGAGTGATTGAATACCAAGAACAGACGAACAATTTGCACTCTGATGGGATAATAATTAACAACGCCTGTCAGCATCGGCGAAGAAACAAACTCTGAACTTGTCGACCTGGATACCAAAATAAATGGTAACACAGGGATAACCATGGTCTGATCACCACATCCACTCGGGATTCTCATTCTTTTTTTGCTTTTCTTGAACCCCGAAAATTTTCTCTTCTTCTACCTGGTCCGAAAACCACTTCGGTCTGAACTCCGAAAAACTGGCCTGAATACCATAAGTGCTTCAACCTGATAGTCGGAAACTTCACTAATCACCACTCTAAGGGCAACACGTCAGAGGGTACACCTTCAACCAGACACTGACTGATGACTGGGAAGAAACTCGACGTTTACTGAACATCGGACGATGATGTTTACTGACACCAAAAAAAGCTCGACCAGACATTAACCAATGACCGGGAGGAAACTCGATGTTTACAGGCACCGAACAATGATGTTGACATGACATCAAACAATGATGCGGACAGACATCAAACAATGATGCGGACAGACATCAAACAATGATGCGGACAGACATCAAACAATGATGCGGACAGACATCAAACAATGATGCGGACAGACATCAAACGATGATGCAGACAGACATCAAACAATGATGCGGACAGACATCAAACAATGATGCAGACAGACATCAAACAATGATGCGGACAGACATCAAACAATGATGCAGACAGACATCAAACAATGATGCGGACAGACATCAAACAATGATGCGGACAGACATCAAACAATGATGCAGACAGACATCAAACAATGATGCGGACAGACATCAAACAATGATGCGGACAGACATCAAACAATGATGCGGACAGACATCAAACAATGATGCGGACAGACATCAAACAATGATCGACCAAACACTTACTGATGTCTGGGAAGAAACGGTGGTTCCAAACTCACAATGCTGAACTCCTCGGAGCATCGTCTTCGCTGTCAGACAAAACCAAACCTCAAGCGGTAATCACGGCTTGAATCGCGCTGATCGCGTAACGTCTTCTGACTGTATCCCCATCTCTGTCCGACGGGAACATTTCCTCCAATATCGCACTACTGGGGAACATTGCTGATCTGACATTGTGATGCTAATCTCCTCAAAGTAACATCTTCACCTTTGGTGAACCCCAAATCTTCAAGCGGTAACCACGGTTTGGGTTGCGTTGAATACATCCCTTTTCTATCTCCGTCCGACGGAAGGAGTCTTCTCCAGTGTCGTACCACTGGGACAATACCTGTGATCCAATCATGAGGCTATACTACTCGGAGTAACACTTTCATTTTCTGGCAAAATACCTCTCAAACAGTAACCACGGCTTGAGACTAGCTGACGTTTGCAATGATGCATGCTTGATTTCTTCTGCGTAATGCTCCATAATTATGGAAATGCTACGCGATTATTTATTTTTCTATGCAATATGCCATGTTATTTTTTCCATGATGAATGCATAAAAATAAAACATCCCCCCCAAGGGACTTTTCTGGGGAATACGAGATTCTCTGCTGAGGAATTCGTCACCGCTCCGATTCCGCCCTGCTGGGGAATAGCACTGCTGCTGGGAAAACACAACCCTTGCTGGGGAAATGACCTCCTTTGCACTCAACCCTCTCGAGGACATGCTGGAGAAGAAGAACCATTACTGCACTCTGTGGGGATACCACAATCTTTGACTTGCTGGGGATATAGATCCCAACTCTGCTTTGGGAACCCTCACAGATACTCCCGCTGGGGAAATGAGCAATCTTCAACCTGCTGGGGGAATACCATCCAGACCCTGCTAGGGGAACGACAACTACTCCGCTGGGGAGGACCCAATCAATCCACATGTAGGATACCCTCGGCTGGGGATGCAGATATTCGTCTGCTACAGAAACTCGTTCAATCCACTGGTAGGATGAACACTGTTGGAGAAATATGTCATTGAAAAAACCCGCTCCACTCGGGGAACTGCTGGAGATATATTTCATTGAAACCCGCTCCACTCGGGGAACTGCTGGAGATATATTTCTTTGAACCCGCTCCACTCGGGGAACTGCTGGAGATATATTTCTTTGAAAAAGACCCGCTCCACTCGGGGAATAGCAACCTTCTGGCCTGGCTGCTGAGGAAACACCATTGTAAACCTGCCAGGGATAACCACCATGACTCGGCTGGAGAAAGTCCACAGACCTTGGATCTGCAGGGGAGCTAGTCCTATAACTCTGCTTGGGGACTTAGCTGGGAAATGAGAAAAGTTGGTACAGAACACCCATCGACTCGTCGAACCACGGTATCTACCTTCCAGTCCCGCATCAGCTTTCCACTTTTGAGAATTCCCAGACCCGTCTGGACCTTTTCTGCTCCATCATCTTGTATTCCCAATCGCTCCGCGCTCGACGGAAACGTACTCCTGGGATTATACAGAAATTTCAATTTTCCGATTTTGAAGAGTCTTCTTGATTAATTTCAAGGGTCGTCTGACGTCTCCCGTCGCTTCCCCGTTCCTCATCCGCGCACTCGTCCCTGATCGAACTCTGCGGGGAATTACATACTTTCAAATCTTCCGATTTTGAAGAGTCTTCTTGATTAATTTCAAGGATCGTCGTACGTCTCAACGTCACTGACATTCTCTTCATATATTCGTCCCTGAGCGAACTCTCTGAGGATTTGCTTTGTCAATGCTTCCACATCACACCCTGCAAGTGAGTGAAAATATCGAACAGTTCCTGCAAAACAGATCGTCAGATAAAACCGTGCCCCAGGCGTGTCAAGATTTCAACACTTGGGTCACTCAACCTTCCAAATAAGATTTCAAGCATTCAATCTTATAAACATGCATTGGAAGGAACCTGTATGCATAAAAATGCCAAATTCTTTATCAAAAATATCTGGATGTTTTTGCAATCAAAGCGGTAATGAAAAAACAAAAACAAAATTATTTGACTGAATGTGCATTTTATTGATTGGAAAAGTGTGTGGCTCAAATTGAGCAATACAAAAGGAAGCAATTCCTGGAAAGAGGTAATTGCACAAAAGGAAAAATCTATCCTAATGGCAATGTGAAACCCGTGATCTCATCGAGTTCCAACTCAGTTACACCCCATATGTCCTCAGACTCTCCTTGCTTTTCTGCCTTCTGAACAAGACGCTTCTGACTGATCCCTACCGGGTATTATCCATGATGCCTTAACCAAAGCGCAAACGATCATGCTAGACGCAGGTGTTCGTTTCAATCCCTCTTTTGCCTGGACCGCCCTTTCGGGTTTTCAGTCCACCGGGATACCCTTTTTTGCCCAAGTCGCCTTTTCAGGTTTTCGACTTGCCGGGTGTACATTTTTCATTTTATCCCTAATTTTTGCCCGAACCCTTTTCTGTTTTTGGTTCGCCGGGACGCCCATTTTTGCCTGGACTATTTTATTCTTTTCGTCCAGCGGGTCTATTACACGAAGTATTTTTTTAACTGCGTCCGCATTCACAGGGGATGGAAAATCCTCGCCATCCATGGTCGTTAACAACAAGGCTCCGCCAGAGAAAACCTTCTTGACCACGAATGGACCCTCATAATTCGGTGTCCATTTGCCCCTTCGATCGTTTTGAGGAGGAAGGATCCTTTTCCACACCATATCACCTACGTGATACACCTGAAGTCGCACCTTCTTGTCACAAGCACGCTTCATTCACTGCTGATATAGCTGCCCATGACGGATGACTACCAGCCTTTTTTCTTCAATCAGGCTTCCTGAGTGAGAAAGGCGTGTGCCCCAGCAGACGTACGTACCGCGGTATGGTACCCAGGATACCAGCTTCGTACTCTACCACCATCGTTGGTCCTTCAGACATTATCCGGGCAACAAAAGCTTATTCACCTTAACCTCTCCCCATCAGACATCAGAACCCGTTCGGATTCAGGGTCAGGCCCCTCCTCCGGGATCGGCTACTCTCAATCTTTCGATTGGAGCACCTCTAGATGTCCTCATCAGGGAACTCAAACTTCATCGGTTGATAATCCTCAATGGGTTGCGGAGCGATGTAATCAGACAATACACCCCTTGATTGCTTTCTGAGAGTGTCACAAATCAGTCAACATTCTTTTGCTCTTCCGCAACCCGTCCGGTCGATGCTGGATCCTCAAACCCATACTTGATCGGATCCATCTCGGAAATCCACAAAGTGGCATGAATCAGCATATACTGTCTCAGTCGGCGAGCAGCCTATGCCAAAGTACATCAAGTTTTCTCGAACAGTGAATGTATTGTTTCACAGTCGGTAAACTTTTTGCTAAGGTAAATTGCATGCTCTTTTCGACAAGACGCGTCATGCTGACCCAATACACCTCGTAGACCCCTCGAAGGCCGTTAAGTACATATTAACAATTGTTCCTTTCACAGAAGGTATCAGAATCAGAGGTTCCCTGCAACTTACTTTTTTATTTTTTTCAATGCCCCTTGGCAATCATTAATTCGCCTGACCGTTTTTTTTTTTCAACAGTCTTGAATACGGGTTCACACGTGGCTGTTAGATGAGATGTGAACCATGACAGATAGTTCATCCTTCCTAAGAAATCACGAACCTCTCTTTTCTTTTCCTCGGTCCAGGCGCTTTGTTTTTTTTTTTTTTAAATTTTTTTTTATTATTATTATTTTTTTTTTAGCGGGAACCTCGATTCCTCTCTGACACTGAACCCCAACATCTTACCGGATCGCACTCTAAACGTGCATTTACTTGAATTCAACCTCAGCTTGAATTATCTTGACCAGATGCCCCACTCCTGTTTGGGACTTTGCTATCATGTCATAGCATACTGAATCACATCATGAAACAAAGTCACCATGGCTCTCTGATACAGGCACTGGCGTTCTGCTTCTCTAGAGGACAGTCTTCTCTCCATGGTAGCTTGTGCACAACGACATCGGTGTTCGACCCTGACGTATCTTGACACGACCAAGTAGAAACATTCATATGCTCTTTCAACAAGCCTACCATCCTGTTCTCGATTCGCCTCTGAAACAACTCAGATGTTCATTTCCTTCCTGACCTCGGCGGTATCTGGAATAACAATCTCAACTCGCTCCGCATGCGGCTGAATCACCTTCTCCTTTTGTTTCAACAACCTGGCTAATTCCAGCAGATCCCAATCTTCTTCGTCTTCTTCTTCAGCAAGATAGATCGAATTGTCGAAGTCATATGAGGGCGTAACCAAATTGTTATCAATGAGATCCGGAGAAGAATTTTTTTTGAAGTCGGGACGAGACAAAACAAAAGGAAAAAACAGAAAATAAACATTGCCATTTTTATTTTGTTTTTAAACTGCAAAAATAATTGAAAAACAGGGAACACCGTTTTTTGACTGAAAAAACATCCATTTATTAATGATGCAGAAATGCAAATTTAAACATGAGGTGGCCCTTACAATGGACCATTGCGTGTCGGGCAACACGTATGGCTTTCATGCAGATAAAATCAAAACAGAAATCATTACTCTTCCGGACGAGTGACAGTGTTGATCCCTTTTTAAGCCTTCCAGCTTCCTGGTACGCACGATCTTATCCATTGATCAGTCCCCCAGTCACTGTTAGTCTCTCCCCCCACCGTATAGGCGTGATCTGAATCTTCAGCAATTGCACCCCTCATCACCTGACCATGCGCCGGCATGGGATTAGCATTAACATTCGGTGATGGCGCAAAACTGATAGCCTGAGAGTCTACCAGATCCTGGACAACATTCTTGAATGCTCTACAGCCCTCAATGTTATTCCCCAGTGTTCCAGAATGAAATTCACACTGGGCGTTCTCATCATAATTAGGAGGCTTCTGATCTGATCTCATCGGAACCATCGCCCTTGACTGAACCAACCCAAAGTCCATCAACTTTTTAAACAGAACAGCATATGTCACGGGCGGCTTGTCAAAATGGCGATCGACTCCCTTTCCTTTCACTTGACTCCCAGCTCCCTGTATCTTCTGTGGAGTTGGCTGATGTTGCTGTCGTACTGACTGATTGCCAGCAGGGATGGTTACTGCAGCAGTGTGCTGGTAGTAACGACCCCTACCGTGTCCTCTCTGGGCATACACAGCACTCGATCCACCCTCATCCTTGCGCCGGTCATTACCGAAGGATTTCTTCGGTCCAGATGACGAAGCGTTTCCTTGCATGTTCCCCATCTTCAGCCAGTCTTCAATCCTCCTCACCTTTTCGGCAATTACTTTCTGCCCCAAGGCGAACTCTTGCATGACATTGATCAGCTCTCCCATCTTCTCTTTCAGCTCGAGAATGTCGGTATTGGGTGGATCCATCAGTCTGGGAGTATTGCGCCTGGTGTAATATCTGTGAGGTCGGGTTGAGCGCAAAGGTACAGTTCTGCGAGCACGAGCAATGATTCCTGCAAAACAGCAAACAGGTTAATATGCATGAATGCGACGTCTATCCATATGAGGAAGCTTCTGTCTTTCGATTCTGATTTCATCGAGACAAACAACATTTTGACATCCACATTCTGAAATTCAAGATGTCTCTCAACCAGATTCTCAATCAATAATACTCCCCATATGGCTAGACGTGAGTTTGAGTGCGGATGAATGCAAAATGAGAATGATGCAGATGTATGCAATGCACTGGGTTGCCATCCTCCAAGTCATCTGATCCTCGGTACTGAATCTGGCCTCTGGACTGATCCTTACCATCTGAGGAGTATGTAACCACAAATCTGACCCACGGGTTCCGAAATAAACGGAAGACAGATACATCATCATCATCACTGGTCTCTGAGCAGACATTCGCGACCATCTGAATCGGCCCGGGGAATCCTGAAATAAACGGATCCCCACTGATAAATAACTCGGCCCGGGGAATCCTGAAATAAACGGATCCCCACTAATGAATACCACGGACAGCACTCCGGCGTCTCAAAAATAAACGGCCATAAATCCAACTTATAAATATGACTCGGATCCACGGAATAAAAATTCACCATCTGAGTCACCATCAATCACCAACAGTCACCATCTGTACCTGTTAAAATGATCATTCCCTCCCCACTCACGGGTGTCATCTAGGCCAGGGTAAGGTCGAGAGAAACGCAGCATAAATAACCTTTCGCAGAATACCATCATATACACACCCGAAGTATGTAACGATAATATCCTACCAGGGTCTGAACTGCTCGTGATGTCAATGTTCCGCTAAGTGGCGCCATACCACCCGCTTCCCATGAATCACTCTATTCCTAATCATCCTAGATTTTCACTCATGGTCTGGGTATTGGACCTTTTACCTCAACTGACTCCCACCCCAAAACAGAGGAACCACCTGTACAGAGGACGGCAACAACATGATAGTATGATGCATGCAGACATTAATGCAAATATATACACAGGTTAGAATAATAAATGCAATAAATAGAACACAACAAGCAACCTAAACTAATCCTAAAACGCTAGGAAAGACTCGCTTAGGGACGATGGACCAGCATAGGTCTACATCAATGCTATTCCCCAGCAGAGTCGCCAGCTGTCGCATCCTGCGAAAAATCAACCGGCGAGGCTCGAAAATAAAAACACACAGAGCCGCCACTAAACGTTATTTATCCCAAGATAGGGAAAGGAAACGCTCAGAGAAACCTGGAAAGACATGGTCTCGCGACCAGAGAGAAAAGGTTCGGGAGTCGGTTACGCAAGGGGAAGGTATTAGCACCCCTCACGTCCGTCGTACTCGACGGGATCCACGTCCTAGAATAAAGAAAAGGTTGCTAAACATCACACACACACACACAGGGAACACAGGTGGGGTTAGGAGAAGGGAGCTCGATAAGGTATCGCACCTTATGCCTACATATCTTGTCTGGAACAAGAATCAGAGCCTCTGTAGTTTGGCTTACGCACGCCAAACAACACAAAACAACACAAACAAACAAGGGTGGCAAACATGGAGCCCGACAACCACTGGATGGAATTACGTCGGCATCCGAACCAAAACACGCACAAAACGGCAAACGTGGAGCCCGACTGCCAATCACTGGGCTTACGTCGGCATCCGAACCAAAACATGCTCAAAACGGCAAACGTGGAGCCCGACAGCCACTTACTGGACTTACGTCGGCATCCGAGCCAAACATGCAATCAGATAACAAGTGAACGCACGGAAAAAAGAAAAAGGTTGCCCGGAGTGGTCTCGCACGACCACCTGCCTACATACCTCGTCTGGAACGAGGATCAGGGCGATGTAGTTCCCCTGAAAGGGACTAAATTGCTAACCAGAAACCGGGGAAAAATACACAACTAGGGAGCTGAGACTCGAGCCTAATGTTGTCATGCATCGTTAACCCTAAGTTCGGTTTTCTATCCTACTTGCATAAGCAAACTAACCTAACCAGGAAAGAAGCTAGCACACAAGCATACAATCATATATCATACATCAAATGAGAACAAGCATCTCAATCAGATATCCACATAGCACGCGCTATAACCACACAAGGGGGCTCAATCAATAGGTTTGACTGCCTAAGCAATCGTCTGTACAGGCTGTGTTTGCTCTTAACCTTGCCATTACGAGGCTAAGGTGAAGCAGATGAAAGGATGAAGTGAGGATCAGACCTCACAGCTCATATCCCTAACCAGGGAGAGCATCTGACAAATGAGCATGGGTCCAGAATAGGGGAACCCTTCTATACTCAGTGACTCAGACTCGATTGTGCACTGCACAGATCTTGGGCTTTTGAGCTCAATGCTACAACCATGTAATGGGAGCAAGGAGAAGACTCAACTGAATAGTGGGGGACAGGTTGCTTGTCCCTACCTTCCACCAATTGCCTTACTTGAAGGACTTTTCCTGCTTGGGCTTAAAAATAAACATACACAAGCATTGCCTCTTAAGGAGGACTTCAGTCAATTTGCCCAACCCGGTAACAGCCGGGTCTCTAGACTACATGAAGTAAGAAGGTTATACCTCTATGCAAGTTGCTTAAGCAAAGCAAAGCAAAGCAATAGTTCACAAGGAACTGAGCAACTAAAGTACCTGGAAACAATCAAACTCAGTCAGTACTCAATCAGACAAACTATACAGCAAACAATCAAACAGTTTAAACAATACAACACAAAGCAAGCTCAAGGCTTAAGCCCAAGCTCCAACACCTACAAAACAATGTTATGTTAGTGTACAAACATCCACAACATCAATTAAAATCAACTTGTATCATTCTCCATGTACATTATGCTTTTGTGATCCTGAAAAATCAAGCAAATATTAGCAACTAGACCACTAGGCCAAGCCTAGGGTCCCAAAGCAAGAAAAAAATTAAAACAGCAAGGTATCCACCATCCAACATCAAATTAACATCAAACAAGAGCAAACATCCTTGGTCTCATGTTTATATCATCCATCAAGTTCAATTCATGCACAAAACAATCCATATTGGTTCAAATGAAGCACCAAATATACAAACAGAAGTATTGCATTCAAAGCCATGCCAAAACTCATCAAAAAAATCTCAAATTAAATACACCTAAACAGGGGTCAATCAAGGTCTACCATGTCAAATTTGAGCTCAATTGGGCAAATGGAACCATGTCAATGAAAATCATCAAAAACAGACACAATTTCATGCTTCAATTCACACCATCAATGCATACATCCACTTCAAAAATTCATAACTCAATGAAAACAAAAAAGAAATGGATGAGACCAAAACAGGGATGTCACACAATGTGTCTAGTTCATGCATATCAAATTTCATGGCCATACAATACAATATGAGGATTTCCCAATCAATCTACCAACATGTATCACATGAGCTTGCAATTTCAACAACCAGAAATGAAAAATCAAGATTAAATTGAAAATACAGTGAAAAATCCTACACAAATTCATCAAGCATCCTAACATGTCAACAAGTCATCATGCAAAATTTCAGCCAATTCCAACATGCATAGGTCATCCAATTAAATTCAACAAGTTGACATCAAGAGGTGTGACACAAATTGTCACACCTAAGTTCCAGAATTTGCTGCTCTCTAACCAGGTATCAAAAATTCATGAAATTTACATATAAATAATCCTCAATGAGTCAAGAACTACCACAAAAATTTTCAGCCATTTATTTTATGATATGAGTATTTCATGATCAAATTGCCAAAATGTATCAAAATGTGACATACATTAGAAAAGCCTATGCCAAATAAAATATTTGCCAAGCACAACTGTGACCAATAGGTCAAAAAAATCCTACACAAGTCAACAAAGTCAAGGAAAAAATCTCCATATTTTTAGGAATTTTTTACTATTTTTTATGAATTTTTTAATGTGTTAATGATTTTTTGTGAATTAAGCAAATTAATTAAAACTGCACAGTGGCAGTTTTGTAAATAACTTAAGGAGGGGGCGGTAAACTTGGAAATTGAATTTTCAAACCAGTTTTCAGATCAAACGCATAATCCTCCTTCGTTCTCAAACAGAAAAATCCAGAAATATCACAAAACCTCAAGAACACGACATGAGCAAACCAACACCAAAATGCGCAATCTTACATCCGTTCGAACCGTTACAACATGTAGATCACAAATACACATTCCAATCAACCTAACACTTCCTAAATCTCAAGAATCGAGCGATCTAGGGTTTTAGATCCAAACTTCAAACCTAGATTTACTAAGCTACAGTTGATCATTTGAAAATCTAAAAGCATCTTTGTAATCTACGTACCACGACCTTTCTAACGCATACAACAATTAGGCAAGGCATATGATTCGAATTTTGGAGAAAACCTGCTATGGCAGCGGTAAACTTGGACGATTCCGCGCGAGAGAGCCTCAAACAGGTGCCGTGCAAGTTCGTGGCAAGGTGATTCGAAGCTTATATCCACTCGATTTTGTTCCTAGCTCTTGGATTCTCAATTCACCATGGGAGGAGCTTCTTTGGACAGTCGCAAAGGACGCGGTTTTGGAAGCTATTGCGCACAAACAGATGGAGTAATTGAGAGTACAAGATCAATGCCTGAAGAATCTTCCAAAATGATCAAAGATTGATGGAGATTTTTGGATTTTTGTGTTTTGAGTTCTTGAATGAATTTGAGAGAATATGAGAGGTTTTTGATCTGAATTTTTGGTGAATGATTTTCTGTTATGATTAGGAAGTGTTTTAGAATTTATATGGATGCTTAATCCTCCACTAATCCACTTAATTAACCAAATTAGCATGTTAAGTGAAATTGGTTATTTTGCAAATAAGGGCAAAAATGTAATTTCCATGTACAGCTCATTGCCAGCTGTTTTGACAGCTCATGCAAACTCCAAATGTCATATGTGAACCATAGAAACTTGTCCCATGCTCATTGGTGTTGTATTTCTCAAATTCACATATGTGTGGTAATTGTCCAATTTTC
Organism: Lathyrus oleraceus; assembly: GCF_024323335.1. Classification (NCBI taxonomy): domain Eukaryota; kingdom Viridiplantae; phylum Streptophyta; class Magnoliopsida; order Fabales; family Fabaceae; genus Lathyrus; species Lathyrus oleraceus. The sequence goes on from NC_066582.1 coordinate 404,962,770, forward strand.
CCCATTTCACTTTTCAAGCCAAATCTCAATTTAAAAGGCCTAGGCATGAAATGAATATTCAAACACACTCCAAATGCCATTCCTGAGGTGTTGGAAAAAGTCTCATTCAAAAATTCCAATTATTTTGACATTTGGACAATTTTGCCCCTGGTCCAATTCAGCTGTCCAGTTGAAAAGTGACTTTTTGCCTTGGCCATTTTTGAACAAATCCAATGATGCACCCTCAAAGTACATGTCAAATGGAGTTTGTGCATATAAAGAACTTGCAATTTGGACAAAGTATGTGGTAGTTATGGCCTCCTGATTACGGGTCTTTTCTGAAATTCACTGAGCCATATCTTGCAAACCACACATTGGATTTTCAAGTTCTTGGACTTTTTGGAAAGGTGAGAACAAGATCTACATCTGTCATGTTGAACAATTTTTCATTTGAAGCTTCCTTGGACATCTGTTTTTGAGGTCAAAAACTTTCCATTTTTGGAAACTTCAGTTACAAGTCACCTGCTATTTTTGGCAGTTTTTGTCCTGACTTGATTTTCTTCATTTTTAAGCTTTGAGATGTCATTCAACACTTGTTCCAACATGAATGAAGTGTGTCCAACTCATTTCCACATCCCAATCCATCAGATCATGTACAGTTGACCACAGTTGACTTTTCATCTGACAGATGAATTTGGCAATGCACAGATCAATTTGAACCCCAGTCTTCAACTGAAAGGGCTCAAGGGTGATACCCTAGCCTCAATAATCACCATATAATCACAAAATGAACCTCATCTCCATCTCAAACCCCATCTCCTGATCCAGCCCTGATTGGCCCAATGCAGCTGATTAGGGTTGACCAGTGGTCAAAACCCTAATCTCAAGGAATCTTCTTCAATCTTCTGATGACATCCAACCATGATGATGATGATGTATCATTGTAAACAAGATGAAGACCAATATCCCTTGAGAATCATGAAACCCTAATCCACAGCCCAATCCTCAGATGGCCCATGATCAGTCAATAACCCTAGGCTTGCACCTTGACTTCCTCACCTCCTGATTAAGACTTGGGAAGATGACTTGCACCATGTAACCACATGTTATGCAATATGAGATGCCTAATGACCTAGAATGAAATGCAAATATGTTAATGCTAGTCCCAAGAGAGGAGGGCAAATTTTGAGGTGTTACACATACATCCTATACATATCATCCCATATGCATTTGTACTTAATGACTCTCAATAATCCACAAACCCAAGGCATGGGGTTCATTTAAGAAGCCTTAAGACCCACTGATCATGTTAAGGTGTGCCAAGCCACCTTGACATTAATCTCTATCCTCAAGCATCCAACAAAGCTTGGAGGATCATTCAAGACATCTCACTCACTCTCCAAAACCCTAATTAGATGGTGAGTCCCTATTGAAGACACATCAAGATTCATCTGGTCACCCAAGGACGACTCTTCAAATTTGCCTTCTCTCGTTCTCTCTTTGATCAAGGAGGCATCCTTTAGTTCGTAGTCTTGGTTCCCTCGTTATCCATCAGCAAATCGCACGTGAACATAAAACCATTATAAAAGATTTTTAAAAAAAGGAACGGCCAAGTATTTACAGGCAATAGCTACCACAAGTTCTCGGATTGATTTCCTCGACAACTCTTTTCAAAAGAACATAAAGAGTGAACGTCGATGTTATTGATCTTGTGTTCCGTATTGTTTATGGATCTTCTCTCTTCACCGCTGCTAATATGTATATAGGTATCAACTAAGATTTTTTAATTTTCTAAATGTCAAAATCTCTTTAATGGCTATTCTAGAGATAAAATTAAATAATATTATTTAAAACTAAAATAAAATCAAACACTTAAAATAATTAAAATAAAATTAAAATAAAAATACAAATAATTCTATTTATATTTTCTAAACGTTTTGACAAAAACGCAAAAATAAAAGGACTTAAAATGAAAAAAAGTTGGGCGCAAAAGTGCTCAAAAAATTAAACTGAATGCATTAAAATGATCAGGGCAAAATAAACTTCTATAAAACAGACATGTTTTGATCAAATTTAAAAGTAGAAAATGCCCGAGTAAAATGCTCGGACTAATCAAAATGCAACCGAAAAAGTAGTCGAAAAATAAAACGAGTTGTCCAAGTTAAACTACGTGAACCGTAGATTAATAAAATTGACATTTGCAAACTCGATTTCGAAAATTTTCACCCGTTAATTTCACGTATATTTGAGAATCAGTCGAACCGATATGTTTGTAGATCCGAAAATTTATTTTGGTTGACATTTTGGGCATTATGCTAGATGCACTTCATGTCCTGCTAGGCAGGTGATGCAAATGTCATGATGAACGTACTTACTCAATGATTCAGGTTTAAAGTAGATGAGGCCAACATGCTTGACTATACTAAATAGGTGAAGGTGGTTTATCCTAGAGGGAAGAGGAAGCCCTCTTTGTTAAGCCTATGGAGTTAATGATGGTCGATGTAAATGAAGTCCTCGACTTCAAAGTAGATGAGGTCAACATGCTCAACTACACTAAATAGGCTAAAGTGGTTTGTCCTATAGCTAAAAGAGAACTAATAGATTTCTTGAATTGGTAGAATTTGGCAAAAGGTACTTAATCTCATTTGAGTGAAAAACCTTGCTTGTTACCCAAAACATTGAGGACTGAACATTAACATCACATCAGAATGGACAAAGCTTGTTTGCATCGTCTTGGAATGGACGAAGCATATGTATTTTATGAAAACGTTTTAACGTCATGCTAAGGAGGAAAAAACATTAGATTTCTTGAGATTGTTTTTAAGTGGATGACATATGTTCGGATGGTCGAGCTAGACAACTCGTATCCAAAAAATTAGGGAAAAGAATAGTACACACCAGACCGTTCCTTTTTCACCCAATTAATTTCAAAAGGGTTAAATATGGTTAATGTGTATTGAATGGAAGACCAATACTCGAATGGTCGAGCTATACACCTTGTATCCAAGTATCTGGGGAAAAGAATAATAGACACAAGATCGTCACTTTCTCGTTCGTTTTATTGTGAAAATAAAATTGCATGTGTTTTGATTATGAAAGAAGTTCAAAGATGAATCGGGTTAGAAGTTTTTAACGGATGGTCGAGCTAGACAACTCGTATCCAAACAATCGGGGAAAATAATAGTAGACACTAGACCGTTCTTTTTTCACCCTTTTTAGGAAAAAGATATTTAAAAAGATTAAGTATTTTGATTTTGATTATAAAAATACACTCGATATGGATCGATGTTTGATTTGCTTTAACTTAAAAATAGTTTTGAATCAATGGTGAAATGGTTGAAAAATGAATGAGAGGCATAAAATGTAACACGAAGTTTTGAGTTCAAGTGTGAGGGCGTGAACTCCGACGTGAAGGCGTAAATTCTAGCGTAAGGGAGAAAACTCTAATGTGAGGTGTAACTTATCGCCACATATCATGCGACAAACAATGCCGCACACAAGCATACAAGAGAATGACAAAGATACACGATGTGCATATAATATAATTATAGCAAGCTGACATTCATCATAATTAAATCGAAAAGTAAACAAACATATAACGCGCATGTGTCAAATTATCATAATGAGAGGACGCGAATTGAGTGTCACGTAACGCGAAAATATGCAATGCAAAGCTGCCAACGCAGAATTTAAATCCAGTTTAAATGTAACAAAATTGAAATGTTGTATGTCACCACAAATAGAATAATTGCTATCGTAAAATGCAGTCATCGAAATCAAATCGAACGGAACAAATTGTATGACAATGAAAGTAACGTCGCATGATGAAACACAAAGTAGTAAATGCAAACGCGAATTGACGCTATGCTAAACTACCCATACGGATCCGAGTTAAACGTGACGACCATATGACTGAATTGTTGAACGTAGGTGAAAATAATCAAAAGAGAATTTCTAACACTAAATGCGCTCATCGCAATCGAAACAAGAAAAGAAAAAAATAATGCTATCGTGCGTAAAATTTTCGGAATCGATTTTGACATAACAAAAACAAGAGCAGCAATACGAGAGAAATAATACAGCATACAAAAATTATAACTGAATCAAAAATCCAGCTAGCCACTAATATCAAAGATACATATCATGATTGAATCAAAATGTGACCGACATATCGTATGTCATAGCACAAAGTTGTTGACAAAGTGAATTTAAAATAAACAATACCAAACAACCAGCATCTACGCAACAAATTAACTATGCAAGCACAAACCCGACAATCTGACACGGTTTCAAAGTTCAACCCGATTTCAACGTGAAAATAACAATAAATAAAGCAACACAAAACAATCCCAATATGTTTACATTATTACAGCAGCGTTACAATATCAAAATCTAGCACAACCATAGAAAAAATGCGAACCTATTCAACATTCAAATTGAAGCATGGGATAAACAACTGATACAAATCAACATAAGCAATTTCAGCGTGAATCATTACCTAAATGTCGAATTTCAATGTTGTTGCGTTGCAATGACTGTAACTTGAGTATGCGCCTAAGAGGGGGGGGGGGGAGAGGGTGAATTAGGTTATTTGAAAACTTTTTTCGATTTTATGAAAACTTGTTCTTTCTTTTCTGGTTTGGTTATGCAATGAAATGGTAAAGTGCAGAAAGTAAAGAACACCGAGACCTATACTGGATCCCCTCGCAATCCGAGAGTACTCCAGTCCCCTTACCACATGTAACAAATTTTATTATAGTTAGATCTTATGAACAAGATAACCTAGTCTTTCTATATAGACTCTAACAAGAACACCAAGAACATTTCTCTTGGATTTTTCACTAAGTCCATTAAGAGAATAATCCTCTATTAATGACTCTCTTGTTTCCAACAGTTCTGGACAACAAGGATAATAAGAACAATATGAGTTTTTACAAGTTTTTGAAAGATGGAACAATATATCAATCTATTTATTGATCTTCTCCTTTTAAGTAATCAATTCTCTTTATGACATATAAGTGCTCTAAGAATGGTATGGATGAAACTATATGAGTATATTGAAAATTTTGTGTAGAAAGTTTCACCAGAAATTTTAATCAAGAACACTTGAGAAAATTTGAAAAGATGAAGAGAAAAATTGTAAGAAATATTTGTGTGAGTGAGGTGTGTTCAAATTCTGAAAATATATGGTATATATAACCCTTAGACACCTTTCTAAATGGTCATAATTCGTGAGTGGATGCCATGATTCAAGAACACAATTCAGAAAGGTTTTCATGAAAAAATGCATTTCTTTCTGCCACTGGTTCAGTGGTAATCGATTACCCAATATGGTGTAACCGGTTACACCTGAACCAACGTTAATTTTTTTGAAAATCTTTACTATGTAATCGATTACCGAAAACATGGTAACCGATTACCTGCTACAAAAATTGTCACAAGAAGCAGTGTAGACAGCTGGTAATCGGTTACTTCAAACCTGGTAACCAATTATCATCACGACAGAATGACCAAATACAGTTGAAAATAAATTGTAAGGTCAAATGAAAATATTTAAGAGGCCTAAATGAAACATGACATGTATGAATGAAACTCTTGAGCACTTGCATGGACATAGAGAGGTTGAGAACTTTATACCTTAATAATTTGATCAATTCAATAGAAATCTTCAAGACTTGAAATTCTTTTATAAGTGAAGCTTGACTTGTGCTTGAGTCTTGAACCATTCTTTTTTGCGATGCACATTTGCTTGTAGAGCATGTCTTCATCAAAACACTTTGAGAAGCTTGTCTTCATATTCTCCCCCTTTTTGATGATGACAACTCTTTATTGAAAATTTTATTCAATCTTGTTGTCTCTAACAATTGAAACTCCCCCTTGATCGAAGATCCTCTTGATCCATGATTGAGAGAATTTTTAAAGTAATTGCTAGTTGCATTGTTAGAGAAACATACAACAACCAAATATATCTTCTTACCCTCTGTCATTAGCAAAAAAGATGGGAAACACTAAACAATGAACAACCATATGTTGTAGGATAATATAGCATTTAATATGAACACATAAACAAATAACACATATTTAATAAAAAGAAAAAAATCTGGAAAACGTTCATGTGTAATCGATTATCCAGAGAGGTGTATTCGGTTATACTATGCAAAAACGCTACAATGAGTCACACAAGCAGGCATGTAATCGATTACTGAATAAAGGGTAACCGATTACCTCAAAGAAAAAAACAGAATGTTCACCAGGATCGGCATGCAATGAATTTTAATAAACCAACAATTGTAAATGTTGTTAAATATCATTGGGCAACTTTATATGAAGCAAACATGTCATACAAGCATTATAAAGGTACAAAAAACTAATTTTCTCAAAACTCATGTAAGAAAACACATAAAAAAAATTTAAATAAGAGTGTACCTTTGTGTTTACACTGATTAATTTTGAAGAATCAAATGTCACAATCATCTAAAATACCAAGTTCCCTCCGAATTTTGTAAAATGATTCCTTTGGGAGAGGTTCTGTGAATATGTCGGCAAGCTGATTATGTGTATCCACGAACGAGACTTCAACATCGCCTTTGAGCACATGGTCATGTAAGAAGTGATGTCGAATTCTATGTGTTTAGTATGAGAATGCATGACTGAATTCTTTGTTATATTTATTGCAATTGTGTTGTCGCATCGAAGTGGTATGCATCCAAGATTTAGTCTGAAATCACTCAGTTGTTGCTTTAGCCATAGAATCTGAGCACAACAACTTCTTGTTGCTATGTATTCTACTTTTGCGGTGCTAAGAGCAACACATGCTTGTTTCTTATATGCCCAAGAAACTAATTCATTTCCTAGGATGTGACATGTTCCACTTGTACTTTTTCTGTAAGTTTTGCAAGCTACATAATCTGAGCCAGAATATCCAACTAAATCACATATACTCTCTTTTGGATACCATAGGTCGACATTCGTGGTTCCTTTGAGATACTTCGTGATTTTTTTAATAGAGGTGATATGCGATTCCTTTGGATTGGCTTGAAACCGCGCACAAAGACACACACTAAACATTATATCAGAATGACTTGCCGTCAAATACAGTAAGGAACCAATCATACCTCGATACTTTGTGATATCAATCGAAACACGTGATTCATCTTGATCAACATAAGTTCCGGATCCCATTGGAGTAGACATTGCTTTGCAGTTATCCATGTCGAATATTTTCAACAACTTTTTGAAGTACTTTGATTGGTTGATGAAGATTCCATCCTTTAGTTTCTTAATTTGGAGTTCAAGAAAATAATTCATCTTACCCATCATGGACATCTCAAATTCTCATTGCATCATCAATGAAAATTCTCTACACATTTCTTTATTTGTTGAGCCGAATATGATGTCGTTAACATAAACTTGAACCAATAAAGTGTTACCTTTTATTTTCTTAATAAACAAGGTCTTGTCAACTTTACCTTTTTCAAATCCTCTTTCACACAGAAATTTGCTAAGTCGATCATACCATGCCCTTGGTGCTTGTTTTAAGCCATAAAGAGCTTTCTTCAACTTGAAGACATGTGAAGGATTCTTGAAGTATTCAAAGCCCGGGGGTTGTTTAACATAGACTTCTTCATTTATGTAGCCATTTAAGAAGGCACTCTTGACATCCATTTGGAATAACTGAAAATTTAATGAACAAGCATAAGCAAGTAATAAACAGATAACTTCTAACCTTGCAATCAGAGCGAACGTTTCTTAAAAATAAATGGCTTCCTCTTGATTGTATCCTTGGGCCACCTGAAGGAGAATTACCATCCAAGGCGCAACGGAATTTAAAATTTTCTCCATTTAGTGATCCTTACGAATGGGCATGATCAGTGATAGAATCGTTACCTCTTGTGGCGATCACGAACGTTGAACGATGACAACGTCTCTACTCAGTCCACACGAACGAATTCCTTCAATCTCAGTGCTAGCTGGTACGAATGAAGGCTTTGAGTGAGAGAGAGAGGGAAATGAAATTCCAAGTCTTCACTTGAGTATGAGTTGAGTGGCAATGCTTCTACCCAAGGGGTTCTATTTATAGAACCACTTGTGTGGGCTTCAAGCTAAAAAGCCCACTTAAGTGTATTTTGGCTCATATCTTATAATATGCCCAAAATAACTTAAGTATTTGGTACCTTACCATATTTCGTATTCCACTTAAGTGAACCGTACCTTACGGTGTTCCTTAATTACTCTATCTCTCATTAATCCGTCCTTTGTGTGTGACCCTGTAGGTTTTCGCGACGTTGGCAATTATATTAAATCACGCATTTAACATAATAAACAGTGAGCGGTATCTAGCAACACATCACTGCTACCCAAGACACGATAATGTCATGTGATCTGACAAAACCTCCTGTGATAATAATTATGTGTATAATTACCCCTTTGCCCTTATGTCTATATTGAACACAAGGAATAGACCGTGTCATCCTTGTCCAGTTCAATATTGGGCCCATAGACATTTATCCTGTTACGCAGGATGGGCAAATTCCATCTAGATCACTCATGTCCCTCAGCATGCTTCGTGGAGTACCCATCAACTGTCTTTATGGTTATCCAGTTACGGACAACGTTGGATCAACAATAAAGCACTCGACTCTACATCTAGGATCCATAGTGGTTTCAGGTCGAAGAGTGGTATACACCATTATCACCATGAGAATAACTTATGACACTTTGCATAACTTTCTATATAGTATTCTCATAGCGGGTCAATCCGGTATAAATATTACTCTTAATATTCATACCTATGTTTAAGACTTGATAACTCTTTATCCATGATCCATGAGATGTGATCATCAGCCTACACACAAAATAGTCTTAATGCTTTAATGTAATCCCACTTCACAATAAAGCTCGACTATGGATACTTTAAGAATAGTGTCCTTATGTTTAATGTGATCTCATGATTAAGTCATACTTGATACATTAAACGGACTAACTATTCTAGGGACTTTATTAATCAAACATAATAAAGAAAATGCCTTTTATTATTAATAAATAATTCGATACAAGTACCAAAAGTATTGGCCTCTAGGGCTTACACCAACAATCTCCCACTAGCACTAGAGTCAATCAGGCATACCCCTAATGCCCATTGATCTAGTATGGCCATCATGCTTCTGCTGCGCAAGAGGCTTTGTTAGTAGGTCATCAATATTGTCAAGTGTTGGTACTCTACATATTTTCACATCTCCTCTATCTATTATCTCTCGAATGAGGTGATAACGCCTAAGTATGTGTTTGGATCGTTGGTGAGATCTAGGCTCCTTAGCTTGTGCGATAGCACCATTGTTATCACAATAGAGACCAATGGGATCCACAATGCTAGGAACCATGCCAAGTTCACTAAGGAACTTTTGATCCAAACAACTTCCTTTGCTGCACTTGAGGCAGCAATATACTCGGCCTCGGTTGTAGAATCAACAACTGTATCTTGCTTTGAACTTTTCTAGCTCACAGCGCCACCATTTAAGCAAAACACATAACCATTGGAACCATTCATATTAAAGCGTCTCAGCACTTTGTCTATGTACTCTGACTTAGGCCAAGCATTTTGTGATCTATCTCTATAGATTATGATTCCTAATATATAGGCTGCTTCACCTAGGTCCTTCATAGAAAAGCATTTCCCCAACCAAGACTTTAATTGTTGCAGGGTAGGGATATCGTTTCCAATGAGTAATATGTCATCTACATATAATACCAGGAAAACGATCATGCTCCCACTAACCTTCTTGTAGACACAAGGCTCATGTTCGTACTTGATCCATGAGTAATACATCACCTTGATCAGTTATGAGATATCAACATCTCTTAGGTAGGTGACGTATCCTGCCTGACCTACGTTGGTCTTGTTCTACTTGAGCAGGTTGCTCTTTACACAACTATTTGTGTTTCCTTCTCTAATTCCTCCATAGGTGTATCGATGCTTTGTGATTCTTGAATTTCTTCAAGCTCTACCTTCCTCCCACTGATTCCTTTGGAAATAAAATCCTTTTCTAGGAAAACTCCAGTTCGAGCGATAAACACTTTGCCCTCAGAAGGATTGTAGAAGTGATACCCTCTTGTTTCTTTAGGATACCCCACAAATAAGCATTTGTCAGATTTGGGCTCAAGTTTAGTTGAAATTTGTCATTTCACATAAACTTCGCAACCCTAAATCTTCATGTAAGACATATGTGGTTTCTTACCACTCCATATCTCATATGGTGTCTTCTCAACCTTTTTGGATGGAACACGGTTAAGTGTGTAAGCTGCTGTCAATAGCGCATGTCCCCAAAAGGAGTTTGGAAGATCGGCGTGACTCATCATGGATTGGACCATGTCTAACAGAGTTCGATTTCTTCTCTCAGATACACCATTCCATTGGGGTGTTCCAGGAGGAGTGAGTTGGATAGGATCCCACACTCTTTCAGATGGTCATCAAACTCTAGGCTTAAATACTCAACACCTCGATCTGATCGAAGAGTTTTAATATTCTTACCTAGTTGGTTTTGTACTTCATTCTTGAATTCCTTGAACTTTTCAAAGGACTCTGATTTGTGTTTCATTAAATACACATAACCATATCTACTGAAATCATCAGTGAATGTGATGAAGTACTGAAAACCTCCTCTGGCTGGTATGTTCAGTGGTCCACATACATCAGTATGTATAAGGGCCAAAAGATCGTTCGCTCTTTCACCTTTTCCTGTGAATGGAGACTTTGTCATCTTTCCAATTAAACAAGATTTGCATGTCTCATATGATTCATAATCAAAAGAATCCAAGAGTCCATCTTTATGGAGTTTGGAATTGCGTTTCTTATTTATGTGGCCTAATTGACAGTGCCAAAGGTAAGTTGGATTTAACTCATTAGGTTTCATCCTTTTAGTATTAATGTTATAAATAGGCATTTTAAGATCAAGGACATATAGTCCATTGTTCATTTGTGCAGTAGCGTAGAATATATCATTCAAATAAATTGAGCAGCAATTGTTCTTTATTATAAATGAAAAACCAAACTTGTCCAAACAAGAAATGGAAATAATATTCTTGCTAATTGCAGGTACATAATAACAGTTCTCTAACTGAATTATTAAACCACTAGGTAAAGTCAATACATAAGTTCCTACGGCTAAAGCAACAACCTTTGCTCCATCGCCAACTCGTAGGTCGACTTCACCTTTTGCCAAATCTCTACTCCTTTTTAGTCCCTGCACATTTGTACAAATGTGAGAACCGCATCCAGTATCTAATACCCATGACGCAGAAGTAGATAAATTAATTTTAATAACAAAAATACCTGAAGTTGAAGTCTCTACTCCATTCTTCTTATCTTCCAGGTACTTTGGGCAGTTTCTCTTCCAGTGTCGGGTCTTACCGCAATGGAAGCAAGTGCCTTATTTTGCTATGCCTCCACTAGGCTTTAAAGCAGCAACGGTGGGTTTGGGTTTTGCAACTTCCTTGCCTTTCCCTTTATCACCCTTCTTGGTGGGCCTTTTGTTTTGTCTCTTTCCATTTCCGATCATCAGAATGGACTTCCCTTTTGACTTCAGATTCTGCTCGGCAGTTCTTAACATGGCGAGCAGTTCAGGAAGAGATTTGTCCATATCATTCATATTGAAATTTAGGATAAATTGACTGAATCTATCTGGCAACGATTGCAAGATCAAATAAGTCGCAAGTTCCTTTTCGAGGGGAAAACCCAATCTCTCAAGGTTTTCCACATACCCAATCATCTTGAGTACATGGGGACCTACAGGGGCTCCCTCAGCTAACTTGCCTTGAAAAAGGACTTTTGAAACTTCAAACCTCTCATGCCTTTCTTGCTCTTGATAGAGCATCTTCAGGTGTTCGATCATATCGAACGCTGACATGTTCTCATGTTGCTTTTGCAATTCTGAGTTCATGGTAGCTAGCATGAGACAAGCAGTTTCATTGGCATCATCGACATGCTTCTTATAAGCATCTCTTTCTGCCTTAGGTGCAGAACTAGGAGGTTCCTCTTCAGGAACAGGTGTCTCCAAGACATGCAGCTTTTTATCATGTTTGAGGACAATCCTCAGGTTTCGGTGCCAATCCAAAAAATTTGTCCCAGACAATTTTTCCTTATCAAGGATTGATCGCAGGATGTTGTTAGAGGTGTTTGCTGTCATGGTAATCTACATAAGGATTAATGAAAATATAAGTATCATTGACATATTTAATTAGGCCTTTAATCAAATATGCTCCCACTATTTTACTCAAAACAAATGACCCTCATCACTTGATCTGGAAAATCCCGTTGGAAGATTTTCTAGTGGGTCGAGATCCATATTTCACTTCGTTCTAAGTCCGCGTAGGCGGATTACACAAAACTAGGTTATTTAGGTAGGAACTCCTTCCAATTGTATCTCATACAACTCTCGAAAATTTCAGTTGGGTGAATAACTCCTTATTCCAATCCATCATATGGATCATTCCCAACTCTTGCTTCTAAACATATATAATATTATTATAATTAAGTTTGACCCATCGTTTTAGCAGTTGAATATTACAATTATCCCATCGCACCTTACCAATATAGAAAATGCACCTCGCGTATGCGAAACCTATATTATCCGATAATAGTCTTGATGAGTGCTAAAACTTGGAAAGTAAACATATATAATATTATTATAATTTGTTTAGTTAACTTTGACCCATTGTTTTAACAGTTGGATATTACAATTATCCTATCGCACCTTACTAATATAGAACATGCACCTCGCGTAGGCGAAACCTACATTATCCGATACTAGTCTTGATGAGTGTTAAAACTTGGAAAGAATAAACTTAATATTTAATTTGAGGGAATTGCAATTTTTCTGATCTCATCGGCTTATTTATCATATAAATCGCCTCTCACATGCATCAACATACATACATACATAATGAAACAGTTATGGCCCCTAGCGCAATTGTTCTCCCAAGCCAATGAGAGAACCTAAGCTAACCTAACAACGATATAAGCTTCTCCAAGCAAGATCTTCAAGGTTGTCCTCCTTTGGCACTGACTTCTTTGCTTTCTTCATATCATTATATTACATAAAAGAAACTCGTTTTACATACGAGGGAGTGAGATGAGAAAAGAAGTTACATTGAGAGATAAAAAGAGAGGCACGACACGCAGGTCGTATTTTAAAAACCAAAACAAAATAAAGGAAAACTAAGGCCATAACCGATCACCACAAGACAATAATAAACACATTATTATTATTATCATTTTTAATTCTTTTAATTAATTAAAACCAAATTAAATTTCGACGACCGATCACACTACGCAGAGTTAGGCGGGGGTCCGCTGCCCGGTCAGCGGGAACGGGTGTTCCGCTGCCCGGTCAGCGGACGGTGGTTCATTTAAAATCGACGTCGCTTTTCGCATCAACACTTGATACTTTAAAGCACTGAGTTAGCCGAACGGGTGAATTTTGCCTTGCGTTAACCGGTTAACCATATGCGTTAACCGGTTAACACTGTTCGAAATCTGTTCAAAAATTGTTTTCTGCCTTGCGTTAACCGGTTAACACTGTTTGAAAATCTCTTGGAAAACTATTTTCCGTCTTGCGTTAACCGGTTAACCAAATGCGTTAACCGGTTAGCACTGTTTGAAAAACTTAAAATTTTTATTTTGTATTGCGTTAACCGGTTAACACTGTTCCAAAAAGTGTTTAGAAAGCACAACTCTTGTGCAGTCATAACCCCAATCGTATAACTCTCTGACAACACAACCCTTGTGCCGTCACTAACCCTGATGGACCAATTTCAGACCGTCAAACACATCTCGATTGTTGATTCAGTATGATTGATCAACACATCATTGCTTCACCATACTAATGTCGGATCCAGAAGCAAATGACCATTGATCGCTCAAAGGAAACCAATCATCGAGTGTTTTAATGAACGAAACGAGAACACTATATCATATATAATGTATTTTGCATCAAGATTACATATATCATATATATGACTTGATCGATCTCAATTTAATCTTTGATTCATTCTGTCTTTAATCGTATTAATACAGAAAAAAACAGTTATCAGATTCATGGTTTCGTAAGTGGCTCTGATAACACTGAAGGAGAATTGCCATCCAAGGCGCAGCGGAATTTAAATTTTTCTCCATTTAGTGATCCTTACGAATGGGCATGATCAGTGGTAGAATCGTTACCTCTTGTGGCGATCACGAACGTTGAACGATGACAACGTCTCTACTCAGTCCACACGAACGGATTCCTTCAATCTCAGTGCTAGCTGGTACGAATGAAGGCTTTGAGTGAGAGAGAGAGGGAAACGAAATTCCAAGTCTTCACTTGAGTCTGAGTTGAGTGACAATGCTTCTACCCAAGGGTTCTATTTGTAGAACCACTTGTGTGGGCTTCAAGCTAAAAAGCCCACTTAAGTGTATTTTGGCCCATATCTTATAATATGCCCAAAATAACTTAAGTATTTGGTACCTTACCATATTTCGTATTCCACTTAAGTGCACCGTACCTTACGGTGTTCCTTAATTACTCTATCTCTCATCAATCCGTCCTTTGTGTGTGACCCTGTAGGTTTTCGCGACGTTGGCAATTATATTAAATCACGCATTTAACATAATAAACAGTGAGCGGTATCTAGCAACACATCACTGCTACCCAAGACACGATAATGTCATGTGATCTGACGAAACCTCCTGTGATAATAATTATGTGTATAATTACCCCTTTGCCCTTATGTCTATATTGAACACAAGGTATAGACCGTGTCATCCTTGTCCAGTTCAATATTGGGTCCATAGACATTTATCCTGTTACGCAGGATAGGCAAATTCCATCTAGGTCACTCATGTCCCTCAGCATGCTTCGTGGAGTACCCATCAACTGTCTTTATGGTTATCCAGTTACGGACAACATTGGATCAGCAATAAAGCACTCGACTCTACATCTAGGATCCATAGTGGTTTCAGGTCGAAGAGTGGTATACACCATTATCACCATGAGAATAACTTATGACCCTTTGCATAACTTTCTATATAGTATTCTCATAGCGGGTCAATCCGGTATAAATATTACTCTTAATATTCATACCTATGTTTAAGACTTGATAACTCTTTATCCATGATCCATGAGATGTGATCATCAGTCTACAAACATAATAGTCTTAATGCTTTAATGTTATCCCACTTCATAATAAAGCTCGACTATGGATACTTTAAGAATAGTGTCCTTATGTTTAATGTGATCTCATGATTAAGTCATACTTGATACATTAAACGGACCAACTATTCTAGGGACTTATTAATCAAACATAATAAAGAAAATGCCTTTTATTATTAATAAATAATTCGATACAAGTACCAAAAGTATTGGCGTCTAGGGCTTACACCAACATCACCAACCTTGCTTTATTTCAAACAATTTTACCATTCTCATCAAGCTTGTTCTTGAACACCCATCTGGTGCCTATGATGTGTTTAACACTTGGCATAGGGACAAGTTCCCAAACTTGATTCCTTTCAAATTGGTTTAAATCTTCTTGCATAGAAACTATCCATTGGTCGTCTCTTAAGGCTTCATCAACTTTGGAAGGTTCAATTTGTGAAACAAACGCCATATTCAAGCATGCATCTTTGAGATTTAATCTTGTTGCAACTCCTTGACTAATATCACCAATGACTCTATCAATTAGATGATCTCTATGAATTCTCCATTCTTTAGGTAGATCATTATTATTTGACTCTTGTTGAATTGGTTCTTCATGATGTTCCGTTTGATTATCATTGTTGACTTTAGAAGCATCTTCTTGAGGAGCATCTACAATATCATCATCATCACACAAAACAACATCCTCATTGAGAGGGTTTGTTTCATCGAAATAAACATGCATAGATTCTTCAATAGTTAAAGTTTGTTTATTATAAATTATATATGCTTTACTAGATAGAGAATAGACAAGAAAAATACCTTCATTGGACTTTCCATCAAACTTACCGAGGTTGTCTTTGTCATTGTTTAAGACAAAGCATTTGCATCCAAAAATGTGAAAATGAGCAATGTTTGGTTTCCTTTCTT
The DNA here is from genome assembly GCF_024323335.1 of Lathyrus oleraceus. Classification (NCBI taxonomy): domain Eukaryota; kingdom Viridiplantae; phylum Streptophyta; class Magnoliopsida; order Fabales; family Fabaceae; genus Lathyrus; species Lathyrus oleraceus. The sequence goes on from NC_066582.1 coordinate 404,978,849, forward strand.
TGAAAAGTTCATAAGGAGTATTTTTTAAAATAGGTCTTATAATAACTTTATTACTTACATAGCATGCCGTGCTTACCGTATCCGCCCAAAAATATTTTGGAAGATTCGAGTCGCTAAGCATTGTTATTGCAAGTTCCACGAGTGACCTATTATTTCTCTCCACCACTCCATTTTGTTGAGGAGTCCTTGGTGCCGAAAAATTATGGAAGATTCCATGTTCTTCGCAAAATTCTTTGAAGGAGGCGCTTTGGAATTCTCCCCCATGTTCGCTTCTTATGGAGGCAATTTTTAGCGATTTCTCATTTGGATTTACCTTGCATACTTCTTGAACGCCTTGAATGCATCACTTTTCTGCATTAAAAATAATATCCAATTATATCTAGAAAAATCATCAACAATAACTTAAGCGTATACATTACCTCCTAAGCTTCTTGTTCTTGATGGACCAAATAAGTCCATATGCAACAATTGTAGTGGCCTTGAAGTGGACACCACATCCTTAGGTTTGATTTGCTTTCCCTTTTGACATGCATCACATAATCTATCTTTGACAAACTTCATCTTAGGCAATCCAATGACAAGATCATGCTTGATAGCTTATTCAAGTGTTCCATATGAATGTGAGCAATTCTCTTATTCCATAGCCATGTGTCATTGTTGTTCACCATGAGACATTTTACCTTCAAAGAAAAATCATCAAGGGAAATCATAAATATATTATTGATTCTTTTACCTTTGAGTTTCACCTTACTGGTGACTTCATCTTTGATCAAGCATTCATCTTTTGTAAACTTGATCTTGAAGTCTTTGTCACAAAGTTGACTAATGCTTAGAAGATTGTGCATTAATCCTTCAACATAAAGAACATATTCAATGTATGTGAAAGGTGGTGCTCCAACTTTTCCTATGCCAAGAATCTTTCCTTTGTTGTTATCTCCATAAGTAACATAACCCTTGGCCTTAAGCACTAGATTTGAAATTTTGTTCGGGTCTCCCGTCATATTCTTGGAACAACCACTATCTAGATACCAAAGATTTGATGTGGTTTTCAAGCATACCTCATCTTCTTCATTATTTGAATGGTGTGAGGCTATTAATGCTAGATTTGCATATTCTTCACTTTCCGATCCGGATGAGGAACTTATCTCATTATCTTCCCATGCAACATATACCTTTTTATTCATGAATTGCTTCTTGCCTTTAAAGCCTCCTTTCTTGGAGAGTTTCGGACAATTCGGCTTTATATGACCTTGCTTTCCATATTCATAGCATGTGACATCTTGTGTAGATGTGGAAGCCTCCCTTTTCCTGAAAGATTTCTTTCTATTTTCATAGTTAAACGATTTATCATTTTTACCAAAGAACTTACCGAGTCTTTTAACAAGAAGCATAAAATTTTCATCTTCTTCAGGATCATCATTTGTTCGTTCTTCTTTTGAATCGACTTTTAGAGCGATACCTTTGAACTTTTTCTCTTGATTTTCATGTTATTCAAGTCTTCCAAGTTCCAATTCGTGCTCTTGAAGCTTTTCGAACAATGATGCGGATGTCATGGTCGAGAGACTCTTCTTCTCGAATATGGGCGTTACTTTCGGTTTCTATTCTCTTTGTAATGATCTAAGTATTTTAAGGTAAGATCATCATTTGTGAAGGTTTTTCCGAGAGCAATCAAATGATTCGTTAAATGGATGAATCTCTTATGCAATGAAATAATGGATTCTCCAGGAAACATTCTGAACATTTCATATTATTGACTCAATGTGTTTAATCTGGATCTTTTAACTTCAGCGGTTCCTTTAAGAGTCTCCACCAAAGTGTCCCATATTTTTTTTGCCAATTTACATTAATATATGCGGAAGAACTCATCCATACTTAATACACTTTGAATAATATTGATAGCTTTATTTTCATTAAGTATTCTTTTCTTATCGTCTTCATCATATGAACTTTTAACCTTAGGAGTGCCAACACCATTGGCGACACTAATTGGATTATGTAGACCATTTTCAACGGTTTCCCATATACCATCTCCTTATGCTTCTAAATGTGCTTTCATTCGGATTTTCTAGAAGTCAAAATATTCTCCAGAAAATAGAGGGGGTTTGTTGCTACTACCACCTGTAGCGGGGTATTCGTTACCATTAGAGATATTGACTAAATCATAGGTAAACCATACAATTCGAGTCGCCACCGCACTTCTATTTATCCAAAGGAATGGTTAGAAAGCGAACAAAAACCTAAAAGTTTTAACAAAAACTAGTAAAAGAAACAGAGATCTGGGTAAGGGGGTTGGTTATGCAATGGGAAGGTGTTAGGCACCCAAAACATCCTAGGTACTCCTAGGGAGCCCTTTTCATACTTGTTGTGAGGTTGGTATTTTGTGAAAGTTTATTTTGTGCAAACATGATTGAAGAGATGAGAAGAGAATGTACAAGTTATTTACATTTTGTTTGGATGGATAAACCCATTGCCTACGTACCATCTTGAAAAAGATTAGGATCAAAACCTCGTAGTTCGGGGTAAAAATCTCAAAATGAATGAGTGGATTGATTGGTCCAAAATCCTTAAGGTCTTTTGTTATCAAAGGGAGAAAACTCAACCTAAAACCACAAGTCCACCATGTGAGGATAGCTTCAACATGCTAGTGAGGGGGTAACCCTATAATAAGCATGGAAGGCTCATTGTCCATCACTAAGGACAAAGGTGAGTATTACATCTACCACAAAGATAACTCAAACCTAATAGCTAAAGGTTATGGAAAAATTTGATTAAGAAGTGGCCATTGAAACCACAAAGAAATTTGAATGGGTTATATTTACCAATTAGAGGTATATACAAAAAGTGGTCAAAGTGGATTAAAAGGTTCAATTCAAAATAAGTATTATGAAGAGAAGGTTTGAAAATCAAAAGCATAAGGCTTAGGTTTCTAATGTTGAAAACAAATGGAAATGTTTGCACAAAAAGTTTTGGCTTGGGTTAGAGTGGAGAGAAGAAGAAGAATGGCTAGGTCCTAAATGAAATAAAAAGGTAAAGGGATAAGAAAATGAACCACACTAGGAGTTCCTCTCTTGAGATCATATTGATGATCCAAGTAGCTCCCATCCTTTGGAACAAGCAATCACAAGCAAATATTTCAAGCAATCAACACACAGGTCATGCTTCTAGGAATCCTTCAATGGCTTTTGTATCTTTCTCTTTGGATGTTCATGGTGATAGTTCCTCAAAGTTACTCAAGGTTGGAATCCCCTAGCACAAGAAAACACACATCAAAAAGTTCTATAAACAATCAAGGAATGGACAAGAGGGAGTTTTAGAAGATAGTCCTTTCAAAGTTCATCCTTAAGCTTTAAGCACTCTAAAGGCCCAATGCCTAGTTGCTCTTTGACTTTTATAGCACTCTAAAGGCCCAATGCCTAGTTGCTCTTCAAATTCCATTTGCTTGGGTAAGTTCCTAGATTCTAAGTCCATATTGTCCAATTCTTTTGCATTTGGGTCACAACAAACAGACAAACACAAGCACAAAAGATATATTCACAATTATAGACCCAAGTGGGCAAAAGGCAAATGGCATTAACATAAACATGTGCTCCAATGAGCAAAAGGAAAAAACAAATGAATAATATGTGCAAGAATTGTAAAATTGCATAAAGTAAAAGTTAATTGTTAGTGGTTAATAGTTAGTATGCCATAAGGCAAAATTTAGCGCTATGTTAACCAATCGTAATTGGACTTATGTAGAAGTTACAACTATCTGAGGCCGGTCAATAATAATGTAGGCAACAAACACAAGTTAGGAGTCTTGATTAGTAAACCAAGTCCCAACAACTTGCCATGCCAAAAAGAAGAAGAGAATTGATCTTGTATTGGTTTAAGCCATTTGCATGATTTAGAAGACAACATATCCTTAATGCAAAGCCATTCACTTGATCAATTGATCAAGATGAATTAGATTTGAATCAAGGAATGTTAAATCTCCCTAATCAATGCTAACTTATCAACCTTCAACTCATTGATCAAAAAGAAAAGAAGTAGAAGAAGAAGAAGGAGAAGATGGATAAGAGAAAATGGAAATGACAAAATAAAATGCATTAAATGGAATATCATGTACCAATCCTTATATGTTGACCAATAACATTTAAAGTCAAGGTCAAACAATCAAAAACAGAAGTGAGATGATGATTGGAAGTCAAGAAATGAATAGAATATTTTTGGCATTTTTTTATATTAAAATAAACTTGAATTAAAAATAAATGGAAAGGTCAAACTTCAAAATCACTTCAAATCAACCTTGAAAGGTCCAAGTGATTTATCCTAAGTTCAACAAGGTCAAACAAAGTTTGACAAAAAATTTCAGCATTTTTAAAAGTCAGAAACTATTTTTTAATCAATTAAAAATGAATAAAAATAACCTAATTGAACTAAAATCTCAAATAAATCTCAAATCAACTCAAAAATTGATGAGAATATTTTTCATAGATCCATCATCATTCAAATAGGTTAGGAAAATATTTTTGTATTTATTGAATATCAAAGACTATTTAAAATGAATTAAAAATAACCAGAAAAGAGAAAATTCACAAAAAATATCAAATGACAAAATAAAAAATATTAAAAATCAGAAATAGAAACTAGAATTTATTTGGGAAATAATGCAATTGGTCCCATAATTTTTGGATTAAAAATAGAGAGAGATGATTTTTTGAAATAAAAGGAATTAAACAAAAATATAAAGAAATTCAGAAAATGCAAAAAAACGAGAGCCCTTGGATCTGAGCTCATTAATTGAGCTGGCAGATCCAAGGATCCAGAGGCGCGCGCTCATGAAACACCACGGTCAATGCGTGCACACGTGAAGAAATTAAAAGTCATAACAAGCAACGTTCCTGATTGCCTCTGGAAATCAGATCAAGCGGTCCAGATTCAAACTGGACACGATGAAGCCATCGGAAACTTCATCTTCTCCGGCGAGCTTCCCAGATTCCGGCCATGTCCAAAAAAATGCAGAAACGCAAATGGCCACCAAATGAGGCGATCTATATATCAATCGAAAGAGGAAGTGATGTACATCACTCCTATGCCATGCACTTCCACTCTAGATCCCTATAAATGGAGAAATCAGAGCTGGAAGTATGATGGTGTTCATCATGAACTTCATGTTTTTGCAAAATTGAAAGCACAAATCAATTGCCTCTATTGAGAGGACTTCAGCCAACATTAGATCCAAGCAAAAAAGTCCATGGATGAAGAGAATCGAGGAAATTACCAGTTGGAGTGCAAGCTTGAGTTCTGGTGAATTGAGCATGAAACCTTGCTTGCTTTATCAAAACAGAAGTGCAATGGATCAAGGTGAAGAGGTCTAGGAAATTTTAGATCCAAGAAAACAGTCGAGGAAACTGAATACTAGATCTGAAATTTTTGAAGAAAAGAGAGAGTTCCTTTGGTGTGAGGGTAGGGATTCAATCCAACAGAGTTTCAGGCACCCTTAGGTTGCTGAAATGAGAGGCATGAGCATTGTATTTATAGCAAAAGCATGGCTGAAATGCATGATCAAAGTGTTGCATGAATGGGAAGGGCCTCCATGCATGGGCCTGTACAGGCGCATGGAGGGCCCAATTCTGATTGGATTGCAAGCTAAATATCATCAAATATGTTTTGGTCGTGCAGATGAGGTATATTTGGATCATGTATGGCAATTGAAGTGATTTTCACAAAATGCACTATTACATTGAAGCCTTCGAAAATGCCACTTAGAAAATCCAAGCATAAGCATATGGGTAATGGTTGGAAAGGTTTTTGTATAAGGAACAAATGTTATGTTGGACAAAAGCTCATTTGAATTGTGGAAATTATGAAATTTGAGTTTAAAGTGTGATGTGCAAAACATGTCAAGGCAAGGTTTCTAAAATTGGCCAACTTTCAAGCCCTTCTGTTTTGATGATGCAAGCTCCAAATGGAAAAACCTCCAACATCAAAGTTGTAGATATTTTCAAGCCAATCAAAATGGACTTAAATTTTGAATCATTTGGATTTTTTGATAAAAGGGTTATGGGCACTTGAAGTTGGACTTTTTTTGGCTTTTAATGCATTTGGTCAAAAAGGACCTATAATGTCTTGCATTATCACATGTGTTTTCTTTGAGAGTTTGAAATTTTGTTCAACATAACATTTGAATTAGACATCTTAATCTTTCCAATTCATTTGATCCCACCTCAAAATCATAAAAAATGAATGAGTTATGTCCTTGGGAAGTTGACCCACAATTAGGGTTTCAGTCAAAATGACCTATAATGTATTGGAATGGAAGATGGTTTTCCAAGCTTCAAATAAAATTTTGATGAGCATGAAAGTTGTTCATATTTTCCTTAAGAAAATATTTTCTTTTGGGACCATCTCCATTTGACTAATACACAAAAAGTTAGGTCTCAGTGCACTTCAAAATAGTCAGATGAATTGACTGATCAACTTTTCAAATCCACAACTCATATCTTGATGAATTGATGATTGAGGACACTCAAATAAGTTCAAATATGCATGAAATGATGAATTAAAGAACTTCCCTTGATTATATTTGACCATGGGCTGAGGTTGCTTCATGAGCAAGGCATTGTGATGCACAGATGAATTAGGGCTTCTCTGGGGAACAACCTCAAATCCTTTGACTTGCCTTGATCAAAAATGATGAATTGAAACACTAGGGGGACATATTTGATGGATGAGATCTTTGTGAACCATTTTCATGCTTGCTTCCTCCTCCTAACCATGTCTTTGTACCAATGACCTCCTTGAAGCTTTTGGCCTTGTGATTGCTCAAGCTACAACCAAAAGATGTTAGTGACATATTTTTGTGCTTTTGGTTAGTAAACAAAATGAGAAAAGCAATGATATACAATTCAAGCATGCTTGGTGATCTCAAACCACACACAAGGAGTCCCACCCAAAGGCAAAGGGAACCAAGATGCTCAAAGATCCTTGAGGCTATGCAATGCAATGTTATGATGCCATGAGTGATCTTAGGGGCAAAACTAGGGTCTTAGACCACCATCTTTGAAAACCGGGTTTGCACTTGCGGATGCCATCTTCTGGATCTAAGGAGCAAGTTACCAATAACTCGCTCTGATGCCAAATGTAAGTTGAGTATGTGCCTAAGATGGGGGTGAATTAGGTTCTTTGAAAGCTTTTTCCGGTTTTATGAAAACTTATTCTTTCTTTTTTGATTTGGTTATGCAATGAAACGGTAAAGTGAAGAAAGTGAAGAACACCGAGACGTATACTGGTTCCCCTTACAATCCGAGAGTACTCCAGTCCCCTTACCACATGTAAGAGATTTTATTATAGATAGATCTCATGGAGAAGAAAACCTAGTCTTTCTATACAGACTCTAACAAGAACACCAAGAACAATCCTCTTGGATTTTTCACTAAGTCCACTAAGAGAACAATCCTATATTAATGTGTCTCTTATTTCCAACAGTTCTGGACAATAAGTATAATAAGAATAATATGAGTTTTTACAAGTTTTTGAAAGATGGAACAATATATCAATCTATTGATTGATCTTATCCTTTTAAGTAATCAATTCTCTTTATGACATACAAGTGCTCTAAGAATGGTATGGATGAAACTATATGAGTATATTGAAAATTCTATGTAGAAAGTTTAACCAGAAAATTTAATCAAGAACACTTGAGAAATTTGAAAAGATGAAGAGAAAAATTGTTTGAAATATTTGTGTGAAGGAGGTGTGTTCAAATTCTGAAAATATGTGGTATATATAACCCTTATACACCTTTCAAAATGGTCATAATTCGTGAATGGATGCCATGATTCAAGAACACAATTCATAAAGGTTTTCATGAAAAACTGCATTTCTTTCTACCACTTATTCAGTGGTAATCGATTACCCAATATGATGTAATCGGTTACACCTTAACCAATATTAAAATTTTTGATTTTTTTTACTATGTAATCGATTACCCAAAACATGGTAACTGATTACTTGCTACAAAAATTGTCACAAGAGGCAGCGCAAACAACTGGTAATCGGTTACTTCAAACCTGGTAATCGATTACCATCAAGACAGAATGACCAAATGCAGTTGAAAACGAATTGTAAGGCCAAATGAAAATATTTAAGAGGTCTAACTGAAACATCACATGTATGAATGAAACTCTTGAGCAATTGAATGAACATAGAGAGGTTGAGAACTTTATACCTTAATAATTTGATCAATTCAATAGAAATCTTCTAGACATGAAATTCTTTTATAAGTGAAGCTTGACTTGTGCTTGAGTCTTGAACCATTCTTTTTTGCGATGCACATTTGCTTGTTCAACATGTCTTTATCAAAACACTTTGAGAAGCTTGTCTTCACAATGACGGATGATGGTAGTGGTTTGTTGAGGTTTATGGGATTTCATTGTTTCTCAATAGAGAGAGTTTCATGGTTTAATATTTAAGGAAATCCCTAAAAGTGTTTCCCAGACACGTGCACCATAGAAACAAAGAAGATGGACCAAAGATACATATCCACCGTGTAAATTTACTCTATGATTCTAGTCCAAGAAGTTTATGATTTGAAAGAGCCAGAACATGAGCAACATTGGTATATCCCCTGATTTTTGCAATAACTCATAGACCAAACTTCAATGCAATATCTTCACTCACTAAAACTAATGCAGCAATAACATCACTCATGCCTAAAGAATTTCCAACAAAAACAATATCTCCATTCTCTTTAAACATGTTGGGAGTTTCGTGTTGGATGGTGACGACGAAGGTTGAAATGGAGAAAGGAGTATGTGGTAAACGGTTTGAGGGAGGGAGTATTTCGGATCAGAGTGTTTGTCACCGGAGTTGTGTTTTCTGGCGAGAATAATGGGAAAGGGATGATGGTGCATGGTGGTTTGAATTGAAATTAGAAGTGATAGGTTGTGATTATGTTATGGAAAAGTCTTAGCTTCCCCTTTTGTTTTTTTTGTTGGTATTTTGAAAGAGTGAGATGATGGACATACTGTGATTATGTTTGGTGTGGGAGTATAACAAAAAATGATGTTTGTTGGTGCCGTAGATATTGAGCCATTTGAGAGGGTGATGCGGTACGTTGCTCATGTGCATGAAGAAGAAGGGTCATGGTTGTGTGAAGAAAAGGTATCACCAAGGAGAGAAAGGAGTAATGTCTTTGTCCACTTCCTTTTTTTATTTTGTTACTTTTGAAATGGAAACTGAGAAAGTGGAGTTGGGGTGTGCAACTTCTGTTTTTTTTCTCATGCCCAATGTTAAGCTTAAATACTAGTACATCTAGGGTTACAATTTATTCAAAATACCCACATTGCCCCTAGATATTTTTGAATGATAAAAATTAGTTCAAAATTAATAAGATAAAATCACAATTTTGTAATAATAAAAATAAATTAATTAATTCAATTAATTTACTTATTCCTATTTATTTTCCTCAAATATTTGGACTGAAAAACAAAAGTAAAAGGGATTAAAATGAATAAAAATTGAATGTCAAAATGCACGAAAAAATAAAATGAATGCATTAAAATAATCGACGCGAAATATAGTTCAAAAGAACAAATAGTTGCAGATCAAACTTTGCAGTAAGAATTTCCCGAATGAAAAGGCTTAGACTGATCAAAATGCGAATGAACACGTATGTGAAAAAAATAAAATGAGCACACCATATTTAACTACGTGAAACATAGATTAACAAAACAGGTAGCTGCAGGCCTAAACTTGAAATTTTTCGCTCGCTAATTTTATGCGCAATTGAAAATCGCTTTAATCGGTCTGTCTGTTAAATCAAATTTTTATTCTGGTTGACTTCTTAGGAAGTATGCTTACATGAATATTTGTCATGATATGGAGATTATGCAAATGTCATGATGAATAAATAAGTTTACTGATCTAGGGGGAAAATTAGAGTATGACACTTATGTCCAAGAAAGTTATAAAATTTACATAACTCTTTTTTCTTTCTTAGTTATAATGGTGGTGTTTTGAGTACTTTAGGGACTATAATTTAACCATCAGAGACTAGCAATATACCTAAACCCTTATGGTGGTTATGCCATTCGACTAGGGTGGTTAATAAAAGATCCTAATGATAAGTACGGATTGATAGGGAATGCAATAGCCATTGCATTATCTGCATACGTAGATGCACTAGTTTGTAGGCTTGCCATCATTGCAGTTGGTATGCCATAAAGAGTTTGCCTATTATTTGGGAGTAATGCAAATTTCAAGGGAAAAGGAGGTATTGTGTTTCCTATCATATTTTGTGTAGCCTTAGGGGTAGTGGACACACTCGTTACTTGTGGTAAGGGTATCACCACTTCTGGTGGTACAATCAATGCTTATACCAGTAGGGTTTTCTCCAAAGGTGGTTGAAGTCCCTACATTGCTAACCGTCGAATTTATTTCTTGTTCTTCTACATTGGCAATATTGCTCTAGGGGGAATGGGATTTTTTTAAGTTGGACAAGTCATTTCTAAAAGGTTTTTACCACTCATCAGACACATAAACACTGAACAAATGAAGACATTTCATGTATAAAGAACATACTAAACAATATAAAAGACACAACACTTTCCTATAAAACAAAGTTTAAAATTTATTGCACAAAGGTGTCCTATTAGACGTACTAATTTGTTTACTGGTATTTTTAGTAAACAGTCGGGAGTTTGGTTCACTTAAGGCATTAAACTCGAAAAATCACCAGAGACAATATGTATAGAAAAGTGTAAAGAAAAGTCTGTGTGGCAGATATTTAAATGCTTAGAAATTGACAAACTGAATGTAAATGAATAATTGATTTGAAGAAATAAAGTATAGAAAAAGCATAATAAATGACATCAAATAAATACTTTGATTCAAAGAACTTAAAGAAAGTTAAAATATGGACACAGACTCATACATTTCTCACAAATTGTTTCTCTCTGTGACTTGGATACTTTAATTTTATAGAGAATGAGTGAAAATTTGTGACCTCGGTCCCAAACACTGAGATTGTCTTATATACTAATAAAATAGTAACTGTCGATAATCAATATATTGTAATCATCTAACACATATCCCACTAGGCATGCTTCATCGCTCTATCTTCTTTTCATGCGTCTTCAAGGATAAAACTACTGAAAACCAACCATCATGCTGATAAATGCGTTGGTAACTTGTTTGAACTTCTTAAATGCCTCCATCGAGAGTCATTGGTTAATTCATAGTGTTGTTGAGACATCTCCTATATTACAAAGTGTTTAAACTTGAGAATATCTTAAGTCCATAACATTCGGTGGACATGTCGATCTTGACCTTGTCAAAGAACTAGCTTGCGCAAATCCCTTCTACATTTTGGACATGTTCGAAGAGAGAGTGATCTTAATCTTGTGGATCTTCTCCTAAGACTCTTCCAAGCCAGTCTTTTCCTCGACTCAACTGATAGGTTAGTCGAACCAACCCCTCACTAAACATATAACCTTTCAATTGATTTAGAAAATAATAATATGATAAATTAAGTTATATTTGAAGAATAACTTACATTAATTAATGTTTTTCGAGCTTCCCACAACTAATTATATGTCTCTCACTCTTTAACTTTTAGAATTTGATTTAATGCTTCTAGCTCTGCAATCAATAGTTCCTACTCTACTAGTTCATTCAGCAAAACATCAAATTTGTTGGAAAATTCATCATCATCATGAATTAAAATTTCTCAACAAATTTGATGATTTGCAGAATTAACTAGTAGAGAAAGAAGTGTTAATTTAAGAACTATAAGTATTGAATCAAATTATAATTGTTAAAGAGTGAGTGATGAATAATAAGTTGTAGAAAGATCGAAAAACATTGATTAGTATAAATTGTTCTTCAAATACAACTCATTTTTTTAGATTGTTAATTTTTAAATTAATTTAAAAATCATATGTTTAGTGAGGGGTTGGTGAAACATATAATCAACATACAATATAATAAACTTATTTGTATATTATATTACTCTATTATGCTCTAGATATATCGGGCTGAACAAAATGAAAGTTACACAAGAAATCAACTAGGGAAATTTATTTTGCATAATCTAGAGAACAACAACAAAACAACAACAAAATATATAACATTATCAACAAAAGCAATAACATATAATATTTAAAACTTTTCTAAGTCACATTATAAAAATAAAATACTCCTAAGTCAAAATAACAACAACAACATATAATATTTTCAATAATACAAAAACACAAAAAACAATCCCAAACTCAATCTCGCTCTCAATCACAACAACATATAACATTCAAAAATTTACTAAGTCACGTTATAAAAATAAAAGATTGCTAAGTCACAACAGCAAAATACCAACAATAACAACATATAAAATTCTCAATAACATAAAAGCACAAAAACAATCTCAATCTCAATCTCAATGTCACTCTCAATCACAAAAACATATAACATTCAAAATTTTCCTAAGTCACAACAACTACAACAACAACAATAACAAAAATAACAACAATAACAAGAACAAGAACGACAATGATCAGTGCATTTAGATGCACATTCATCTATATTTATACTTATGCATTTCCATGTTTTAGTTTGGTTATTTTTCACTTTTATTGTGTTTTTATAATTTATCTTATTTTTACACTTATTTATTTTTCGTAGTTTATTTTTAGCATTAGCAATCTGCACGAATAAATTCATAACTGGACCTAGGAGTATCGGATTGAGGCATGCTACCAGTCGTTGGAAAGCTAAGAGAAAGAGTTACAACTTTTATGTTGAAGACAAAAGCTGATTCACAGTGAAAACGTCTCAAACAATTCGTTGAAGTTTCGTACTTTAGGAAATATTTTCTTTTGGGCCATTTGTTGGGCCGAATTTAGGTTTTCCGACCCAGTTTGAATTATTAGTGAAACCCTTATTCTGTTTAAAAGGGGGCAGCCGTGGTACTGTAGAAGATAGACATTATTGACGATAACTTTTTGCTTTTGTACGATCATGAAGAGGAACTAATCTCCTAGAGTCAATCTGCTGTAACCGAATTTCCAAGGCTTTGAGGTTTTTATTCTATCAATTTAATTTCGTTCTCTTTCAATTCTATTCTATGAAATTTCATTTGCTTAATTTGTATTTTGTGGAATGGTTTTGATTAAATTCGTATGATTGCATTCCTAACTATTAATCGCCGTTTTCGTCGCTTTGTCGTTAAATTGCGTTTGTAAATCGTGTTTGCTTAATTCACGATTGTATTTATCCGTTTGCTTAATTCGGAATATAGGAATATAAATCTGTCATATATCTATTGCGCTTGTCAATTGAATTTGAATCGAATAGAGATCGAAGCCGCTTAGGGAATTGGTAGGTAAAAACCAATGATTAGCCGGAAACCGAAAACAGTAGATTGACTTATTTTATAATCGCTTATTTTAATCTTTTTTTTGCTTTGTTTTCTAAATCGACCACTAAAACATAAACCCCCCTTAAATCAATTTCATTAGGTTAAGAATAATACAAGAATCCTTGTGATACGATACTCGAGGTGTCGCTTCCCGTTTACTATATTTTATTACTCGTTTTTGACCCGTGTGCGACAGCGGATCAAATTGGCGCCGTTGCCGGGGACTCTTGTAGATCTTAACCATTATTATAATTTTAGGTATTGTGTTTTAGCATTTTTTTTCTCTAAACTTCTTGTGTCTTGGTCTTTTTGCGGTTTAGGATAAAAAAAAATCTGTTTTTAAACAAATTGTCTCAGATTATTCCGATTTTTTGTCGATTCATTAGGAAAAAATCAGTAAGCAAAAGCCTCTATTTATAAAATAAATAATGGACGACACCCTAAAAAATCGAAATTCCCTATTTTTCTATTTTTTATAATTTATTTTCTGTTTTGGTAGTTTCAGAAAATTCTGAAAAAATTCTCGAAATTCTTAATTGACGTTATTAGATTAATTTTCGTATTTTTGTATTTTTTTTAATTTTATTTTAATCGTTTTTTTTCGTATTTCAATTGTTTTTACTTAATAGAGAGACATTGCCGGTATTTTCCTATTTGTTGCTGCATTGCTGAATTAGTTGTGTTTTCTCATTGTTTGTTGATTTTTTTTCAATTGAGTTTAACATGGATGACCAAAGAACTCTCAGAGAACTTGTTGCCCCTGATGTTGATTATAATGATTTGTGTATTGATAAGACTCCAGCTGCTGTCAAATCCTTGATTGAGAAGATGCCACTTAACTTCCAACAGTTCACAACAAGAGATAATTTTTTGGTCCAAGCAAAAGGTGTGAATGAGATGCATGTTTCTTCTTCCAACAAAGCTCTAGAAACCAGAATTGATGAACTTACCTCTTTAGTGAAACTATTGATGCTACCCATTCCACCACCACCACCATATAACCATCCACAGGTAACAACCTCTTTACCTTCTGAACCTTCACTAGAGGAACTTGTCAAGCAAATGGTTGTAAACAGTCTCCAATTTCAGCAGCGAACAGATTCTAGTATTCAGACTTTACAAACGCAAATGGGACAACTTGTTACTCAAATAAATAACATGCAAGCCCAAGGGTCGAACCAGCTTCCAGCCCAAACAGTTGTCAATCCAAAGGACTCTAATGCTAATGTAAGTGAAATTTCCTTGAGATCCGAAAAAGTTGCAGAACCAGCCCCAGAAAAAAATAAAAACATTGTTAGTGTAACACTTGAAAATAAACCTGAACCTTCTATTGTTGTTGAGGTTGAAAAAAAGTATGTATCACCAATCCCTTTCCCACAAGGAGTACTAAAAAATAAGAAGATTGACGAGGAAGAGCATTCTGTTTTTCAAATAGAGTTGGTTTCTGAAGTTGTTAATGACGCTAGTTCTGAACTATTTGCGCTTGATTTTCCATCTCTCTCTGGTTTTGATGATATTTATTCATGTTCTGATTGTACTGACACTAACGTTTGTGTTGTCTGTGCTGAGATTGATGTTGCCTTGCAGGCTGATACATTTCCTACAGGTGAAGTTGTTACCAATAAACCTGTTTTTGCAGTTGATGCTCTTGACATCCCGGCTGCCCCAAACATACCATCCATTGAACAACCACATTCTGTAAAGCCTAAACCACTTCCCAAAGATTCATATTATTCATCAAAGCTGTAACTTAAGCAGAAACATAAGAAGGGAATTGGATGGACCATGGCTGACACTCGTGATCTTAGCACATCCATATATATATGCATAGGATCTTACTTAAAGATGAAATAAAAGTAGTGAGGCAGCCCCGTAATCCTTTGATTCTTGATGTTGTGAAAAAGGAGATCACGTTCACGCGCTCATTCAACACTTTTACTTACTAAAGATTCTTCTTTGATTCTGGAATACAAGGCGAATGCACTAATCAAAATTTCAAGGTCAATGGACACTACCCAAAGCTACTACATGAGAACGACTCTGGAAGAAGAGACTGTAGAAGAACTCTCTTTGGGAAAGGCTGCTTATGCAATCACTTATCCGTCTTGACTTCTCGGGCGTGTTCTTTCCTTTCTCTCACTCTTATTTTATATTTATGCTATTTCATTGAGGACAATGTATGTTTTAAGTGTGGGGGAGGGAACCATTTATTTCTTTTGTTTTGTTTATTTTGTTTTTCAGTTTTTCTCTATTTTTGGTTTTTAGTTGCTAAATTAAAAAAAAATGCATCTTCTTGAAAGTTTTAGGCTATAGACTGACTAATTTGAGATTAGTTTGCGGAGACTTGGGAAAAATTCACAAGATCGATATCGTCTTAACACCGCAAGTCTCCTGCATATGGAAATTGATTCAAATTCTTATTAGGCAACGTATTTGAAAATAAATGTTGGCTAAGATATTCATATTAGACATCGCTTTATTATATGAGTGTTGTTATATGTTTTTAAAAAAAATATATTTTTAAAAAAATATTAAACATCACTTTTGTTTTAGACAGCGTTTAAAATGAAAAAGCGTTGTTTTAAGTTATACATTAGGCAAAGCTTTATTTAAGAAAGCATTTGGCTTAAATGGTACATTAGACAGCGCCTAATATAAACAAAAAGCGTTGTCAAATAGCAACACATTAGAAATTAAAAAATGCAACTCGTTATAATTTAAAAAATATACATTTGCGATGGATCGAAGCCTTGAAACTTAAGCACCCATCGTATTTCATAACCACATAAATTAGCACTTATTTGCCGATTTATTATCCAAATTTAATCTTTATTAATAATTACTTATGGACACATATAATAAAAAAAAAGAAAAATACTTTTTTGTAAAAAATAAATAAATACAAGGTTAATAAATCCAACTATTCATAATCACCACTACCCCTAATTTATAATCTATAATAATATATAAAAAGAAAATTTGATTTTGATGTAACCTATTTTTCTACCAATTTTACCCTTAGATAACTTACATATTAACTTCTATTGAAACCACTACTATTATCTTTCACATAACTTTCTACTATTAACTTTTCATATAACTTCCATTTAAATCTATAACAATATATAAAAGAAAAACTTGATTTTATTATAGTCTATTTTTCTACCAATTTTACGCTTAGATAACTTACGTAATAACTTCTATTGAAACCACTGCTCTTATCTTTTACATAAATTTCTACTATTAATTTTCTATATAACTTCCATTTAAAATTAACATTGAATAAATGAATATCGTATATATTTTTACGTGTGTTCATTAAAAAAAGCGAACATATGCCGTCTGGACGGTAGTACTATATAAAGGGAAATTTTGGTTTTTGTGTAGCTTATTTTTCTACCAATTTTACTCTTAGATAACTTACATTATAACTTCTAGTAACTTCTATTGAAACCACTACTTTTATCTTTCACATAACTTTCTACTATTAACTTCCTATATAACTTCAATTTAAAATTAATATTAAACTAGCGTCCAAACGGGCACTCCGTGCCCGTTTGTCCGCTTTTTTTGTTATTGCGCTAACGGGTGAAAATATTAGCAGCGTCTTTTTTTTATAAATTTGATTTTAATATAAACTAATTATATGATGAAACATATGATATTTATTCATATACAAATTAAATTATGTTTGCAATATGTAATATTCGTGCATTAAATTTGGTTTGAATTGAGAAAACCGCATTGTGACGTGATTATATTCAACCGGTTTTTTCAAGAAAATCAATAATGTGAGTGGAATAATTTGATGGTTAGAAATACCGTATTATGGAAAATCAAAATAGGTTACACCAAAATTAAATTTTGTGTTTATATATTGTTATAGATTGTTCAAAACAATAAGAAGAAAAAAAAATATTTCTCACAGTTTATTAAGCAAATAAGCATAAACATTAACAGAGATATTAAGTGACATTGTTGCCTAATAGGAATGTCAATCACCGAACTGAACTCATAAATATCTCTTTTTTCACTGCAGAACAAATGAAGTAAATTAATATAGTAAAAAATATAGTGTAATCTAGTGAGTACACGCCAAGTGTGACATTGAAAAAGTATAGTTAAACGATTAAACATAATGGATAAATACATGAGGTTGTGACAACAAAGTTTCTTTAAAAACTATATTTTTGGTAAAATCCCCTTGTGTGTAAGAAGGCATTCCCAACTTGTTGGACCTCTATTCGATTCAAATTCGATTGACAAGCGCAATAGATATATGACAGATTTATATTCCTATATTCAAAACAAAAATAACAACAATAACAATAATAAGAACGACAACAACAACAACACAAAAACAACAATCTTAATATCAATAAAACAATAAAAACATCAACGATAAACCTATTATGTACTTATATCAACAAAAACAACAATATATAACATTCAATCTCAATTTAAACAACAACAATATTAAACCTCTAGAGTTTAACGCCTCAACAACAACAACAATGGAAATATTTCCCGTAGCAAAAATATGAAGAAGAAGTCAAAGAAATGAGTTTGATCTTTCCTTCTTGCAAGTATCATTTGAGTTCTTCCTACGAGTTCTTTCTTTGTATTTCCTTGCTTTGTACGAGTTGGAGGAGATATGGATGGAGTTCGACCTAGTTTGTTGAAGAACTAGTTATAGAAGATATGATGGTGAAGAAATGGAGATAATATGATGGTTAACGAGTTGAAGATGACACATTTTTAGGACTCTCGTTGTTAATAGAGATTATATACTCCGTTAGAACTCAATGTGATTTTCTTAAGGGCTAAATGTAGTTTTCGTAAGGCAAGAGAAAACTAAAGAGACATGACAATATAAGCTTATAAAAGTAAATCATTTAACCACAGTTGGAAATCCCAACAATGGTTAAAACATATTTATTTATTTTTATTTGATCAAAGCACCAACTTTTTAACAATTTAAAAATTAAAAATAAAGCCCCTAAGATTTGACCACAGTTGACAAACCAACCGTGGTAAAAATTGACTTGATTTTAGTTTTAAAATAAAATAAAAAGGAAGGTGCCACTATAATATGAAATAAATCAAAAAATTGTTGGCGCAAATATTCAAACCCATGAGGAGAACAAGTTTTTCCCATGGTTGACAATTCCAACCATGATAATATATAAATTGTTTTTAGTTTAAAAATAAAAAGTATGAAGGCACATATTTTTCATGGGATGTATTTTTTGTAGCAGTCTATGAATATTTATTATATTTCATTTATCAAAGATATTTCACATATGTAATTTTCTTCTTGTGCAATGTTAGATATACGGGCATTTTATGTCCATTTGTGACAGGCGTGTTCGTGGTCCTATCACTTATGGGTCCTCAAAGGATACTAGATGAAGGGCGAGTCATTCACATTTAAGTGGTCTTTAGGAGTACATGTTGAGATTGATGCGCTAATCATAGACAATGTCATATGGACACCCTGCGTATACCATGGAGTGAATCGGGACTTTGATGACACTGCTCTATTTTTGGGTTATCTACGGTGAAAGAGTTTAATGTCTAGATATTTATTTGAGAGGTGTCTACGCTAGTTCGGGTACGATCAAGGCATCCCTTGACCAGTTCCTGTTGTGTCATATGAGGATATTGATAGATAGTTTATGTCTAACATTGTTAGCAATGACGTTGCTATTAGAGATAATGCAGTGGAAGTGTAGTTCCCTAGGAAGTGTATGGATGGTTAATGAGAGTGATACTTTACAGTATCACATTCTCGCATAATCCCATCTGTTCATCCTGTAAATGATGTCAGACATTTCCATGATGGAGGACCTTTAAATTACATGTGTGCACCTCCACTTGGTATAGCTGACTAGCAACAACTGCAGATGATAACACTTCTTTCAAATAACCTCATGAGTTTGGTAAACTCAAATGGCGATGTTTATGCTTTGAAATAACAGATAACACATATTATTCGTGGTGCATCCGTGTATATTTTATTATTTATGTATTATTTGATTTTGTAATCAATTATTTGTATATTATTGACATTTTAT
Organism: Lathyrus oleraceus; assembly: GCF_024323335.1. Classification (NCBI taxonomy): domain Eukaryota; kingdom Viridiplantae; phylum Streptophyta; class Magnoliopsida; order Fabales; family Fabaceae; genus Lathyrus; species Lathyrus oleraceus. The sequence goes on from NC_066582.1 coordinate 404,998,322, forward strand.
CTTAACACTGCACTAGATGAAAATTTAATATTGCAGGATTAACATAACTTAACACGAGCATTGTTTAACATAACATAACTTACTAAGAAAATAACATGAACAAAACTTAAACAATACTAAATGATTCAGGGTGTTTCAACATCTTTATAATAACGTCGACATATCACGCAATTTTCGCATCCACATTGATCAACCATTTGTTTCGTATAGGTGATATGTGATCCACATGACTTTTAAATCTTCATCTGTCTTTAACTCAAATTTATTGAACCTAATTTTCACTTCATTATGGATTGATGGTGAACGGTACTCAAACTTAACCACATTTCTGTTTTCAGTATGATGTAAGAGATTATCCAGTTTGGATTTCATAACATCAAAAAGGGTGTCCTCTGCGAGCCTAAAAACAACATGAGGTTTCAAACGGTTGAAGTACACAAATGTGAGATGTCAATATTGATACATTCTGAGATATTTTTTTTAACAACATATGATGCATATTTATACAAGTTTGAAGTTATTATGTACCACACAAAAGGGTCGGTGTGATCACAATCCTAAAAAAATGTCTCCAACATCTCAACCGTTAAAAATTAACAGAACCGAATTTTTCAAATTTATGAAAAATATCTAATATTCAATAAAACTTTTGAGAAAGACCACATATTTTTTTGAATATCCAATAAAAATGCATATTAGATTTTTTATTGGCGGATTCTTTGATTAGCTACCAATTTTTTGTTTGTGAGAGAAAATATTTTCTCTCTTTATTAATACAAAATAAAAAAAAAAGTATTTTTAATATTAAAAAAGATTTAGGAATGTCAGGTCAAACTCTATGGATAATCGATACAATACAATAGAAGCCCACTCACTAATCGATTAATCGATAATAATCCGTATGAGGATTAAGTTGGGTCATCATTTCCGACATCAACAAAGGATCACAGAGACCAACAACATTTGTAATGTCTCTTTTATTTAGTCTTCTTGAAACTGCTATTTAAGACATTTGACTAAGAATCTAAAATTCACACAATTTTTATTTTCTTATCTTTCACTTCTCTTTGACTTACTGCCTTAAACACTGTATTTGTAGGTATAACTCCACTAACTTCAACTCAGAACATTCACAAGCCTATATAATATCCAACCAACCTATAAAGAAAGACTACACTTTCAATGTTTAATTAGTTAAAAAAACACCCATGTTTTTAGACAATGCAAACATGTGTTTTTGGCCCCCTCTCTTTAAATTCATATATTTCAATCTTTGATTGCTTATAGCAAATCAAATTTCTGATATTGGAAAAAGGCTACAAATTTTCCTACCAAACTATAATAATTTCCTACCCTTGAGTCATTGAATTATAGACACACACAACACAACCTAGAACTTTCTTACTTTTTTATTGCCCTGCTTTTTACTCATCAGAAGATTCCATTTTTGTCAAAGACCAAAGTTTGTCTTGAATTTCCCTCATAAATTTATTCATACCTATGTATATCACAAAAAAAGATGTTGAAAATTTAGAACTTTGGTATCCATTATGTGAAAAATGGACCCCATTCAGATTTTCCTTTAGGTGCTGACTTACTACCACTTCATTTTACAATACTTTTTGATAGTAATGTGTAAGTGGTGCTGTCAGAATAGTTAGAAGATGTTTCTGTAGCCTTTTCTAGAGAGTACTAATTATCCTTAACAAAATTTACAAATGAATTTAACAGATCAACATTTTAAAAATCTAATCAAATTTTATTGGAATCATAAGATAACCAAATTTGGATTTGGGTCACCTTATATGTATTATTAATATGTGGTATATGATGTGTGTAGGAGAAGTCGGATTGGGTCACCCCAATAAAAGAGAAAATTGTCCCTCTATTTGAAAAAGAATGAGTCCTCCCTTACTTTCACGTATTCATTGAAAAGTTTTGTCTGACACATAAAACTGCCTATCTATAAAGACCCCAATCTCTAAGATAGGAGGATATCGAATAATCTCATAAATTTCTTTAAAAAGATTCTCCTGCGAAACACCTTAAGCAGAATCACTCTAATTATTTCACAAGTATACTTATAGAGTAAGTTTATAGTTTATGTATTAGAATGGGTAGTCATGGGGTGGGGCAAGTAGCGAAAGCGTAGTCCTTCGCCGTTCCCGATTCTCCCTTTCATTATTAGTTCGAGCATCTTTCCTTTGATTACAATAGTATAAGTCATCTAAGCCTCCAATTTCTCCATCCATAATATGAGGTAGTGTTTGGAGCGCATACCAAATCAATAATTATTATATAGAAAGATATAAGATTTAACTCCACCTCTTAGATTTTAGAAAATCAACCATCTGTTTTCGTAGTAGTTGTCATATTATAAGAAGATTTAGTTTGATCTATAGTCTATAAACACATGACCGTCCTCTTATTGAGGGAGGACTAATAACACAAAAAAAACAATATAATTATACGATAGTTTCTCATCTCACCTAAACTAACTCTCAGTATATTAATAACTTTAAAGTTTCTGACAATATTTATCCATTAAGAATTGTTTATATATTCACTAAAATTGTAATGAAATTGATGTTAAATTATGAAAAAATAATTTTTTTCTTGATTCAACTAGATTAACACTTGAGGTGGATTTGATAACTCAATTGACGTGTTTTAGTTAAACTATAGAACATAAGCGGTTAATCAATAGTTAAAAAATCTTTGAATATTTTTTTTAATATATTCACATAATAATAATAATAATAATAATAATAATAATAATAATAATAATATGTTAATTTAAATAAATTAATAATACTTATAAATTTATAATTTTAAAAATTATTAAAAAAATTGTTAAATACTTTGATTTGGTTCAATCTCTGTAACATTATTTTCAAGTGTTATCTTATTGGATATTTCACTGCATAGAAATTGTGGCAGTCGGCAAAACCGTTAGCTAATGTTATGTCAGCAAAACTAGGTTCGTTAACATATCAATATATCCATTTATCTCTAAGTGCTTAATTGAGTAAACTATGAATTTGGCAGAGAGAAATTAAAATGCTTACATCAGTAGACTATAGTTTTTCGTCATGTGTAAAACGAATGGATAATGTATAGTCGGCATAACCTAGAAAGATGGATAAAGTTACATGCATGTATCAGCAGGAAAAGTAACAAAAATATATTAAAAAAGTGATCAATGAAGAAAGCACTATAAACTTTCAAAACAAATGGGAGAAAAGTTTTTATGCATTGACTATGGTTGTCCCATTTCCATAAAGTAAAAGATGTTTCATTATTACTTAGAGACCCTTTATCTTGAAAATGACACAATATTATCAAAAGGATTTAAGTGCACAAGAAAATTAAATTTAGATTAACATCCAATTAAAATGGACTATTTTTGCTACATTGTCAACATATTGAGATTGATAGTATCAACGAATTTTAGTTCAAATAACATAAATCAACTGATAAGTTTGAACCTCATTATTATTGGTATTTGAACTCAGATATTTATTATTGTATGAATAAATTTTTAGTAGTTATTATATATATATATATATATATATATATATATATATATATATATATATATATATATATATATATATAATCTCGACACAATATTTTTTTATATTATATTTTATATTAAAATATATTTTTGAAAGTATTCTTTCAAAGATATATTTCTGTATCTTTGAACAATTTTACTATTTTTAAAGCTTATAAGTTGCTTTGCCGCTTCCTTATTATGCCTTTTGATTTTGTATGATCTTTGGGTTTGAAATTTGAAAGTCTTGGAAATAAGGTCATAGTTTTTCTCAGAAAATTATTCCTAAGAGATTCTCTACCAATAAGACGATTCATAAGTGGGGTAGTGGAGATCTTAATTGTCACCATTTCTTAGAAAAAGAAAAATCAACTATTCATGTGCTTTAGAATTACCCTATTTGATGTTTTTGTTTGGATGCTTTAGAATTACCCTATTGATGTTTTTTCGGGAAGTGGTGCTGTTATCGGGAATTCTAGTTCTACATGTCAAATGTAAAAAATAGTCTACCGTATGTATGGTTCACTTGTATATTTTGGAAGGAATATATAAGAGGCAGGGTAATATTCATCAAGAATAAGTGGGCCTCTAGCTGTTAGTTCATTTATAATAATATAATATTTGTCATCCGAAATGATCATTCTTTGGACCATTCGCCGCAGGTAGGGAGCGACATGTTCACCCTCATTAACAACATGATAGATCAGAAGATTTCATCATCATCAATCACCATTCATATTTACCATATTTCCTCGAAAGATGCAAAAATAAGGAATCAAGATGACTACCAACAGCATTGTTAGAGAGTTTGTTGACAGGTGAAAATCTAATTCTTCTCGCATAAAATATGTCAAGCAGGTTTTGACAACAAGCGTCATATCTGTCAACATCGAGTATATTTTGGAGAAAGAGACAGAATCCAAAATCATCTTCTCTAGCAAAGACGCAAACGACATTCTCCCTCACAACAATGATCAGATAGGCATCATAGTGCAATATGATGATTGAGATATGAAGTGGGTATTGGTGGACCTTGCAATCTCATGAGATATCTTATTCTGAAGCACCTTTCAGAGGCTTCAGCTTAACCGAGATGAGATTCAAGCATTCCAAGGTTCTCTAGTAGAGGTGTCAAGCGAATAACTACGAATAAAAGGTAACAGAACGTTCGAACGATGTTTGGCTCATATGCAAGTGCAATAACAATCAAAGTAAAATACCTTGTAGTGTACGCCTTGTCCCCATACAATGCCATCATGAGGTGTTTGACCCTTAATATATTGGGAGCGTTCATGTCCACCCTTCATCCGAGCCTAAAGTATCCGCTACCTGGCGGGAGAGTCGGAGGGATCCAGGGGGACCATGAGGTCGTTGTTGAATGCGGTAAAGCAGCAAGAAAAAGTAAGTATTTTGATTTTTATCGTCTCCATAGGGATTAATGTGATATCAATGTCGTTCAACGGTCTCTACGATTTTAATCTTGGGTTTGTAAGATTTGAATTTAAAGGTAAGCTATGTAAAACGGATAAATAAATAAATAAAGCTTCAGAGAGATATAAGAGTTTTACAAGATTGAATTTCATCTACCGATCGAACATGTAATTTACCAACCAGTTATGCACAATCTAAACATTCATCAATATCATTACGTATCGCTCACAACAGAGTTCATGTCTAAACTTCTGTCGAGAGTTTTACCGTATTGTTTAATCGACGATCTCTCAGTCTATCAAACAATACAAAGCATTAAGACTCGATACTCACGTGAATACAAAGTTCATGTCTAAACTTTTGTTGAGAGTTCTACCGTACATAACGACATGATTACTAAAGATACATACTTTAACAGTAAACTTACATACAATCCAAATAAGAAAGGAATTTAAGAAAAGAATGAAGATGAACAAACATCCACCGCGATTTTCCAACGATAGAGGCAAATGCAACTCCGAATCTTCAAGAAGCACCCTCAATTGTATTTTCTAAGTATTTATCTCTCCTAACTAAAAAATGATGGTGATGGAAATGGGGTTAAAAGTTCCCAAAACCATACCTAAAAATATGATTTGGACCTATATATACAAAATTGAGAATTTGTTGTCTCGCCTGGTGAAAGTTGCTTTAAGTGCCTTCCACCTAGCTCAAACGCAGCAAACCGTCATTGACAAAAATATCTATTCTTTCCCGACTACCACATCCTCGTCGGGCGACCGACACGAGTTTTTCCCTAGAATTCAATTCTATGGTCTCGCCTCGAGCTCTCCAAAGCTCGCTGAGCAAGCTCACTTTCTGCTCGACAACTCTCGCCCGACAACCATGCCAAAACTTCCCAATTTAGCTTTGCTCTTAACTTCTTGATTTTGTGCCTTTATTATTTGGTTTGCCGCACCCTTAGCACACACATCAAGGATACCAAAGTCAAATTTAAAAGATATAATATTTTATAAAAAACAGGGAAATTAATTATTGAAATCGCAAATTATAGGTAAAAATGCCAAGCTTTTATGTACAAAAATTGTCAAAATTTTCACTTATCAAACTCTCTCCCACTTAAAACTTTATTTGTCCTCAAATAAGGGTCAATCAAACCTAAAGAACAAGAGCAACTACCAAGAAATCATGATCAACAAGTTTTTAGAAACGAAAAACAAATGTATGGTTCAAACTGCAAAAGTCCTAGCAAAGTAATGCTTACCATTATACTACAACAACACAATGATCATGAAATAAATTCTAAGCACAAATCACATATCAAAATTATAATGCAATACATATTCAAGAATGAATCACACCTAACACACAAATTCATCAAGGGATGAAAAACAAACATGAGGGACTTAACTCACGCCCAACAATCTTGCTAACATCTTGATCAAATTATGCATCCATCTAAAAAAAACTCATATTGATAGTATAAAACACAAATCACAAGGACTTCAAGGGTTGTAATGTGACTTGGTTAACAAATAAAGGTCATTTCTAAAGATAATTGAAATAAAAATATTGTCTAATCATATAAGAGAGATCACTTCCCAAATTCTCAAGCATTCATAACTTCATTTAGCTTTTTCTCATTGCTCAATTGTTACACCTTTTCACACAACTTATTAGCACAAAACATTTTTGCTATTTTTTTTATTTTTCCTTTTCTTTTCTCTTTTCTTTTCTTTCTTTTTTTCAATTTTTTTTTTCTTTTTCTTTCTCAACCTCTTAGCAACCAACCTTTTTCTCCCCAACTTGAATACAACCAATATTGCAATGTGAATGCTTCCGAACTTTCTAAGGCAAGGGTAAAAATTCAAACCACAATTTATGGTTGAGGTTTCAAGAAAAAAATATCAGAATTAAATCTAAAATCAACGATGAACTACTCTTTGCATTCAAATAAAAAATCACACAATTCAAAATTGATATAGATCTTAATACTAAGTCTCGAAGGGGTTAACGAATACTCACTCACAAGGTAGGCTACTTTTTGGTCAAGTGGTTATGCTCAAAGTCAAACAAAATGCCTTGATCATTTTAGTTCTTTCATACAAATCAACACGAATTCAAGATTAAACATAATTCAAATGAGTTAAAACAAGAATTATTGGTCTCCTATGCAATTTAGTAAAAAATGGAAGTTTCCTCACCTTTGGTTATGATCTAAAGTCATTCAAATATGAACATGTATTACAAAAGAATGAATGACATAATATTTTTACAAATTACAAGTTTCATATTCATGCTATGTTCTAGAAAGTATTAAATATGCACCTTGACAATGTATCAAATTTTCAGCTCATATCATTACCATACAAATACAAGTTAAAACATTCAAATTTAGAATAGTCACTCAATGATTTTCCAAGCCATTCAAAAACAAACTTTGAGAACAAACACAAAAATTTCTATACTATCTACTTGAACAAATTAAACAAAACACAAAATAAACTAATTAATGCAAATCTATTAAATACTTACTAAGTTGGGTTCCCTCCCAAAAAGCGCTTCTTTAACGTCGTTAGATCAGTGCCTTTCAAGTAGATGCTCCCTCTTGTTGCTTATTTGTGCTTGGCTAGTTGTTGGTTCCTTCTCCCGCAGTTACCTCTAACCAACCACTTGAGCAAACGTGAAGGGAAACAAAAATATATACCATATAAACAATATGTACAAAACTTAAAAAGATAGAAACTATTGCTATGCTTCAATATTTAAACACCAATCCCCGACAACGACGCCATTTTGTTGAATGCGTTTAAGTAGCAAGCAAAATTAAGTATTTTGATTTTTGTCGCCTCGATAATGATTAATGTGATATCAATGTCGTTCGATGGTCTCTACGATTTTAAGCTTGGGTTTGTAAGATTTGAATTTAAAGTTAAGCTATATAAAACGGATGAATAAATAAATTAAGCTTCAGAGAGATATGAGAGCTTTACAGGATTGAATTTCATCCACCGATCGAACATGTAATTTACCAACCAGTTACGAATAATCTAAACATTCATCAATATCATCATGTATCACTCACAAGAGATTTCATGTCTAAACTTCCGTCGAGAGTTCTACCATATTATTTAATCGACGATCTCTCAGCCTATCAAATAATACGGAGCATTAAGACTCGATACTCACATGAATGTTAAATCTAAATCTATGTCTAGAGTTTAGCATCTAACATGTGGTTATCCTAAATCTAGATTCAAAGAGTATTTCTCAATAATAGTTTAAATCAATAGATAAACAAGTAAACAAGGATAACATTGATATAGATTCGTGAATAAATCGTACATAATGCCATGATTACTAAAAATACATATTTTAAAAGCAAACTTACATAGAATCCTAACAAGAAAGGGATTTAAGAAAAAAATGAAGATGAATAAACATCCATCATGATTTCCCAACGATATAGGCAAATCCAACTCCGAATCTTTAAGAAGCACCCTCACTTGATGTTTTCTAAGTATCTATCTCTCCTAACTAAAAAATGGTGGTGATTGAAATGGGGTTAAAAGTTCCCAAAAACATACCTAAAAATCTGATTTGACCTATTTATACAAAATTGGGAATTTTTCGTCTCGCCCGACGAAAGTTGCTTTAAGTGCCTGCCACCTGGCTCAAATGCAATAAACCGTCATTGGCAAAAATATATATTATCGCCAGCAACCACATCCTCACCCGGTGAACTCAAAATCTCATATCCTCACTTGGCGACCAGCACGGGTTTTACCCGTGGAATTCAATTCTCTGGTCTCGCCCCGAGCTCGCCGAGCAAGCTCACTTTCTGCTCGCAAACCTTCGCCCGACGACCATGCCAGAACTTCCCAATTCAACTTTGCTCCTAACTTCTTGGCTTTGTGCCTTTATTATTTGGTTTCCTGCATACTTAGCATACACATCAAGGATACCAAAGCCAAATTCAAAACATATAACATTCTATAAAAAATCGGGAAAATTAATTATTGAAATCGCAAATTAGAGTTGTAAAATGCCAAGATTTTATGCATAAAAATAGTCAAAATTTTCACTTATCAGTCACCCATGAGTATTATCGAAATAACTTGGAAATGATAAGGGACCATGTTGTCGAAGATGCCACATTTCAGCTAGACACACAAGAGGTAGATGCTACACGTTGGGATCCTACATTAAGGGCAAGGAACGAAAGGCTCGTCCTTATAGACCTAAAGGAGGCCGATATTTTCCCTTTGGACCATCAAGTCACCAAGCTAGGCACCCCATATCTTATTCTAGGGAGGAGGAGGAGTTTGTCTCCTTATTGAGGAGGAACCTTGAATTATTTTCCTGAGCGCTCTTTGGCATGCCAGGGATAGATACAATAGTGGTTTGAAATTCCCTCACCATTGATTCAATAGTGAAGCCATTGTCTTAGAGGATATACAAGGTGAGCAAAGATAAGAGAGAGACCATTGATGAAGAAGTTCAAAAGTTGGGAAGCGCTAACTTTAGCTCTAAGTTGAAGTGTCTATCTTGGCTGGCTAACACATTCTTGGTATGGAAGTTAATTAATAATGGCGCATGTGCGTTGAATTCACTGACCTTAACACTGCATTCCCTAGATATCCACGTCTCTTACCTAACATAGAAAATCTCATTGATGAATCCTTTGACTATAAAACATTGAATTTCATGGATGCCTATTATGGCTACAATCAAATCAAGATGAATCATATAGATTCTCCTAAGATATCATTCATGTTCAATCATGACAACTACTATTATAACGTCATGACCTTTTGGGCTAAAGAACACATATTCCACCTATCAAAGACTCGTGGATGTTGTATTTTCAAAGCAGATAGGGCGCAACCTAGAAGTATATGTCAATGACTTGATAGTAAAGATGTCAGAAGGGAAGAGTAACAATGTTGACCTAGAAGACATCCTAGAATCAGCTAGGGGCTAAAACATGCGGCTAAATCCCGCTAAGTGCTTCTTAAGTATACATGCAGGTAAGTTTCTATGTTTTATGTTAACTAAGAAAGGAATAGAGGTGAACCGTAATAAGTGTCGTCCCATCATCAACATGAGAGGCCTTTCTAACTTTATAGACGTTCAATAACTAACACAACGCTTAAATGCCCCACATTGTTTCCTTTCTTGTGTAGGTGACAAGGCTTTTCATTTCTTTGCCACTTTGAATAAAAAGGAGATATTCGAGTGGACGAGCGAGTGCAGGGAGGCTTTCTCCAACTTAAAGGTCTTCTTGGCGTCACCACCCATGTTGACACGCCTAATAGTAGGTTTTCCCATCTACCTCTATCTGTTTGTTACTGACCAGGCGATGAGTTTTATGCTCGTCCAAGAGACAAATAAAGTTGAGTGGCATGTCTAATTCGTGAGCAAGGTATTTAAGCAAGTTAAGGCCTGATATCAGAAGATCGAGGGACTTTCCTTGGTAGTTTATAACATATTGTCATTGCACTTTATTTAGCAAGAAAAATTGGATAAATCGAACTAAAAATGAGCAAGTTAGAAGCCAAAGTATGGAAAAAGCATAGAAAAGTCATAAACGGTGAAGAAAATGACTTAGTGCGAAAATTGGTGAAAAAATGAGTAAACACACGTTGAATGATTGTGGAACTTGCATGCTCGCGCCACCTTATAACATGGTTGTCTTGCTGACATCATTGATCAACGCACCCGTGTTGCTCCTCAATGCGACCACGTTAGGACATTCTACTAACACACTTTTGATGGCTTCAAAAGGAAAAAATGGGGAGAAAAAGGGTTCGATTCCCTGGAGATAAAATGACATATTTGAGTGATTTTGTAGCTTTAGATTATTAGAACAATTGGAGAGATTTTTCTTTAGTGATTCTTCATGCTCTTCAAATCTACACTTATGGTATTGATTTATGTCAACATGAGTAGATAGATTTCTCTTAAGTTAGGTCTTATTTAATGATGAACCTATTTGTATTTGATTGGGACATATGATTGGATGACATTAATGTAATTGTTTTGACTCTATGTTATTTTTCCATTATAGATTATGCTCATTGCCTATTGTTTGTTACGACATTCTATTTGATTGTGATAAGTAGTGACTACTAACCCTAAGGCTATTAATCTGAACTACTATAACTGTTGAATTCACTAATTGAGTAGGGATAGGATAATTAGGGATTGTGACTTAGGAATTAACGCGTTATATTTCCTAGTTTGAGGGTACAATTGGCCCGACGGATCAGAGAGTTAACGCTGAGACTAGTGAGCTACACACCAAGGGATTGGGTGTAGTGGTAGATTTATTTTCTCATGTAACTCTATAGTCATGGCATGTTTATTAACGCACGTTTCATTAATTAAGTATAAATAGAGGACTATGATAATAAGACATGACCGCCTTTATCGTCATTTTTATTAAAAACTCTCGTGTTTTCGACTAAACAACTTGAAAAATCCCTCGTTTACTATTTTTACTTACATCACACAATGTTCTTTGTTTTAAAATTGAAATCTCTATAGATACGGATTTTTTTTACCTCTTCGATTACAAAGTTGGTACACTTTCTTGTAAATTATCATAAAGTTTTTGGTGTCATTGTTGGGGATTGTTGATATTTTCAACAAGGCGTAGTGTGTGACTTGTTTTATTTTAGTTTGTTTACTTTAAATTCTGAATTATCGTTATGTTAATTTTCATTTATAATTTTGTTTTTTGTTTTTACCTTGTTCTGTGTTGAACAATGTTATTAAGGTATTATTTTATGTGTTTATGTGAGGTTCAAATTCGACGCTTTTACCATTGGATCACGAGATAGAGAGAACCAAGCGAGCACTTTGTAAAGCAAATATCAAAGCTTTGTTAACAGCTGAACAACAAAAAGACGAACCAGTAATGGCAAATCTAGTGCTCCGGACATTGGGGGATTACTATAGACGGACCCATGTTTGTCAAATCTCACTAGGATTCCAACTAGAAGATCCAATGAGTTTTGATATTAAGAATCATGTGTTGTAGGGCTTGTGAGATAACCTATTTGATAGGAAGACCCTTCGTGACCCATGGGAACACCTTGGTAAGTTTTATGAGACATGCTCTATGTGCAAACCAAATGATGTAACTGATGATCAAGTGAAATTGCATTTGTCTGGATTTTTATCAATTGTTAGAGAATATGAGTGGTTACAATGTCTTCCCGATGGGATGATCCAAACATGGAAGAAGTTATAAGATAAGTTCCTGGAGAGATATTATTCGAATGTAAAATATGTCGAAAGAAAAGATGCAATTTCAAATTTTATCCAGGAGGGGAGTGAATCCTTTTCAGAGTCGTGAGAGAGGTTCAAATATTTACTCCGCAAGTTCCCAAACTATAACATGAGTTTGATGGAACAAATGACATATTTTATAAGCGGATTCACAATGACCGCCTAAATGCTTCTTTGTGCCTCAGCTTGGGGTACATTGAGCGTAAAGACTGATGAAGTTAAGAGACTACTTGAAAGTATGTGTCAAAACGAGTATTTCTCGACTCAGCGAGCCGTGAATGGAAAGGGTGTGTTATCTATTGACATACAAACCACATTACTAGCCTAATTAGGGGATCTCACCATACAGTTGGTTGCTTCTCAATTAAACAAGGCTATTGTGAGTCATGTCCAAACTTTGAGATGTGACTTTTGTGGAGGTGAGCATTTAAATGGTAATGGTGTTCCTGGTATGGAGAGTGAGGAAGTTTAGTATGCAAACTTCCAAAGAAATAATTCATACTCTAACACATATAACTCCATATTGAAGGATCACCCTAATTTCAAGTGGAGCAACAATAACCAAACCTTGTATTCGGGTCAAGGTGCACTCCAAGAATCTCAAGTACCTCAACAAAAATTGCAAGGCACTCGCAACAAGAGATACTATAAAGTCAACTAGCCATAAATAAGAACACAGAGGCCTCCATAAAAATTTAGATGTGCAAATTAGGAAGTTGTCTAAGCAAATAGTAGCTCAGGATAATTCGGGAGGGGGATTCAAGGGTAACATTATGGATAACCCGAAGAATGAAAATTGTTGTGTTATTGGGTTGAGGAGTAGAGTTTTAGGTACACCCACACAAGCTAGTGGGGAGAAGAAAGAAAGTTAAAAGAAAGTGGTGATAGAAGGTGATGTTGAGCATAATAAAAATGAAGGAGAAAAAAGTGAGATTGAAAGCATGGACGAGGTTAAGAGTTGGACTCTTGACAAATTTATATATAAGAACTCACTGTGGAGAAGGACCCATAAATAAATTCTTAATGATCCTAATGCTACGCTCCCCGATTATATCATAACACCCTAACTTTTCTTGAAAAAGAAACCTGAGAAGAAAGATGAAAAAGAAGAGCAGTTCAAAAAGTTCAAGGAGATGTTACAAAAAAATTCAAGTCAACATCCCCTTCTATGAAGCCATGGACCAGATGTCGGTGTATGCTATGTTTATGAAAGAGATACTCTCTAGAAAATGACATTTGAGGGATGGTGAAAATTTCGTTTTGGCTTAAGAGTTGTTATGCCACAAAAAATACCTGAGCACCTCGCACGCTCGTAGAAACAAACAAAGTCGCCATCAATTTTTATTTATTCCCTAGAGGAAAGGGAAAATATCGACAAAACCCAAGGGGAAGAGAGTCAGTTATGCAAGGGGAAGGTATTATCACCCCTCACATCTGTTGTACTCAACGGGAACCATTTTGATTATTCTTCGTCCTGATGGATGTTTTTATCTAAAGGTTACTTGCGAAAAGGAAAAATAAGTTTATTAATTAGTGTTCTTGCCAAGGATTTGAACTCTCGTGCCTATGTATTCTCATAGTGCAATTAGAAAATCAGAGCTCCGTAGTTCATGATAGAAAATACGGATTTGTTGGTTGCTTTTAGGGAACAATTATAATCGTATCCTAGAAGTGTGTAGACGTCAGTTGAATTTGATCCTTGTTAGGATGCTTTAAGTTTTTAGTCTGACTGCTAAGGAAAAAATTACAACAGTTACTTTATGAAAATAAAGGAAATTATTCTGAAAAAGGTTTGTGTGATAAAAAAAGAGAGTTGCTTGAATAGAAAAAGAAAGGATATAGGACTTGCTTAATTATGGAAAGTGGTGTTGAGATGTTGTGGAAGTATTATTTGAACCAAGATTGTGTTGTTTAAACCCATATGGTAGGTGTGCCTGAACCAAGAGTATGTGTGGCGTTAACCAATAGATGGTGTGGCCAATGCAGAATTATAGGATTTTGCCTAGATCCAAGAATCAAGACCTACAAAAAGGGGGTGTCCAGACCAAGAAGCTCCACAAAGCAATGTATGAAGGTTTCCAGAGCATGAAGCTACATTGGGAAATGTATGAAGGTTGCTAGAGCATGAGGCTTCCTAGGGAAATGCACGAGGTTACCAGAGCATGAGTCTCCACAGGAAAATACATACAAGTTGCTAGAGCATGAGGCTCCACACGACAAATTAAAAGAAAAGGGTTTGCGAGAGCATGAGGCTTCACAAGGAAATGCATGAGGTTTCCCATAATATGAGGCTCCATAGGATAATTCATGAGGTATCCAGAGCATAAGGCTCCACAGGGTAATGCATGAGAGGTATTGATTCAGAGATGGGTATTTAACCAGGAGGTGATTAACCCAAAAAATGAATGGAATTCCAAAGAATACATTGTTTTTTCCAAAGAGGAAGTGTATTATTTATGAAGATTATTGCAATGTTGAGATGTTGTCTATGAAAAGAAGACTTGATAGATATCCAATTTGAATTGCACTAAAGTCTATGAGTGGAGGTGAATACTTTGAACAACTGGGTTAGGCGTCCCGTATCCAAAGATATTCAGAATGAGGATAGGAATACTCCCTCTCATACCTTCTCCACTACTTAAGGCTCGTGGTGTACAAATCGTGTCATAACTTACAAGTGTTGAAAAGAGAATCCTTTGCTATGCTTGAATGATGAAGTAGTAATCCAATCTTGATGTCCCGAGTCTTCAAAATCTTGACTGTGAAGTGTTTTCTGTGGGGGAGAGGACTTGACAATTATTCAACTTGAATTACACTAAAGTGTATTAGTACAAGTGAATACTTTGAACAACTAGGTCAGGCATCCCATATCCAAAGATATTCAGAATGATGATAAGAATACTCCCTCACATCCCTTCTCTACTACTTAAGGATCGTGGCGCATAATCCTCATCATTATTGACAAGTGTTGAAGATGAATATTTTTGTTGTGCTTGAAGGATGAAGCGATGGTCCAGTTTTGAAGTCTAGAGTACCCAAAGTTTGCATGATGTCTTGAGCTTGTGGTATGATTTGGAATCCAGTGTGATGTAAGTACATAGATTTAATCATATCAAGTGATCAAGGGACTTGTGATCACTTGACTGGATAGAGGAATCAAATAAAATATGAAGTGGTTAATTAATCAAAGATGACTTTGATTAATCAATCGGAGCATGAATCAAGATATCAAACACGTGGATTTTAGTTAGCATAAGTTCTAATTCTAAAAATTTAATGGAATTATATTGAATTAATTCTAAGAGTAAAACTAACTAATTTCTAAAATCTAAGTATATGATAATTTTTTGAAGAATGTTCAACTATGAAATGGATTAAGGGATTAAAATCAATTAAATCCTAAGTGTCATACCACAAAATTTACCCTACCATTCACAATGTTCACCTGGGTCCATAACCATAAATCATGTGCATATCTTCATGTTAATTTATTTCACTTGCATAGCCATTGTCCAAGACAAGAGGACAAGTACCTTAAACTCAAAAAATTGTTGTGCGTACCTAGTGATAGTTAAGGCTTCCTAGAACTTGAGGTTTCTCAAGCAAGCTGAATCCTAATGATGGCTATCTTTCAGAAGGTGTGCATCATGAAAACCTAATTAGGGATGCCTGATCTTGTGGGCCATTTTTTAGTTTACTTTTGACTAGGAGAGGGATTGAAACTCTAACTTATTGGGAAAAGGTTCTTGACCTACATGCATATATGCTTGGTATTTCATCTGGTTCAAGGTTTTATTCAAGCACCCATCCACATGGTGCTTTCAAGATCATAAATCTTTGGTCCTTGATTCATGGTTTTTGCTTCTAAGCATATGCTGTTTTCAATATTCATTGGTCTTTGGTCCATTATTTGTCTTTGATCCATTGGGATTTCTTATGCATTATAGGTCATTCATTATTGGTTCATCCATTGTATTTTAGTCCATTTGATTAGTTTCATTTATTTTTCTTAGTATTTGAACAATTCACATAAATCATTGTTCAACTTAAGTAGAAAAACCAAGCCATTATTCATTCAAAACCTCTTTTACATTACATTTCATCAAGACATCAAATACAAGTCCTTACACATACATCAAACAATAAGAGAACCCTAGTTTCTAACCCACAGTTGACTTTGGTCAACCATTGACTTTTTGATCAACTAGTTGACCAAAGTCAACCATTTTCCCTAAAGTCCTTAAGTCACCATATTTCTCTTCAAGCCTTGATATCACACAATCATCAACTGTCCATGCCAAGCAAAACCTATAAAAGAACCATTCAACTAAATTAGGTCACCAAACACAACTTTGTTCGAGGCATACCATGTTGTAACACAAAATCAACAAACCAAGTCATTTGCTTTTTACTAACTTCTTTTGGAAACTTTAGCGGTAAATTCATGACCATTGGGCTATTGGTTAACTCAATGTCAATAAAGCCAGAGTCGCCACCGCGCTTTTATTATTTCTAAAGGAAAAGGGAAAAAAGTACGAACAAAACCCAAAGATAAGAAGTTTTCAAATCAAAACTAATAAAAATGTCAGAGATTACAGGTAAGGGGGTTGATTACACAAAGGGAAGGTATTAGCACCCAAAGTGTCCTAGGTACTCTTAGGGAACCCTTTTTGTGTGTAAGTGTTTTAGTTGAAAAAGATGTTTGTTTTAAAATAGAAGGAGGGAATGAGAAAAGAATTCATTATTTACATTTTTGTGTTTGACAAGACTTTTGGTATTATGCCTACGTACCAACATAAATGAGGGATCAAAACCTCTTAGTTCGTGGTAAAAATTTCAAATATGGGTGGATTGATTTTAACAAAAGCTTAAAGATCCTTTGTTATCAATGGGAGAATACTCAACAAAATATCCATCGATAACGAGGGCTTTACAACATTTAAGAGGGAGGACTCCAACTTGGATTAAATAAAAAAGTATGCCACTAACCCCTAATAAATGGAAAGTCTTATATTCAACATATCATGGAATGGGAGAATTACATCTCAACCAAGGATAACTCAAATCTAACTGCTTTCTTTTTGAAAAGTTTAAAAAAAGAAAAGGCACAAAGTGGCCAAAATGATTACATGAGGTTGTTAGTTGTTTTTGGTCTTTTTGAAAATAAAGTCAATATGATTAAGTTTTTTTTACAAATTTGATTAAGAAAATAGTTTGAAAATCAATGGCATAAGGCCAAGGTTTCTACCCATTAAAACAAGTCTAAGTTGAAAAACAACAAGCAAAGAAGTTTTGAAAATAAGAGGGAGATTTTGAAATTAAAGAAGACGGAGGAGATGAAGGGACTATCCTAGACAAGATTTAAAAGTTTAGAGTTGAAAAGATCTAACCCATGGGAAGCATGCACAAGATAATAGTGTTAGATAAACCCATTTCCTTTGGATTGTCAAGCAAGCAACAAAGCCATAATCATCTAAGAAAATAATAAGAAATCCAATGGTATACAATAAATATAACCAATCATCCAAGCTAGCACTTCAAAGCAAGCAAATCTTCAATGTCCTTTATGTGTATCAAATGAAAAAAACCCTTGAAATAGACTCAAAGAGAAAGCATCAAACAATGACAATAAGATCAAAATAACAACTTATACACAGAGAAAGAGTGTATCAAATAAACCCAAAGGGAGTCTCTCAAGCTTGTATCAGATGAATGGCATTGGCCAAGTTTTTCCATAGCTCAGGGATGTTGCCTACTCTAAGTCCACAGGTCCAAACCAAGTCACAAATAGAGATCCAACAGTCCACCAATGTTTTTTAGTGTTTTTGTTTTTATTAGGTATTTTAAGGTCCTAAGACCACAAACAAATCAATATCACAAGCACAAAAATATAACAAGCACAAAAGTAATGGCTCAAGTGAGTAAGGTGAAAATGACTGATGCATAAACATAGGCCCAAGTGGGCAAAGGGCAAATATGATATGAGATGCTAAAATAAAAGCATAAAGTAAATAACAAGAAATAAAAGCATGAAGTAAATAACACTAAAATAAAGTCAATATAATGAGATGTTAGTGAATTTTAGTGGAAGAAGAAAAGATGTTTTAGTCACTTTTTGGAGAACACTCAACCATCCACTCACAAGCATGAAGATATGAACCTATACATCATTCATGAGAAGGGCTCCAGCTTGGATAAAATCAACAAGTATGCCACTAGCTCTCAAAAATGAAAAGGATCAAAATTTTCACACAATACCATGAGGAATAGGAGACTTACAATCTCACTTACAAAAATGTTATTGCCTTTGGGACAAATTTAGCGCTATGTTAAGCAATCGTAATTGGACTTATGTAGAAGTCACAACTATCTGAGACCGTTCAATAATAATGTTGGTGTTAATGCATGCTAGAGACAAGGTATCCAATTCCAAACTCCTAAAGCATACCACACACAAAAATAAGAGGGGATGAGCCTATTTCAATCAAGCCTATGTTGATTCATCTGACACAAGGTCATTAATGAATAAACTAGCACATGATTCATGAGAAGTCATTGGCCAAGACATGACTGGGGGGAAGAAATAAGATGAAGATAGAGAGATAAATTGAAAGAGATCCCAAATTGGTCAAGGGGTGAACCTTACTTGATCAATATCATTCATTCATCTTGAGGGATGAAGTTTAAGCTTCATCAACCCCCTAAATTCAATGTTATTGACCAAGTCAAGATCCAATTCAACCAAGACCAAGGCCAAACAGAAGTAAGGTCAACACAAAAGTTCAACAAGGCAATAAATCAATTAAATTTTTGTAAAACAATTTTAAAAATGAAGAGAATAAATTTTTAAACATCAAAAACCTAAAATCCCTTCAAAATACCAAAGAAATGGCCAAGGCATTTATCATAGGTCAAGCAAGGTCAAATGACCATTGACTAATTTTTTTTGGAAATTTTCAAAAGTCAGAAGTAATTAAAAACTAATTAAAACAAGTTAAAAATCATAAAATTCACCAAAAATATCAAACTTAATCCAAAAACTAATTTTAAATGAAAAATGGGAAGGGAAAAATATTTGTGAATTTTTTGTGTTGGTCCCATAATTTTTAGTGAACTTTAAAAGAAAATGTTATTTAAAAATCATTTAGAAAAATAAAATAAATCGGAAAAATAAGAGCCATCAGATCTCCCTCATTAATTGAGGTGGCAGATCTGATGGACACACGTGTACGTTCCATGGTGCACTCAGTCAATGCGTCCACATGCATGGTAATCAGAAGCAATGACCAATATTAGAAGATGAGAATGAGATCCAAGGGTGAGGGACACACCACAACACCACTGGAGCCCTATCTCCGGTCATCTTATCCGGTGAAGGCCACCGGACTGGCATGATAAAAAACTTCCAGAAATTGATGGATCATATACCATTTTAAAGAGAAAAATGCAAGGATCACGAATATCAACTCCATTTATTCCATCTCTCACTCTATAATCATAAAAATGGAGATGAAAATCAAGGTGTCCAACCTGAGTTGCTTCGATTCATATCCAAAACAACTCAGGAATATTGCCTACATTGGTAGGACTTCAGCGATCACAAAATTGAGTTCAGATCTATAGAATTGAGGGAGAATCAAAGAGATAAAGTTTGATAAAAATCACCTTCGAGAAGCAGCTTCTGAGGTTGATTCTTGATGCAATTCCTCTTGGTTTCTCTTCCTCTTACTTGTAGAACTTCAAAGGAATTAAAATGGAAATGAATCCTTGGAGTTTTTGTAAACAATCTTGAGTTGAACAAAAACTTGATTTCAAAGAAATCTTCAAGCTATTCTCTGTTCTGAGGTTATGGCAATGGCTGGCAAAGCTTAGGCAAGAGTCCTTCTCTATTCTGAGCTAAAGCACTTCATTATAGGCCAAGCAATTCATGTTTACACCCTTTCCAGATTTGAATGAAATTGAGTAAACCTTGGTGCATGGGTGCATGGGTGCATGTTCAGGCCCAATGAATGATTGCAATCCACTCCAGTTCGTTCCAAATGGTTGTTGAAGTCATCACATGAGTCCATGCAAAGTTGTACAAAGTTTGAAGTTCAAAACATGCTAAAACAAGCCATGGAAAGAACTCAAGCGCAAGTCCTTCAATTCTCATCCAAATGATGTGATCTTGGACTTTTTGTAAATGTATCATCATTAGGAACAACTTTGATATTGAGACTTTTTCAATTTGAAGCTTGGAACATGGAGAAATCTGGCCTTTAAGATGGAGGTATCAAACATATTTAGAAATTATTTAAAGTTATAAGTCAGATGAACCCTCTTTCAACCTTGAATAACTTTTGATGGGAGATTCAAATGAACTTGGTGCATTCCAAAAAGTTGTAGATATTTCAACTCTATTCAATTTGATCACAAATTTGACACCATTTGTATTTTGGACGATGGAGTTATGAATTTTAGAAGTTGAGGAAATTTGCTTGTTCAAAGATGAGGACCAAAATGGACTTATATTTTTTCCTAATGGAACATGACCGTGAATGTAGAATTTGACCTTTCTCAAAGAATAAAAGTTGAAGAATACATTTTTAAATTAATCATGAAACTTTTATAATCTTCATATCATAAAAATTGAGGAAGTTATGACTCTTGGAAGTTGACTTTCTATCTAGGGCACAGACAAAATGACTTATAATCGTTCACCATAAAATATGACTTTCCAAGCAAAATTAGCTATTGAGGAAAACATGGAAGATTTTTGGAATATCATAAAGAGTAACTTGTATCTTAGAATCATTTTCATATGATATAAATTGTAGGAGATATGGTCTAGGAAACCCTAGATTTGACCAGTTGACTTTTCTACTCAACTTCCTTGAATCAGCTTGCACACTTTAAGTTCCTTTGCTCTTAGGGGATCATGAAGGATAATATACGCTTATGATAATGTAAAATGAAGTATCCCTTGGTATCTATGACCAAATGTTGAAGAAACTTGTTGAGGAAGGCATACAAGATACGCAGGTGAATGAGGGCTTCCTTGACAATCAAGCATCAAATTCTTGATGAACTCTTGATCAAAATGACAAATAAAGAACATGGTGTAACAGTAAATTCATGACCATCAAGCTATGGATAAACTTAATGTCAATAAAACCAGAGTCGCCACCGCGCTTTTATTGTTTCCAAAGGAAAAGGAAAATGTACGAACAAACCCCAAGGATAACAAGTTTTCAAATAAAAAATAATAAAATTCCAGAGATTACAGGTAAGGGGGTTGGTTACACAGAGGTAAGGTGTTAGCACCCAAAGTGTCCTAGGTACTCCTAGGGAGCCCTTTTTGTGTGCATATGTTTTTGGGTATAAATGATGTTTGATAAAATATAGAGTGGTGGGATGAGAAAAGAATTTATTAAGTATATTTTTGTGTTTGACAAGACCTTCGGTCTTGTGCCTACATACCAACATGAGAATGAGGGATGAAAACCTCGTAGTTCGTGGTAAAAATTTCAAAGAAGTTGGTGAGTTAATTTTTAACAAAAGTTTAAGTAAAAAAGGCACAAAAAGGCCAAAGTTTTGAATGAGGTTGTTAGTTCTGTTTTTCTTTTGAAATTTTAAGTCAAATATGGTTAAGTTTATTAAAAAAATTGATTAAGAAAATATTTTTAAAATTCATTGGCATAAGGCCAAAGTTTCTAATTATTAAAACATGTCGAAGTTTAAAATCACAAGCAAAGAAAGTTTTTTGAAAGGAGGAGAGAGATTTTGAAATTTAAGAAGTGGGAGGAGATGAAGAGACTACCCTAAGCAAAAATTTAAAAGTTAAGAGTTGAAAAGATCTGACCAATGGGATGCAATCCAACAGACAAGAATGTCATATAGAAACCCATTTTCCTTTGGACTTTGATCAAGCAATACGCAATGAGCAATATCCAGATATCATAAAGATTAAGGCATCAAATAAAGATAGCCACATCCAAGCAAACATTCCAATAGCTAGTAGTCTTCATTGTCTTCCCATGTATCAGATGAAATATTCCTTGATCAACTCAGAACAAAACATCAGACAAAGATCATAACAAAGTAACAATTAAGCACAGAGACAGGATAACAGATGAACCAAAGAGATTCAAAGTCTTGCATTATATGAAAGTCACTTGTCAAGACTATCTCATTCTCAGATGTTGGCATTGGCCAAGTCCTTTAGCATAAGGAAAGTTGCCTAATTCTAAGTCCAATGCTCAGATCCAGTCCCAACAGTCCACCAAATGTTTTTTTAGGGTTTCTGTTGCTATTAGGTGTTTTAGGGTCCTAAGACCATAATCAAGATCAAAACTCACAAACAAATATATACAATCACAAGATATGGCTCAAGTGAGCAAAGTGAAAAAGGACTTGAACATAAACAAGCTACATGAATGTAAATGGCAATGAATGATAAATGAATGGAAATTAAAATTGCATAAAGTAAATGGCTTGAAAGTAAAAGCATTATGAATAAAAATTAGTCAATGGTTAGTCAAAAGTTAGTGTTGAGTTTTAATTGATTAAGTCATTCTTTGGAGAATACTCAACCATTCATTCACAAGTATGGATCCTTGAACCAAGACATCATCCATGACAAGGGCTCCAACTTGGATAATTTAACAAGTATGCCACTAGTTCTCATGAAAGGAAAAAAGGGTCAAGTCCCCACACAATGCCATGAAGAATGGGAGACTTACAATTTCACTTACTAGAATGTTATGCCTTGAGGGTCAAATTTAGCTCTATGTTAAGAAATCGTAATTGGACTTATGTAGAAGTCACAATTATCTGATGTCGAGAAATAAAAATATAGGTGTTAATGTATGTTAGACATTTGGTACAAATAACCAAACTCCTAAAAACATACCACACACTAAAAGAAAATGGGAGGGACCTATCTCAGTCATACTTGTATTGATTCATCTGACACAAGGTCATTGATGAATCAATTAGCATTTAGACACTAGAGATTTCATTGGTCAAATGAGGGAATGGGGAAAAATAGGGATGAAGATGAAGAGGGAATGGGAAATAGAAACACAAATTGATCATGAGAGGAATTTCATCTGATCAAAACCATCCATTCATTTTGGGAGATAAAATGTGCATTTCATCAATCCCCTAAGTGTAATGGTTTTGATCCAACAAAAGTCAAATCAACCATGACCAAGGCCCAAATAGAAAGTCTAACATCACAAGACCAAAAAAATGGCTCAACATAATTTTCAAACATTTAATAAATTACAAATCAATTTAAAAATGAATTTAAATGCATTTTAAGTTGGACAAAACCTCAAACCCCTCCAAAATACCAAATAAATGGCTAAGGGATTTATCCTGGGTCAAACATGGTCAAAGAACCTTAGACAAAAAATTTCATGATTTTTAAAAAGTCAGAAGTATTTTTAAACAATTAAAAATATACACAAACACACTTAATTCATGAAAAATACCAAAATCAATAAAAAAAAAACTAACTTTAATTCAGAATATGGAAGAGAAAAATATTTTAAATTTTTTGGTGAAAGTCCCATATTTTTTGGATTAAAAATGGATTTATTGTGAATTAAACAAAATAACACAATTAAATGAAAAAAATTATGGAAAATTAAGGGCCATCAAGTCTCCCTCATTAATTGAGATGGTAGATCTGATGGCCAAGCACGCGCGTTCCATAAACACCTCAGTCAACTGCGCCACACACATGGTAATCAAAAGCAAGGGCCCAGATTAGAACATTTCAAATGGATCAAAAGGTTGAGAGAGTGTCAACGCACCACCGGAGCTAAGGCTCTGGTCATCTTCTCCGGTGGACCTCACCGGACTGGTCCACCACACACCTTTACCAAAATGAAAAGCAAGGACATGGTTTTAAAGAAAAAATGCAGAGGAGCTCGAATTTGGCCTCAATTTTGTCCAATTCCAAGTATATTGAAAGATACATGGATTTGAATTTAGTGGATCATGAACTGAGTTACTTTAATTTGACCTCAAAGCAACTCAATCTTGTTGCCTACATTGGTAGGACTTCAGAAAACCAACAATCAATCAAAATGGATGAGAAATGAGGGAGAATCGAAGAAGAGAAGTTTCTGAAATCTCACCTTCGGGGAGCTTCAAATCAGCTTGATCTTGCTTCCAATTTAGCTTGGCTTGACTCTAGAAGCTTGCAGGAGATGATATTGATGATTAAAAATCTTGGACTTTTGGAGTTTCAATTCTAAAATAGAGTGAGAATTTAAACTCGATTTCTCAAGAAATATTCAAGATTATCATTTCAATGGTGTTTGGGGAAGAAGAGGGTCGAAGCTTGGGTAAGAGGGTCGAAGCTTGGCTCATTGCTTTTCACATACTTCAAAAATTGGCCAAAATTGGAAAGGTGAGGTGCTTACTTGCATGGGCGTGTGATAGGCCCATGAAATAATGTAGTCCGGTCCAAAAATGGTCATGAATGATGTTGAAAGTCTAACATGAGGCCATGCATTTGTAATTGAGAAATGATCATGAGATTCATCCAAATGGGACCATGAAGAGTAATCATGCTCAAGTCATTCAAATCTTGCCTAAATGAGGTAATTTTGAACTTTTTGGAAAGGTGACATCAAGGGGAACAACTTTCATGTTGAACACCTTTCCATTTGAATCTTGGATCATGATGAATTTTGAGGTTGAAGTCTGAGAAATCAAACATAATTGACATTTTTCTAAGTACCAAGTCAAATATCCACTTCTTCCACCTTGAATAACTTTTGCTATGAGCTTCAAATGGAAAAAGTTTATTCATAAAAGTTGTATCTCTTTCAATACTCTTCAATTTGGTCACAAATTTGTCCTCATTTGAATCTGGCATGAAGGAGTTATGCATTTTAGAAGGTGAGGAAACTTGCTTGTTCAATGGTAATGGCCCAAAATGATCTATAATGTTTCCTCTTGGCACATGCCCTTTAAAGTTGAATTTAACATTTATCAAAGAATCAAAGTTTGATATGACATCTTTAAATTGATCATGAAACTTGGATGGCCTTTATATCATAAATATTGAGCAAGTTATGGTCCTTGGAAGTTGACATCCTAACTAGGGCACAGACAAAATGACCTATAATATTTCACCATAAAAAATGAATTTCCAAGCAAAACTAGATCTTGACCTCAACATGAAAGTTGTTTGGAAATCATAAGTAGTAACTTTGCTCTTGGGATCATTTTCATATGAAAATATTGTAGGAGATAGGATCTAGGGAACCCCAGTTTTGACTAGTTGACTTTCTCTAGTCAACCACCTTGAACCTACTTGCAAACTTGAAGCTATCTTGATCTTTTGGACCCATGGAGGATCACGTATGTATAAAATGATTTGAAATGACGTACATCTTGATATATTGGACCAATTGTTGAAGAAACTTGCTGAGGAAGTCACACAAGATACACAAATGAATTAGGGTTTCCAAGGCAAAACAAGCTTCAAACTTTTGATGATTTGTTGATCCAAATGATAAATGAAGAACATGGGGATCTATACATGATATATAGAACTAATGTGAACCATCTCTTGATTGATCTCCTTGCACTGAGAGCCTCAAATCTTAGTTGTGAGCTTGACGAGGAATTGGTGGATGCACACATTACCTACAAAAGAAACAAAGTTATACATGGACATATTTTTGGTATTTTGGTTAGTAAACAAAGAAAAACAAAGTATGATACAATCAAATATGCTTGGCGATCTCTCCCAATGAATGAGGGGTAAGGAGGATGCCAAGGTGTGATCTGAAAGCCAATGCATATGATGAGATATCATGAGGGATCTTAGGGTCAAAATATGGGTCTTACATCTGACCCTATTTAAGGACATCCTAACTGAGGATGTGAAGGTTAAAATCTTCGTATCAACTCAGTAGAATGGACTTAAATAAAAACATCGAGAAACAAATTTTGGTCCCTAAGAGACCTCATGATGCATATGATGTGTATGTAAAAATAATCTTTATGGGGAATATATTTCCACAAAGGAAAAGAATCCGGAGAGACCGAACGTCCACATGAGCATAACGCATTCCAAAAGGAAAACTCACTGAAGAGACAGAGACTCTGGGGGGATAACAAGCTATGTGTAGTCCAGGCTATGACTTGCAAACTTCGGGAGACACGAGGGGTTTTCCATGAAAATAAATCAATGGAAGAACTCGACCTAGGGATAAGGTTATCTGTAGGGGATGGCGACTTCTCTGAGGAAATACACGCTCAAACTCAACTGGGGAAGAACGAACTTCAACACAGGAGTAAAAGAGATGTATCATCTACTACCAGTTACTGGATAAGAAGATCAATACACTTGAACAAAGGGACATCCGTTACCTGTTAGGGTAAACATATCAAGGATGACTCGTTGAGGAAATGAGGTGTATTCATTACCATTTACTGGGTAAGAATAACCTACTGGGGAGAGAAAAATCAAATAGGATTTACAACTACCTGTTACTGGGCAGAAGACCGAAGGGAGAGTATCTGTCACTGGTGAAAGTGAACATAGAAAGGATAAACTCAAAAGAAGAATATCCGTCATCGGTTAGGATGAACATATCAAGGATAAACCACCTGGGAAAAGAGGAAGAATATCTGTTACCTGTTAGGGTAAACATATCAAGGATAAACTGTCGGGGTGAAATAGGAATTACAACTACCGGTTACTGGGTAGAAGACCAAAGATAGAGAATATCTGTCATCGGTTAGGATGAACATATAAAGGATAAACTCAGCAGAGGAAATAGGGTTTATAACTACCAGTTACTGGGTAGAAGACCAAAGAGAGGAGAAAATCCGTCCTCGATTAAATTGAACATATCAAGGATTAACTCTCTAGGGAATAAAAGCAGGGATTACGACTACCTTTTTACTGGGTAGAAAACCAAAGAGGAAGAATATTCGTCACCCGTTAGGGTGAACATATCAAGGATAGACTTACCGAGGAAACGTGAAAACGAATCCGTTGGGGAAAACAAAGGAAACATATTACATTTTACCAGGTATTGGGCAAAAGTAAAGTACTCAACATCAAGAAGAATCTTACCGGTTATTGGGTAATAGATTCCCGGAGACCAAAATATCTATCCAGGTAAAAACTAGAAAGAAACGGTCAAACAAGGACTCAACCCAATGAGGATGTAACTCAAGGGGAGTGGTTTCGTCCAGATAATTAACTTGGGAGAAAACTGAAATAACAATCGTCCACGAGAAAATAACTCAGTGGGGAATGAGAAAGGTTGAACTCTTTCTGCTTAAGGGGTTGACATTCTACAATTGAAGGAGGACAGACACCAAATCTGCACGGGAAAATAACATTACCAAAGCAGGGGATCAGAAGAAAAATCCATGCGATAAAATGCATAATGAAATATCTAATGTTGTGTTTTATGCATGAATACGCATGTATATGATTATGATTATGATGACAAAACAACATAAAGGATACAGATAACAAAGATTTTGAATCAGCACTACAACACTCGACTAATCTCAATAGGGTGGAAACACCAACTGGAGAACGTGCTAGAGATGAAATAAATCATCTAGCTCAGAATAAATCAATTCTGGATGGGGAAAGACATGGAGAACATGCTTCCAATCAATCATGGAAAACTCCATGGGGAGAAGAGAGCACTGCTGAGGGATGATCAACCAATCAATGTTGAGGATAGGGAAGGATTTGCCTAGGATCCAAACAAATCAACACTGCGGGGGAATTTTAAGTCCACACCATATCAAATGGGAGACAACCTCGCAGAGGATAAAATTAAATGCTACTCAGAATCAAATACTGATGGGAAAGAGGAACATCTATCTGAAGATGAACTCCGTTGGGGAATATGAGGAATCGAGCAATTGCTGGGGTACTGTGATTTGTTGGAATAACCCAAAGACCGTCACACTCCTCAATAATCATCAAATTCTTCTTGGAAATTGCAAAATAAACCAACTCTAAGGTAAAGATAACCGGATTTGACTCACCCAGGGGAGAGACTGCCATTTTTATGCAACATAATCAAATGCAAATGGGGATATGGAAACCAAATAAAGGTTCCAGAGTACCCAGGGTACAATAATCAAGTCACGAACTGGAGAATGCGAAACATGTACAACCTAGCTAGGGATGATGAATTACTCGGGGGGGCGGGGGGGGGGGGGGGGGTGACTTATCAACCATGCTGAGAAAAAATGATGAACTGTTGGGGAGGAAAAACTTACCAAACCAATTGTCCAGGGAAGACCAACAATGTTTTGCACTTCAAGACTTACCTATTCTTAGATTGTTGTTGACATTCCTTGCTGAAATCGATTATTCTTAAAGTGAACTTTTATTATTATTTTAAGAAAAATAATTATTCATTAATTTATTTCAAAATTATCATCACAAAAATTCAATTTTATTTAACAAAAGTAAGTAATAATAGAAATAATTGGATAAAAGCTCAACTTTATTTAATAGAATGGTAGTCCTCGAATGGCGAGACTCCACAGATCTTTATAAAGTTTAAAATTGGTAATTTACATGGAAAATGCCTACATTAAATACAATGATCACTACTCTCTCTACCAACTTCAAAATCTGTTGTGCTCTTGTCTTTGGTTGAGAATGACGAATCATAACCAAATGACTATTCAAAACTGCTTCAAAGATCAGGACCAACCGAATGCAATTACTTACCATAATCCCTAATTTTTGCCTAGATTGCCCAAGCTGGGGTACTCGATCTACCGGGATAAATTTATCTTTTATGTCTTTAACTTTTTCCTGGATCACCCTTTCGGGTTTTCAATCCACCGAGACGTTCATTTTTGCCTAAGCCGCCCTTTCGGGGTTACAACTTAGCGAGTTGTTCTTTTATTTTATTAGGCGAAGTATTTCTTGACTGCATTAGCATTCACAGGACGAGTGAACTCTTCACCATACATAGTTGTAAGAATCAAAGCACCACATAAAAAGGCTCTCTTTACAACATATTGGCCTTCATAATTAGGAGTCCATTTTCCCCTAGCATCAGGTTTGAAAGATAGAATCTTCTTGAGCACGAGGTTACCTTCTCGAAACATACGAGGCTTGACCTTCTTATCAAAAGCTTTCTTCATTCTCTGCTGATATAACTGATCATGACATATGGTAGTTGATCTCTTCTCTTCAATCAAATTCAGCTGGTCATATCTGGTCTTGCACCATTCAGCTTCAGTCAACTTGGATTCCATCAAAACACGCTATGATGGGATCTTAACCTCCACAGTGAGCACATCTTCCATGCCATAAACGAGAGAGAAAGGGGTTACGCCTGTTGAAGTGCGGATGGATGCACGATACCCATGTAAAACAAATGGGAGCATTTCATGCCAATCTTTATAAGTTACAACCATTTTCTGAATGATCTTTTTAATGTTCTTATTCGCAGCTTCAACAACCCCATTCATCTTGGGCCTATAGGGTGAAGAATTATGATGTACAATCTTGAAGTCCTTGCAAAGAGCTTCCACCATTTTATTGTTCAAATGTGATCCATTATCAGTAATGATCTTACTTGGCACCCTATAACGGCATATAATCTGATTCTTGATAAACCTTACAACAACTTTCTTGGTTACATTCATATACGATGCCGCTTCAACCCATTTTGTGAAATAATCAATAGCCACCAGAATAAAACGATGTATGTTTGAAGCTTTGGGCTCAATCATTCCAATCATATTAATTCCCCACATGGAGAAGGGCCATGGGGAGGAAATAACGTTCAACAACGTTGGAGGAACATGAATCCTATCTGCATAAGTTTGGCACTTGTGGCATTTCTTCACAAACTTGCAACAGCCAGATTCCATTGTAATCCAATAGTAACCTGCTCTCAACATCTTCTTTTCCATAACATGTCCATTGGAGTGAGTACCAAAGGAACCTTCATGGACTTCAGTCATCAATAGGTATGCTTCGTGTCTATCCATGCATCTGAGCAAAACCATATCGAAATTTCTCTTATAAAGCACATCACCATTCAGGTAGAAGTTGCCATCTAATCTTCTCAAAGTCTTCTTATCTTTCAAAGATGCCCCAGACAGGTAGATCTGACTTTGGAGGAAATATTTGATGTCGTAATACCATGGCTTTTCATCTTTGACTTCTTCAATAACAAACACATGAGTTGTTCTATCAAGACGCATCACAACCAAATTAGGAACTTCATTCCAAAAATTCACCATAATCATTGAAGCCAATGTTGCAAGAGCATATGCCATCCGATTTTCATCTCGAGGGATATGATGAAACTCCACCTTTGTAAAGAAAGTTGAAATCCTCCTCGCATAGTCGCTATAAGGTATCAAACCGGGTTGATTCGTCTCCCATTCACCTTTGATATGATTCACAACCAAAGTTAAATCTCCATAGACGTCAAGATATTTAATTCTGATATCAATGGCCTCTTCAAGCCCCATAATGCAATCTTCATACTCAGCCGTATTGTTTGTACACTTGAAGGTCAATCTAGCTGTAAACCGGAAATATGTGCCTTGAGGAGTAATAATCACTGAACAAATGCCATTACCATACGAGTTAATAGCTCCATCAAATACCATGCCCCAACGGGAACCAGGTTCTGGCCCTTCTTCAAGCAGTGGTTCATATAATCTTTCATCTTCAAGTACAAAATTCTTCGTCAGGAAAATCATACTCTACTGGTTGATAGTCTTCAATTGGTTGGTGAGCCAAATGGTCAGCCAGGACACTAACTTTAATTGCTTTTTGAGATCGGTATTCAATATCTTACTCAGATAACAACATCTACCAAAGGTAAATCCTCCCAGTTAAAGCAGGTTTCTAAAAAATGTACTTGATTGGATCCATTTTGAATATCAACCAAGTAGTATGATTCAACATATATTGGCGCAGACGCTTAGCAGCCCAAGCCAATGCACAACACGTCTTTTCAAGCATAGAATACCAAGTCTCACAGTCGCTGAACTTCTTACTCAGATAGTAAATTGCATAATCTTTCTTTCTAGATTCATCTTGCTGACCAAGGACACAACCCATACTCTCTTCAAGCACAATCAAATACATGGTCAACGATCATCCTTCAATAGACGGAGATAGAATCGAGGGCTCAAGCAAATACTCTTTGATACTATCAAAAGCTTTCTGGAAATCCTCGGTCCAATCACAAGACTGATCTTTTCGAAGAAGCTTGAATATAGGCGCACATGTGGCAACCATATGTGATACAAATCTCGAGATATAATTCAAGCAGCCGAGAAAACCTCTGACTTGCTTCTCAGTTTTGAGTGCAGGCATCTCTTGTATTGCTTTGACCTTGGCAAGATCAACTTCAATACCCTTCTCACTGACAATAAAGCCCAACAACTTACCAGAACGAACAACAAAAGTACATTTATTGGGATTCAAGCGGAGTTTGTATTTCCTTAAGCGCTAAAATAACTTCAACAAATGCTCAACATGCTCTTCTTTATCACTTGATTTAGCAATCATATCATCAACATAAACTTCAATCTCTTTATGCATCATATCATGAAAAAGAGTGGTCATATCTCTCTAGTATGTTGCACCAACATTCTTTAAACCGAAAGGCATCACTCTATAACTAAAAGCTCCCTAGGGTGTAATGAATGTGGTCTTCTCCATATCTTCAGGTGCCATCTTGATTTGATTGTAGTAGGAAAATCTATCCATAAATGAAAAGACTTTGAATTTAGTTGTATTGTCCACCAACATATCAATGTATGGAAGAGGAAAATCATCTTTCGGACTGGCCTTGTTCAAATCTCTATAATTAACACACATGCGGACTTTTCCATCTTTCTTCGGCACATGCACAATATTAGCCACCCATTGAGGATATTCAAAGGCAACAAGAAAACCAGCATCAATCTATTTCTGCACTTCCTCTTTGATCTTCACTGCTATATCATGATGAGTCCTTCTCAACTTTTGCTTGACTGGCGGGCATTCTGGCTTTAACGAAAATCTATGCTCCACAATCTCATAATCTAAACCAGGCATGTCTTGATAGGACCAAGCAAACGCATTCAAATAATCTCGAAGAAGATCATTCAACCCCTTCTTAGCTTCTGGACACAGTTGAGACCCAATCTTGACTTCCTTCACATTATCCTCTAAACCCAAGTTGACTAATTCAATCTGCTCCTCAAACGGCTGAATGGATTTTTCCTCGTGCTCAAGTAAACGAGATAACTCATCAGATACATGGAAATCAAAGTTTGGAGAGGGAGTAGGATCATTGTATTCAATGGGTTTGAGAACCAACCTGCATAATGATTTGATATTTTGATTTTAGAGAAGTGAAGTGCAAACAAATACTATGCAGATGGAATATTATTATTTATTTATGCTTTTTTTGTGATTACCGTTTTCAGAAAAAGCAAAAAGTAAAATTAAAACATCATAGATGTGGATGAATAAAATTGTATTTCATTGATGATAATAAGGAAAATGCCCAACAATGTTCACTTCTCCCTTAGGTATAAGAGAAGGATTTTTCTTAGAATAAATGAAAACAAATTACTTAGGACGGTGAATAACAGTAGGAACATCAACAATAACCCAATTGTTGCAAGTCTGGCCATGCGTCATAAAGTTGGCGCAAGTTTCATCTTTATCACCATTGTCCTGAATAACGACAGCTGAGTGTTGATCATTCTCATGAATGAACCCTCCAATGCAGAATATTGGTTGCATAACCTTGAATTTGGCATTGAATGGCCTCGGTTGAAAGCCCAACCTTGCCCTGTTCTTATTCTCAACGATCTCCACATCACGACCCCACTTACCAATACTGCCAGCCTGAATGGCTTCTTGTGCATCTTTCAAAGAAGACATGGGTGCCCCAGCTTTCTTCAATTCACCAACAATGGATAAAGCTTGGAACAAGGTTCCAACTTCCTCCTCATCATCAACATAAGTGAAAGATGACAAATGGCTCACCAATAATGCTTTTGCTCCACCCACAACGACAAGCTTTCCTTTCTTCAAAAATTTCAACTTTTGGTGTAGAGTAGACGTCACAACTCCAGCTTCATGAATCCATGGCCTTCCCAGCAAGCAGCTATAGGTCGGGTGGATATCTATTACTTGGAAAGTAATTTAGAAATCACTCAGACCTATCTTCACTGGAAGGTCCACGTCTCCAATGACAGTTTTAGGAGAACCGTTGAACGCTTTGACAACTACTTCATTCTACCTCATCGGGGCGCCTTGGTAGGAGAGTTTTGACAGAGTTGACTCTGGAAATACATTCAATGATGACCCTGTGTCAATCAATACATTGGAAAAAGTGTCCTCCTTGCAGTTCATTGAAATATGTAATGCCAAATTATGATCTCTACCTTCCTCAGGAAGTTCCTCATCACAAAAACTCAAGTTATTACAGGAAGTGGTGTTGACAACTACGTGGTCAAACTGGTCCACAATAACGTCATGTTCAACGTAAGCCTGTTCCAACACTTTCTGTAATGCTTCTCTATGTGCTTCATAATTCATCAATAATTATAGCACAAAGATCTTTGACGGCTTCTGGAGCAGCTGCTCAACAACATTGAATTCACATCTTTTTATTAATCTTAATACCTCGTCATCATCGTTAGTCTTCAATTTACTGGATTCACCAGACTGACACATTGGAGAACTAACTGGATTCACTATAGGAATCTTTGCTTTCTTACCTACAGAAACATCTTCCATAACCTTTGGGAACACCAGACTGAACACACGACCATTACGGGTCACCTTTGCAATATCTGCAATATTTACCATTGAGTCTGCAACTGGTAGAGGAACCTCTTGACCATTTTCAATCATTGTGGCGTTATATTGGTATGGAACAACTCTATCGGATGCATAAAGGACAGGGCTCACTAACTGTATAACCAACGAAGATATCGATCTATTTACATTAATGTTGTTGTTGCTATCAAACTGAATGACTACCCGCTCAAGGGTCTTGAACACCGGTACAATTACATTAACATCATCTCCCATATCCCTCTACTATTGAATCTAGATTACATTCACATCCATCAACTTCTGGATATCGCTCTTGACAATCGTACACCCATGGGGGTTCACGCTACAAATGACACAACCGTCATGGTCATGTTCACAGTCACTGATTAAGCATAAAGTCCTATGCATCTCTGTAGCGGTAAATTCATGACCATTAAGCTACGGGTAAACTTAACATCAATTAAACCAGAGTCTCCATCGCACTTTTATTGTTTCCAAAGGAAAGGGGAAAAGTACAAACAAAACCCGAAGATAAGAAGTTTTCAAATCAAAACTAATAAAATGCCAGAGATTACAGGTAAGGGGGTTGGTTACATAGAGGGAAGGTGTTAGCATCCAAAGTGTCCTAGATACTCCTAGGGAGCCCTTTTTTATGTGTGTATGCGTTTTTGGTATAAAAGATGTTTGAGAAAAAATAGAGTGTGAGGATGAGAAAAGAATTCATTGATTATATTTTTTGTGTTTGACAAAACCTTCGGACTTGTGCCTATATACCAACATAAAAATGAGGGATCAAAACCTCGTAGTTTGTGGTATCAATTTCAAAGTGAGTGGATTGATTTTAACAAAAAATTTAAATTTAAAAGAGGCACGGAGGGCCTAAAAGAGTTTGAATGAGTGTTAGTTCTTTTTGTCTTTTTTTTTGAAATTTTAAGTCAAGTATGGTTAAGCTCATTTACAAGTTTGATTTAAGAAAAGAGTTTAAAAATGCAATGGCATAGGGCCAAAGTTTCTAATTTACAATAAAGTCTAAGTTTAGAAATCACAAGCAAAAAAGATTTTGAAAGGGGGAAGAGATTTGAAATTTAAGAAGTGGGAGGAGATGAAGAGACTAATCCTAAGCAAAAATTTAAAAGTTAAGAGTTGAAAAGATCTGACCAGTGGGATGCAATCCAATAGACAAGAGTGTCATATAGAAATCCACTTTTTCCTTTGGACTTTGGAATCAAGCAATACCAATACATAAATAGCAAGATGAAGAGCAAGGCATCAAATAAAGAAAGCCACATACCAACTAGCAACTTCATAGTCTTCTTCTTAATCTTCCCATGTATCAGATGGCATACTCCTTAAATGGCTCAAAATAAGGCATTAAACACATGTTCAAAGTAAAATTTGCATCAAGACCATGTAGCAGATGAACTTAAGTGGATTCTAAAACTTGCATAAGATGAAAGCTCAAATCATGACAACTTGGTTTCAGAAATGTTGGCATTGGCCAAGTCCTTTTGCATAGGGAATGTTGCCTAATTCTAAGTCCGAAGCTCAGATCAAATCCAACAGTCCACACAAACATTTTTTAGGGTTTTTGTTGTTTATTAGGTATCTTAAGGTCCTAAGACCACAAACACAAACAAGATACATAAACAAATATATACAATCACAATATATGTCTCAAATGAGCAATGTGAAAATGGTATAAACATAAACAAGTTAGATGATATGTAAATGGCAAATGGTAAATGACTTGAATTTTAAATGACATAAAGTAAATGACTGGAAATTAAAAGCAAATAGAATAAAGGTTAGTCAAATGTTAGTTGCTTAGATGTTAGTATTGTTTTTGCTTTTCAATTTATTAAGTCATTCTTTGGAGAACACTCAACCCTCTATTCACAAGCATGGATCCTTGAACCAAGACATCTTCCAAAGGAAGGAAAAAAGGCCAAGTTTCCACACAATACCATGAAAGGGGAGAGACTTACAATCCCACTTACTAGAATGCTATGCCTTTTTGGGTCAAAACTTAGTGCTATGTTAAGCAATCGTAATTGGACTTATGTAGAAGTCTCAACTATCTGAGGTCGGGAAATAGAAATTTAAGTGTTAATGCATGTTAGAGATATGATATAATGAACCATACTCCTAAAACATACCATATTTAAAAAGAAAATCAAAAGGGTGGACCTAATCTCATCCATACTTGTATTGGTTTATGAACCAATTTGCCTTAGGATATTGAGATGTCATTGGTCAATGAAAGGGATGAGATAGAATGGGATTGAAGATGAAGAGGGAGGGGAGATGAGACAAACACAAATTGGTCATGGGAAGAATTTCATCAAATTAAAATCATTCATTCATTTTGGAAGATGAAATGTATATTTCATCAATCCCCTAAATCCAATGATTTTAATCCAACAAAAGTCAAATCAACCTTGACCAAGGTCCAAACACAATAGTCAAACTTCACAAGTCAATAAAAATGGCTCAACACAATTTATTCACAATTAAACAATTAAAAATCAAATTAAAATGAATTTAAATTAAATTATGTTTGATCAAAAACCTAAAACCTCTTCAAAAAACCAAATAAATGGCCAAGAGATTTATCCTAGGTCAATGAAGGTCAAAGGACCTTGGGCAAAAAATCTCATAATTTTTGGAAAGTCAAAAGTATTTTTAATCAATTTAAAATATGCACAAAAACAATTAAATCATGAAAATTATCAATATTGATCCAAAAAATAATTTTAATTCAGAAAATGGAAGAGAAAGATATTTGAAAATATTTGGTGAAAGTCCCATATTTTTTGGATCAATAATGAAATTAATATGAATTAATGAAAATAAAGCAATTAAAATGAAAATTCAAAAATTCAAAAATACGTGAACCATCTGATCTACCTCATTAATTGAGGTGGCAGATCAAATGGTCCAAAGTTCGCGTTCCATGTGGTCTCTAGTCAACTGAGAAGCACGTGTGGTAATCAGAACCAATGCACAAGATTAAAACAATTTAAATGGATCCTATGGTTGAGATGCTTCCAACACATCGTCGGAGCCAGAGCTCCGGTCTTCTTCTCCGGTGGACCTCACTGGACTGGTCCACCTTCAACCATCACCAAAATGAAAAAGCAAGACATGGATTTAAATAAAAAATGCTCAGGAGCTCGAATCTGGCCTCAGTTTTGTCCAATTCTAAGTATATGAAAAGATACAGGGAGTTGAATTTTGAGGATCATGAACTAAGTTGCTTCGATTTGACCTCAAAGCAACTCAATCTTGTTGCCTACGTTGGTAGGACTTCAGACAACCAAAAATCAACAAGAATAATGGAGAAATAAGAGAGAATCGAAGATTGGAAGTTTCTAAAAATTCACCTTCGAGTTGGTCCAATTTGACTTGATCTTGATCTGGATTTGATTGCTTTCTCCTCCTCTTGCTTGCAGAAACCAAATGAACTGAAAATGGAAGTGAATTTCTGGAGTTTGAACTTCCAAACAGAAGGTGAAGTTCAAGCTCGATTTCAAGAGAAATCTCAGAAAATTCTATGGCAGTGGGGGTTTCCAATGGTCTAGAAAAGCTTGGGCAAGGTGTTGATGATGAATCTGAAGCCTTAAGCTTGTTTAAATAGGCAATGTGTTTGATACTTACACCACTTGAAAATTGGACAAAAATAGTAATTCACTTGCATGGGTGCATGGGCAATCATTTGGGCCTCTAAAGTGATGCAATCCAACTCCAAATTATGTATAAAGTCCGCTGAAACCATCATGTGCAAGCATGCCAAGGGAAATGATCATATGAAGTTCAATCTTGCCAAAACACTTCCCATAATGAAACAATGTGCAAGTCCTTCAATTTTGGTCCAAATGAGATGATCTTGGATGTTTTGGAAATTTTATATCAATGGGAACAACTTTCATGTTGAACACGTTTTCATTTGAAACTTGGATCATGATGAATTTTGAGGTGGAAATTTGGAAAATCAAACTTATTAAAAAAAATTCGAAGTACCAAGTCATATGTTCACTTCTTCCACCTTGAATAACTTTTTCTATGGAGTTCAAATGAGAAAGGTTCCTTCATCAAAGTTGTAGATATTTATAATCCCTTCAATTTGGTTACAAGTTTGACCTCATTTGGATTTGGCATGAAGGAGTTATGCATTTTAGAAGTTGAGGAAAATCACTTGTTCAATGGTATTGGTCCAAAATGACCTATAATGTTTCCTCTTGGCACATTCATTTGAAGTTTTAATTTGAAATTTCTCCAAACATCAAAGTTTAATTAGACATCTTGAAATTGATCATGGAATTTTAATGGATTTCATCGCATAAATATTGAGCAAGTTATGGTCTTAGGAAGTTGACTTTCAAATTAGGGTTTAGACAAAATGACCTATAATCTTTCACCATAAAAAATGACTTTTCCAAGAAAAACTAGCTCTTAACCTCAACATTAAAGTTGTTTGGAATGTCATTTGGAGTAACGTTTCTCTTGGAATCATTTTCATATTGCAAAAAGTGTAGGAGATAGGGTCTAAGGAACCCCGATTTTGACCAGTTGACTTTCTCTGGTCAACCACCATGAATCACCTTGTTAGCTTGATATTATCTTGACTTTTGGGACTCATGGAGGATCATATATGCACAAGATGATGTAATGTGAAGTATCCCTTTAAATATTTGATCAATTGTTGAAGAAACGTGTTGAAGAAGTCACATAAGATACTCAGATGAATTAGGGTTTCCTTGGCAAACCTACTCTGAACCCTTGATGATTTCTTGATCAAAATAACATGTGAAGATAATGGGGATCCATATATGATACTTAGAGCCAATATAAAACATTTCTTGATTGAGCTCCTCGCATTGAGGGTCTTAAACTCTAGATATGAGCTTGATAGAGCATAGGTGAGCACACACACTACCTACAAAAGAGTTAAACTATAAATTGACATATTTTTTTGGTATTTTGGTTAGTAGAATGATAAAAAACAAAGTATGATACAATCAAATTATGCTTGGTGATCTCTCCCAATGCAAACCCAATGAATGAGGAGTAAGGAGGATGCCAAGGTGTGATCCCAATGCCAATGCATATGATGAGATGGCATGAGGGATCTTAGGGTCAAAATTGGGGTCTTAAAATCTCCACCAGAGATCTTCGGATACGTCGTACATCAAAAACTCTAAAATTCCCTGGACAGTCGTCCACCATGTTGACAGAAGTGTTACCATGAGTAGGCAACGGATTGGCTTTCACATTAGGCGCTATGTCCTCAAAGGACACCATACCATTCTTCACAAGCTTTTTAACTTCGTACTTCAATGGATAGAAGTTCTCTATGTCATAACCATGGGATCCCTGGTGAAAAGCATAATGAAGATTAGGCTTTAACCACCATGGCAGTGGCTTAGGGATTTGCAGAGGGTTTCTCGGCTGGATTAGATTATTGAGTACCAAAGACGGGTATAATTCTGCATACGTCATAGGAATAGGGTCAAAGGAGACCTTCTTCCTCTAAAAGTTTTGTTTATGGTGATTTTTGGTGTTGTAGTTGGTTCCTTGTTGCGATTGTTGTTGGTGTTGTTGTTGCTGAATTATGACTGATTGATTGGTTGAATTATTGGAAAAAACTGGAATTACTGAAGAAACTTGGTGCTGATGTTGACGGGATTGAGAACTTTTCCTGACATGAGGCCTCTTCTGCCTCCCCACCGATACTGCATTAGTTTCTCCCTCCTTCCTCTTAGAGAAACTCCCACCACACTTCTTGCTAGCGTACACCTCTTCTTTAGTCAAACGTCCTTCACAGACTCCTTCTTCTAGCCTCATCCCCATATTTACCATTTCGGTAAAATCATTGGGGGAACTTGCAATCATATGTTCATAGTAAAACGAACTCAACATTTTCAAGAAGATCTTAGCCATCTCCTTCTCTTCAAGAGGCGAGCTTATCTGAGCGGCTAATCTCTCCATCTCTAAGCATATTCTTTGAATGTCTCTTTATCCTTTTGAGACATAGACCTCAATTGGTATCTATCGGGTGCCATATCTACGTTGTACTTATACTGCTTGACAAAGGCCTCACCTAAGTCATTGAAAGTACAAATGCTAGCACTATCCAGGTCCATATACCATCTCAGGGAAGCTCCAGTTAAACTATCTTGGAAATAGTGAATCAACAGTTGATCATAATCAGTTTGAGTAGACATTTTCCTAGCATACATAACAAGATGGCTTAGCGGGCAAGTATTCCCTTTGTACTTTTCAAAGTCTGGGACCTTGAATTTCACCGGGATCTTAACATTGGGGACCAAGCAGAGTTCAGCAACACTCTTCCCAAACAAGTCTTTCCCCTCTCAGAGTCTTCAACTCTTTGTGCAACTCAAGGAATTGATCCTTCATTTCATCCATTTTCTCATAGACATCTGGAGATTTAGACGACTCAGAGTGGTAGATAGTGTCCTCAACTCGAGGAAGAGTGTGAACAACAGGAGGAGGCATGGACATGACCGAGCTAGATGCCGACAGATAAACAAATGTGGGTGCATACCCTTCAGGCATGAAGTTTGGTGGCATTCCCCAAGGGAATCCAACAGGCATAGCAGGAATTGGCTGGCTAGCAGTAGCAACAAGAACATTTGAAGAAACAATCTCAGAAATAACAGTCCTCTGAGGAGGAGTTACAGGAGACGGTGACAGCTGATTCTGAGCAGCAATCACGGATTCCATTAGCGCCATAAGTCTGGAGATTTCATCCTTTAACTCTCTATTTTCTTGCTCTAGATTCTTCATTATCTTTGGTTGATTAGCATGAGTGTTATAGCAGCGAGTCACCTTGGCAGAATGCACAGAAGAAGAAATGATAAGACATCTGGCGGAAGAAAATCGTTTATGCATGAAATGCAATGTTTTGATTGTTTTTTAATTTCAAGGAACATATGAAGTCCTATTTGCAAATATATATTCAAATAATAACAATAGTAACAATTTGATTGACCATAAAATCTATTTTTATTCATAAAATTGGAAGGATTACACTGAGTATAATTTCAGAAACCAAAGTACAAATATAAGAGAAAAGGAAAATATCATCCTAAGGATCCCTAGCAACTGCATCAGATGATCTGGCTATGGGTGCATACTTCCTTCGGATGCGTCGAATCTCCGACTGAAAGGATGTCTTCATCTGAGCCTTCTCGAGGACAAGTTGATCAACAATCTTCTTCCAAGCACCGAAAGTCTAAGGCATGCGAGAGGAAGATAAACCCTCTAGCTCTCTTTGTCTCTTCATTGCTCGGTCTTCAAAAATCTCAATAAGTGCTTCCTTGTCTTTCGACTCAAGCTGCAACTCTTCATACTTTCGGCTCAAAGCATAGAACCGCTCTTCCCACATATCTCTCTTGCTTCATCTTGGCAAGTGCATCTTCCAACTCCTCTACATATTGGTTAGGAAGATTTGATGGCTCAGCCATAACCATATATATAGGTCTTTCACAAGCATACGACATCGTCAGCTCCAAAGCTCTCTTCTTCACCCAAATAGTGTAAGCTTCCAAGGCTACACAGTTGCATGGACCAAGCTCGATCATTCCTTCCTATGCACATTGTGCCAAGCATGTATCATCCTTTTCTTCAAATGTTGGGGATCTTTACCCTCTTAATAAAATAGACCTTCTAACTGAGTGTTATGGGCCTTATCTCTTAAGGGGAACCTAAGTTGACGGTAGGCCAATGCTGGGTTATAGTTGATTCCTCCTTGTGACCAATGAGAGGCACGTTAGAGAACTCACCACAACTTTTAATAATATCCAAGCTACCCAATGGAGAATCATACCAAATAATATCATCATTAGTGAGGGACATAAGTCTCTAGGACCACCAAAGACATTGTCGGTTCTCCAAGAAAGCAGGTGTCTGAGGCAAGTGCAAAATAAACCACTTATACAGAAGAGGAACACATCATACAATAGTCCCACCACATTTAGAATTCCTCAAATGCAAAGAGAAGTACATGTCACCCAACAGAGTCGGAACATGATTCCCAATCAAGAAAATTCTAATGGCGTTAACATCAACAAAATTGTCAATATTACGGAACAAGGCCAAACCATAAATGAGTAATACCAAGACGACCTCAAAAGCATCCATGCAACCGGCTTGAGCAAAAACAGTAGCCCTACCAATGGGAAACTCAGAAGTCAACCCAAGAATTCCTCCTTTCTTACCAAATGAGCATCAATCTCAGACTTCTTTAGATGAAGAGCTTCAGCTATAATATGAGGTCTCGAGATCTCCTCCAATCCACTGAAAGGTACTTTGTCAGATACGGGTATACCCAAGAGATGGGCATACTCCTCCAACATGGGCACAAGATGATAATTTGGAAAAGTGAAGCACCGGTAGAGACGGTCATAGAACTGAACAAAAACACTCAAAAGTCCTTCAACCACATCATTAGATAACACAAACAAGAGTTTCCCATGACGTTGCTTCAAGTCCAAGGGATCTAATACAAAGGATGACAACTTAGTTTCCTTGGTCCACAATCCATGGTCTGAAAATATTTGCAAATAAGTCCTTAGTTTCCTTGAAATATATTTTCTATGATGAATGTCATGATGCGTATGTACGCATGAATGCAACAATCATACAAAAGGGATCACACACAAGGAAACACAAAAAAAAGGTCAAGGGATGGATCATGTCATCATCAAGATCAATCATCCATTTTGGTGGACTATGGTTTTCACCTTATCAACACCCAAGTTACATTGATATTGATGAGACTGATCGGATCAACCAAGAATCAAAGGGTTTGTTGTGAGTCACGAGCAAGGAGTCAGGTTAAGAACCCTCCCAAAGGAGTGTACTAAGGGTAAGAAACCTGTAGATCATGTTCTATAAAAGTGCCCAGAGTCTTAATCCCATCTATCGAATAATACAGGTTAGGATGACTGACTCATCAACCCATAATATTCTCAAGAGACACTCGTCTGAGTGTAGTACCGCGTAACAACTGTTATCAAGTCTACATGATCACACTGAATCACACCATGTTTTTGACTCGGATTTCATATGTTTATTAGGACTTTATTATCATTTTGTTTTTATTATGCTCTCTTTTATGTTGTTTTCAGATATTTAGCTCTTTCGGGACCCTTTTAGAAGAAACAAAGCAAAAAGACCTAAAATCAGGGTTTTTCGGCGAATATTGTACACATGGTGTTGCACATGGCGGCCGCTATAGGAGAAGCCATGACTCATCAGCCCTCAACCAGGAGGTAACCACCACATTCCCATGATCTTTCCCATTTCCACACATGGTGGCCGCCATGAAGGGGTGGCGGGTGCCACCTTTGCAAATCACGTTCCCACTAAGGAGAAGTTGAGGGGCACCATGGTCTTTGCAAGCTGCTGAAATCCT
This sequence comes from Lathyrus oleraceus, assembly GCF_024323335.1. Taxonomy (NCBI): domain Eukaryota; kingdom Viridiplantae; phylum Streptophyta; class Magnoliopsida; order Fabales; family Fabaceae; genus Lathyrus; species Lathyrus oleraceus. Next base: position 405,041,858 of record NC_066582.1, read on the forward strand.
CTATAAATAGTTCATTCCATTTCATTTTCAAATCATCCAACTTAGTTTACAACACTAAGACTATATTTATCATATGTAAAAGCGGTAATTCGTCACATCGAGGGGTTTTCGCACCTTAGTGAGATTGAGTTGGGTCACTTCGAGTTGTTGTCGTCTTTATCTTCAGAGTCAGAGCTTTATTTTCCTTGTACCAGATTTAAAGCCTCCGTTTGGAGCAGGTTCTTATTTATCGCTTTTATTTAATTTCCGTCTCGCTTTACTTTTATATAATTTTTGTCTCGCTTTACTTTTATTTAATTTCTATCTCTCTTTACTTTTATTTAATTTCTGTCTCGCTTTACTGTTATTTAATTTCTATCTCGCTTTACTTTTATTTAATTTCTGTCTACGCTTTACTTTATTTAATTTCTGTCTCGCTTTACTTTATTTAATTTCTGTCTACGCTTTATTTTATTTATTTTACACGCTTTACTCGTTCTTTACGCCTCACATTCTAAAACAACTTTTCATCATGATCAATATCGTTGTGTTTGTTGGTATTACCATGTCTGACTAAATCTTTTAAAGGTTAGAATGTAATGATCGCGGTTAAAGAGATGTTTCACATATTAAATATGTAGAAATACTTTAAAGGCTGTTTTGATTTTTAACTTGAGTTTTCTGAAATAAACTTGGTTAGTTTTAACTACTCAAGGAGTGCGAAAGCACCCTGGCTTAGTTAACTAGGATTTTTTATCACTTTAAGGAAAAACTATTTTTGAAACTGTTTTCAGACGCATTGATGGATTTAAAATCAGGAAACTCCTTGGGTAAAACTTTCCAAATCAAAATCACTTTTCAACTAAGTTTATCAGTCTTATTTCTTAAAAATAAGTTTACTACTTTAGCGTTCTACGCACCGTTTATAAGTGACTATAGCGGGGTTTTCATTACCTTTAGGTTTATTGACTAAACCAAAAGTCAACATACAATTCGAGTCGCCACCGCACTTTTATTTGTCCAAAGGAAAGGCTAAAAAGCGAACAAAAGCCAAGTATGAAATGGGAAGGTTTTACGCACCCAAAACATCCTTAGTACTCTAAGGGAACCTCTTTTTGCAAATATGTGTTGTAGGTTGGTATTTGTGAAAAGATTTATGCAAAAGATTGGAGGGATGAGAAAAGAATAGATTATATTTACAAATTTTGTTGTTTGAATGGAAGAACTCATTGCCTACGTACCATCACAAAGGAGGATCAAAACCTCGTAGTTCGTGGTAATTTTTTTTTCAAAGATTGGTGAATTGATTTTAATCAAAAGCCTTAAGGTCTTTTGTTATCAAAGGGAGAAAACTCAGCCTAAACCAACAATCCACCATGTGAGGAAGGCTTCAACATGCTAGTGAGGGGTTAACCCTATAATAAGCATGGAAGACTTATAATCCGACACTAAGGATGAGGTGAGATTTACATTAACCACTATGATAACTCAAACCTATGACTGATGTTTTTGAAAAGGTTTTAACAAGTGGCCATTGGAACCACAAAACAAATTGAAATGGGTTATATTTACAAGTTAGATTTATTTACAAAATGAGGTCAAAGTTGGATTAAAGTTTATTTACAATGAGTATTTATGAAAAGAGTTTTGAAAAGTCAAAGGCCTAAGGCCTAGGTTTCTAATTTGAAATAAAGTCAAAGTTTTGAAAATGATTTTGGCTTGGTTAGAGTGGGGAGAAGAGAGAAGGGCTATTCCTAAAGAATACAAAGATAAGAGGGGAAAGATAACCCTTGGAGTTCCTTTTCTTGGAGTCATATAGAGATGACTCAAGATGCTCTTTTCCTTTGGACTTAACACACAAACAAACAATCAATAATTTTGAATCAAGCTCCTAGGATCTCCATTGGCTTGGCTCTTAACTTGGCTACTCATGACAATGGTCCTCTTTTCACAATCTCAAGGTAAGGTTCCTATCACACAAAAGCACACACATCAAAAAGCTTACATCATAATAAAGGGAATGGACAAAGAATAAGTTTGAGGTCAACTTTAAATTTTTGAATTCTAAAGGCATGAGGCCTAGTTGCTCTTGAAGTCCTTTAAGCATGGGTAAATCCTGATTCTAAGTCCTTTCTCATTTTGCATTTTGGTTCAAATCAAAACAATCACAAAATAATACAAAATAACAATATATATATACAATAATGGGCTCAAATGAGCAAAAGAAAAATGACATAAACATAAAATATGTGCTCAAGTGAGCAAAGATGAAAATCAAGATGAATAATAAGCAAGAAATAAATGACATTAAAAGTAAATGACAAGAACTTAAAAGCTCAAATTAAACTTAGTAGTTAGTAGAGTTATGTTAACTTGTCATCAGACAATGTAGCGCTATGTTAAGCAATCGTAAGTGGACTAATGTAGTAGCCACACCTATCTGAGACCGGTCAATAAGAATATAGGCAAAGAACACAAGTTAGAGATCATGACTAGTAAGCCAAGCTCCATAAACTTGTCATGCCAAACAAAAGGGGGAAGGACCTTGTATTGACTTTTGGTTATTTTCTTGACCAAGAAGTAACCTATCTTTGACACAAAATAACTCACTTGATCATGGATCAAGTTGAGTTTGGTTTGGATCAAAGAAGTTTAAACTCCTATTTGTCAAGACCAACCTCACGACTTTAACTCATTGGCCAATGAGGGAAAGAAAGGGATGAAGATGAAAGGGAGGGGGTAAGAAGTCAACAACCAATCCCAATTGATCAAGGGATAACTCATCCTTGATCAAATTCATTCATCTTTCTAGGTGATGATCCTTAAGGATTTTCAAACCACAAGATCCAATGAATTTGATCAAAGTTGAGTCAATTCAACCTCAATCAACACCAAACAGAAGAGAAATGAATATAACAAGTCAAGAAGTCAATGATATTTTTTTGGTATTTTTTTGAATTAAAATAAAATACAAATAAAAAATAAACAAATAAGGTTGAACCTCAAATTCAATTCAAAGCAACTTCAAAAAGTCCAATTAAATTCTCATAGGTTCAACATAGTCAAACAAACTTTGACTAATTTTCTCACAAATTTTTAAAGTCAGAAAGTAATTAAAATCAATTAAAAACAACCAAAAATAGCATAATATGAATTAAAATCTCAAATAATCTCAAAACAAACAAGAAATTGTTGAGACTATTTTTCATTGACTTATCATGATCCATATATGCTATGAAAATATTTTTGTATTTTTTAAAAGTCAGAAAGTATTTAAAATGAATTAGAATCAATAAAAACCAAGTAATTCATAAAAATTATCAAATGAAGTCACAAAAATAATTAAAAATCAAATATGAAACTAGATTTTTCAAGAAAAATTTCAAAGTTGGTCTCATATTTTTCTAACTTCATATGAATTTTTAATGAACTTTTTGAAAATGAAATGAATTAACAGAAAATAAAAAGAAAATGAAATAAGCGAAAAATACTCAGCCACCTGATCCAAATTCATTAATTGACGTGGCACAAGGCACAACTTAGATCTGATGATGCACGGTACACACGAGTAAACAGAGAAACACAAAGAATTAAATGAAGTAATTAAAACGGACGCACACGAGTAGATCATGGAAGCAAGATCCAAAGGCTATAAGCATGCACACATGGTGGTGGCGGTGGAAACCACCATCTTCTCCGGCCAAGCAACAGATTTTGGCCAAATTTGCAGAGAAATGAACCTCAATGAAAATGAAAGACAAGGCCATGGAAATAAAGCTCTTGTGATGTAAATCATCACTATACCAATGGATTTCTTTCAATCTTCCTATATTGAGAGAAAGATGAAGGAGAAAATGATGGTGTCCATACGGATTGTTCATGAAATGAAAAATTGAATGCACCAAAGGCTTGCCTTAAGTGTGAGGACTTCAGAGAACCATAGAAACACAAGGATACTACATTGAATTAGGAGTTTCAGATCCAAAAAGTTTGAGTTTATACCTTCAAATTGGTGAGCTTCTGGCCACGAATTCTTCACACTTCTTGCTCCTCTTTGATCTCTGAATGTATGGAAGATGATTGGCTAAGGAATCTGGCTTTAAAACTCAGCTAATGTTGCTGAATTTCAAGCTCGAAAATCTGAAAAGTTATGAGTGATTCCTTTGGCGAGGGCTATGGTTTCAGTGCAGCAACATATGGGATCTCCAAAAGGTTCTGAAATGAAGCTCATGAGGTGTTTATTTATAGCTGAAGGTAGCTGAGTTCACACTTTTCTCATGTGCATGGGATTTAAAAATTTGATTGCATGGCCCTTTGTGGACGTGTGGAAGCCCCATGGATGGCTGATGAAGCTTGCTGAAATCATGTGAAAGGCATTTGGTCATGCACATTGAATGGGAAATGCTTGCATACCATGTTTCAACATAAAATATCAAGAATACACCTAAATGAAAATAAATTCGAATCTCCCAAATGGTATACCCCAAGGACTATTGTGAGTAATTGTTGGAAAGCTCTTGAAATAAGGAACAAAAGTCATGTTGTCAAAAAAATCATTTGGCATGTGTAAATTGATCAAAACTGGCTTGGAAAATTCAAGTATAAAACATATTCAAATCATTTTGAAAAAGTCACTCAAAAGTAAGCTTAATCAAGCCCCTCTGTCTTCATGATACAAGCTCCAAATAAAAACATCTCCAACACTAAAGTTGTATACCTTTTCAAGATGGTCAATCTAGACTCAAATTTTGCATAATTTATATTTTCTATGACAACGTTATGGGCATTTGAAGTTGGGTACTTTTTCAAATTCAATGAATTAGGTCCAAGATGACCTATAATGTTTTGCATTATCACATGTATTTATTTTAGGATTATGAAATTTTGTCCAACATAACATTTGAAGCAGACATCTTAATATTTCCAATGCCTTTTGTCTCACCATAAAATAATAAAAATTAAGGAAGTTATGCCCTTGGTAAGTTGACCCAAAATTAGGGTTTCAGAAAAAATGACCTATAATGTTTTGAAATGAATGATGACCTTCAAAGCTTCAAATGGATTCTTGATGAACATGAAAGTGGTTCACATGGTTATTAGGAACATGTCTCATGTTGGGGTCATCTTCATTTGACAAATACATCAAAAGTTATATCTCATTGATCCTCAGCTTAGTCAGATGACTTGACTGATCAACTTTTCAAGGCCAAACTTCCAATATTGATGAATAAATGATTGAGGGGCCTCAAATAGGCTAATATATGCATAAAATGATGAATGAAAGAACTTACCTTGATTAAATTTGATCAGAGGTTGAGATTGCTTCATGGACAAGGCACGGTCAAAGCACAGTGAAATTAGGGTTTCCTTGGGAAATAATCTTCAAGCCCTTTGAGTTATCTTGATCAAATTGGCAAATTGAGATACTTGGGAGACATATATGATGATTAGGAAGTTTGTGGACCATTGCAATGCTTTTTCTCATCTTCATCTAGCCATTGCATTGGGCTTAGGAGCCTCCTAGAGCATTGTGGAGCACATGATCACTTGAGCTTCAAAACAAAAGAGTTAGTGACATATTTTTGTGCTTTTGGTTAGTAATCAAATAAGAAAATCAATAATATACAATACAAGCATGCTTGGTGATCTCAAACTACTCAAACAAGTCCCAACCCTAGGGTTAAGGAGCCAAACATGCTATGATCCTTGACGCAATGCACTTGTGCAATAACATGATGCCATGAGGGATCTTAGGGTCAAAATTAGGGTCTTACAGATGCCCCTATTTAAGGTCATTCTAGTCGGAGATATGAAGGTTAAAATCTTTGTTTCGACGAGATATAATGGGCTTAAATAATAACAAAGAGACGAATTTTGGTCCCTAAGAGACCTCATGATGCAAATGTATGTATGCAAAATAAAATCTTCATGGTAAATAATTGCCACAAAGGAAAAAGAAATCGGGAGAAACTGAAAATCCACAGGAGTAACACACTCATTAGGGAGACAGAGACTCTGGGAGAAATAAGGTAAAAATGCGTGAGCTGGTCATGACTTGAAAACTTGTTGGGAGACACGAAGGGATTCCACAAAAATAAATCGATGGAAAGACTCGAGCTGACACAAAGATGCATGTATTGGGGAATATGCCAATATAGCAAAACTATCCACAAAGGATACATCGGATAAAAAATCTGGACTCAGACGGGGATGTCCACAAAGGACTCAACTGAGAAAGAAACAACGAGATATTATCGGTTACTGGGTAATAAAGTCAAAGGGAGACATGTTATCGAAACACCGGCTACTGGGTGAGGGAACAACACGCTCAGGAAAAATATGACTCCATAGGGGACAAAAAGTCATAATAGGGAGCAGAAGGAAGGAACACCAGTGATATCGGTTACTGGGTATATAATAGGTGACTAACCAGGCGTGAATTGGGAACATATCCAAGACACTCATCATCCGAAAGGAGGGCTGAAAAAGCAAACTCGACTTACAGGATGGACATTCGATTTCACAAGGAAATACAAATCTTACTCGACTGGGGAAGCAAAAGACTTCGACTGAAGAGCGCATGAGATATATTATCTACTACCGTTATATGGGTAAAAACGTAGATAACATATTCACATAGAAGATTATCCTTAACCGGTTACTGGGTTAATAAAGGATAAATCGACCGAAAAGAAAGGACATCGGGATACCGGTTACTGGGTATAAAATGATGACCAATCAGAAGGAGAAACAATCATTACCAACACAAAGGTAAATGAAAGATGACTCGCTAGGGATAAATTTCCTGACAACAACAGTTATCCAAGAGATATATCACCGGTTACTAGGCGGTATACTAAAAAAAACGAAGGAATATCAATACCGAATACTGGGTAAAAATAACCAATAAATAGGGGATTACATCTAACGGTTATTGGGTAGAAAACCACAGAAATAGGACTTATAACTACCGGTTACTGGGTAGAAGGCCCCAAAAAGTCCGCTGGGGAAAGGATGAACAATTACTGGTTACTGAGCAATTGAACAACTGAACCACAGGGAACTGCAGGGGATAACAAAAAGGTAAGTCCGTTTAGGAACAAACTAGAAGGACACCATCAAGCAAAGACTCAACCCTATGAGGATATAACTCAGGGGAGTAATTCCATCCCGATACACAACTTGGGGAGGGAACTAAAACAATAATCATCCACGAGGACATAACTCAGTGGGGAAGAAAGAAGAAAAGATAGACACTTTCTGCCTATGGGGCTGACACTATATGGAGAGATCAGACACAAACATCTGCTTGGGGAAGAACATTTCACCAATAGCAGGAGATAACAAGCAAAGATATATGGCAAAGAATGCATCATGAATATTTTAATGCTATGATTATGCATGTATATGCATGATTTTTGTATGATTAATGCTGACAAACAGACATATCTAACACAAACGAGTCCAAGCACCACGAACAGACTTTCAGCCATCGTCTCGACAAGAAGGGCGAAGCCTACTGGAGAACTCAGCTTGGGAATAACCCGAGAAGGATGAAAATAAATCATTAGGGATATCAAACCTTATCCCAAGGCTACACTCGCTGAGGATACAAAGAAGATGTATTCAGGAGCAGCGGAAGAAAATAATCAAACAGAGAACTCAACTCTGACGGGGGTTATCTCTGGAATAAGAATAAACAAAGGAAGACTTTAACCATAGCTGGCGATAAGCAAAGTCAAAGCTTCCAACTGCAGGAAATAACACTCTGCACAGGAGAAGTCTTCCAAGAGCAAACAATCCTGGCATAAGGAAGATGCTGAAAAGTCTGTCGGGGAGTTTCCATCAACTCTCTTGGAGACAGGTGGTTTAATAACAAAAAGATCCGCCAGAGAAGAAACTCTACTGGGGAAGCTTATTTAAGGAACGATGTGAAACTTCGTGGGGACAACCACCAATCAGATGTACATCAATCAAAATATTCCCTTCTATTTGCCGGAGAGGAAACTCTGCAAAGGGGAATAATAGAATTTTGCTCCACTGGGGAGGGAAATAAACCTTCACCACTAGCTCTTAATTCTAGAAGAAATCTTCAGACTCGGAGGAGATACAAACATCGCTCTGATCTGGCAACCCTACTGGGGACAAGATGTAAATGCTCTTAAGGAAACTACCCTTGCTGGAGAAATTGGAAATGAATCCTTCTTCAACAAGATACATACCGGGGATACCTCTTTTCAAAATAAATGAAAAGGGAAAAAAGCTCTTCATCAACGGCACTAGGCAACTTCCTGCTGAGGATACAATTATCACATGCTCACTCCATTGGAGATTCTTACTCATGCTAGGGAAAGACAACCTTCCTCGTGAGTATACAGTCAGGATAATGAGACAAGGGATATTCTCAACTTAAAGCATATCAACGTTTATCAATCTATAAGGGATTTTAGATCAGTCCATACAAGGGATGACAACCATACAAATGATAAAACACAAATGCTAATTCCTGATATAGAGGGATACACATCTCTAAAATATCGAAGCAAAAAAAAGGAAAAGAAGGGATCATTCACAGATCCACCAAATACCAATCATGGATTGCTAAAACTCCGCGGGAGAAACAAGTATGTATACACAAACAAACTACCCGGGAATGCATTGGATGAACATCCAAAAATTCTGCTAGGGGAAAGCAATCCATAAGACTGATCAATCTACTACCATCAAGGAGAACTTCTCTTACCAGACTCTCTGGGAAGCTGATGATATACTATTCTTTCTGCACTCGCTGGGGAGACAACTTGAAAGATGATGAAGAGGATATAAGGAGCAAAAATGCCAGAGTATGAACAAATGTCTTACCCTTTGATGATCGTACTATCCTTGGGAAAGCACTGAGGACACTCCACTTATCCTTTCAGTCATTCTGAATGTTCACTTTGTTTAAAACAATTTATTCATGAAAACTTTATTTGTTTAAAACAATGATATTCATCAATTAAAACATGCAAACATTTGTTAAACAGAAACAAATAAGAGTGCAAAGAATTGGATAAAGGCTCAAATTTATTTAAGAGAATGGTAGTCTGCCAATGGCGAGACTCCATGGATCTTTACAAGTTTGAAATTGGTGATATACATGGAAAAGGGCTACATTGAACATAATGACCGTTTCTCCACCAACTCTGAATCCATTGTATTCGAAACTTCAGTTAGTGATGACTGAGTGAGAATCTTTGACAGATGACAGTTGTGGAACAACATCTTGTTAGGATACAGTTACTTCCCAAATCCCTAATTTTTTCCTAGATTGCCCCAGGGTGAGGTACTCAATCTAGCGGGATACATATTCATTTTTTTCATGTCTCTAACTTTTGCCTGGATCGCCCTTTTGGGTTTTCAATCCACCGAGATGCTCATTTTTGCCTAAGTCGCCCTTTCGGGTTTTCAACTTAGCGAGCTATTCTGTTTTTATTTTTAGGCGAAGTATTTCTTGACTGCATCTGAATTCACAAGACGAGTGAAATCCTCCCCATCCATAGTTGTGAGCAACAAAGCACCACCTGAAAAGGCTCTCTTAACAACGTATGGCCCTTCATAGTTTGGAGTCCACTTGCCCCTGGAATCGGGCGCGAAAGACAAGACTTTCTTGAGCACGAGGTCACCTTCTCGGAACACACGAGGCTTGACCTTCTTATCAAAGGCTTTCTTCATCCTTTGCTGATACAACTGACCATGGCACATGGTAGTTAATCTCTTCTCTTCAATCAAATTCAGTTGGTCGTAACGACTTTGAACCCATTCAGCCTCAGTGAACTTGGCTTCCATCAAGACTCTCATTGATGGGATCTCGACCTCTACGGGAGCACAGCATCCATGCCATATACAAGGGAGAAAGGGGTTGCCCCTGTTGAAGTACGGACGAATGTGCGATAGCCATGCAAAGCAAATGGTAGCATCTCATGCCAATCTTTGTATGTAACAACCATCTTCTGAATAATCTTCTTGATGTTCTTGTTAGCAGCTTCAACATCCCCGTTCATCTTGGGTCTATAGGGAGAAGAATTATGATGTGCAATCTTGAACTCGCTACAAAACTCTTTCATCATCTTATTGTTCAAGTTAGATCCATTGTCAGTAATGATCTTGTCTGGCACAACATATCGGCATATGAGTTGGTTCTTGATAAACCTCACAACCACCTGCCTGGTCACATTTGCATACGATGCCACTTCAACCCACTTGGTGAAGTAATCAATGGCTACGAGAATAAAACGGTGACCATTCGACGCCTTAGGCTCAACCATGCCAATCATGTCAATTCCCCACATGGAGAAAGGCCATGGTTAGGAAATAAAATTCAGAAGCGTCGGGGGGACATGAATCTTATCCGCATAAATCTGACACTTGTGGCATTTCTTCACATATTTGCAGCAGTCAGACTCCATTGTCAGCCAATAGTAGCCTGCTCTCAACATCTTTTTTGCCATAGCATGTCCATTGGAATGAGTACCAAATGAACCCTCATGGACTTCAGTCATCAACAGGTCTGCTTCGTGTCTATCCACGCATCTGAGCAGAACCATGTCAAAATTCCTTTTGTAAATCACATCACCATTAAGGTAGAAACTTCCAGATGATCTCCTCAAAGTCTTCTTATCTTTAACAGATGCCCCAGGCGGGTAAGTCTGACTTTGGAGAAAACACTTGATATCATAATACCACAGCTTATCATCTTTTACTTCCTCAACTGCGAACACGTGAGCTGGTCTATCCAAGTGCATCATGGTAATATTTGGGACTTCATTCCAATAATTGACAACAATCATTGAAGCAAGCGTAGCGAGAGCATCCGCCATCCGATTCTCATCTCGAGGAATATGATGGAAGTCAACTTTAGTAACGAAAGTTGAAATCCTCCTCGCATAATCTCTATATGGGATGAGGCTAGGCTAATTCGTCTCCTCACCCTTAATCTGATTAACAACAAGGGCCGAATCGCCATAAACATCAAGATGTTTGATCCTAAGATCAATACATTCTTCCAAACCCATAATATAAGCCTCATACTCCGCCATATTATTCGTGCATTTGAAAGTTAGCCTTACTGTAAAAGGAAAATCTGTGCCTTGAGGAGTAATAATCACTGCCCCAATACCATTTCCATACTGATTGACATCACCATCGAATACCATACCCCATCGGGAACCAGGCTCTGGCCCTTGATCGAGCGTAGGCTCGTCGCAATCTTTCATCTTAAAATACAGAATCTCTTCATCAGGGAAGTCGTATTGCACAGGCTGATAATCTTCAATTGGTTGATGCGCCAAATGGTCAGCCAAGATACTTCCTTTAATAGCTTTTTGAGCTTGATACTCAATATCATACTCAGATAACAACATCTGCCAACGGGCAATTCTCCTAGTTAAAGCAGGCTTCTCAAAGATATACTTGATCGGATCCATTTTAGATATCAATCAAGTTGTACGATTCAACATATACTAGCGTAAGCGCTTAGCAGCCCAAGCCAAAGTACATCATGTCTTCTCAAGCATCGAGTACCGAGACTCACAGTCAGTGAACTTCTTACTCAAGTAGTATATCACATATTCTTTCTTTCCTGATTCGTCTTGCTGACCAAGAACACAACCCATGGAATCATCAAGCACAGTCAAGTACATAATCAATGGTCTCCCTTCAACAGGCGGAGACAGAATCAAAGGCTCAGACAAATACTCTTTGATACTGTCAAAGGCCTTTTGGCAATCCTCAGTCCAATCATGACGCTGATCTTTCCGGAGGAGCTTGAATATAGGTGCACATGTGGCAATCATGTGGGATATAAATCTCGAAATGTAATTCAAGCGGCCAAGAAAACCTCTGACTTGCTTCTCAGTTTTTGGCGCATGCATCTCTTTTATTGCTTTGACCTTGGCAGTATCAACTTCAATACCTATCTCGCTGATAATAAAGCTGAATAACTTGCCGGAACGGACTCCAAATGTACACTTGTTCGGATTCAGGCGGAGTTTGTACTTCCTCAAACGCTGGAAAAGCTTTAACAAGTGTTCTACATGCTCAATTTCTGTTTTCGACTTTGCAATCATATCATCGACATACACCTCGATCACCTTGTGCATCATGTCATGAAAAAAGGTAGTCATAGCACGTTGATATGTGGCTCCGACGTTCTTCAAACCGAAGGGCATCACTCGATAACAAAATGTTCCCCAAGGTGTGATGAATGTTGTCTTCTCCATATCCTCGGGTGCCATTTTAATCTGATTATAACCAGAAAATATATCCATAAATGAAAAGACATTGAACTTAGCCGTATTGTCTACCAACATATCAATGTTTTGGTAGAGGAAAATCATCTTTTGGACTAGCTTTATTCAAGTCACGGTAATCCACGCACATTCGGACTTTTCCGTCTTTCTTAGGTACAGGTACAATATTGGCCACCCATTGAGGATATGTAGAAGTCACCAGAAACCCCACATTAATTTGCTTCTGAACTTCCTCTTTAATCTTCACTGCCATATCAGGATGAGTTCTCCTGAGCTTTTGCTTCACAGGCACACACTCAGGCTTCAACGGCAAGAAATGTTGCACGATATCAGTATCTAGACCAGGCATGTCTTCATACAACCAGGCAAAGACGTCGACATATTCTCGTAGCAACTCGATTAACCCCTTCTTAACAGACTCTTCAAGCAGTGCCCCAATCTTCACTTCACGAATGCAGTCTTCAGACCCCAAGTTGATTGTTTCCAGATTCTCAAGGTGTGGCTGAATGATCTTCTCCTCGTACTCAAGCAAATGGGTAATCTCATCAGGAATCTCTTCAACATCATTTTCTTCTGCCTCAAATACAGGGAACTCAAAGTTGGGAGATGGTGTTGGATCATTATGTTTAATGGGTTTGGTCAACCTGCATAATGATTTTGAGTATAAAAGAGATTTCAGAATTCAAACAAGGCAAATTATTATGCAGATGAAAAATTGATTTTATTCTCTTTTTTAGGGTTTTATGGTGATCACCAATTTCATGCGAAAAGCAAAAAATGAAAAATAATTTGAAAAACTAACACTTAACATGTGATTATTGAATAAATATCATTGTATTAATCAATTATGCCAACAATGTCTTCACTTCTCCTTTTGGCATGGGAGAAGGGTTTTTAAACAAGAATGAACATATTACGTTGACTTATGGATAACTGTTGGAATATCAACAACGATCCAATTATTGCAGATCCCGCCAGGTATGACAAAGTTGCCGAGGTCTTCCTCTTCATCTTCTTCAATGATGGCAACAACTTCTTGATCTCCAACGGTGTGGATGAAACCTCCACTCTGAAATAGTCCAAGATCATTAGAAACACCGGAAGAATACCCTATACCAGCCCGAGATTTATTATGTTCCATCTTTATCATTTTCCCCAAACCATTAGTTGCACCATGCTCGATGGCCAACTTCGGCTCATTGTAGGAGACAAATGAAGAAAGTCCTTTCCTAGAAGGCTCAACAATAGACAAGGCTTGGAATGAAGTTCCAACCTCATCCTCAGCATCAATGTAGGAAAAGGAAGATAAATGGCTGACCAAGAGAGCCTTCTCTCCCCCTATCACCACCAACTTCTTGTTCTTGACGAACTTCAACTTTTGATGTAGGGTGGATGTCACGGCGACTGCCTCGTGAATCCATGGTCTACCAAGTAAACAGCTGTATGACGGATGTATGTCCATAACTTAGAAAGTGATTTGGAAATCACTAGGTCCAATCTTGATCGGGAGGTCTAATTCACCGATCACGGTCTTGCGCGATCCATCGAAAGCTTTTACTACCACTCTATTCTGCCTCATGGGAGGTCCCTGATATGAAAGTTTAGCGAGAGTGGACTTTGGCAATACATTAAGTGATGACCCTGTGTCCACCAACATATTGGACAAGGCATCGTCTTTACAGTTCATAGAGATATGTAAGGACAAATTGTGGTCTTTTCCCTGCTCGTGAAGATCATCATTGCAGAAGCTCAAATTTTTGCAGGCAGTTATATTTGCAACAATGCTATCAAACTGTTCAATTGTGACATCGTGATCCACATATGCCACGTCCAACACCCTTTGCAACACTTCACGGTGTGGCTCTGAATTCATCAACAAAGATAGGACAAATATATTTGATGGAGTTTGAAGCAACTGCTCCACAATGTTGTACTCGCTCCTCTTGATGAGCCTCAGCATCTCATCACCATCCTCTCTTAATATGCCAGACTGGCCAACCAGGATAGGAGCTTTATTAGCTTTGACAACAACAGGGTCAACACCCTTCACAATAGGAATAGAATAATTTGAAGAAGAAGTCCCCACGGGACCGGCAGGACTGATAACATCTCTCTTCACTACGTCTTCATGGGATTTCGGTTGAGCCGAGAAAAAACGACCACTACGGGTCACTCCACTAACATCGGATATGCTTACAACAGAGGTTGAGGGCAACGACACCTCCTTCCCATTTTCCAACATAACAACATTGTAACGGTATGGGACCACTTTGTCCGACACATACGGGACAGGGCCCGCTGGCTTTATCACAAGAGTTGGCACTACCTTCTTTTTGCTGCCATCATACTTGATGATAACAGGATTAGGAATGTTGAATATAGGGGCAATAACATCAACTTCATCCTCATTACGATTTTGAAGTATCTCGATCATCCCTTGGTCTAGCATCTCTTGGATGTCCCTTCTTATCTTACGGCATCCTCTTTCATTGACAGTGTTGTAAGACCCTAATTTTGACCCTAAGATCCCTCATGGCATCATATCATTTGCTCATTGCATTGCCTCAAGGATCATAGCATGTGTGGCTCCCTTACCTTGGGGTTGGGACTTGTGTGAGTGGTTTGAGACCACCAAGAATGCTTGAATTGTATATTATTGCTTTTCTTATCTTGTTTACTAACCAAAAGCACAAAAATATGTCACTCTTTTGTTTTGAAGCTCAAGTGATCATGTGTGCCAATGCTCCTAGGAGGCTCCTAAGCTCAATGAAGTGGCTCAATGAAGATGAAAGCAAGCATGAAAATGGTCCACAAATCTCTCAATCATCATATATGTCTCCCAAGTATCTCAATTTTCCAATTTGATCAAGATAACCCAAAGGGCTTGAGGATTGTTTCCAAGGGAAACCCCAATTCATCTGTGCATTGACTGTGCCTTGCTTATGAAGCAGCCTCAACCTATGATCAAATTCAATCAAGTTAAGTTCTTTAATTCATTATTTTATGCATATATGAGACTATGTGAGTATCCTCAATAATTTATTCATCAAGATTTGAAGTTTGGCCTTGAGAAGTTGACCAGTCAAGTCATCTGACTAAATTGAGGATCCCTGAGACCTAACTTTTGATATGTTTGTCAAATGAAGATGACCCCTAGAGAAAAAATGTTCTTAAGAACCATATGAACAACTTTTATGTTCATCCAAAATACATTTTAAACTTTTAAGGTCATCATTCATTTTAAAACATTATAGGTCACTTTGACTGAAACCCTAATTTTAGGTCAACCTCCCAAGGACCTATCTTCCTTATTTTTTTATTATTTTTAGGTGAGACCAATTGAATTGTAAAGCTTAAGATGTCTACCTCAAATTTTATGTTGGACAAAATTTCATAATCCTAAAATAAACACATGTGAAAATACAAAACATTATAGGTCACTTTGGACCAAAACCATTGAATTTAGAAAATGTCCAACTTCAAGTGCCCATACATTTCTCATCAAAAATCCAACTGATGCAAAATATAAGTCCAAATTGATCATCTTGAAAAGATTTATAACTTTGATATTAGAGGATTTTCCATTTGAGGCTTGCATCATTTAAACAGAAGGGCTTGAAGTTGATCACTTTTGGTAAAAAAAATTCAAAGGAAACCTAGACATGTTTTGTACCTCAAACTTCAAGGTCAGTTTTCATAAATTTCCAAACTCCAAATGGATTTTTTCCCAACATAGATTTTGTTCCTTATGTCAAGAGCTTTCTAACCATTACTTACACCACCATGTTTGGGTTTTCCATGTGGGACTTTCGAAGAGCTAAAGGTTTATGTTCAATTATGCAATTCACATTGAAACTTCAAATGCAAGCTAATGCCAGGCCTTGTGCACGTCCAAACCATCTGCAAATGGTCTCGAATTTCTATTTCATTCAATTTTGGGCCTCACATGCGCCTGTACAGACCCATGCATGAAGAACCCAATCTTCATGCACACGAGCAAATCACTTCATTTGCTTCATCTCCAGCTATAAATATATGGCCTTGCTCATTCAAATCTCAACCTTAAGGTGATATGAAAGCCTACTGAAGTGAAAACCCAACCTCACTCAAAGGAATTTCCATTTTCATTTTTCAAATTCAAGCTTGAATTTCAACATCCTTAGTTGATCTTCAAGTTTCAATTCCTTAGCCTTGCATCCTCATCATCTCAAGATCAAATTGGAAGCAAGAACTTGAAGGAATCGTGATGTTCAAAGCTGCTCTTCAAAGGTATATCACTCAACTGTTTTAATCTGAATCTTATCATACAATGTGAATTGCTTTGATTGGAACTGTTTTCTGAAGTCCTCGTGCAAGAGGCAGGCCAATGGTGGTCTTGATTTCATGATTTGAGCCATTTCAGTTTGCATACCTTGATTTTCAAGCTCAGATTTCTCACTTAATAGAAACGCTGAGGACAATCCAAGGTTACAGGGGTGATGTACATCACCCCAGCTTCATTTTGGTACCATAGTTTTTCATTTTGGTTGAGGTTGAAAAACCTGCGCGTGTTGGCCGGAAGTTGTTAACTGGCCGGAGAAGATGGTGGTTTCCACCACCACCCCCACGTGGATCCACCTGTGCCCTTGGATCTCATTTAAATGATCTAATCTTGGCCATGCGTTCTATTGACTTATTTTAATTCCATTTATGGCGCGCTTGACCAAGGCCTATGATGTGTCCTCACTTCTGAACCGTGCGATAAGGCCACGTCATTTAATGAAATCAATCCAAGCGCTCCTGATTTTTCCTATTTTCTATTTTCTGTTTTAATCTTTTAATTCCTTTTAATTTCAAAAATTCATAACTATTTTATTTGAAGTCACAAAAATTTGAGAACAACACCAAAAATTTTCTTGAAAAATCTAGTTTCATAATCTGATTTTTAATTATTTTTGTGACTTCATTTAATATTTTTTGTGAATTATTTTGTTTTTAATAGTTTTTAATTCATTTTAAATATTTTTTGATATCTGAAAATTCCAAAAATATTTTCTTAACACATATGGATCATGACAAGTCTATGAAAAATAATCTCATCAATTTCTTAATTGATTTGAGATTTATTTGAGATTTTAATTCATGTGTATTATTTTTCATTGTTTTTAATTGATTTTAAATAGTTTCTGTTTTCAAAAATTGTTGAGAAAATTTGTCAAACTTTGTTTGACCATGTTAGACCTATGAAAATTTAATTGGACATGTCTAAGTTGATTTGAATTGAATTTGAGGTTTGACCATATTTTATTCATTTTAATTTTGCATTTATTTTAATTCCAAAAATACCAAAAAAATATGTTTGATTTGTTGACTTCTAATCTCCATTTCTCTTATGTTTTACATTGGTTGATGATGATTTGATTCACATTTGATCATTGTGTTTTGATATTTCATTTGAATTCTCCTTTTATTCATTTCATCTTCATCTCATTTCTTCTTTTTTATTTTGGCCAATGAGTTAATGATTTGTGGTTGGTCTTGACATATGAGAGACTTAACCTTCTTTGATCCAAATCAAACTCAACTTGATCAAAGATCAAGTGAGTTGCTTTGTGTCCAAGATAGGTTGCTTCTTGGTCAAGCAAAAAATCTAAAGTCCATACAAGGCCTTTCTTCTTTTCTTTTAGCATGGCAAGTTGTAGGAGCTTGGCTTACTAGTCATGATCTCTAACTTGTGTTTATTTGCCTATAGTTTTATTGACCGACCTCAGATAGGTGTGACTACTACATTAGTCCACTTACGATTGCTTAACATAGCGCTAAATTGTCTTATGACACACTAACATTAACTATTAACTACTAACTTTA
Organism: Lathyrus oleraceus; assembly: GCF_024323335.1. Lineage (NCBI taxonomy): Eukaryota > Viridiplantae > Streptophyta > Magnoliopsida > Fabales > Fabaceae > Lathyrus > Lathyrus oleraceus. Next base: position 405,059,974 of record NC_066582.1, read on the forward strand.
ATTTGAGCATTTAATTTCTTGCAATTTACTTTAATGCAATTTACTTCTTGCTCATTTATTCATATTGCTTTTTACTTTGCTCACTTGAGCTCATATTTTATGTTTATGTCATTTTCCTTTTGCTCATCTGAGCTCATTATTGTATATAAATATATTGTTGTTTTGTGTTTGTTTTGTCTTTGTTTGTGTGAACCCAATGAAAAAAGGAGAAAGGACTTAGAATTAGGACCTTACCTATGCTTAAAGGAGTTCAAGAGTAACTAGGCCTCATGCCTTTAGAATGCTAAACTTGTTGAAGAGCAACTAGGCCTCATGCCTTTAGAATGCTAAATCTTAAAGTTGACTTCAAAGGACCCCTAATCTAAACTCATTCTTTATCCATTTCTCTATTTGTGTTGTGAAATTTTTTATGTTTGTTCTTGTGTGATAGGGATTCCATCTTGAGATAGTAAGAAGGACCATTGTCATGAATAGCCAAGTTAAGAGAGACAAGCCAAATGGAGATCCTAGGAGCTTGAATATAATATTTGTTTGATTGCTTGAATGATTGCTAAGTCCAAAGAAAAGGAGCATCTTGAATCATCTTTATGATCTCAAGAAAAGGAACTCCAAGGGTTTTATCTCTTATCTTATCTTTGCATGTTTAGGACTAGCCCTTCTCTTCTTCTCTCCACTCTAACCCAAGCCAAACTCATTTATGTGCAAACTTTGACATTGTTTTCAAATTATAAACCTAGGCCTTATGCCTTTGATTTTTTCAAAATCTTTTCATTAATACTCATTGTGAATAAACATTAATCCAACTTTGACTTCATTTTGTAAATACCTCTAACTTGTAAAAACAACTCACTTCAAGTGATTTTTTGTGGTTCCAATGTCCACCTTTGTTAAAACCTTTTCATAAACATTAGCCATAGGTTTGAGTTATCATAGTGGTTGATGTAAACCTCACCTTATCCTTAGTGATTGGACTATAAGTCTTCCATACTTATTATAGGGTTAACCCCCTCACTAGTATGTTGAAGCTCTCCTCATATGGCAGCTTATTGGTTTAGGTTGAGTTTTCTCCCTTTGATAACAAAAGACCTTAAGGCTTTTGATCAAATCAATTCACCAATCTTTGAGATTTTTACCCCGAACTACGAGGTTTTGATCCTACCTTTGTGATGTTATGCAGGCAATGGGTTCATCCATTCAAACAACAAAATTGTAAATATAATGTATATTCTTTTCTCATCCCCTAAATCTTGTTTGCACATACTTTCACAAAATACCAACCTACAATACACATTTGCAAAAAGGGCTCCCTTAGAGTACTAAGGATGTTTTGGGTGCTTAAAACCTTCCCATTTCATAACCAACCACCTTACCCAGATCTCTGACATTTTTATTAGTTTTTGATTTGATAAAACTTCTTACTTGGTTTTTGTTCGCTTTTTAACCTTTCCTTTGGATAAATAAAAGTGCGGTGGAGACTCGAATTATATGTTTACTTTTGATTTAGTTAATAAATCTAAAGTTAACGAATACCCCGCTACAAGTGCACACATGGTACCTATCATGATCGTGCTCATAGTGACTGTGCTCACACAACAGCCTATGCATCTCCACCAGGGATTTTCTTATGTCATTCACATAAAGGACTTTATACTTGCCAGGACAACCCTGGACCATGTTGACAATTGCCCTCCCATTCTCGGGCAATGGGTTCTTATTAACATTCGGGCCTACATCCTCAAAGAATAGTATCCCACTTCTCACAAGGTCTTTCACCTTGGTCTTCAACGGAAAGCAATTCTCCACGTCATGTCCGGGCGCGCCAGAATGATACACACAATGAAGTTCAGGCTTGTACCACCATTGAGGATTGGCTGGCACAACAAGAGGATCACATGAAGTTATCAACTTCCTATCAATCAAGGAAGGATACAGTTCAGCGTAGGTCATAGGAATTGGGTCAAAAGTCACCCTCTTCCTCTCATAATTGTTGGTGCTGTTGTTGTTATTGTGAGGCTGGTAAACCTGTTGTTGTTGACGAGATTGTGGTTGTTGTTATTGTTGAGCTTCTCTGAAAGCAGGTGCTATATGAGCCACCTGGTGTTGGTTGACGACTGGTCGCACTTCCTTCCTCCTCACAGAGGGCCTTCTTTTGCTATGAGAAGAGACAACATGAGTCTCCCCTTCCTTCTTCCTGGCAAATCCTCCATATTTCTTTGCCGAAGAATCATCATGGGACAGACGTCCTTCACGGACTCCTTCTTCTAGCCTCATCCCTATATTTACCATTTCGGTAAAGTTCGAGTGAGCACTAGCAATCATGCGCTCATAATAGAAAGAGCTCAAAGTCTTCAGAAAGATCTTTGTCATCTTCTTCTCCTCCAATGGTGGCACTATCTGAGCTACCAATTCCCTCCATCTCTGGGCATATTCCTTGAAGGTTTCTTTATCTTTTTGGGACATCGCCCTCAACTGATCTCTGTCCGGAGCCATGTCCACGTTGTATTTGTACTGTTTCACAAAAGCCTCTCCTAGATCATTGAAATTGCGGATGCTTGCACTATCTAGCCCCATATACCAACGGAGCGCATCACCAGTCAGGCTATCCTGGAAATAGTGAATCCGTAGTTGATCATTATCTGTCTGGGTCGTTATCTTGCGAGCATACATCACAAGATGACTGAGTGGATACGAATTTCCCTTATACTTCTCAAAGTCAGGCACTTTGAATTTGACTGGGATTTTCACATTGGGCACTAAGCACAGTTCAACAACACTCTTCCCAAACAGATCTTTGCCTCTCAGCATTTTCAGTTCCTTGCGCAACTCAAGGAATTGGTCCTTCATCTCATCCGTCTTCTCATAAACGTCTGGGGCTTTAGATGGCTCGGAGTGATAGATGGTGTCTTCAACACGCGACAAAGTGTGCACAACGGGAGGTGGCACATACATGATCGGGCTAGATGCCGGCATAGAAGAAAAAGTGGGAGCGAAGCCCTCTGGCACAAAATTGGGTGGCATTCCCCAAGGGAATCCAACAGGTAGATTCGGAGCGAAGTGGGCGGTGGCAGCAGGCACTGTAGAAGTAACCACTTCGGAAATGACAGTCCTTGCGGGAGGAGTTACAGGAGTTGGAGAAGCTTGACTCTGAGCAGCAAGAACTGACTCTATCATGGCAGTCAGTCGGGCAATCTCTTCTTTCAAGTCTCGATTCTCTTGCTCAAGGTGTTCCATGATCTTTGAATGATTGGCTCGGGTGTTATACCGGTGCATCAGCTTGTCTTCAGAATAATTGAAGAGCAAAGAGTTAGACCACTATATCAAGAGCTCGAAACCAAAACCTGCTTATGCATATGATGCATGCAATGCTCGTGCATATGATTTGTTTTTTATCGGAGGAACTTTATAAAGATCTATTTGCAAATGTTTTGAAAATATTGAACTTTTTGAGACATATGTGGAATACTCATAGCAATATAATATTTGGAAACTTTTTACACCAAAGAAGTAGTACAGTCTCGGTAACCATATACAATACAAGAGAAAAGGAGAATAAACATCCTATGGAGCCCTAGAAGCAGTCGTCTAAAGCCTTCGAGATCGGAAGATATGTCGCACGAAGCCTCTTCACCTCTCTCTCATAAGCTGCTTCCATGTCGGCCTTCTCCTTGGCGAGTTGATCGTATCTCTTCTTCCAAAACCTAGATGAGTGAGGTAGGAGAGAAGTAACCACATCATCAGGCTCATCAATAACCTGATGCTCTAGAAACTCGATCATTGCATCCTTATCCTTAAGCTGCTGAAGAAGCTCCTCACGCTCACAAACCCAAGCACGCGAACAGTCTTCGTCTCTCAACTCCTCTACTCCTTGATTAGGAAGGGTTGAAGGCCCAACCATAACCATAGGGGTAGGTCTTGGATACTCGTACGACATGCGGTACTCGAGGGCTCTCTTCCTTACCCAAGAGGTGTAAGGCTCTAAAGCAACACAGTTCTTCGGACCAAGCTCATTCCTCCCTTTCTTATGAACCTTGCGCCAGGCGCGGACCATCCCATCCTTCAGGTTTTGGGGATCTTTACCCTCTTGAAAGAATAAGCCTTCCAACGAAATGTTGTTAGGTTTATCCTTTAAGGGGAACCCAAGCTGACGGCGAGCCAAAGTAGGGTTATAGTTAATTCCACCACATTGGAGAACTCACCACAAGAATCAATAATCTTAACGCCATCATAAACACGCTTATACCAAGAGATATGATCATTAGTGAGAGACATAAGTCTCGTGGACCACCATAGACATCCCTTGTTCTCCTTGAAGGCAATAGTCTGAGGCAAGTGCGAAATAAACCACTTGTACAACAGAGGTAGACGACATACAATGGAACCACCGCCTTTTGCATTCCTCATATGCAAAGAGAAATAAGTGTCACCCAACAGAGTCGGAACGGGATTAAGAGAAGAGAAAATCCTAATAGCGTTCACATCCACGAAGTTGTCGATGTTGGGAAATAACACTAGCCCATAGATGAGGAGTACAAATATGGCTTCAAAAGCTTCCTTACTCATGGCCTTCCCAAAAAAGGTAGCTTTGGCAATCATAAAATCAGACGAGAGACCTTGAATTCCACCATTGGTAGTCATATTGGCAACAATGTCAGATACCTCCACGTGAAGCATGTCAGCAATCTCTTGAGAAGACGGAATCTTCTCTAAACCACTGAACGGAAATCGGTCAAGAATAGGTATACCCACATGATAAGCATACTCCTCTAATGTAGGCAAAAGTTGGAAATCCGGAAAAGTGAAGCACCGATACAGAGGATCGTAGAACTGCACCAACACACTCATCAGACCCTCATCCACCTTGGTAGAGAGAATAGTTAGAAGTTTCCCATGGCGAGCTTTGAAATCCAAGGGCTCTAATACATAAGATGTCAGACGCCTTAACTCTCTCAAGTTGGGTTGTCTGAAATTGTACTTCTTCGTATTCCTTCTTTGCTTATCCCTGTCTGAAAATTTGCAAATAGACCTTTTAAGTTCCTTGTAAAAGCTTATTGTTGATGACATGAATGCGGATGAATGCATGGATGCATGGATGCAACAAACACACTCAAGGATCAAGCAAGTCACACCATACAAAGGTCACGGGATGGCTCAAGTCATCGTCAATATCAATCATCCATTTTGGTGGATTATGGTTTACACCTTATCAACACCCAAGTTCCATTAATTTTGAGAATATACGAGAACGGATCAACCGCGAATCACGGGTTTGTTGTGAGTCACGAGCATGGAGTCTCGGTTAAGAACCACCCAACGGGAGTGTACTATGGTTAAACCTGACAATCATGTTCTAACAGGTTCCCATAGTTATCATCCCATCTTTCGGATATTATCGGATAAAACGACTACTCGTCTTCCAAAAATATTCTCAAGAGGGACTCTTATGAGTGTAGTATCGTGTAACAATCGCCTCAAGTCTTACAATTGAACGACCTTCGCACTACGTCCTAAAATAGGGCAAGATGGGCTAGGTATCTAAGGTTCTTGGTTTCTAGGGTTTATATTGGAAAGAGTAATGCCTAACCACGACTACTCGTGTGACATTAGTGATCCCAATAAGACCTCCACCAAGTGAATGGACTTGCAAGTTAACTTATTAAGGAATAACTCCACATAAGTCAACAAGACTATGCCATTCTCCTATCATAAGTGCACTCGAGTTCGGGTATAGAACTCATCTCACAAGAAACCACCAAGCATATAAGCAATTAATATATCAAGCAATTCATTCATTACAAATAATAAATTCATCCCAAATTTGCACAAAAATATGGCACAAATAAATATAAGCATACAACACATACAAGCAAAAAGTAGGCTAAACCCACGGGGCTTGAGTCCCCAGCAGAGTCGCCACTTTCCTGTAGCGGGGTTTTCGTTACCTTTAGGTTTATTGACTAAACCAAAAGTCAACATACAATTCGAGTCTCCACCGCACTTTTATTTGTCCAAAGGAAAGGCTAAAAAGTGAACAAAAGCCAAGTAAGAAGTTTTTCAAATAAAAAACTAATAAAAATGTTAGAGATCTAGGTAAGGGGGTTGGTTATGAAATGGGAAGGTTTTACGCACCCAAAACATCCTTAGTACTCTAAGGGAACCTCTTTTTGCAAATATGTGTTGTAGGTTGGTATTTGTGAAAAGATTTATGCAAAAGATTGGAGGGATGAGAAAAGAATAGATTATATTTACAAAGTTTGTTATTTGAATGGATGAACCCATTGCCTACATACCATTACAAAGGAGGATCAAAACCTCGTAGTTCATGGTAATTTTTTTTCAAAGATTGGTGAATTGATTTTAATCAAAATCCTTAAGGTCTTTTGTTATCAAAGGGAGAAAACTCAACCTAAACCAACATTCCACAATGTGAGGAAGGCTTCAACATGCTAGTGAGGGGTTAACCCTATAATAAGCATGGAAGACTTATAATCCAACACTAAGGATGAGGTGAGATTTACATTAACCACTATGATAACTCAAACCTATGACTAATGTTTTTGAAAAGGTTTTAACAAGTGGCCATTGGAACCACAAAACAAATTGAAATGGGTTATATTTACAAGTTAGATTTATTTACAAAATGAGGTCAAAGTTGGATTAAAGTTTATTTACAATGAGTATTTATGAAAAGAATTTTGAAAAGTCAAAGGCCTAAGGCCTAGGTTTCTAATTTGAAATAAAGTCAAAGTTTTGAAAATGATTTTGGCTTGGTTAGAGTGGGGAGAAGAGAGAAGGGCTATTCCTAAAGCATACAAAGATAAGAGGGGAAAGATAACCCTTGGAGTTCCTTTTCTTGGAGTCATATAGAGATGACTCAAGATGCTCCTTTCCTTTGGACTTAGCACACAAACAAACAATCAATAATTTGGAATCAATCTCCTAGGATCTCCATTGGCTTGACTCTTAACTTGGCTACTCATGACAATGTTCCTCTTTTCACAATCTTAAGGTAAGGTTCCTATCACACAAAAGCACACACATCAAAAAGCTCACAGCATAATAAAGAGAATGGACAAAGAATAAGTTTGAGGAGAAGTCCTTTGAGGTCAACTTTGAATTTTTGCATTCTAAAGTCATGAGGCCTAGTTGCTCTTGAACTCCTTTAAGCATGGGTAAATCCTAATTCTAAGTCCTTTCTCATTTTGCATTTTGGTTCAAATCAAAACAATCACAAAACAACACAAAATAGCTATATATTTATATACAATAATGGGCTCAAATGAGCAAAAGAAAAATGACATAAACATAAAATATATGCTCAAGTGAGCAAAGATGAAAATCAACATGAATAATGAGCAAGAAATAAATGACATTAAAAGTAAATGACAAGAATTTAAAAGCTCAAATTAAACTTAGTAGTTAGTAGAGTTATGTTAGCTTGTCATAAGGCAATGTAGCGCTATAAACAAGAATATAGGCAAAGAACACAAGTTAGAGATCATGACTAGTAAGCCAAGCTCAATAAACTTGCCATGCCAAACAAAAGGGGGAAGGACCTTGTATTGACTTTTGGTTATTTGCTTGACCAAGAAGTAACCTATCTCTGACACAAAATAACTCACTTGATCATGAATCAAGTTGAGTTTGGTTTGGATCAAAGAAGGTTAAACTCCTATTTGTCAAGACCAACCTCAAGACTTTAACTCATTGGCCAATGAGGGAAAGAAAGGGATGAAGATAAAAGGGAGGGGGTAAGAAGTCAACAACCAATCCCAATTGATCAAGGGATAACTCATCCTTGATCAAATTCATTCATCTTTCTAGGTGATGATCCTTGAGGATTTTCAAACCACAAGATCCAATGAATTTGTTCAAAGTTGAGTCAATTCAACCTCAATCAACACCAAACAGAAGAGAAATGAATATAACAAGTCAAGAAGTCAATGATATTTTTTTGGTATTTTTTTGAATTAAAATAAAATACAAATAAAAAATAAACAAATAAGGTTGAACCTCAAATTCAATTCAAAGCAACTTCAAAAAGTCCAATTAAATTCTCATAGGTTCAACATAGTCAAACAAACTTTGACTAATTTTCTCACAAATTTTTAAAGTCAGAAAGTAATTAAAATCAATTAAAAACAACCAAAAATAGCATAATATGAATTAAAATCTCAAATAATCTCAAAACAAACAAGAAATTGTTGAGACTATTTTTCATTGACTTATCATGATCCATAAATGCTATAAAAATATTTTTGTATTTTTTAAAAGTCAGAAAGTATTTAAAATGAATTAAAATCAATAAAAACCAAGTAATTCATAAAAAAATATCAAATGAAGTCACAAAAATAATTAAGAGTCATAATATGAAGCTAGATTTTTCAAGAAAAATTTCAAAGATGGTCTCATATTTTTCTGACTTCATATGGATTTTTAATAAATTTTTGAAAATAAAATGAATAAATAGAAAATAAAAAGAAAATGAAATAAGCAAAAAATACTCAGCCACCTTATCCAAATTCATTAATTGACGTGGCACAAGACATGACTTAGATCTGATGATGCACGGTACACACGAGTCAACAGAGAAACACAAAAAATTAAATGAAGTAATTAAAACGGACGCACACGATTAGATCATGGAAGAAAGATCCAAAGGCTATAAGCATGCACACATGGTGGTGGCGGTGGAAACCACCGTCTTCTCCAGCCAAGCAATAGATTCCAGCCAAATTTGCAGAGAAATAAACCTCAATGAAAATGAAAAACAAGGCCATGGAAATAAAGCTCTTGTGATGTAGATCATCACTGTACCAATGGATTTCTTTCAATCTTCTTATATTGAGAGAAATATGAAGGAGAAAATCATGGTGTCCACACGGATTGTTCATGAAATGAAAAATTGAATGCAGCAAAGGCTTGCCTCAAGTGTGAGGACTTCAGAGAACCACAAAAACACAAGGATACTACATTGAATTAGGAGTTTCAGATCCAAAAAGTTTGAGTTTATACCTTCAAATTGGTGAGCTTCTGGCCATGAATTCTTCACACTTCTTGCTCCTCTTTGATCTCTGAATGTACAGAAGATGACTGGCTAAGGAATCTGGCTTTAAAACTCAGCTAATGTTGCTGAATTTCAAGCTCGAAAATCTGAAAAATTATGAGTGATTCCTTTGGTGAGGGCTATGGTTTCAGTGCAGCAGCATATGGGATCTCCAAAAGGTTTTGAAATTAAGCTCATGAGGTGTTTATTTATAGCTGAAGGTAGCTGAGTTCACACTTTGCTCATGTGCATGGGATTTGAAAATTTGATTGCATGGGCCTTTGTGGACGTGTGGAAGGCCCATGGATGGCTGGAGAAGCTTGCTGAAATCATGTGAAAGGCATTTGGTCGTGCACATTGAATGGGAAATGCTTGCATACCAAGTTTCAACATAAAATACCAAGATTGCAACTAAATAAAAATAAATTTGAATCTCCCAAATGGTAGACCCCAAGGACTATTGTGAGTAATGGTTAGAAAGCTCTTGAAATAAGGAACAAAAGTCATTTTGGGAAAAAATCATTTGGCATGTGTAAATTGATCAAAACTGGCTTGGAAAATTCAAGTATAAAACATATTCAAATCATTTTGAAAAAGTCACTCAAAAGTAAGCTTAATCAAGCCCCTCTGTCTTCATGATAAAAGCTCCAAATGAAAAAGTCTCCAACATCAAAGTTGTATATCTTTTCAAGATGGTCAATCTAGACTCAAATTTAGCATCATTTGGATTTTCTATGACAAAGTTATGGGCATTTGAATTGGGTACTTTTCAAATTCAATGAATTAGGTCCAAGATGACCTATAATGTTTTGCATTATCACATGTATTTATTTTAGGATTATGAAATTTGTCCAACATAAAATTTGAATTAGACATCTAAATATTTTAAATTCCTTTGGTCTCACCTCAAAATCATAAAAATTAAGGAAGTTATGCCCTTGGTAAGTTGACCCAAAATTAGGGTTTTAGAAAAAATGACCTATAATGTTTTTAAATGAATGATGACCTTCCAAGCTTCAAATGGATTTTGGATGAACATTAAAGTTGTTCACATGGTTCTTAGGAACATGTTTTTTCTTGGATTAATCTTCATTTGACAAATATATCAAAAGTTATATCTCATTGATCCTCAGCTTAGTCAGATGACTTGACTGATCAACTTTTCAAGGCCAAACTTCCAATCTTGATGAATAAATGATTTAGGGGCCTAAAATAGGCTCATATATGCATGAAATGATGAATGAAAGAACTTTCCTTGATTAAATTTGATCAGAGGTTGAGATTGCTTCATGGACAAGGCAAAATCAAAGCACAGTGAAATTTGGGTTATCTTGATCAAATTGGCAAATTGAGATGCTTGGGAGAAATATATGATGATTAGGAACTTTTTGGACCATTGTCTTGCTTTTTGTCATCTTCATCTAGCCATTGCATTGGGCTTAGGAGCCTCCTAGAGCATTGTGGAGCACATGATCACTTGAGCTTCAAAACAAAAGAGTTAATGACATATTTTTGTGTTTTTGGTTAGTAATCAAATAAGAAAAGCAATAATATACAATACAAGCATGCTTGGTGATCTCAAAACACTCAAACAAGTCCCAACCCTAGTTAAGGAGCCAAACATGCTATGATCCTTGAGGCAATGCACTTGTGCAATAACATGATGCCATGAGGGATCTTAAGGCCAAAATTAGGGTCTTACAGTGACAATAAAAGGCCTTAATTTAAGGGTAAACTCGGTTCTGAATGCGCGAAAGCGACAATTCCTGTTAAATGGATTCTTTTCAAGAGTAGAAAATATTGCCTCATAAGTAGTTCTATTTAGACAATCGAAACATCACTTAACTGACGTGATATACATTCAAACCTGTCTTTATATGCACTGCATTTATTATTTACCGTTATTTTCCAACATCAATATATCTTTTATACTACCTTAGATAAACATCGTAACAATAGTAATCGATAGATTGACGATCTGGTCTCTGTGGGATCGATATTCTTTTATATTACTCTGACGCGATTCGTGCACTTGCGAATATAGCGATCAAGTTTTTGGCGCCGTTGTCGGGGACCAACTTCGTCAAATTTTGTACCCTGTTGTTACACCGTCTAGACTAAGGCATTATTAGCCGGTAAAAGCGAAGAACCCGTAGTACCGGAAATTTAGTAGATCCTTTAGCGAAACCCGAACGTTACACTCGTACACGCCTCTTACTCATCCGAATTAAGAAAGCTATGGCCGAGAATCGCGACCGGAGACCTCTTAAGGAATTTGCCCAACCCTCTGACAAGGAACCTAGTTCGAGTATAGTAAACCCCCTTATTCCAGCCAACAATTTCGAGCTAAAACCGTCTTTGTTGCAATTAGTGCAATAGAACCAATTTGAGGGTCTCGCTACTGAGAACCCAAATCAACATTTAAAAGTCTTTATCCAACTGGCCGACACCTTTAAATCTAACGGCGCTTCACCTGATGCGATCCATTTGAGATTATTTCCTTTCTCCCTCAGGGATAGAGCACGTTCATGGTTAGATTCACTTCCAGCTAATTCAATAACTACCTGGGAAGACCTTAGGAGAGTATTCCTTGCTAGATATTTTCCCCTAGTAAGAGTTTGTCCACACCATGGCCTAGAACAATGGCTAATCGTTCATACCTTCTACAATGGACTCCATTATAACACCAAGATGAGCATCGACGCTGCCGCAGGTGGCACGCTGATGACAAACCTTACCCTGAAGCTTGTGACCTAATTGAGGATATGGCCCAAAACCATTACCAATGGGGAACTGAACGAGCATCAATAGAGAAAAAGGAGACCCAAGGTGGAATACATGAGATAAGCTCTCTGGACATGATGCAGGCGAAAATGGACGCTTTAGCCCTTAAGGTCAAACATATGTCTACAAACACTAACACCGCAGTGGTAGTCCACACAGAGTGCGAACTTTGTGGATCTAAAGGACACGAATCGGCAGAGTGTAACCTTTTGAACGATCTGAACACCGACCAAGTGAATTACGCCCAAGGTAACCCATTTTCGAACACCTACAACCCTGGATGGAAGAATCATCCGAGTTTCTCCTATAAAAACCAGAACCCTATCCAAAATTAGGCACCTCAAAGACCACAAGGTTATCAAGCCCAAAAGCCAAATCAACCTATGCAAGTTGTGCCTCAGAAGGCTAACCTTAAGAAGATCATGGAGAGCTTTATATCAGGCCAGACTCAGCAAAACAAAGAATTCCTAAACCAGAATATTCACGTAAACGAACTGATAACGCAATTAGGAACCAAGGTTGATCAGATAATCACTCACAACAAGATGCTTGAAACCCAGATCTCACAGGTAGCACAAAACCAAGCCCCACAAACTACACCTGGAGGCCAATTCCCCAGACAACCTCAACCAAACCCTCGAGGGCAAGCTAACGCTATCTCGTTACGAAGTGGGACCGCTTACGAAGGGCCTTATAACCCAGCAATGAGCGAGTCCAAAACTTCTAAAGAAAATATACCTACCAACCAAGAAGAGGAACCGGTGGAACCCGATAAACAAACCGACCAAGAAGGAAAAGCCAAGGATAAAACTTACAAACCACCACCCCCGTACAAACCACCAATCCCATATCCGCAAAGACTTAAACAAACCAAAATCAATAACGAATACCAAAAATTTATAAAAGTAATAGAGAAGCTTCATGTGGAGATTCCTTTCACCAAAGCTATCACCCAAATTCCGTCTTACGCCAAATTTCTCAAAGATATCTTAACCAACAAGCGTAGGCTTGACGACCCAAAACCCTTGGAATGCAACTTTATTTCCGAGGATAAACTCGCTAAGAAGGAAAAAGACCCTGGTAGTTTTTCTATACCTTGCATTTTAGGGAGTCAGGTGATCGACAAAGCTTTCCTAGACTTAGGCGCTAGTGTGAGTTTAATGCCCTTAGCTGTGTGTAAAAGATTAAACTTAGGAGAATTACAACCAACTAAGATGTCCCTCCAATTAGCCGATAGGTCTGTTAAGTATCCTGTAGGCATTTTAGAAGACATCCTAGTTAGGATCAGTCAACTTTATATCCCAACAGACTTTGTGGTCATGGATATCAAAGAAGACGAAGATATCCCTATCCTTTTAGGTAGACCATTTTTATCAACAGCTGGAGCTATAATAGATGCTAAAAGAGGAAAATTAACTTTCTAAGTAGGGGATAAAAAGATCGAGTTTATTCTTTCAAAATTCCAGATGGCACCAATCATAGGAGACACATGCTATGGGATCGATATCATAGATGAGTGCATAAAGGAATTTGATCAAGAAAAACTTGTGATCAAACCATTTTCAAACCTGAACGAAAAGGACGACGAGCTAGAGGAAACGAAACCTCACACTAACGAATGTTTGGATCTTACGCCAGACCTTTCACCAAATTCTCAAAAACCAGCTCAAGAACTTAAGGAATTGCCCAAGAACCTAAGATACGAGTTTTTGGATAAAGAAATGAATCGCCCAGTAATAATTAGTGCCACCTTAAACCAAGATGAGACGAATCGACTCTTGAATGTTTTAAGAAGAAACCCCTCTTCCTTAGGGTACAACATCTCTGACTTAAAAGGTATAATCCCATCCGTGTGTATGCACAGGATCTCGCTGAAGGAGGATTTAAAACCTTCCAGATAACATCAGAGAAGAATCAACCCTGTAATGAGTGAGGTGGTAAAGAAGGAAGTCCTTAAACTGCTAGAGGCTAGTATAATCTATCAGATCTCCGATAGTAAATGGGTAAGTCCTGTACATGTGGTACCCAAAAGGGAGGCATCACAGTCGTGCAGAACGAGAAGGGTGAGCATGTAGCTAAACATATAGAAGGCGGCTGGCATATGTGCATAGATTATAGGAAGCTCAATAAGGCAACTAGGAAACACCATTTCCCCCTTCCATTCATAGATCAAATGCTTGAGCGTCTTGCCAAACACTCTTACTTTTGTCATCTTAATGGATATTCTGGATTTTTCTAAATACCCATACACCCCGAGGATCAAGAGAAAATAACCTTTACCTGTCCTTACAGAACGTTTGCTTACAAACAAATGTCGTTTGGACTCTATAATGCGCAACCTACTTTCCAACGTTGTATGATGTCAATCTTCGCATATTATCTCGACGAAATTATGGAAGTATTCATGGACGATTTTTCGGTGTGTGGAGACTTTGAGAATTGCCTCATTAACCTTGAGAAAATCCTAGAGAGATGCGTAGAAGTTAACCTTGTGTTAAACTGGGAGAAGTGCCACTTTATGGTTAAAGAAGGCATAGTGTTAGGACATATAATATCTGAAAGAGGCATTGAGGTCGACAAAGCAAAGATAGAAGTTATAGAAAACCTTAACCCTCCTAAGACAGTTAGAGAAGTCCGTAGTTTTCTTGGACACACCGGTTTCTACCGACGCTTCATCAAAGATTTCTCTAAAAATATAAAACCCCTGACCGCCCTTCTGATGAAAGACATTGAATTCATTTTTGATGAAAAATGTATCGAAGCCTTTAACTGTTTAAAACAAGCATTAATTTCAGCACCCATTTTACAACCTCCGGATTGGACTAAACCCTTCGAAATAATGTGTGATGCTAGCAATTTCGCTATAGGAGCTATTTTAGGGCAAAGAAAAGATAAGAAACTACATGTAATATATTACGCTAGTAGAACCCTAGATGCCGCTCAATTAAATTATACAACAACAGAGAAGGAACTCCTAGCTGTAGTTTTCGCAATCGATAAATTTAGGTCTTATCTTGTAGGATCTAAGATTATAGTCTATACAGACCATGCAGCTATCCGTTACCTTCTAAGAAAAAAGGATGCGAAACCTAGATTGATCAGATGGATCCTTTTGCTACAAGAATTCGACTTAGATATTAGAGACAAAAAAGGAACAGAAAACGTAGTTGCTGACTCCAGACTAGAGAATTTGAAGCCAGACCATTTACCTATAAATGATGATTTCACCTATGACAGATTGATAGCTAAGTTAGATACCGTTTCCCTTGAACCTGATAGAGACAACCTTGGGACAGTTTCAGAAATTAGCAGAGTACCATGGTACGCTGATTTTGTGAACTATCTAGTCGCTGATATCATACCGCCTGACCTCAACTGTCAACAGAAGAAGAAGCTCTTTAAAGATATAAGACATTTCCTTTGGGACGAACCACTCCTTTTCAAAAGAGGAACATATAACATATTTTGACATTGGGTCCTGGAAGAAGAAGTCAGAAATATCATAGAGCATTTCCACTCTTCGCCCTATGGTGGACATTCAAGCACATCCAAGACATACACTAAGATCCTTCAAGCTGGTCTTTATTGGTCAACACTATGGCGTGATGTCCATGCTTATATTGTCCAATGTGACCGGTGCCAGCGCACTGGAAACATCTCGAGACGTGACAAAATGCCTTTGAAGAACATCCAAGAAGTAGAATTATTTGACGTTTGAGGTATTGATTTCATGGGACCTTTTCCATCTTCGTTGGGAAACAAGTACATTTTGGTGGCCGTTGACTATGTGTCCAAATGGATAGAAGCTATTGCCGCACCCACCAACGACACAAGAGTAGTCATCAAAATGTTTAAAAATAACATTTTTCCCAGATTTGGAGTACCACGACTTGTCATAAGTGATGGTGGATCACATTTTATATCCAGGATATTTGATAAACTATTAAGGAAATATGGAGTAAAACACAAAGTAGCAACACCATATCATCCCCAGACTAATGGTCAAGTGGAAGTATCTAACAGAGAGATTAAGCAGATCTTGGAGAAAACTGTTTCGATATCCAGAAAAGATTGGTCTGAAAAGCTGACAGAAGCACTGTGGGCCTACAGAACAGCTTACAAAACCCTTATTGGAACTACACCATACCAGTTGGTCTACGGGAAGTCATGCCACTTACCTTTTGAACTCAAGCACAAGGCATATTGGGCCATCAAGACCCTGAATATGGATTACCTAGCATCTAGCAAGAAGCGAATCCTTCATATCCATAAATTGGAGGAACTCCGCCAGAACGCTTACGAGAATGCCGTTATATAAAAGAAAGAACCAAAGTTTGGCATGACAAATGGATTGTGAAAAAGGAATTTAATATAGACGACTCTGTTCTCCTCTTCAATTCGAGATTACGACTTTTTCTAGGTAAGCTGCGTTCGAGATGGACAGGCCCCTTTGAGGTTTCCAAAATCCTAAAATCAGGAGCAGTTGAAATCCAGAACAATTCCTGTAATTCGTTTGTGGTAAGTGGACAAAGACTGAAGCAATATCAAGGAGGTGACATCCTCACATAATGCCCTGACCAAACTCTGATCGACCCTCCAGTTCCTACCTCTAACATATAAAGTTCGAATCGTCAAGCTAACGACGTTAAACAAGCGCTGCATGGGAGGCAACCTATGGTCTCTTTTCCTTTGCTTTGCTTTTACTATTTCAATTTTTATTTTTATTTGTTTTATATATATGTATATCTATATGTAGACTAACAGTTATAATATTTGCGATTTCGGGTGTCCTTTATTTTTAACCTAACTTTTCAGGATGGAAAATTGCGACACTATGCCAGTAATTTTTCATGACCTAGTTCAGGAGCAGCGCTACGCCATGCTTTCCCAGCGCCCAATGCTGCCCACTAGATATCCAAATTCAATCTGCATGGAGGCATTAGGCATTGAGCCTAGTGTCAGGAATTTGCGCAATCAGTTGTAATGGGATGACTATACTGATGCGATGCATGTGACTTACAGGAACCTCACTTTGGAGTTCTTGAGCTCACTGACCTACGAGCCCTATGTTGGTCATGCTAGTGATGGTGGCTACATTAATTTCAGGTTGTTTGGGACAGAATACACCTTCAACCACAACCGTTTCGGTGACTTGCTTGGATTTCAGACTGCCTATGATGCTTAATCTGAGCTCCCCATGAGCTATTTCCTGAGCAGAGATGTTGAGAAGTTTTGGAGTGACATTACATGTGGAGGTAGCCCTGACCCTTCCACCCAAATCTCTAACAAGATCCATAATCCTGCTTTCAGATACTTTCAGATGATCATTGCCCACACCTTCCTGGGGAAGAGTGACCCTGATACACATGTGAGTGCTGAAGAGATTTTCTTCATGTACTGCACCACTCAGTCACGCCCAGTAGATTGCAGAGCTTTCCTGATCGAGAGTCTATATCTTAATGCTCTCTTCGTTGTGAGCCCTATACACGTTGGAAGCACGGTAACTCATATAGCCTCCTCCCTAGGACTTGATAGAAGACTATTTCACCTGACGTCTTACTGCAGTTACACCTTGATGGATATCGACTTCTGTCTGGACCGTGGCCTCATGAGGAGATCTTCTTTCCAACCGGATCAATACAGGCTCCTGGTCGAGGGTGAGACTATTCACTACTTCACTTTACCAGACCCTCAGGTAACTTGTGTTATTGATCAGGCCAACTGGGCCTACGCCATAGAAGGCTAAGGCGAGACAATAGACGAGCCAAAAATTGCACCTATCAGAATCAAAGTCCGCACCAATAATCCAAATCTCCAGAGTCCAAGCATGCAGTCTAAACTGATTAAGCTTTGTATGGAGATAGCCCAGCTTCGCCAGGAGCTTGCTGACGTTGCTTTGCAGGTCGAAGTATCAGTCACCGCACATGACACTAAAACCGATATACTGAATGATGAGATCGCCGACCTCCAACGCCAGATCACAGAGCTTCGAGGATATGAAGTCGAGGAGACTCCACTATACCCTGAGCATTGATGCCATCACCAACAGAGAGATGCCGTTTGATTTTCCTATTTTCCCGTTATTTATTATTTATGCTTATTTTTATTGGAATACGAGTAGTCGTTCGTCTGATAATATCCGAAAGATGGGATTATGACTATGGGAACCTTTTGTAGAACATGTTTGGCAGGTTTAAACCTTAGTACACTCCTTTTGGGTGGTTCTTAACCTAAACTCCATGCTCGTGACTTGCGACAAACCCTTGATTCATGGTTGATCCGATCAGGTATCCTTAATATCAATGAAACTCGGGTATTGATAAGGTGTAAACCATAATCCGCCAAAATGGGTGGTTGATATTAAGGACAACATGATCCATCCCATGACCTTTGTTTGGTGTACTCTTAATTTCTCTCCAGACAGTGCAACCTGACAGATGTCCAAGCAGATACAGTAATCCTGATTGACATGCCACTGCATTGCATTCACATCGTTGCATCACATCATTTGCATTCATATCATTTAACACATGTTTATCCATTTCTGTGGGGTTTATATCTTCTACTTGATTCTAGTCGGAATTTTCTTGGTTCTCATCAACGGCTTAGTCTTTTTTTTACACTGTTTATCAAATGTGAGACTGGAATCAAGGGGGTAGAATACTTTTGGAATTGATAAACATGTCATTGCATTTGCATAGTCATCCGCATGTCTTGCATAACAGGTACCGCCACAATGTTCTCAGTTTGTTTGGTGTTCCATCAGCAGGATAGCTGACTCAGGCATTCACCGATACGGTACCCGCAGGAACCAACAGAGAGTAATGGAAAGCCTACAGGAAGAGCTCGCCGAGATGAAGATTCGCATGAATCAATTCATGGATTTGGTTCAAGGGGTGGCTCAAGGACAGCAGGAGCTTAGATTATTGGTGCAGAAGGATCCCCCTATTACTCAACCGGATACGCTAGCTGATCCTCCAGCTGGAGAGGCTAATGGTCCCAATGGACCGGGGCCTATCCCAATCCTACATGTCACCTCCGGTCTACAACCCATTCAGGATGGTCAGGATGATCAGTTCCCCTTGCTTCAGGAAGACTTTGGCATGGACCCCATGTTTAGGAGATTGGAAGAAAGGTTGAAGGCAGTGGAAGGACAGAATCTTCTGGGAGTAGATGTTGCTGACTTGGGGCTGGTCCCAGGTGTGAGAGTGCCACCGAAATTCAAGGTCCCGATATTTGACAAATACCATGGCAGCTCTTGCCCCAAAACTCACGTGCAAGCCTATTTCCGTAAAATGGTTGCATACTCTGATGACGAGAAGCTACTTATGTACTTCTTCCAGGATAGTCTAGCTGGGGTATCCTTGGAATGGTATATGAGGCTGGACAGAGCCCACATCCGTTGCTGGAGGGATTTGGCAGAGGCTTTCGTGAAGCAGTATCAGTATAATGCAGACATGGCTCCGGACAGAACTCAACTTCAGAATCTGTCTCTTAAAAGCAATGAGTGCTTCAGGGAATACGCTCAACGCTGGAGGGATACAGCTTCCCGTGTTCAGCCTCCTATGTTGGAAAAGGAAATGGCCAACATGTTCATGAATACGCTGCCTGAACCTTATCTGGAGCGTCTGGTGGGGTGCAATGCTTCCAACTTTGCTGATGTGGTCTCTACTGGAGAAAGGGTGGAGAATTACCTAAAGACATACAAGATCCAGAGTGGAGGTGGATCCTCATCAGGGGTGAAGAAGCCGTTCATTCAGGGACAGAAGAGAAGAGAAGGGGATGCAAATGCCATATCTTCTTATCAGAACAGGGATAACCGGAGGAATAACTTTCAGAATTATCATCAGCAACCGTATGTTGCGGCTGTGACCATTCCAGCTGCAGCACCACTACAACAACAACAATCACAACGTCAACCAGCTCAGTATCAACAGCAGCAACAACCGGGTAACAGACCCGCTTATCAACAGAGGCAAAGGATGATGGACCGGCGCTTCGACACCCTTCCAATGTCGTACGCTCAGTTGCTTTCTAGTCTTCAACAACTATAACTTGTGCAATTGCGCACTCTGGCTCCTTCTGTTGGTAGACTTCCGGTAGGTTACGACGCCAACGCTAGGTGTAGCTTCCACTCTGGGGCACCTGGCCATGACATTGAGAACTGCAAAGCTTTTAAGCACGTAGTTCAGGACCTCATAGATTCAAAGGCCATCGACCTTGCACCAGCTCCGAATGTCGTCAACAATCCCATGCCCCAGCATGGTGGTGCGAACGTTAATTTGGTAGAGGGAGAAGCCAAGTCCATTAAGGATGTGTTGAAGCTGAAGACTCCATTGTCGAATGTCAAAGGATGCTTGCTGAAGGCCGATGTTTTCCCCGGTTGTGGGAAGGGTTGTTTGGATTGTGCCACTCAGAGTGGAGGTTGTTTGAAACTACAGCAGGGTATTCAGGCCTTGCTCGACAAAGGTATCCTCCAGGTTGAAGATTTGTCTGTCCAAGAGTCTGTGGAAGGGGTTGAGGAAGAAGTGTTTGAAGATGCTACTGATGAATTCGCAGATGTTGTTCCTACTGATTCTGTGATCCATGATGATGTTGTCGCTGATATTCCAAACATGGCGTTTGATTCTGATGTACTTGCTGAACTTGATTCCGATGTTTCGGATGTGTGTACTTCAACGCCTCAGACACTTCAGGGGCCGATCACTTTCTCCAGTGCTGGCATCATTCAGTATGGTCAAGTCTCTGCAGTCAACGAAGAAGATGGGGATAGTGATTGTGACATTGACAACTGGGTGCGTCCGAGGATCCCGGGTGAAGTCATCAACAATTGGTCTTCTGAAGAGATTATCCAAGTCACTCTTCTTGAAGAATTCACATCACCGGATCCTATTGATAACGTTTCTGCTACGGCTCGTTTCGACTTTGAAAATCCAATCTTTCAAGCTGAAGAAGAGGGTGATGAAGACTGTGAACTCCCTGAAGAGCTTACCAGGTTATTAAAACAAGAGGAAGGGGTTATTCAACCGCATCAAGAGTCTGTTGAAGTGATTAATCTCGGCACCGAGGACGCCAAGAGAGAAATCAAGATAGGGGCTGCTTTAGAAGCTAATGTGAAGAAAGGGCTGATTGAATTGCTGCAAGAATACGTTGACATCTTCGCCTGGTCTTATCAGGACATGCCTGGGCTGGACACAGACATCGTGGTACACCGCTTGCCTCTCAAAGAAGGTTGTCCTCCGGTCAAGCAGAAACTCAGAAGAACAAGACCAGAGATGGCTGTCAAGATAAAGGAAGAAGTACAAAAGCAGTTGGATGCAGGGTTTCTAGCGGTCACCAATTATCCGCCATGGGTTGCAAACATCGTCCCAGTACCTAAGAAGGATGGAAAGGTACGGATGTGTGTCGACTACCGGGATCTGAACAGAGCTAGCCCTAAAGATGATTTCCCATTACCTCACATCGACGTTTTGGTGGATAATACAGCTCAGTTCTCGGTATTCTCCTTCATGGATGGCTTTTCTGGCTATAACCAAATCAAGATGGCACCAGAAGACATGGAAAAGACAACTTTCATAACCCCATGGGGCACCTTCTGCTACAAGGTGATGCCGTTTGGTCTGAAAAATGCCGGAGCAACATATCAACGAGCTATGGTAACTCTGTTCCATGATATGATTCATCATGAAATCGAGGTTTATGTGGATGATATGATTGCCAAATCTCAGACAGAAGAAGAACATTTGGTGAATTTGCAGAAACTGTTTGAGCGTTTGAGGAAATTCAAACTGAGACTTAATCCGAACAAGTGCACTTTCGGGGTGAGATCGGGAAAATTGCTGGGTTTTATTGTTAGCGGAAAAGGGATTGAGGTGGATCCTGACAAAGTGAAAGCAATACAGGAAATGCCTGAGCCAAGAACAGAGAAGCAAGTCCGTAGTTTCTTAGGGAGGTTGAACTACATTGCAAGGTTCATCTCTCACCTAACAACCACGTGTGAGCCAATTTTCAAATTGCTGAGGAAAGATCAGACTATCAGGTGGAATGAAGATTGTCAAAGGGCTTTCGAGAAGATAAAAGAGTATCTACAGAAACCTCCGATCCTTATACCTCCAGTTCCTGGGAGACCTCTGATAATGTACATATCAGTGACTGAGAACTCGATGGGGTGTGTATTGGGACAGCATGGCGAGTCTGGTCGAAAAGAGCATGCCATATACTACCTTAGCAAAAAGTTTACCGACTGTGAAGTCAAATATTCACAGCTTGAGAAAACTTGTTGTGCTTTGGCCTGGGCTGCTCGCCGACTGAGGCAGTATATGTTGAACCATACTACCTTGTTGATTTCTAAGATGGATCCAGTGAAATACATATTCGAGAAGCCAGCTCTCACCGGAAGGGTCGCTCGTTGGCAAATGATTTTAACAGAGTATGATATTCATTACACGTCACAGAAGGCCATCAAAGGTAGTATTCTGTCAGACTACCTTGCCGAGCAGCCGATTGATGATTATGAGCCGATGAAGTTTGAATTCCCTGATGAAGACATCATGTTCCTCAAGATGAAAGACTGTGAAGAGCCAGTTGTTGAGGAGGGACCTGATCCAAACGAAAAGTGGACTTTGTTGTTTGATGGGGCTGTCAATGCTAGAGGAAATGGAATTGGTGCTGTCATTACAACTCCGAAAGGTGCCCACATACCTTTCACCGCTCGTTTGACTTTCGAGTGCACCAATAATGAAGCTGAGTACGAGGCCTGTATCTTGGGCATTGAGCAAGCCATTGATCTGAGAATCAAGACTCTGGACATCTTCGGAGATTCAACTCTGGTGATTAATCAAGTGAATGGTGATTGGAATACTCTCCAGCCCACTCTGGTCCCCTACAGAGATTACACGAGAAGACTGTTGACTTTCTTCACAACTGTAAAATTGTATCATATACCTCGTGATGAGAACCAGATGGCAGACGCACTTGCTACTCTATCCTCCATGATCAAGGTAACTCGTTGGAACCATGCTCCCAGGATCGATGTAATGCGCCTTGACAGGGCCGCGTATGTGTTTGCTGCTGAACTGGTAGTCGATGACAAGCCCTGGTATCACGATATCAAGTGCTTTCTGAAGAATCAAGAGTACCCTGCAGGGGCATCCAACAATGACAGAAAGACTTTGAGAAGATTGGCAGGCAGTTTCTTCTTGAACAAAGACGATGTGTTGTATAAGAGGAACTTCGACATGGTTTTGCTCAGATGTGTGGACAGACACGAGGCGGACATATTAATACAGGAAGTTCATGAAGGTTCCTTCGGTACTCATGCCGGCGGACATGCAATGGCTAAGAAATTGTTGAGAGCGGGTTATTATTGGATGACCATGGAATCAGATTGTTTCAAGTATGCTCGGAAGTGTCATAAATGCCAGATTTATGCTGATAAGGTGCATGTACCGCCGAATCCTCTGAATGTGATGTCTTCGCCGTGGCCGTTTGCTATGTGGGGCATTGACATGATTGGAAAGATTGAGCCGACAACTTCCAATGGGCATCGCTTCATCCTTGTTGCCATCGACTATTTCACCAAGTGGGTCGAGGCAGCGTCGTTCGCGAATGTCACCAGACATGTGGTTGCCCGTTTCATCAAGAAAGAAATCATTTGTCGCTATGGGATTCCCGAAAGAATCATTACTGATAATGGTTCCAATCTCAACAACAAAATGATGAAGGAGTTATGTCAGAACTTCAACATTCAGCATCACAATTCTTCCCCTTACCGCCCTAAGATGAACGGCGTTGTTGAGGCGGCAAATAAGAACATAAAGAAGATTGTGCAGAAGATGGTCGTCACGTACAGAGATTGGCATGAGATGCTACCCTTCGCCTTGCATGGGTACCGTACTTCAGTACGTACATCGACCGGGGCAACCCCTTACTCCCTGGTGTATGGTATGGAAGCAGTCCTACCTGTTGAAGTGGAGATTCCTTCTCTCAGAGTCCTGTTGGATGTCAAGTTAGATGAAGCTGAATGGATTCGGACAAGGTTCAATGAGTTGAGTCTTATCGAAGAGAAGCGAATGACAGCCATTTATCATGGGCAGTTGTATCATAGTCGGATGAAGAGAGCTTTTGATCAGAAGGTGCGTCCTCGTTGTTTCCAAGTCGGAGATTTAGTGTTGAAAAGGATCCTTCCTCCTCAGACAGATCACAGGGGCAAGTGGACTCCTAACTATGATGGACCGTATATTGTCACCAAGGTTTTTAATGGTGGGGCCTTAATGCTTGCAACTATGGATGGTGAAAACTTCACTTCCCCTGTGAACTCAGACGCAGTTAAAAAAGACTTCGCATAAAATAGACCCGCTGGACAGTAAAAAAGAGTAGTCCAGGCAAAAATGGGCGTCCCGGCGAACCAAGAAAATGAAAGGGTTCGGGCAAAAATTAGGGACAAAAATAAAAAAAGATTGTACACCCGGTAAGTTGAAAACCTGAAAAGGCAACTTAGGCAAAAATGGGTATCCCGGTGGATCGAAAACCCGAAAAGGGCGATCCAGGCAAAAGTTAGGGATTAAGCGAATGACTGCGTTCTGAGTAGTTCTGAATCTCATCTCGTGCCAATGACTGGAAATTTTTGAAGGATAGGAAACAATCCAATCACTCTTTCAGAAAGCTGATCATCTGGAGGATCTTGAAGACGGGCAAGTCATAGCAGAATTGGAACCCAATAAAAATCCATTTCACATTGCCATTAGATTAATTTCTGTTTTTATCTATTGTGCGATTACCTCTTTCCAGGGATTGCTTCTTAATGTAAATGCCTATTCAGAGGCCATTCAATCAATAAAATCATGTTATTCAGTATATCTCTATTTTCATTTTCATTTTACTGTTTTGTTTGCAAAAATGACGTCCGAATTTTTGATAAACATTGCATCATGACACATAATGGCTTTACAGGTACATGCTTAATAAACATTTAAAATTGTTGTAAATTTTAAGTGCTTTGGATCGTCTATTCAGAACAGATACCCTCGGGGCATTTCCTTAAAATTCCCTGCAGATGATCGTGAATATCTTCCTCAGTGAAGTCACCAACAGACAAATTCGGTGTCTTATCCCTGCAAAGCTGATCAGAGCGTTGGATTCTTCAATCCCCAGCAGTTTCTCACCATCGCACTTCCCCAAGCGGTTGTTTCAGGACATACACTCCCCAGCGGAGTTGACAGTGCCAGACTGTATCTTCCCAGCAGAAGTGGCTGCTCCTTAGAGTTCGATGCCAGATCGATAATCCCAATGCCAGATCCATGGTTTCTTTTCTTGAAGCAGAACCTCGGTACCGTATCAGTGTTTGCTCCCCCTGCTGAGTCATCTCTCACAAATCGTGGTTGCCAGAACCATTGTAGCTTTCCTCAGCAGCAGGCTTCCAATGCCATTCTTTCCCCGATCAGAGTCTCGGTATGGCCAGAACACCGCATGGCTAGTCATCTCCCCACAGAGTTCATTGTGGTGTGTATCTCCAGCAGCCTGGCCAGAGCCCAGAGGATGGTAATCATTTCCCCAGCAGATCCCCTTGCCTCGGCTTGGCATTCTACCCAGTATTTCGCATCCCTGCATGTAGAATCATATTGCATTGCATCCTTCCAAATCGCGTAGCATTTCCATTTTCATGGAGCATTACGCCATTGAAAAATTCAAACATACGCATGTAAGCATAAAACATTCTCGGTATCCCAAGTGATAAGCTAGAAGTTGTTTCCAGTACTCAGACTGAAGATTGTTCATGACTTACCTTTGTTATCCCCAGCAAGTGTCATTGGCCCATGCGCCGCCTCTATTATCATTCCCTATTTTTGCCAATGCTGACAGGCATGAAGTTTTCTAATGTTCAGATCGAAGAAGTTTCCGACGTTCAGGTCGATGCAACTTGTGGCATTCAGGCCAGTTTTCCGGTATCCAGACCGAAGTGGCATTCAGGCCAGTTTTTCCGGTATCCAGACCGAAGTGGCATTCAGGCCAGTTTTCCGGTATCCAGACCGAAGTGGCATTCAGGCCAGTTTTCCGGTATCCAGACCGAAGTGGCATTCAGGCCAATTTTCCGATATTCAGATCGAAGTGGCATTCAGGCCAAGTCTTTCCGATGTTCAGATCGAAGAAGTTTCCGACGTTCAGGTCGATGCGACTTGTGGCATTCAGGCCAGTGTTCCGATATTCAGATCGAAGTGGCATTCAGGCTAGTGTTCCGATATTCAGATCGAAGTGGCATTCAGGCCAATTTTCCCGATATTCAGATCGAAGTGGCATTCAGGCTAGTGTTCCGATATTCAGATCGAAGTGGCATTCATGCCAGTTTTCCCGATATTCAGATCGAAGTGGCATTCAGGCCAAGTCTTTCCGATGTTCAGATCGAAGAAGTTTCCGACGTTCAGGTCGATGCGACTTGTGGCATTCAGGCCGATTTTCCGATGTTCAGATCGAAGAAGTTTCCGACGTTCAGGTCGATGCGACTTGTGGCATTCAGGCCAAGTTTCCGATGTTCAGATCGAAGTCATTTCCAGTATTCAGACTGATGAGCGGCATTCAGGCCATGGTTATTTCTGTGTTACCATTTATTTTGGTATCCAAGTTAACATTCTTTTTTGATATTCAGACTGACTTTCACCGTACCAGACGGATTCTTCTTTCAAGACCACCTCTTTGCCGATTCTGACAGACATTGTTACTTCACTTCACTTCGGTGTAAATTTTTGGGCTTTTATTGTATTCAATCCCTTGATACCTCGAAAGCACGAAAGCAGCTGCCATCTTCTTTCCGGGTCTCTAGTTGATTGAATAGGGGCAACTGTAATACCCCAAAATTTACCCTTCATTTTTCCTGAAAAAAAAAACGAAAAAAAAAAACGAAAAAAAAAAGTTTAATTAATTAATTAATTAATTAAATAAATAAATAAAATAAATAAATAAAATATAACAAATTATTTTGGACTTGGGTCTCCCTCATTTGAGCCCACTACCCACGAAAATCAGTCTATAAATACTGAAGTTTCAGTAGAGGAAAACACACTTGGAGTTACACTGGGAGATTCACTTGAGAAAAAGGGAGAGAAGCAAAATACTCTGAGGTTTCCTTGGAACAAAACCCTGAGGAAAAAGATAGTGAGAGAAGACCTGACAGAGAACTCAGAGCAGCCTCCATACCCTGAAGGGAACTCAACTTGTAAACCTCACAGGTGCAACTCAATTTCAATCAAGCTCTCCAATCAGGTTTGCCCTATATCCATCATCTTTATGCCTTTTATTTGAATGCTCTAAATGTATGAGGTATTATGGGTGAATTTGATACCTTTTTTGTGAGCCTTTTGTGAATT
Source organism: Lathyrus oleraceus (assembly GCF_024323335.1). Lineage (NCBI taxonomy): Eukaryota > Viridiplantae > Streptophyta > Magnoliopsida > Fabales > Fabaceae > Lathyrus > Lathyrus oleraceus. The sequence continues at coordinate 405,087,160 of NC_066582.1, forward strand.
TTGATGGAATTATTCATGTGGTTACATTTTGATTTAGGGGCAACTCTGGGTTACCCTATTTTGTTTAGTCTAACCTGTCTTGTGTTTCCATGGCATTGTTTTCTCTTGATTTCATCCTGCTGCTCTAACCCTTTGTCGAGTTTTGTGAGGGCTCACATGGCTTTCGCAGAGACACTCGCGTGGTTTCCCACTTTATTTGTGGGATACCCCCTGGAGTTTTATTCTGATTATTCGTGTTGACTGATTTCCTTTGACGGTCCAGCTGGAGACATTTCAGGGTTTCTTGCCCCTTTAACTGCTATAGCTTCAGATCTTTATCCGTGTGGTAATTTTTTCCCTTTCTCATACTTTATCGCTTTCTTAGCTGGAAGACCTCGATAGGAGGCAATGTTTGAGCCCCTTGGTGGCATTTTACTTTGAGATACATGTTTTGTGTTTTGTATTCATATCCCCACATGTAGCGCGGTTCCTTCGTCAAGGACTGCCTTTTTGCCCTCGAGCATCCCAAACCCTAAAACCCAAAGCAACACGTTTACTCCTTCTACTACAGGCGAGTAAGTCTCCAAAGGTCGAGCATCCGGTAGATTGCGTAGTAACGTCGTTCGTCCAAAACCCAATCCATAACCCCGTAGTTAGCCGAACTACGGCTTGCTCTGATTCTCATTCCAGATGAGATACGTAGGCATAAGACGCGATGTCTTAGCGAGCACACATCCCCCCAACCCATAGGTCAGCCGAGCTACGAAGACTCTGATTCTCATATTCAGATGAGATACGTATGCAGTGGATGCAACATCCGCGCGAGTCATTTTCATTTACCCATTTTTTTGTTTTTTTTTGGTAAACAGCACAAGATAAACTCACACCCTTTAGACAAGAACTACAAAAGTGGATCCCGTAGAGTACTACGGATGCGTAGGGGTGCTAATACCTTCCCTTCGCATAACCGACTCCCGAACCCAAGATTTGGTTGCGAGACCCCGTCTTGTCCTTTCCTTTTTTTTTCAGGTTTACTTCGAGCGTTTCCTTTCCCTCCCTTGGGATGAATAACGCACGGTGGCGACTCTTCTGTCTTTTTCTTTCGCCGGTTGTTTTTTCGCACGCTGTATTTTTGAGGTTGCGACACCACCGCATTTTTATTGTTTCCAAAGGAAAAGGAAAAAGTACGAACAAAACCCAAGGATAAGAAGTTTTTAACTCAAAACTAATAAAATGCCAGAGATTACAGGTAAGGGGGTTGGTTACACAGACGGAAGGTGTTAGCATCCAAAGTGTCCTAGGTACTCATAGGGAGCCCTTTTTGTGTGCATATGTTTTTGGGTATAAATGATGTTTGATAAAATATAGAGTGATGGGATGAGAAAAGAATTTATTAAGTATATTTTTGTGTTTGACAAGACCTTCGGTCTTGTGCCTACATACCAACATGAGAAGGAGGGATGAAAACCTCGTAGTTCGTGGTAAAAATTTCAAAGAAGTTGGTGAGTTGATTTTTAACAAAAGTTTAAGTAAAAAAGGCAAAAAAAGGCAAAAGTTTTGAATGAGGTTGTTTGTTCTGTTTGTCTTTTGAAATTTTAAGTCAAATATGGTTAAGTTTATTTACAAATTTGATTAAGAAAAGATTTTTAAAATTCATTGGCATAAGGCCAAAGTTTCTAATTATTAAAACATGTCTAAGCTTAAAATCACAAACAAAGAAAGTTTTTTGAAAGCAGGGAAAGATTTTGAAATTTAAGAAGTGAGAGGAGATGAAGAGACTAACCTAAGCAAAAATTTAAAAGTTAAGAGTTGAAAAGATCTGACCAATGGGATGCAATCCAACAGACAAGAATGTCATATAGAAACCCATTTTCCTTTGGACTTTGATCAAGCAATAAGCAATAAGCAATGAGCAATGAGCAATATCCAGACATCATAAAGATTAAGGCATCAAATAAAGATAGCCACATCCAAGCAAGCATTCCAATAGCTAGCAATCTTCCCATGTATCAGATGAAATATTACTTGATCAACTTAGAATAAAACATCAGACAAAGATCATAACAAAGTAATAATTAAGCACAGAAACATGATAGTAGATGAACCAAAGAGATTCAAAGTCTTGCATCAGATGAAAGTCACTTGTCAAGAATAGCTCAGTCTCAGATGTTGGCATTGGCCAAGTCCTTTAGCATAGGGAAAGCTGCCTAATTCTAAGTCCAAATCTCAGATCCAGTCCCAACAGTCCAACAAATGTTTTTTTTATGGTTTTTGTTGTTATTAGGTGTTTTAGGGTCCTAAGACCACAAACAAGATCAAAATAGACAAACAAATATATACAATCATAAGATATGGCTCAAGTGAGCAAAGTGAAAAAGGACTTGAACATAGACAAGCTACATGAAATATAAATGGCAATGAATGATAAATGACTGGAAATTAAAATTGCACAAAGTAAATGGCTTGAAAGTAAAATCATAATGAATAAAACTTAGTCAATGGTTAGTCAAAAGTTTGTGTTGAGTTTTAATTGATTAAGTCATTCTTTGGAGAACACTCAACCATTCATTCACAAGTATGGATGCTTGAACATAGACATCATCCATGAGAAGGGCTCCAACTTGGATAACTCAACAAGTATGACACTATCTCTTATCAAAGGAAAAAGGGTCAAGTCCCCACACTATGCCATGAAGAATGGGAGACTTAAAATCTCATTTACTAGAATGTTATGCCTTGAGGGTCAAATTTAGCTCTATGTTAAGCAATCGTAATTGGACTTATGTAGAAGTCACAACTATCTGAGGTCGGGCAATAAAAACATATGTGTTAATGCATGTTAGAGATTTGATACACATAAACAAACTCCTAAAACATACCACACACTAAAAGAAAATGGGAGGGACCTATCTCAGTCTTACTTGTATTGATTCATCTGACACAAGGTCATTGATGAATCAATTAGCATTTAGACACTAGAGATTTCATTGGTCAAATGAGGGAATGGGGAAGAATAGGGATGAAGATGAAGGGGGAAGGGGAAATAGAAACACAAATTGATCATGAGAGGCATTTCATCTGATCAAAACCATTCATTTATTTTGGGAGATAAAATATACATTTCATCAATCCCCTAAATTCAATGGTTTTGATCCAACAAAAATCAAATCAACCATGATCAAGGCCCAAACAGAAAGTCAAACATCACAAGACCATAAAAATGGCTCAACATAATTTTCAAACATTTAATCAATTAAAAATCAATTTAAAAATGAATTTAAATGCATCTTAAGTTGGACAAAACCTCAAACCCCTTCAAAACACCAAATAAATGGCTAAGGGATCTAGCCTAGGTCAAACAAGGTCAAAGGACCTTAGAATTTTTTTTCATGATTTTTAAAAAGTCAGAAGTATTTTTAAACAATTTAAAATATGCACAAAAACACTTAATTCATGAAAAATACCAAAATCAAGCCAAAAAATAATTTTAATTCGGAATATGGGAGAGAGAAATATTTGAATTTTTTTGGTGAAAGTCCCATATTTTTTGGATTAAAAATGGATTTATTATGAATTAAATAAAATAACATAATTAAATGAAAAATCAGAAAATATGGAAAATCAGGGGCCATGAGATCTCCCTCATTAATTGAGGTGGCAGATTTGATGGCCAAGCGCGCGCGTTCCACAAACACCTCAGTCAACTGCACAAACACGTGGTAATCAAAAGCAAGGGCCATGATTAGAACATTTCAAATGGATCAAAAGGTTGAGAGAGTGCCAACGCACCACCGTAGCTAGGGCTCCGGTCATCTTCTCTGGTGGACCTCACTGGACTGGTCCACCACAAACCTTCACCAAAATGAAAGTAAGGACATGGTTTTAAAGAAAAAATGCTCAGGAGCTCGAATCTGGCCTCAATTTTGTCAAATTCCAAGTATATTGAAAGATACATGGATTTGAATTTTGTGGATCATGAACCGAGTTACTTTGATTTAACCTCAAAGCAGCTCAATCTTGTTGCCTACATTGGTAGGACTTCAGCAAACCAATAATCAATCAAAATGGATGAGAAATGAGGGAGAATCGAAGAAGAGAAGTTTTTGAAATCTCACCTTCGTGGAGCTTCAAATCAGTTTGATCTTGCTTCCAATTTGGCTTGGCTTGACTCTAGAAGCTTTCAGGAGATGATATTGATGATTAAAAATCTTGGACTCTTGGAGTTTCAATTCTAAAACAAAATGAGAATTGAAACTCGATTTCTCAAGAAATCTTCATGATTATCCTTTCAATGGTGTTTGGGGAAGAAAGGGGTCGAAGCTTGGGCATGAGGATCCTCATTCTGATCACCAGGGTCATATATTTATAGCCACGCTCATTGCTTTTCACACACTTCAAAATTTGGCCAAAATTGGAAAGGTGAAGTGCATGCTTGCATGGGTGTGTGATAGGCCCATGAGATGATGTAGTCAGGTCCAAAAATGATCATGAATGATGCTGGAAGTCTAACATGAGGCCATGCATTTGTAATTGAGAAATGATCATGAGATTCATCCAAATGGGACCATGAAGAGTAACCATGCGCAAGTCATTCAAATCTTGTCCAAATGAGGTGATTTTGTACTTTTTGGAAAGGTGACATCAAGGGGAATACCTTTCATGTTGAACACTTTTACATTTGAAGCTTGCATCATGATGAATTTTGAGGTGGAAGTTTGAGAATTCAAACATAATTGAAAATTTTCTAAGTACCAAGTCAAATATCCACTTCTTCCACCTTGAGCAACTTTTGCTATGAGCTTCAAATGGAAAAAATTTCTTCATCAAAGTTGTACCTCTTTCAATATTCTTCAATTTATTCACAAATATGCCCTCGTTTGGATCTGGCATAAAGGATTTATGCATTTTAGAAGGTGGGGAAAATTGTTTGTTCAATGGTAATGGCCGAAAATGACCTATAATGTTTCCTCTTGGCACATGCCCTTGCAAGTTGAATTTGACATTTCTAAAAGGAAAAACGTTGGAGAGGACATCTTGAAATTGATCATGAAACTTTGATCGCCTTCATCTCATAAATATTTAGAAAGTTATGGTCCTTGGAAGTTGACATCCTAACTAGGGCACAAACAAAATGACCTATAATCTTTCACCATAAAAAATGACATTCCAAGAAAAACTAGCTCTTGACCTCAACATGAAAGTTGTTTTTAATGTCATAAGGAGTACCTTTTCTCTAGGAATAATGTTCATATGACAAAAATTATAGGAGATAGGGTCTAGGGAACCCCAGTTTTGACCAGTTGACTTTCTCTAGTCAACCACCTTGAACCTACTTTCAAACATGAAGTTACCTTGTCTTTTGGACTCGTGGAGGATCATATATGTATAATATGATGTGAAATGAATTATACCTTGATATATTGGACTAACTATTGAAGAAACTTACTGAGGAAGTCACACAATATACTCAAATGAATTAGGGTTTCCAAGGCAAAACAAGCTTCAAACTCTTGATGATTTCTTGATCCAAATGATAAATGAAGAACATGGGGATCCATACATGGTGTACAAAACCAATTTGAACCATATCTTGATTGATCTCCTTGCACTGAGGGCCTTAAACCCTAGTTGTGAGCTTGATGATGTATTGGTGGATGCACACACTACCTACAAAAGAAATAAAGTTATACATGGACATATTTTTGGTATTTTGGTTAGTAAATAAAGAAAAAAAAGTATGATACAATCAAATGTGCTTGGTGATCTCTCCCAATTCAAACCCAATGAATGAGGGGTAAGGAGGATGCAAAGGTGTGATCCCAAAGCCAATGCATATGATGAGATAGCATGAGGGATCTTAGGGTCAAAATTGGGGTCTTACACATGCGGATCCATATATGATGTTTAGAACCAATGTGGACCTTTTCTTGCTTGATTTCATTTATTGAGGGTCTCAACCCCTAGTTGTGGTCTTGGTGAGGCACAGATGGACACACACATTACCTACAAAAGAAACAAAGCTACACTAGATATGTTTTTGTATTTTGGTTAGTAAATAAAGGAAAATAAAGTATGATACAATCAAATATGTTGGGTGATATCTCCCAATTCAAACCTAATGAATGAAAGGTGAAGAGGATACCAAGGTGTGATCCCAATGCCATTGTAAAGCTATGAGATGGCATGAGGGATCTTAGGGGTAAAAATTGGGGTCTGACAGTTGCCCATATTTAAGGTCATTCTATCCAGAAATGTGAAGGTTAAAATCTTCGTATCAACGCGGTAGAATGAACTTAAATATTAACAAGAATTAAATTTTGGCCCCTAAGATCCTTATAATGCATATCATATGAATGCAAAATATAATCTTCGTGGGGGATATATTACCACAAAGGAAAAGAATCCAGAAGAAATTGAAAGTCCACAATAGCACAATGTATTCCATAAGGAAAACTCACTGAGGGGACAAAGACTCTAGGGATAATAAGCTATGCGTAGGCCAAGCTATGACTTAAAAACTGCTGGAGACACAAGGGGATTTCCATGAAAATAAATTAATGGAAAGACCCAGACCAAAGACAAAATTTGCATGTATCAGGATGCTACCAACATAGTAGGAAAGTATCCACTAGGGACAAGCGGGAGAATTATCCACTACCATGCTTAACTGGTAAATGAAGGATAATCATCAGCAAAAGTGAATTGGAACAACGCCAAAAGACTTAAAACATCAGCTGGTGAAAGGTGTAAATGAGAACAATGCTGAAATACCCACACATTCAAAGGAAGTTTGATTTCACAAGGAAACACGAATTCAGACTCAATTGGGGAAGAAAAAACTTCAACGCAGGAGTAAAAGAGATATATTATCTACTACCTGTTACTGGGTAGCTTAAAAAGGAAGATAATACATTCAGGCAAAGGGACATCCATTACCAGTTACTGGACAACATATCAAGGATGACTTGTTGAGGAAAAAGAGGAAGAATTACCAACTACCAGTTACTGGGCAACTTAACAAAGGTAATCATCCACAAGAAAGAGTTATATTACCAATTACTAGGTAATATACTAAAAAATGAGGAATATTCATTACCGGTTACTGGGTAAGAATAGCCTACTAGGGAAATGAGAAAGTAGGATTTACATCTACCAGTTACTTAGTAGAAGACCGAAAGCAGGATTTACAACTACCAGTTACTGGGTAGAAGACCAAAAGAGTAGGATTTACAACTACCAGTTATTGGGTAGAAGACCAAAGATAGGATTTACAACTACTAGTTACTGGGTAGAAGACCAAAGATAGGATTTCCAACTACCAGTTACTAGGTAGAAGACCAAAGGAAGAATATCTCTTACGAGTTATTGGGTAACATATCAAGGAAAAACTGTCATGGAAAAATTCAAAGAGAATTATTGTTAACTACCAGTTACTGGGTAGATAACAGGAAAACGACCAGCTGGAAAAAGGATAAACAATTACCAGTTACTAGGTAATTGAGCAATGATAATCTGCTGGAAAAAAGAGAATATGGCCCGTTGGGGAAACAAAAGTAAACTCGTTGGGGAAATCAAAGAAGTAAATTACCTTTTACTGGTTACTGGGTAAATTAACATAGGTAAAATACTCAACACCAAGAAGGATATTTATTGTTACTGGGTAATAAACTCTCAGCGGACCAAAAGATCTATTAGGGTAAGAACCAGAGAGAAACAGTCAAACAAGACTCAATCTAATGAGGATATAACTCAAGGGGAGTAGTTCCATCCAAATAATGAATTGGGGAGGAAACAAAAATAATAATCATCCACGAGGAAATAACTCAGTGGGGAAGAAGAAAGGAAAGACTCTTTCTGCTTAAGGGGCTGACTCTACAATGAAGGAGGACATACACACCAAATCTGCATGGGGAAATGATATCAGTAAAGCAAGGGACCACAAAAAATTAGGTCAATGCATAAAAAATGCATATTGAAATATCTGATGCTATGCTTATGCATGTATATGCATGAGTAGGTATATCATCATGCTGACAAACGAGCTCAAAGCATACAAACATGAAGATTTAATCATCACAACTTAATACTTGACTAATCTCAATAAGATGGGAACACCAACTGGAGAACCTGCTAGGGATGAAAATAAATCATCGAGGATATAAATCGTATCTTCAAACATTCAATTCTCTGGGAATAACACACAACCAATACTCAAGGAAGGTTGGGGATATAACAATTCAAATTCAATGCTCAACTCTGGTTGGGGAAAGACATGGAAAAAATGTATCCGACCAATGTTGAAGACTCAGTTCTCAGAGGAAATGAAGAATACATATATATCAGTAGCAGACACGGGGATTAAAATAAATCCAACTTCAAGGCTCGACTATTAGGAGGGGAGGGATAACTGCTAGAGGATAAGCAATGATTAAAACAGATCTTGCTTAAAGCTCAAACTCTATGGGAGAGGAGAAAATACAGCTTGGCAACTTCATAGGGGACGAAAGCACTGTTGAGGATATCAACCAACATGTTGAGGATAAGAGAGATCTGTTGAGGATCCACATCTCAAGTCGAAGGATATATATACTTCATAGAGACAAGTCAACGCTGCAGGGGATTTTAGGTCAATACCATATCAAATGGGAGACAATCCTACAGGGGACAGCTACATCCGTACTGCTCATAATCAAACACTGTCTAAATGAGGAGATCTTTCATCAGAAGAGGAAACTCCGTGGGGAATCCACGTCACAAAAAGAGGTAAAACTCTGAGTGGGGAAGTGGTGAGAAGATAAACTACAACTGGATATCTCATCAACTCTATGGGGATTTCACTAGGGAATACAATCTGTCATGGAGAATCATGGGTGGGGATTACCTATAGCAAAGAAATAAATGCCACACGTGAATGCAAAAAATTCAAACAGATTCCAGTCATAAGACTCTTCGTGGAGGATTGAGAAATAAACTAATTCCAGGGTACCAAATATCAACGAAACTTGCAGAGACTCGCAAAAGGAGAAACCATGCCACGACTATGTAACAACCAAATAAAGGTGTTGGGGAGCTGAAAACCAAATAAAGGTTTTACTGGAGATCCAGGGTTCAATCACAAACTATATGCAAACCGAGGATGAAAATCCATAAAGGCTCTCAGCTAGAGAAAGATGATGAACTACAAGGATAACAACACATCATCTATACTGGGGATAAACATCAAACTGTTTGGGGAGCAAACACATCCAAACACTGCTTGGGGGAGGCAACAATGCTTCACATGTCAAGACTTACCATTCTCATATTGCTTTTGACATTCCTTTCTCGAATTCAAAGTTCTTAAAGTAAATGCCTTATTATTTTAGAAAAATGGTTATTCATCGATTGATTTATTTCAAAATTATCATCGTAAAAATGCCATTTTATTAAACATAAACAAATAAGAATATAAAATAATTGGATAAAGGCTCAACTTTATTTAATAGAGTGGTAGTCCACAAATGGCAGGACCCCATGGATCTTTACAAAGTTTGAAAATGGTAATATACATGAAAAAGGGCTACATTGAATACAATGACCACTACTCTCCCTACAGACTTTGAAATCCAATTGTTCTTTGTCCTTGGTTGAGAATGATGAATCAGAACCAAATGACTGGAAATTTTGCTTTCACGATTAGGTCTAGCCAGATGCAGTTTGTAGCGGTAAATTCATGACCATCAAGCTATGGATAAAATTGACGTCAATAAAACCAGAGTCGTCACCGCGCTTTTATTATTTCCAAGGGAAATGGGCAAAAGTACGAACAAAACCCAAAAGATAAGAAGTTTTCAAATCAAAACTAATAAAATGTTAGAGATTATAGGTAAGGGGGATGGTTACACAAAGGGAAGGTGTTAGCGCCCAAAGTGTCCTAGGTACTCCTAGGGAGCCCTTTTATGTGTGCAAGTGTTTTCGTCAAAATGATGTTTGATAAAAAAAATAGAGTGCGGGATGAGAAAAGAATTCATTAATTATATTTTTGTGTTTGACAAGACATTCGGTCTTATACCTACATACCAACATAAAAATGAGGGATCAAAACGCCGTAGTTCGTGGTAAAAAATTCAAAGATGTTGGTGAATTGATTTTTATCAAAAGTTTAAAAGAAAAGGCACAAAAGGCCAATGATTTGAATGGGGTTGTTAGTTCTTTTTATCTTTTTGAAACTAAAGTCAAATATGGTTAACTTCATTTACAAGTTTGATTTAAGAAAGAAGTCTAAAAATTCAATGGCATATGGCCAAAGTTTCTAATCATTAAAACATGTCTAAGTTGAAAAACACAAACAAAGAATCTTTTGAAAAAAGGGAGAGATTTTGAAATTAAAGAAGTGGGAGGAGATGAATGGACTATCCTAGACAAAAATTAAAAGTTAATAGTGGAAAAGATATGACCAATGGGATGCAATCCGACATACAAGAATGTCATATAGAAACCCATTTCCTTTGGAATTTAGAAAGCAACAAGCATAAGCAATATCCAAGCAAACCATATGAAGACCAAGGCATCAAATAAAGATAGCCATAATATACAAGCAAGTACTCCAATAGCTAGCAGTATTCAATGTCTTCCAATATATCAGATGAAATATTCCATGTGATGAATTCAGAAGCAATCATCAGACATCAACAATAATAACAGTATAACAATTAAGCACAAAAACAAAGTAGTAGATGAATCCAAGGGACTGAAGGTCTTGCATAAGATGAAAGGCACAATCAAAGATAACCCATTCTCAGATAGTGGCATTGGCCAAGTCCTCAAAGCATAGGGAAGTTGCCTATCCTAAGTCCAAAAGTTCAAATCAAGCCCAACAGTCCACCAAGATGTTTTTTAGGGTTTTTTGTTATTATTAGGTATTTTAAGGTCCTAAGACCATAAATAAAACAAAATCACAAGCAAACAATATATACAATCACAAGATATGGCTCACGTAATCAAAGTGAAAAGGACTGAAACATAAACAAGTAGCATGAAATATAAATGTCAATGAATGATAAAGGTACTGAAATTTAAAGTGCTTTAAGTAAATGACTTGAAAGTAAAGCAAAAATTAATAAAGAGTTAGTTAAATGTTAGTTAAGAGTTCAATTGTTTAAGTCATTCCTTGGAGAACGCTCAACCATCCATTCACAAGTATGAATACATGAACCAAGACATCATCCATGAGAAGGGCTCCAACTTGGATAAATCAACAAGTATGCCACTAGCTCGCATGAAAGGAAAAAAGATCAACTTTTTACACAATGCCATGAAGAATGGGAGACTTACAATCTCACTTACAAGAATGTTATGCCTTTTTTTGGATAGATTTAGCTCTATGTTAAGAAATCGTAATTGGACTTATGTAGAAGTCACAACTATCTGAGGTCGGGCAATAAAAATATATGTGTTAATGCAAGTTAGGGATTTTGGTACAAAGAACCAAACTCCTAAAACATACCACACACTTGAAAAAAAAAGGGAAGGACCTATCTCAGTCAGGCTCATGTTGATTAATCTGACACAAGGTCATTGATGAATAACCTAGCATTAGACATGATGAGAATTCATTGGTCAATGATGGATTAGGGAAGAATAAGGATGAAGATGAAGAGGGAAGGGGAAATAGAAACCCAAATTGATCATAGGAGGACTTTCATCTGATCAATACTATCCATTCATTTTGGAGAATGAAATATACATTTCATCAATCCCCTAAATCCAATAGTATTGGTCAAACAAAAGTCAAATTAACCATGACCAAGGCCAAACAGAAAGACAAACATCCCAAGATGAATTAAATAACTCAACATAATTTTTAAGAAATTATTCAATTAATTATCAATTTTAAAATGAATTAAAATGCATTTTTAAATGGACAGAGCCTCAAATCCCTTCAAATCACCAAATAAATGGCCAAGGGATTTGTCCTAGGTCAAACAAGGTCAAAGGACCTTAGACAAAAAAAATCATAATTTTTGGAAAGTCAGAAGTATTTTAAAATATTTGAAAAAAAGTTCAAAATCATTTAATTCACAAAAAATATCAAAAATAATAAAAAAAATGATACTAATTATGAATATGGAAGAGAAAAATATTTAATTTTTTTGGTGAAAGTCCCATATTTTTTGGATTAAAAATGAAATTTCTATTAATTAAATAAAAAAGAGGATTAAACATAAAATCAGAAAATAAAAAAAAATAAAAACAAGGGTCATCTGATCTCCCTCATTAATTGAGGTGGCAGATCTGATGGCCATGCGCTAGTGGTCTACCATGCGCTCTAGTCAATGCATTGGAATAAAGGTATCACAATGGATGATCAAGATTAGAACGTGGAGATATGACCTGATGGATAAGAACAAGCCACCACATCATCGAAGCTAGGGCTCCGGTCATCTTCTCTGGTGGACCTCACTGGACTGGTCCACCACCAACTTCCATAAAAATGGAAAATGAGTACACTATTCAAAAGGAAAAATGCCCAGGACCTCGAATCTGACCTTAATTTCTCCCAATCCCAAGCATATTAAAAGATACATGGATTTGAAATTTAAGGTGCATGATCTGAGTTGCTTCGATTTAGCCTCAAAGCAACTCAATCTCGTTGCGTACATTGGTAGGTCTTCAAACAACCAAAAATCAAGCAAAATAGTTAAGAATTGAGGGAGAATCGAAGAAGAGAAAAATCTAAAAATTCACCTTCGGTTTGCTTCAATTGAGCTTGATCATGCTTCCAATTTGCCTTGGCTCAACTTTAACAACTTGCAGGAAGTGGAATGGATGATTGAAAGGCTTGGATTCTTGGAGTTTGAATTCTAAAATAGAATGAGAATTGAAACCTGATTTAAAATGAAATCTTCAAGTTTATCCTTTAATGGAGGTTAGGGAAGCAGCAGTGCAAATCTTGGGGAAGGTGGATCCCTTTTCTGATCAACAATGGCATGTATTTATAGCCTACACATTGCTTTCTACACCTTTTAAAAATTTGGCCAAATTTTGTAACTTGTGTGCATGGGTGCATGAGTATGCATTCAGGCTCAAATGATGATTGCATTAAGTTCAAATTCGTGCACAAAACATGCTGAGATCATAACATGAAGCCATGCAAAGGTAATTGAAAATTGAGTTCAAAAGTTGCCAAAATAAGCCATGCAAAGTAACCATGCACAAGTCACTAAAATGTGATCCAAATGCCATGATCTTTGACTCTTTGGAAAGGTGACGTGAACGGGAACACCTTTGTTGTTGAAGACGTTTCCATTTTGAACTTGGATCATAATGAATTTTGAGGTGGAAGTTGGACAAATCAAACATGGTTGAAAATTTTCTAAGTATAAAGTCAAATGATCACTTTTTCCACCTTGAATAACTTTTTCTATGAGCTTGAAATGAAAATGGTTCCTTCACAAAAATTGTAGCTCTTTCATTCCTATTCAATATGGTCACAAATTTGACACCATTTGAGTCTTGCATGAGGGAGTTATGGATTTTAGAAGTTGAGGAAACTTGCTTGTTCAACTGTAATGGCCCAAAATGATCTATAATGTTTCCTCTTGGCACATGCCCTTGCATGTAGAATCTTGAAATTTATCATGAAACTTTGATGGACTTCATATCATAAAAAATGAGCAAGTTATGATTCTTGTAAGTTGACCTTCCTTCTAGGGGACAGACAAAATGACCTATAACCTTTCACCATACAAAATGACCTTCCAAGCAAACTTAGATCTTGATGCCAGCATGAACATTGTTTGGAATGTAATAAAGAGTAACTTTTCTCTTTGAATCATTTTAATATGACAAAAATTGAATGAGATAGGGTCTAGGGAACCCTAGATTTGACCTATTGACTTTCTCTAGTCAACTTCTTTGAACCATCTTGCAAACTTGAGGTTCCTTGGGTCTTTGGGGCTCATGGAGAATCATATATGGATAAGATGATGTATAATAAAGTATCCCTTGATATCTTTGATCTAATGATGAAGAAACTTGATAAGGAAGTCACACAAGATACCCAGATGAACTAGGGCTTCCAAGGCAAACAAGCTTCAATCTCTTGATGAATCTTGATCAAATTGAAAAATAAAGAACATGGGGATCCATATATTATACTTAGAACCAATGTGAACCTTTTGTTGCTTGATCCCTTGCACTGAGGATCTTAAACCCTAGTTGTGAGCTTGATGAGGCACAGGTGGATGCACACACTAGCTACAAAAGGAACAAAGCTACACATAGACATATTTTTGATATATTGGTTAGTAAATAATGAAAAGCAAAGTATGATATAATTAAATATGCTTGGTGACCTCTCCCAATGCAAACCCAATGAATGAGGGGTAAGGAGGATGCCAAGGTGTGATCCCAAAGCCATTATAAGTGATGAGATAGCATGATGGATCTTAGTGGTCAAAATTGGGATCTTACAACTGCCCCTATTTAAGGCCATTATAGCTGAAGATGTGAAGGTTAAAATATTCATATCAACTCAGTAGAATGGACTTAAATAACAACATCTAAAAACAAATTTTGGTCCCTAAGAGACCTCATAATGCATATGATATGAATGCAAAAATAGTCTTTGTGGGGGAATATATTGCCACAAAGGAAAAGAATCCGGAGAGACTGAAAGTCCACAGGAACATAATGTATTCCATAAGGAAAACTCACTGAGGAGACAGAGACTCTAGGGATAAAAGTTATGCGTAGGCCAGGTTACGACTTGAAAACTGCCGAAGACACGAGGGGATTTTCCATGAAATAAATCAGTGGAAAGACCCGGTTGGGGAAAAAAGAGATCTGCATGTATTGGGATAACACCAATACAGCAAGAAACACCCTCCTGGGAAATGCGAAAATCAGGACGGGGCTGAAATATTCAAATACCAAAACGGAAATCTATTTTACAAAGAAATACAAAACCAAACTCAATTGGGGAAGAAAAAACTTCAACAAAGGAATAATAGAGATATATTATCTATTACCGGTTACTGGGTACGAAGATAATGCACTCGAACAGAGGGACATCCGTTACCGGTTAGGGTAAACATATCAAGGATGACTCTCTGAGAAAAATGAGGCATATTCATTATCGGTTATTGGATTAGAATAACCTACTGGAGAAAAGAAACCAAATAGGAATTACAACTACCTGTTACTGGGTAGAAGACCAAAGAAAGAGTATTCGTCACTAGTTAAAGTGAACATATCAAGGATAGACTGCTGGGGGAAAATAGGATTTACAACTACTGATTAATGGGCAGAAGACCAAAGAAAGAGAAAATCCGTCACCGATTAAAGTGAACATATCAAGGATAAACTCAGAGGGAAAAATATGATTTATATCTACCATTTACTGGGTAGAAGACCGAAGAAAGAGAAAAATGTCACCGATTAAAGTGAATATATCAAGGATAAATTCTCTAGGGAAAGAAGGAATTACAACTATCCTTTTATTGGGTAGAATACTAAACAGGAAGAATATCTATCACCAGTTAAGATGAACATATCAAGGATAAACTTGCTGGGAAAACGAAAAAAAATGAATCCCCTAGAGAAAATTAAAGAAGTAAATTACCTTTTACCAGTTACTGGGTAAACTAACACAGGTAAAGTAGTAAACACCAAGAAGTATATTACCAGTTACTGGGTAATAAACTCTTGGGGGATGAAAAGATCTATCTAGGTAAGAACTAGAAAGAAACGGTCAAACAAGACTCAACCTAATGAGGGTATAACTCAATGGGAGTGGTTCCATCCAGATAATGAACTAGGGAGGAAATAAAAATAACAATCATCCACGAGGAAATAACTCAGTGGGGAAGGAGAACGGATAAACTTTTTCTGCTTAAAGAGATTGACACTCTACAATTGAAGGAGGACAGACACACCAAATCTACATTGGAAAATAATATCACCAAAGTAGGGGATCAATAGTAAGGTCAATGCGATAAAAATGCACAATGAAATATCTGATGTTGTGTTTTGTGCAATTATATGCATGAATATGCATATGATTTTGCTGAAAACAAGCACAAATAACGAAGATTTGAATCATCACAACCAGATACTCGGCTAATCTCAACAAGAAGGTAACACCAACTAGAGAACCTGCTAGGGATGAAAATAAATCACCGATGATATAAATCCTACTCAAAATAATATTCCAATCAACTCTGGCTAGGATAAGGAATGGAAAGCATGCGTCTAACCCAAAGTGATGCAGATGGAGAGGGATCTGCTGGGGATCCTTATCATAGCAACAAGTCATCATTGCGGGGGATTTTAAGTCAACACCATATCAAATGGGAGACAACCCTATAGGGGAGATCATTAATACTGCTCAGAACCAAATACTGCCTGAAGGAAGTAGTCTTCTATCAAAATATGGAAGTCCGCTGGGGTCTCAGATCACAATAAGAGGTAGAACTCTGAGTGGGGAGAACCAGACAATCTCTTGGGGATCCTATCCAACAACATCTCTATGGGGATTCACTAGGGATACAAAGATCGGCATAGACTTCCTCAAAAAGAAAACCAATAGTCATCATACTCTTTTTGGAGATTGAGAAATAAACCAATTCCAAGGTACAAAAATACCAACTGAATTTATGCAAGGGAGAAACTATCACGACTATGCAACACACAAATAAATGAGTCAGGGGTTTGGAGACCAAATAAAGGTTACAAGATAATCCAGGATTCATTCACCAATACATAAACTGGGAAATACAAAAACAAGAACGCCTTAGCTGGGGAAGGATGAATTTCAAAGGGAACAACACATCAGCTCTTCCGGGGGTGAAAACCCATCAATCATGCTGGGGATGAACTATTGTAAAGGGAACAACTTAGATTGCTGTTGACATTCTTTTTTTTAAATCGATTATTCTTAAAGTAAATTCCTTATTATTTTAAGAAAAATGATTGTTCATTGATTTATTTATTTCAAAATTATCATCATAAGAGTTCAATTTTAAAACAGAAACAAATAAGAATACGAAATAATTGGATAAAAGCTCAACTTTATTTAATAGAATGGTAGTCAGCAAATGGCGGGACTCCATGGATCTTTACAAAGTTTGAAAATGGTAATTTACATGGAAAAGGGCTACATTGAATACAATGACCACTACTCTCCCTACCAACTTTGAAATCCACTGTGTGCTTGTCTTCAGTCGAGAATGATGAATCATGACCAAATGACTGCTCAAAACTGCTTCAAAGGTCAGGAATAGCCGAATGTAGTTACTTGCCATAATCCCTAATTTTTGCCTAGCTTTCCCCAAGGTGGGGTACT
The DNA here is from genome assembly GCF_024323335.1 of Lathyrus oleraceus. Classification (NCBI taxonomy): domain Eukaryota; kingdom Viridiplantae; phylum Streptophyta; class Magnoliopsida; order Fabales; family Fabaceae; genus Lathyrus; species Lathyrus oleraceus. The sequence goes on from NC_066582.1 coordinate 405,104,465, forward strand.
CAATCTACCAGGATAAATTTTTTGTTTTATGTCTCTAACTTTTTCCTGGATCGCCCTTTCGGGTTTTTAATCCTCCGAGACACTCATTTTTGCCTAAGTCGCCCTTTCGGGTTTTCAACTTAGCGAGTTGTTATTTTATTTTTTATGCGAAGTATTTCTTGACTGCATCGGCGTTTATAGGATGCATGAACTCTTCACCATCCATAGTTGTAAAAATTAATGCACCACCTGAAAAGGCTCTCTTAACAACATACGACCTTCATAATTAGGAGTCAATTTACCCCTAGCATCAGGTTTGAAAGATAGAATATTCTTGAGCATGAGGTCACCTTCTCGGAACACACGATGCTTGACGTTCTTATCAAAAGCTTTCTTCATTGTTTGTTGATATAACTGACCTTGACAGATGGCAGTCAATCTTTTCTCTTCAATCAAATTCAACTAGTCATATCTGGTCTGGAACCATTCACCTTCAGTCAACTTAGCTTCCATCAAAACACACAATGATGGGATATCAACCTCCACGGGGAGCACAACTTCCATGCCATAAACAAGAGAGAAAGGGGTTGCCCTTGTTGAAGAGCGGGTGGATGTACGGTACCCATGCAAATAAAATGGGAGCATATCATGTCAATCTTTGTATGTCACAACCAACTTTTGAATGATGTTCTTAATGTTTTTATTCGCAGCTTCAACAACCTCATTCATCTTAGGTCTTTAGGGAGAAGAATAATGATGTGCAATCTTGAAGTCCTTGCAAAGAGCTTCCACCATATTATTGTTCAAGTTCGGTCCATTATCAATAATGATCTTACTTGGTACACCATAACGGCATATAATTTGATTCTTGATAAATCGGACCACCACTTGCTTGGTCACACTTGTATACGATGCTGCTTCAACCCACTTTATGAAGTAATCAATAGTTACCATAATGAAACGATGTTTGTTCGAAGCTTGGGGCTTAATCATGCCAATCATATCAATTCCCCACATGGAGAAGGGCCATGGAAATGAAATGACATTCAATAGTGTCGGAGGAACATGAATCTTATTTGCATAAATTTGACACTTGTGGCATTTCTTCACAAACTTGCAACAGTCAGATTCCATTGTCAGCCAATAGGAACCTGCTCTCAACATTTTCTTTGCCATATCATGTCCATTTGAATGAGTACCATAGGAGCCTTCATGGACTTCAGTTATCAATAGGTCTACTTCGTGTCTATCCATGCATCTGAGCAAAACCATACCGAAATTTCTCTTGTAAAGCACATCACCACTTGGGTAGAAGTTGCCATCTAATCTTCTCAAAGTCTTTTTTTCTTTCAAAGATGCCCTAGACGGGTAAATCTGACTTTGGAGGAAACATTCAATATTATACTACCACAACTTTTCATCTTTGACTTCTTCAACGGCAAATACATGAGTTGGCCTATTAAGACGCATCACAGTTAATTGGGAACTTCATTCCAAAACTTCACCACGATCATGGAAGCCAACTTTTCAAGAGCGTATGCCATCTGGTTTTCATCTCGAGGAATATGATGAAACTCAACCTTTGTAAAGAAAGTTGATATCCTTCCCGCATAATCTCTATACGATATAAACCGATTTGATTCGTCTCTCATTCACCTTTGATCTGATTCACAACCAATGTTGAATCTCCATAGACGTCAAGATATTTAATTCTGCGATCAATGGCTTCTTCCAGCCCCATAATGCAATCTTCATACTCAACCATATTGTTCGTACATTTGAAGATCAATCTAGCTGTAAACAAAAAAATAGTGCCTTGAGGAGTAATAATCACTTCCCCAATGCCATTACCATATGAATTAACAGCTCCATCAAATACCATGCCCCAACGGGAACCACGCTCTGGCCCTTCTTCAAGCAATGGTTCATCACAATCTCTCATATTCAAGTACAAAATCTATTCGTCAGGAAAATCATACTGCACTGACTGATAATCTTCAATGGGTTGGTGAGCCAAATTGCCAGCCAAGACACTACCTTGAATAGATTTTTGAGATCGGTATTCAATATCATACTCAGATAACAACATCTGCCAACGGGCAATCCTCCCGGTTAAAGCAGGCTTCTCAAAAATGTACTTGATTGGATCCATTTTGGATATCAACCGAGTATTATGATTCAACATATACTGGCACAGACGCTTAGCAGCCCAAGCCAATGCGTAACATGTCTTTTCAAGCATAGAATACCGAGTCTCACAGTCAGTGAACTTCTTATTGAGGTATTAAATTGCATATTCTTTCTTCCCAGATTCATCTTGCTGACCAAGAACACATCCCATACTTTCTTCGAGCACCATCAAATACATGATCAAAGGTCTTCCTTCAATAGACATAGACAAAATTGGAAGCTCAAGCAGATATTATTTAATACTATCAAAAGCTTTTCTGGAAATCCTCGGTCCAATCACAAGACTGATCTTTCCAAAGAAGCTTGAATATAGGCGCACATGTGACAGTCGTATGCGATATAAATCTTGAGATATAGTTCAAGCGGCCGAGAAAACCTATGACTTTCTTATCAGTTTTGGGCGCATGCATCTCTTGTATTGCTTTGAGCTTGGCAGGATCAACTTCAATACCCTTCTCACTGACAATAAAGCCCAACAACTTACCAAAACGAACATAAAAAGTACACTTATTGGGATTCAAGCGAAGTTTATACTTCCTCAAACGTTCGAATAACTTCAACAAATGCTCAACTTATTATTCTTCATCACTTGATTTAGCAATCATATCATCAACATGAACTTCAATCTCTTTATGCATCATATCATGAAAAAGAGTGGTCATAGCTTTCTGGTACGTTGCACTAGCATTCTTTAAACCGAAGGGCATCACTCGATAACAGAATGTTCCCTAAGGTGTAATGAATGTGGTCTTCTCCATATCTTTGGGTTCCATTTTAATTTGTTTATAACCGTAAAATCCGTCCATAAACGAAAAGACTTTGAATTTAGTTGTATTGTCTACCAACATATCAATGTGTGGTAGAGGAAAATCATCTTTTGGATTGGCTTTATTCAAATCTATGTAATCAACACACATACGGACCTTACCATCCTTCTTAGGAACAAGAATAATATTGGAAACCCATTACGGATACTCAGAGGTAATAAGGAAACCAACATCAATCTGCTTTTGCACTTCCTCCTTAATTTTCACTGCCATATTAGGGTGAGTTCTTCTCAACTTCTGCTTGACCAGCAGGCATTCTGGCTTCAAAGGCAATCTATGCTCCACAATCTCATTATCCAAACTTGGAATATCTTAATAGGACTAAACAAACACATTAGAATACTCTCGAAGAAGATCAACCAACCCCTTCTTAGCTTCTGGACATTGTTGAGACCTAATCTTGACTTCCCTCACATCATCTTCGAAACCCAAGTTGACTAATTCAATCTGCTCTTCAAACGGATGAATGGCTTTTTCCTCGTGCTCAAGCAAATGGGATAACTCATCAGATACTTCTTCATCATCATTCTCTTCCTCAATTTCAAACACAGAGAAATAAAAGTTTGGAGAGGGAGTAGAATCATTGCATTCAATAGGTTTGAGAACCAACCTGCATAATGATTTGATATTTTAATTATAGAAAAATGGAGTGCAAACAAATATTATGCATATGGAAAGATTATTATTTGTTTAGTTTTTTTATTACCATTTTCAGAAAAAGCAAAAAGTAAAAACAAACATCATAGATGTGGATGAATAAAATTGTATTTTATTGATGATAATATTGAAAGCGCCCAACAATGTTTCACTTCTCCCTTAGGCATAAGAGAAGGATTTTTCTTAAAATAAAATAAAATTTACTTCGAATGGTGCATAACAATAGGAACATCAACATCAACCCAATTGTTGCAAGTCTGGCCTTGTGTCACCAAATTGGCATAAGCCTCATCTTCATCACTATCTTCAATAATGGCAGCTGAGTGTTGATCATCCTTGTGAATGAACCCTCCATTGCGGAAAACTTATTGCATAGCCTTGACATTGGCGTTGAATGGCCCTTACTGAAATCCCAACCCTTCTCTATTCTTGTTTTCAATAACTTCCACAATGCGACCAATTGATCAATTTCCTCAAGGTACACTTCAAAATTCATCATATTATGTATATACGAGCTACCATGAGCCTAAAAAGTCAAGATAATTGAAGCTTAGCAAGTTGGTTGATGGTGGTTGGCCAGATGAATTCATCTGATCAAAACTGGGTCTCCTTAGACCCTATCTCCTACAATTTTCACCATATGAAAATTATTCCAAGAGAAATGTTACTCTAAATGACATTCCAAACAACTTTCATGTTGATACCTAGATCTAGTTTTGCTTGGAAAATCATTTTCTATATTGAAACATTATAGGTCACTTTGTCTAAACCCTAATTTGAAAGTCAACTTCCCAAAGCCATAACTTGATCAACTTTTATGATATGAAAGGTTTCCAAGTTTCACAATCAAATTCAAGCTGTATACTTCAACTTTTATGTTTGGAGTGAGAGCTAATTCAACTTTTATGAGCATGTGATATAAGGATACATTATAGGTCATTTTTGACCTATACCATTGAATAAGTGATATTTCCAAACTTCAAAAATTAATAACTCTATCATTCTAAATCCAAATGACATGACATTTGTGACCATTTTTAAGGCCTTTTAAAGAGATAAAACTTATATGAAGACATTTTTCTCATTTGAAGCTCACATAAAAAGTTATGCAAGGTGGAATATTGAGATATATGGCTTGATACTTAGAGAAAATTTCAATATATTGAAATTTCCAAACTTCCACCTCCAAATTCACCATGATCAAAGTTCCAAATGAAATGTTTTTCAACATCAAACTTGTTCCCCTTGATCTAAGCTTTCCAAAGAACCCAAGTTCATGCATTTTGGATGAAGTTTGTTAAGTATGCGCATGACTTTAACAGAGTTGCATCATTGGAGAAAATCAAAAGTCCAAAACTCCACATATCATTGCCTTGCCACTCAAGCCTCATTTGAACTTCAGAACAGTTGGATATGGATCAAATTGGATTTCTTCATGGGCCGGTACACGCCCATGCAAGCTTGTTCATGAAATGACCAAATTTAGCAATTTTTCAAGTGTGCAATTATCAATCCCTAATGCTATAAATACAAGGCCTCTTAGCTCATTTCAAACACCCCTTGCGCGCCAGCTTTGCCCCCCAATTGAAACCCTCACATTTCAAAGGAAAACCTGAGAACTTTTAACATGAAAATTGAGTTTGAATCTCACGATTTGGAGATTCAAGAACTCCAGGATCCAAAGCTTTGTACCATTGTTAAACCTCTCCTACAAGCTTCTCAAGTGAGATCAGATTAAGTTTGAAGCAAGCAACATCAAGTTCTGTATAACATTGAAGGTAATTTTCAGAAAACTTCATCTCTTTGATTCTCACTCAATTCTCTTGGATCTTTGGTTGTCTGAAGTCCTACCAATATAGGCAAGAAGATTGAGTTGCTTTGAGGTCAAATCTAAGTAACTCAGTTGACATACCTCAAAATTCAACTCCTCATATCTTTGTATATATGTGGAGTTAGTTGAAATTGAGGTCAGATTCGTGCTCTACGCCATTTTTTCTTCCATATCATGTCCTCCTTTTTCATTTTCTTGATTGTGATGAGTGAACCAGTCTGGTGGATCTCGCCTGAGAAGGTGACCGGAGGTCCAGCGTCGGTGGTGTGTGTAGCACCTCAAATTTGCACCTATCATTGTACATACATTTTCATATTAGGTCATAACATAACATGGTCCACTGCATAACATTGCATTGTCCTATTTGCCTCAAGTGCAAGTCAATCAAGAGAATTAGGTCAAACTGGTCAGGAGATCAGTCAGTCAAGCAAGCAAGTACAAATTCCATTGAGCCAAGGCCCTAGGGTTGGTCCAACATGTTCACATGACTTGGGGATCCATTTGAAGTGTTTTGGTCAAGGATTGGATGTTCAGAAGTCATCAGTCAATGCACAGTCAGTCAGAAACCCTAAAAGTCAACTGTTGGTCAACTGTCCATTTAATCAGTGATTTGATGATGGGATTTGGTTTGAGAGAGCTTATTCATGTCCAAATAGACCTCATATATCATGGCAAACACCATCATGGAAGAATTCGAAGCCAGATCAGAAATTTCCAAAAATGGAAACTGGACCTGTAATTGAAACCTGCCCAAAATGGAAAGTCTTGATCCTTAAACTTACATCATGATACAAGTTTCAAATGAATTTTTGCCCAACATGAAAGTTGAAGATCTTGTTCTCCCATTTCCAAAAAGTCCAAGAACTCTCAATTCCCATGTATGGTTGGCAAGTTATGATCGAATCGTTTTCAGAAATTTTTGAACTTCAAAAGGCCATATCTCCCAAACCATTTGGCCAATTTTGGTGGGGTTTTTTCCTACAAGTCACATTTGATCCCCTCTTTCCAAAAATGTAATTTTCATGTACCAAAACTTCACCAATCAAAATGGCATTTTTGGACTTGCATGAATTAATTTCAAGTGTGGTACAAAAGTGAGTTTCAAAATTAACCATTTCTAATCAATTCTACCAATCAAACATGTTCTGAAATGTCATTTGAGACTTGTTGCAAGCTCATTTTCGTGCAGTACACATAGCCATCACCTATTTGCTTGAAAATTGGCCAAAAGTACATTTTTCAACAACTACACTCCATATTTTCATGAACCATCATTAGTACCACAAAACAGCAGATATATTCATCATCTTCTGTCACTAAAAAACCCTAGCAGCAGTCAGTGTGCATCACAGAATTCTTCACTTTCTCTCAAATCTCATTTTTCTCACTTTGCTTTTTTACCAAAAACTTCCAAAGAACTCGAGGATTCCTTTGTTGTTCTATCATCTGGCCATCATTTGGAGGTTATTTGCAGCACCATTCACCAACTGGGAGCTCACTTTCCAGCACTGTTTTCAAAGAATCCTTCCATGGCAAATGTTGTCTAAAGCCATTCTGAGCCTTCTTGGGTCGAACTCTTTTAGCCATTCATCAAAGCACAGTTGAAGCTTCAACTGTTTCACTTCAAAACAGCCAAACAACCCTTGAATCTCAACTGTCTTGCAGGTTTGGTGAGTTTTCGACTTCCACTATTTACAAAACTATGATATGCTTTAGGTAGGCCTTGTTTTGCTGATTCTATTGAGCCTTGAATCCATAAAAATGGTTGAGTATTTGTGGAGTTATGCTGTTTTTTAAGATTTGATGATGAAATGAGTTTTTATTCGATTCTTCTTGTTTAGCTTGATTTAGTGAAAATGAATTTTGGAATGATGATGTGCATTGTGTGCTGGTTCAAATGTTATGTTCAATTCCCATTTCTGGGATTTTTGTTCATCATTGATGATGAACATCACTGTTCATAAAACCCTAATTTCATAAAGCCATGCCCAGATTTTCCTCTTTCTCACGTGCTGCATGCCATGTTGGCCCATGAGCCAATCAAAACATTTCCCTGGCCGCGCCTAAACGGCGTCGTTTTGTTTAATGAGGTCCAATATTACGCTTTTGCCATCCGGCCATTTAATTAATCCAATTTAATTCATTTTCATTTCAATAATTATTTCATTTGATCACCAATCTTGTAAAATTCATAAATGCTTCAATTTTAATCCAAATTTCATGGGAATTTTTTCATCATCTTCATCATGATCCCTAGTTTTTTATCATGATTTTTGTTGATTTTTTGGATGAGTAGATTTTAAATGGCATTAGGGTTTTGTTCATGTGCCCAATTTTTGTACATCTTGCCAAAACATTTGTGAAATGGTGATACTTTATCCAATGGCTCCCAAATTTTTTGTGCTTAAACTAGACACACTCATGGTGATTTTGGTGTAGAGTTTGTGAATTTATCATTTCTGGGTTGTGAGTTATGATTTTTTTGAATTAGGGTGTGACAACTTGTGTCACACCATTGATGTCCAACTTGATGATTTTTGATACCATGCTTCTTGACCTCCAATTGATCTGATTTTTTGCATGAACCTACTCTTGTATGTCTAGTTTACATGTGAAGTTTCTTGGAATTATTTGTGGCATTTCCTAATTGTTTGAGATTTTCTCCCCTGTTTGACCAAAATGTTGACATTGTGTGACACTTGTTCCCATTTCATTTGTGAAATTCTCATACTTTATTAGATGGACATGAAATTTTACATGAGATAACTAGACACCCTCATCTTTGCCATGGTTTTAGTCCCATTCATTTATCATACACCATCTCTGATTTATGATTTTTCTAAGTTGATGCATGTTTGGTTGACTTCTTTGAGCATGTTCAAAATTGCTTTGACTTTCTGATTTTCATTGACTGCCTTCCACTTGTCCAAATGAGATGAAATTTGACATGCTTACCATGCTGTGGGTTGTGATTGGTCATGATTTATTTGGTGATTTTTGTAAATGTTTAAGATTGCTTTCTAGTTAAGTCTTTCTGTTGACTTCCATGAGCTTCTGTTTGCAATACCTTGACCTAACTTGTTCATGAAATGATGATGATAATTGATATGAATGTGAAACCAATTGGTATTGTTTCTTGATTGTTTGAACATGATTTTGGATGCTTGCCCTTTGCTGTTTTGACTTTTTCATTCCTTTTTGACCCTAGGCTTGCCCTAGTGGTCCTGTTACTCACTTTTGAGCTTGTGTTTTCAGGTTGACCAACAAATGACCAATGAGACCATTTCTTTTTGATTGAGTTTGCTGGAATATCTTTGTCTAACTTGTTTGTTTTGTAGGTGGCTTGGCTCACATGCCTTGAGCCTTGTGCCTTGCACATTCACTTGCTTGTGTTGACTGGTTGATATCTGTTTCATTTTGATTTAACTTTGACTTGTATACTAACTGTGCTTGACTGGTTTCAGGTACTTTAGTTGCTCAGTTCCTTGTGAACTTTTGCTTTGCTTTGCTTGTACAAGAAATTTGCATTGAGGTATATTTCTCATCTTCATGTAGTCTGGAAGACCTGGCCTGTTACTTGGCCAGGCAACTGTCTGAAGTCCTCCTTAAGAGGCAATGTTTGTGACTGTTTACTTTTGTCCTTGCCTAGAGTCAAAGACCTCCTAAGTGAAGAGGCAATTGGCAGAACCCAAGGGATAAGCAACCTATCCCCTGCTATTCTGTGTGTCATCTGCTTTGCTCACACCACTGTGTTGATGCATTGCAGATACAAACCCAAGATCTTGTACAATTGTACAGTTGAGTCAGTTTTAAATGTGTAGAAGGGCTCCCACTTTCTGAACCCACGCATTCTTGTCTTAAGCTCTCCCAGGCCAGGGATAAGAGCTGTGAAGTCTTATCTTCACTCACCTTTCATCTGCTTCACCTTAGCCCCTCAATGGCAAGGTTAAGAGCAACATCTACCCAGTTCCAGAGGTTTGTTTGTTGAGGTTGATATGACCCCTCGACTAAAACCTAACCCTTGTTTGAGCCACTCGCTTGTGTATAGTGTGTGCTATCTGTGCTTGTATGTTTGTTTGACTTGCTTCCTGTGCAAGTTAGGGTTAGTTTAGACTTGCTTCCTGTGCAAGTTAGGTTTTGCTTGGCTTGCTTCCTGTGCAAGTTAAGTGTGTGTGTGGCTTGCTTCCTGTGCAAGTCATGACTAGGATAGGCTGGCTCCCTGTGCCAGTTAGCTAGAAACCTTAACTTAGGGTTGATTTTTGCATGACAACATCTAGGCTCGAGTCGTAGTCTCCCTAGTTGTGTCTCCCTCTGTTATCTGGTTAGGCTAGTCCTTTATCCCTCTGTAGGGGAACTACGTCGCCCTGATCCTCATACCAGATGAGGTACGTAGGCAGGAGATGAGCTGATCTCTCCGGGCGCCAGTGTCTTTGTTTTGCCTTGTTGTGTGCTTGGAAGCTGATGTAAGTCCATCGAGTGGCATTTGGGTTCCAGTGTGCGTGTGTTTGGTTCGGATGCTGATGTAAGTCCAGTGATTGGCATTCAGGCTCCACGTTTGCCTTCTTGTGTGTGTTTTGGTTCGGATGCTGATGTAAGCCCAGCGATTGGCATTCAGGCTCCACGTTTGCCTTTGCCTGTGTTTGTTTGTGTGCGTGTCAGCCGAGCTACGAATGCTCTGATTCTTCTCTCGTCCGAGGAGATACGTATGCATAGGATGCGATATCCTAGCGAGCATGTGTCGTTTCCCCAGTCCGAACTACTTCGACTCTGATGTCTATGTCTGATAGACTAAGTAGGCCCAGGATGCGATATCCTGCCGAGTCAGTTTCAGTCTGTTTTCTTGTGTCTCCTTCAGCCAGTGTGTGTGTGAGCAGTGTTTTTAGCAACCAATTTCCTTCCTATTGTGCGTGGATCCCGTCGAGTACGACGGATGCGTAGGGGTGCTAATACCTTCCCTTCGCATAACCGACTCCCGAACCCATTCTCTTTGGTCGCGAGACCATGTCTTTTCCAGGTTTACTCTGAGCGTTTCCTTTCCCTCTTTTGGGATAAATAACGCACGGTGGCGGCTCTGTTGTTCTTCTTTTCCCGCCGGTTTTTCGCGTGATGCGACAGCTGGCGACTCTGCTGGGGATACTAGAGAAGTTGACCTGTGCTGGTCCGTCTTCCCTGAGCGAGTCTCTCCTAGCGCTCTCTAGGATAGGGTTTGGTTGCTTTTGGCTGTTATTTATTGCATTCATTTGTATATATGTGCATTTATCGTTTGCATTTATTGTTTGCATTAATGTTTGCATTTATTCATCTGTTCATCTGGTTGGTTGTCTGTTTCTCTCTGTTGGGGTGGGAGTTACATGAGGTAAAAGGCCCAATACCCAGGCCATGAGTGAAATCTAGGATACTTAGGAATAGAGTGATTCATGGGAAGCGGGTGGTATTGCGCCACTTAGCGGAACATTGATATCACGAGCAGTTCAGACCCTGGTGGGATATTATCGTTACATACTTCGGATGTGTATATGATGATGTTCTGCGAAAGGTTATTTATGCTGCGTTTCTCTCGACCTTACCCTGGCCTAGATGACACCCGTGAGTGGGGAGGGAATGATCATTATTACAGGTACAGTTGGTGACTTGTTGGTGACTTGTTGGTGACTTGTGATCCTGTTGGTGACTATTGGTTCAGAAGTTTGGGGTCTCAGATGACTTTGGGTTTCAGATGAATTTGTGGTTCCGAGTTCAAGCCGAAGCTTTGATCCTGTGTTCCGAGAGACACAGCCAACCAGTCGTGTCTGCATCATTTGCATCATAGCATATTTATTTTTCAAAAGAAACGCAATAAAAAAAAATATAAAAAAAAAAAAGAAAAGAAAAAAGAAAAAAAAACTAATCCCTGCATGCATATCATTTCTCAGGTACATTCCAGAGCTTGTTCACTGATAGAGATGGCAACAGTCCCAGAGTTGAAGCGGAAGACTTGCTCCTACAGCTTTCACCGTGAACCTTTGACGTCTCTGATTGAGTTGAGCAACCTTATGACCAGTGGTAACCAGAAGGGGTTTGTTGACCAGTATGGAGATATTCTGACACTGTTGAAGATGGTAGTCGATCCGGGGCCGTTGCAGACTCTTCTACAGTTCTACGACCCAGAGCTTCATTGTTTCACCTTTCAAGATTATCAGTTGGCGCCTACTCTTGAGGAGTACTCCATTCTGCTGAGTGTCCCGGTCCGGTATCAGGTTTCTTTCTTGGATGTGCCCAAGGAGGTTGATTTCAGAGTTGTTGCCAGAGCTCTCCATTTGGGTGTCAAGGAAGTCAGCGATAGTTGGAAGTCCAGTGGGGATGTTGTAGGATTGCCTTTGAAGTTTCTGTTGAGGGTAGCTAGAGAAGAAGCAGAGAAGGGAAGTTGGGAAGCCTTTCATGCTCAGTTGGCCGTCATGATCTATGGGATCGTCCTGTTTCCGAGTATGCCCAATTTTATTGACTATGCTGCAGTCAGTATTTTCATTGGAGGAAATCCAGTTCCTACTCTGTTGGCTGACACTTACTATGCTGTTCACAGTAGGCATGGTAAGGGTGGGGCTATCAGGTGTTGTCTCCCGCTTTTGCTCAGATGGTTCTTGTCTCTCCTGCCAGTCAGTGGACCTTTTGTGGATGCTCAGAGCACGCATAAGTGGACTCAGAGGGTTATGTCTCTTACCTCTTATGATATCAGGTGGCAATCTTACCGGATGGATGTGCGTAACGTCATTATGAGCTGTGGAGGATTCCGTAATGTGCCACTCATAGGGACTAGGGGTTGCATCAATTACAACCCGGTTCTTTCTCTCCGCCAGTTGGGGTTTGTGATGAAGGGAAGACCGCTTGAGGCTGAGGTAGCAGAAAGTGTGTATTTTGAGAAGCAGAGTGACCCGGCTAGATTGGAGCAGATAGGGAAAGCTTGGAAGTCTATTGGCGTGAAGGATGGATCTGTCTTAGGGAAGAAGTTTGCCGTTGCTATGCCCGATTACACTGATTGGGTCAAGGAGAGAGTAGAAACTTTGTTGTTACCCTACGATAGGATGGAGCCGTTGCAGGAGCAACCACCTTTGATCCTTGCTGAGAGTGTGCCTGCGGAGCACTACAAGCAAGCCTTGATGGAGAATCGCCGTTTGAGAGAGAAGGAGCAAGATACCCAGATGGAGCTGTACAAAGCCAAAGCTGATAGGTTGAACTTGGTTCATCAACTCAGAGGAGTGCGAGAAGAGGATGCTAGCAGACTGAGAAGCAAGAAGAGATCCTACGAGGAGATGGAGAGCATGTTAGATGCAGAACACCGGGAGTGCTTGAGGCTGCAGAGAGCTGAGGCCAGCTATCAGAAGAAGATCAGAGACTTGGAGAAGCAACTCAGAGATAAAGACATCCAGTTGAAGAAGGAAGTAGACTTGAGACAGGCATCAGAGAACCACCTTGGAGGAGAAGTGGTAGAGCTTAGACGACAACTGAAGGAGAAGATCACTCTTTTGCCAGAATGTTCAGAATGTGACCTGTTGATAGACCAGTGTCAGTACTTGAAACTCTCATTCCGGGAGGCCGTTTGTCTTAGCTTGTATCTTTGATGTGTATGTTGAGAATCACCTCCAGGCTTGTTGGATGGGATTCATTGTTGTACTCCGATTGTTTGGATTTTCTTTGTCGACTTTGTTGTATGATCCTGTTACTCATATAGATGAGGTTGTTGGTTTCACCTTGTACTCATCACTCTTGTGTATGTTGTTTCTGTGCTTCTATGTTGTTCTTGCTGCAGGTTGCCATCTTTTGAGGATGACTCAGGCTCTTTGAATGCCTGAGGAATGAACATATCATGTGCATCATACGCATCATTAGCACCATACTCATATCATTTTGCATAACAGGTGTTCTTGGTCGTGACTTCTCACTCTTGGTTCCTGTTCAGGCAGGATAGCTGATCAACGTCCGCACCGCTACTCAACAAGACTGAATCAACAGAGAGGTATGGATCAAGTTCAAGCTGAGTTGGCTGAGATGAAGGCTAACATGGCCCAGTTTATGAATATGATGCAAGGGGTTGCACAAGGTCAAGAAGAACTTCGAGCCATGGTTCAGAGACAAGAGGCTGCAATTCCACCGGTCAACCATGCTCCGCCAGAGGGAGGCCCGGTCAATGATAATAATGTTGCTGCTGCTGTACCCATCAACAACTATGCTGTAGGTGATGAGTTGGGGGGTATTCGAATCAACGGTCAACCTATTGCTCCAGATGCCGCTAATGCCAGAGCAGTCCGTGCCCCGGCCCGTAATCCTGCTCCGATTGTTGACAGACAAGAGGATATGTTTTCTCTGCTCAGTGAAGACGAAGACGTTCTGGGAAGGGTTAATGAGAGGGATCGTAAAGTTGATGCCCTTGCTGAGAAAATTAGAGCTATGGAATGTCAGAATTCTCTCGGTTTTGATGTTACCAATATGGGGTTGGTGGAAGGTTTGAGAATCCCTTACAAGTTCAAAGCACCGTCCTTCGATAAATACAACGGTACTTCTTGCCCTCGCACCCATGTGCAGGCTTATTATCGAAAAATCTCTGCGTATACCGATGATGAAAAGATGTGGATGTATTTTTTCCAAGATAGTCTATCTGGGGCTTCTTTGGACTGGTACATGGAATTGAAGAGAGATTCTATCCGCTGTTGGAGGGATCTGGGTGAGGCCTTCTTGAGGCAATACAAACACAACATGGACATGGCACCGAGCCGGACTCAGCTGCAGAGTCTTTGTCAGAAATCCAATGAAAGCTTCAAGGAGTACGCCCAGAGGTGGCGTGAACTGGCTGCTAGAGTTCAACCCCCTATGCTGGAGAGGGAGTTGACAGATATGTTTATCGGTACTCTTCAGGTGTGTTTATGGACCGGATGGGAGCTGCCCATTCGGTAGTTTTTCTGATGTTGTCATTTGTGGAGAGAGGACTGAGAGCTTGATTAAAACTGGGAAGATCCAAGATGCTGGTTCCTCTTCTTCTAAGAAGCCGTTTGCTGGGGCACCTCGTCGAAGAGAGGGTGAAACTAATGCTGTTCAATACCGCAGAGATCAGAACAGAAGTCAACGCTGTCAGGTTGCTGCAGTGACCATTCCGGCACCTCAACCTCGTCAACAACAACAACAAAGAGTTCAACAACCGCAACAACAACAACAACAGCAACGTCCGTATCAGCCCAGACAAAGGATGCCTGATCGACGTTTTGATTCGCTACCCATGTCGTACGCCGAACTGCTGCCCGAACTACTCAGGTTGGGATGGTTGAGTTGCGTACAATGGCTCCGCCTACAGTATTGCCTCCTGGGTACGACGCCAACGTCCGTTGTGACTTTCACTCTGGGGCACCAGGGCATCATACTGAGAAGTGTCGGGCTCTCCAGCACAAGGTCCAAGATTTGATCGATGCCAAGGCGATCAACTTCGCTCCAGTGCCTAACGTCGTAAACAACCCTATGCCTCAGCATGGTGGGCATAGAGTGAACAATATTGAGGGGAAAGAAGCTGAAGATCTGGTTGTTAATGTTGATGATGTTCAGACTTCTCTGCTAGTTGTGAAGGGCCGTCTGCTGAATGGGGGTGTCTACTCGGGCTGTGATGAGGATTGTTTGGGCTGTGCAGAATCTGAGAATGGTTGCGACCAGTTAAGGGCCGGTATCCAGGGTATGATGGATGAGGGTTGTTTGCAATTCAGTAGGGCTGTAAAAGATCGTGGAACAGTGTCAACTATCACCATTTACTTTAAACCGTCTGAAGGACGTGGACAAAGGGTCGTTAGTGCACCTGCAACAAATGGTACCCCAGTTACCATTTCCGTGCCTGTAACCATCAGTGCTCCAACTACTATCGTTGCGTCTGGAAGAAGGGCTGTTGAGAATAGTAGAGCCGTGCCGTGGAAGTATGATAATGCTTACCGCAGTAACAGAAGGGCTGAAAGTCAGACGAGACCAGTGAATCAAACTCCAGTGACAATTGGTTTACCGAATAGAGTTCCTGCAACTGTTGGTCCGGCTGTGGATAATGTAGGGGGTCCAGGAGGTTTTACCAGAAGCGGTCGTCTGTTCGCACCGCAGCCTTTGAGGGACAATAATGCTGAGGCTCTCGCCAAAGCAAAGGGTAAGCAAGCTGTGGTTGAGGAAGAACCTGTCCAGAAGGAAGCGCCCGAGGGGACATTTGAGAAGACGTGGAGGAGTTTATGAAAATAATCAAGAAGAGTGACTACAAGATTGTAGATCAGTTGAATCAAACTCCGTCCAAGATTTCTATACTTTCACTGTTGTTGTGCTCTGAGGCACACCGTAATGCCTTGCTGAAGATGTTGAATCTGGCTTACGTGCCTCAGGAGATTTCTGTCAATCAACTGGAGGGTGTGATGGCCAATGTGAGCACCAGGCATGGTGTAGGATTCACCAACCTGGACTTACCGCCTGAAGGGCGGAACCATAACAAAGCCTTGCACATCACCATGGAGTGCAAGGGGGCAGTGTTGTCTCACGTATTGGTAGACACCGGGTCGTCGCTGAATGTGTTGCCTAAGCAGATTCTGAAGAAGATTGATGTGGAAGGGTTTGTGCTTACTCCCAGTGACCTGATCGTTCGTGCTTTCGACGGCTCCAAACGTTCTGTGTGTGGGGAAGTTACCTTGCCTGTGAAGATAGGTCCTGAGGTATTCGATATCATCTTCTATGTTATGGACATCCAGCCCGCCTATAGTTGTTTATTGGGGCGTCCATGGATTCATGCAGCAGGGGCAGTCTCGTCGACTCTCCATCAAAAACTCAAGTATGTCTGGAACGGTCAGATTGTGACTGTGTGCGGTGAAGAAGAGATTCTGGTGAGTCATCTATCCTCGTTCAAATATGTTGAGGTGGATGGCGAGATCCACGAAACCTTATGCCAGGCGTTTGAGACTGTGGCTCTTGAGAAAGTGGCGTACGCTGAGCAGAGGAAGCCAGGTGCTTCAATTACTTCTTACAAGCAGGCTAAGGAGGTTGTTGATTCTGGCAAAGCTGAAGGCTGGGGCAAGATGGTGGACTTGCCTGTCAAAGAAGACAAATTTGGCGTTGGTTACGAGCCTCTCCAAGCAGAGCAGAATGGTCAAGCGGGTCCGAGTACTTTACCAGCGCTGGGCTGATGAATCATGGCGACGTCTCTGCAACCGGTAGTGAAGACTGTGACAGTGATTGTGATCTGGACAACTGGGTTCGCCCGTGTGCACCAGGGGGGTCTATCAACAACTGGACGGCTGAAGAAGTGGTTCAAGTTACTCTTCTGACAGAGTAATTTTCTGTTGTTTTGTCATTTTGCATGAAAATCCTACGATCTGCCCAAGGCGTAGTGATTCATTGTAGGGCCTCATCATGTTTTAATGATTATCATTAATGAAGGACATTTTTTGAAATCAAACTTTGTGATCCCTGTCTTTCTATTTTTTGTTTTCATCTTTTTTCAAAACAATAAAAATGGCAATGTTTTTGTTTTTTGTGACTTTATTGAACTCTTTTTCTAAAACAAAGCATTAAACATGCAGAAGCGATCTTATGGCATTCACTATGAACAGTTCTGTTATGGCTCAGTATGATTTCGACAATCCCATCTACCAAGCTGAAGAGGAGAGTGAGGAAGACTGTGAACTCCCTGCAGAATTGGTCAGATTGCTGAAGCAGGAGGAAAGGGTCATCCAACCTCATCAGGAGGAGTTGGAGGTTGTTAATTTGGGTACTGAGGACGCCAAAAGAGAAATCAAGATTGGGGCTGCTTTAGAGGACTCTGTCAAGAGGAGGCTGATTGAGATGCTGAGAGAATATGTGGAGATATTCGCCTGGTCATATCAAGATATGCCTGGGTTAGATACAGACATTGTGGTGCATCGATTACCTCTTAGAGAAGGATGTCCTTCGGTCAAGCAGAAGCTTCGTAGAACGAGTCCTGATATGGCAACTAAGATCAAGGAAGAGGTTCAGAAGCAGTGGGATGCAGGTTTTTTGGCTGTTACAAGTTATCCCCCATGGGTGGCCAACATCGTTCCTGTGCCGAAGAAGGATGGCAAAGTCAGAATGTGTGTCGATTACCGGGATTTGAATAGAGCGAGTCCGAAAGATGATTTCCCATTACCTCACATTGATGTATTGGTTGATAATACGGCTCAATCCTCGGTATTCTCTTTCATGGATGGTTTCTCTGGATATAATCAGATCAAGATGGCGCCAGAGGACATGGAAAAGACGACATTCATTACACCTTGGGGCACGTTCTGCTATAAGGTGATGCCATTTGGGCTAAAGAATGCTGGTGCTACCTATCAGAGGGCAATGACGACTCTTTTTCATGACATGATGCACAAAGAAATTGAAGTGTACGTAGATGATATGATTGCGAAGTCGCAGACAGAAGAGGAGCACTTGGTTAATTTGCAGAAGCTGTTTGACCGGTTGAGAAAGTTCAAGCTGAGGTTGAATCCGAACAAGTGTACGTTTGGGGTGAGATCAGGGAAGCTTTTAGGCTTCATTGTCAGTGAAAAAGGGATTGAGGTTGATCCAGCAAAAGTCAAAGCTATTCAAGAGATGCCTGAACCGAAAACGGAAAAGCAGGTCCGTGGGTTTTTAGGGAGATTGAACTACATTGCAAGGTTCATATCTCACCTAACTGCCACATGTGAACCAATTTTCAAACTGCTCAGAAAGAATCAGGCGATCAAGTGGAATGATGACTGTCAGAAAGCTTTTGACAAGATTAAAGAGTATTTACAGAAACCTCCAATCCTTATACCTCCAGTTCCAGGGAGACCTCTGATAATGTACCTGTCAGTGACTGAGAACTCGATGGGGTGTGTATTGGGACAGCATGACGAGTCTGGTCGAAAAGAGCATGCCATATACTACCTTAGCAAAAAGTTTACCGACTGTGAAACAAGATATTCACTGCTCGAGAAAACTTGCTGTGCTTTGGCCTGGGCTGCTCGCCGACTGAGGCAGTATATGTTGAACCATACTACCTTATTGATTTCTAAGATGGATCCAGTGAAGTACATCTTTGAGAAACCGGCTCTCACCGGACGCGTTGCTCGTTGGCAGATGATTCTAACAGAATATGATATTCAGTACACGTCACAAAAGGCCATCAAAGGTAGTATTCTGTCAGACTACCTCGCCGAGCAACCGATTGAAGATTATCAGCCTATGATGTTTGAATTCCCTGATGAAGACATCATGTATCTTAAATGAAAGATTGCGAAGAGCCTCTTGTCGAGGAAGGACCGGATCCGGATGACAAATGGACACTGATGTTTGATGGGGCTGTGAATATGAACGGTAACGGTGTTGGGGCAGTATTGATCAATCCTAAAGGTGCTCATATACCTTTTTCTGCCAGATTGACGTTTGACGTCACCAACAACGAAGCTGAGTATGAGGCTTGTATCATGGGGATAGAAGAAGCCATTGATCTGAGGATCAAAACTCTTGATATATTTGGAGATTCCGCTCTAGTGGTCAATCAAGTCAATGGAGATTGGAATACGAATCAGCCGCATTTGATTCCGTATAGAGATTACACCAGAAGAATACTGACGTTCTTCAAGAAGGTGAAGTTGTATCATGTCCCCCGGGATGAGAATCAAATGGCTGATGCTTTGGCTACTTTGTCGTCTATGATCAAAGTTCATTGGTGGAATCATGTGCCACATGTTGCGGTGAATCGACTCGAGAGGCCTGCGTATGTGTTTGCAGCCGAGTCTGTTGTGATTGATGAGAAGCCGTGGTATTATGACATCAAGAACTTCCTCAAGACTCAGGAGTATCCTGAAGGTGCGTCGAAGAATGACAAGAAAACCCTGAGAAGGCTAGCTGGAAGCTTCTATTTGAATCAGGATGATGTGTTGTATAAGAGAAACTTTGACATGGTCTTGCTCAGATGCGTGGACAGACCCGAGGCAGACATGTTAATGCAGGAAGTTCATGAAGGTTCCTTCGGTACTCATGCCGGCGGACATGCAATGGCTAAGAAATTGTTGAGAGCGGGTTATTACTGGATGACTATGGAATCCGATTGTTTCAAGTATGCTCGGAAGTGCCATAAGTGTCAAATTTATGCTGATAAGGTGCATGTACCACCAAGCCCTCTGAATGTCATGAATTCGCCTTGGCCGTTTGCCATGTGGGGCATTGATATGATTGGGAAGATTGAGCCTACTGCTTCGAATGGACATCGCTTCATCTTGGTTGCGATTGACTATTTCACCAAATGGGTGGAAGCAGCTTCCTATGCTAACGTTACCAAACAAGTGGTTACCCGGTTCATCAAGAAAGAAATCATCTGTCGTTATGGAGTTCCTGAGAGAATCATCACTGACAATGGTTCGAATCTCAATAACAAGATGATGAAAGAGCTTTGTAAAGATTTCAAGATTGAACATCACAATTCTTCTCCTTACAGACCGAAGATGAATGGTGCTGTAGAAGCGGCAAACAAGAATATCAAGAAGATTGTGCAGAAGATGGTCGTTACGTACAAGGATTGGCATGAGATGCTGCCTTTCGCTTTGCATGGGTACCGTACCTCAGTACGTACGTCGACCGGGGCAACCCCTTACTCCCTTGTGTATGGTATGGAAGCTGTCCTACCTGTTGAAGTGGAGATTCCTTCTCTGAGAGTTTTATTGGATGTCAAGCTGGACGAAGCCGAGTGGATTCGAACAAGGTTTAACGAGTTGAGCCTTATCGAAGAGAGACGGCTAGCAGCTGTATGTCATGGACAGTTGTATCAGAGAAGGATGAAGCGAGCCTTTGATCAGAAAGTGCGTCCTCGAAGCTATCAGATCGGTGATCTAGTTTTGAAGAGGATCCTCCCTCCCGGTGCAGATAACAGGGGCAAGTGGACTCCTAATTATGAAGGTCCATATGTTGTGAAGAAGGTCTTCTCCGGTGGAGCCTTGATGCTTACAACTATGGATGGTGAAGATTTTCCGTCTCCTGTTAACTCAGATGTAGTCAAAAAATACTTCGCATAAATTGACCCGCTGGACAAAAAGAAAAAGAGTCCAGGCAAAAAAAGGGCATCCCGGCGAACCAAAAAACAGAAAGAAAAGGTTCGGGCAAAAATTAGGGATAAAATGAAAAGAATTTGTACACCCGGTAAGTCGAAAACCCGCAAGGGCGGCTTAGGCAAAAATGGGTATCCCGGTGGATTGAAAACCCGAAAGGGCGATCCAGCCAAAAGAGGGATTAAAGCGAAGACTACAGTCTGAGTTGTCTGTACTTCATCGAGCTTTGTCGTCTGCCATCTCGAAAGATGTGATTCGTCCAGTCATTCTTCTCTGAAAGCAAGGAGTTGGGAGGAAAACTGATGATCTGTGAGTTATAACAGAATTGGGAAATAGTGGATGCCGTGTTCACATTGCCATTATGATAGATTTTTCCTTTTGTGCGCAATTACCTCTTTCCAGGAATTGCTTCCCAATGTATTTGCCTCTTCAGGCACATTTTCAATCAATAAAAGTTGTTATTCAGATAAATGGCTCTTTTGTTTTTATTTTTACTGTTTTGTTTGCAAAAATGTCCGAATTTTTGATAAGCATTGCATATAAGAACATGAAGGCTAAACAATGGCGTGCAAAAGGATGACAAAACATTTGAAAATCATTTTGAATGTTGAGGACACTTGAGCGTATCTTGTCCATGTATCCCCTGGGGGCATTTTGTTGTGCTGTTTTTCAGGTTGGCATCTGTGAGGACGTTTCCCCAGCAGATATTTTCCCCAAGCAAGTTTGGAAGCTATCAGAGCTATGTTCCCCTGCGGAGACGTCTGTGGATAGTGCCTTCTATTCCCCAACAGATCTAAGGATTGCCTATCCCCAGCAGGCCTGTATTTGCCGATTTCCTCCCCGAGTGAGGCAGGTTCATTGAAATTTATCTCCAGCATTTATCCTATCTGTGGACTGAAGGATATCCCCAGCGGAGTTTACCTTTCCCCAGCAGCAGTGATATTCTCCAACATGAGTGAGAAGTCGTTGCTCTCCCTGCAGAGTCTCCCCGCAGAGTTGGAGTACCCGATCAGTTTTGGCTCCCCAGCCGGAGTTTTTCATCATTTTTGCATTTTTGCATTTTAGTGATCATTGCATCCTCAAACTGCGTAGCATTCCCATTCAATATGGAGCATTACGCCATAGAAAAATTCAAACATATGCATTCATGTGTTAACCCATCAGACAATATCCCCGGCAGAGGCGGATCATTTGTTCAACATCGGTGCAACACGCCTGCTACAGTGGCTCCTGACAGCACTCAGGATTGATATCCCCAGAGAGGTTTATTACCTCACCCGTTGGCGACAGAAAGTTTGTTTCTCCCCAGTGAGACCCCCAGCGAGTGGTCAACCTTGCCTTGACATATCTAAAAAGTCGTTCTTGTGATACCGGTAAGTGTCATACTAGCACCCGCGTGTGTTTCTTTGTTTGGTGTCGGTAAACACCATTGTTTCGGTGTCTGTAAACATCGGGTATTCTCCCCAGTCATCAGTAAATGTCTGGTCATCTTTTTTGGGTGTCGGTAAACGCCATTGTTTCGGTGTCTGTAAACATCGAGTCTCACCCCAGTCATCGGTAAATGTCTGGTCATTTTTTTGATGTCGGTAAACATCATCTTTCGATGTCAGTAAACATCGAGTCTTTTCTGCAGTCATCGGTAAATGTCTGATAATCCCCAGCTAGAAATCCCCAGTAGAGTCATCGGTAAATGTCCTATCTGGTTTCCAGTTGCAAATATTCGTTTTTTCCCTTAGTAAAGTCTCATCCCAGTCATCGGTAAATGTCTGGTCGTTTGTTTTGATGTCGGCAAACATCATCTTTCGATGTCGGTAAACGTCGAGTCTCATCCCAGTCATCGGTAAATGTCTGGTCGTGCTTTGTTTCCTTGTTGATAAAATCAAGATCTCCAGAAGTCGTCGGTAAACGTCTTGTCTGATTACACCACAAAGATTTTGTTCCTCCCCAAGTGGAGACGCCATCGGTGAATGGCCCTGTATGCTTCGATATCGGTAAATATTGAATGCCCAGTTTTATCCGCCATCGGTAAATGGCCCCGTTTTCTTCGATATCGGTAAATATCGGATCTCCAGTTGCAGTAGCCATCGGTAAATGGTCGGGTTGAAGTTGATATCGGTAAATGTCAAGTTTCTTTGAAGCCACCATCGGTAAATGGTTTTGCTTCCTTTTACATCAGAGTTGTTTCCCAGCAGCCATCGGTAAATGGTCTTGCTAAAGTTGATATCGGTAAATATCAAGTTTCCAGTTTCTAACCATCGGTAAATGGTTTCGCCTTTCTGAAGTTGTCAATTGCAGGCGTCATCGGTAAATGACGTGGTTCTCCTTGTGTCATATCCGGCGGAGTGCAAATTTCTACGGTTCTTTGGTATTCAATCCCTGTTTACCCTGAAAGTCTGACAGCCGTTGCTCTCATCCATTCGGGTTCCCAGCTGATTGAATAGGGGCAGCTGTAGCACCTCAAATTTGCACCTATCATTGTACATACATTTTCATATTAGGTCATAACATAACATGGTCCACTGCATAACATTGCATTGTCCTATTTGCCTCAAGTGCAAGCCAATCAAGAGAATTAGGTCAAACTGGTCAGGAGATCAGTCAGTCAAGCAAGCAAGTACAAATTCCATTGAGCCAAGGCCCTAGGGTTGGTCCAACATGTTCACATGACTTGGGGATCCATTTGAAGTGTTTTGGTCAAGGATTGGATGTTCAGAAGTCATCAGTCAATGCACAGTCAGTCAGAAACCCTAAAAGTCAACTGTTGGTCAACTGTCCATTTAATCAGTGATTTGATGATGGGATTTGGTTTGAGAGAGCTTATTCATGTCCAAATAGACCTCATATATCATGGCAAACACCATCATGGAAGAATTTGAAGCCAGATCAGAAATTTCCAAAAATGGAAACTGGACCTGTAATTGAAACCTGCCCAAAATGGAAAGTCTTGATCCTTAAACTTACATCATGATACAAGCTTCAAATGAATTTTTGCCCAACATGAAAGTTGAAGATCTTGTTCTCCCATTTCCAAAAAGTCCAAGAACTCTCAATTCCCATGTATGGTTGGCAAGTTATGATCGAATCGTTTTCAGAAATTTTTGAACTTCAAAAGGCCATATCTCCCAAACCATTTGGCCAATTTTGGTGGGTTTTTTCCTACAAGTCACATTTGATCCCCTCTTTCCAAAAATGTAATTTTCATGTACCAAAACTTCACCAATCAAAATGGCATTTTTGGACTTGCATGAATTAATTTCAAGTGTGGTACAAAAGTGAGTTTCAAAATTAACCATTTCTAATCAATTCTACCAATCAAACATGTTCTGAAATGTCATTTGAGACTTGTTGCAAGCTCATTTTCGTGCAGTACACATAGCCATCACCTATTTGCTTGAAAATTGGCCAAAAGTACATTTTTCAACAACTACACTCCATATTTTCATGAACCATCATTAGTACCACAAAACAACAGATATATTCATCATCTTCTGTCACTAAAAAACCCTAGCAGCAGTCAGTGTGCATCACAGAATTCTTCACTTTCTCTCAAATCTCATTTTTCTCACTTTGCTTTTTTACCAAAAACTTCCAAAGAACTCGAGGATTCCTTTGTTGTTCTATCATCTGGCCATCATTTGGAGGTTATTTGCAGCACCATTCACCAACTGGGAGCTCACTTTCCAGCACTGTTTTCAAAGAATCCTTCCATGGCAAATGTTGTCTAAAGCCATTCTGAGCCTTCTTGGGTCGAACTCTTTTAGCCATTCATCAAAGCACAGCTGAAGCTTCAACTGTTTCACTTCAAAACAGCCAAACAACCCTTGAATCTCAACTGTCTTGCAGGTTTGGTGAGTTTTCGACTTCCACTATTTACAAAACTATGATATGCTTTAGGTAGGCCTTGTTTTGCTGATTCTATTGAGCCTTGAATCCATAAAAATGGTTGAGTATTTGTGGAGTTATGCTGTTTTTTAAGATTTGATGATGAAATGAGTTTTTATTCGATTCTTCTTGTTTAGCTTGATTTAGTGAAAATGAATTTTGGAATGATGATGTGCATTGTGTGCTGGTTCGAATGTTATGTTCAATTCCCATTTCTGGGATTTTTGTTCATCATTGATGATGAACATCACTGTTCATAAAACCCTAATTTCATAAAGCCATGCCCAGATTTTCCTCTTTCTCACGTGCTGCATGCCATGTTGGCCCATGAGCCAATCAAAACATTTCCCTGGCCGCGCCTAAACGGCGTCGTTTTGTTTAATGAGGTCCAATATTACGCTTTTGCCATCCGGCCATTTAATTAATCCAATTTAATTCATTTTCATTTCAATAATTATTTCATTTGATCACCAATCTTGTAAAATTCATAAATGCTTCAATTTTAATCCAAATTTCATGGGAATTTTTTCATCATCTTCATCATGATCCCTAGTTTTTTATCATGATTTTTGTTGATTTTTTGGATGAGTAGATTTTAAATGGCATTAGGGTTTTGTTCATGTGCCCAATTTTTGTACATCTTGCCAAAACATTTGTGAAATGGTGATACTTTATCCAATGGCTCCCAAATTTTTTGTGCTTAAACTAGACACACTCATGGTGATTTTGGTGTAGAGTTTGTGAATTTATCATCTCTGGGTTGTGAGTTATGATTTTTTTGAATTAGGGTGTGACAACTTGTGTCACACCATTGATGTCCAACTTGATGATTTTTGATACCATGCTTCTTGACCTCCAATTGATCTGATTTTTTGCATGAACCTACTCTTGTATTTCTAGTTTACATGTGAATTTTCTTGGAATTATTTGTGGCATTTCCTAATTGTTTGAGATTTTCTCCCCTGTTTGACCAAAATGTTGACCTTGTGTGACACTTGTTCCCATTTCATTTGTGAAATTCTCATACTTTATTAGATGGACATGAAATTTTACATGAGATAACTAGACACCCTCATCTTTGCCATGGTTTTAGTCCCATTCATTTATCATACACCATATCTGATTTATGATTTTTCTAAGTTGATGCATGTTTGGTTGACTTCTTTGAGCATGTTCAAAATTGCTTTGACTTTCTGATTTTCATTGACTGCCTTCCACTTGTCCAAATGAGATGAAATTTGACATGCTTACCATGCTGTGGGTTGTGATTGGTCATGATTTATTTGGTGATTTTTGGAAATGTTTAAGATTGCTTTCTAGTTAAGTCTTTCTGTTGACTTCCATGAGCTTCTGTTTGCAATACCTTGACCTAACTTGTTCATGAAATGATGATGATAATTGATATGAATGTGAAACCAATTGGTATTGTTTCTTGATTGTTTGAACATGATTTTGGATGCTTGCCCTTTGCTGTTTTGACTTTTTCATTCCTTTTTGACCCTAGGCTTGCCCTAGTGGTCCTGTTACTCACTTTTGAGCTTGTGTTTTCAGGTTGACCAACAAATGACCAATGAGACCATTTCTTTTTGATTGAGTTTGCTGGAATATCTTTGTCTAACTTGTTTGTTTTGTAGGTGGCTTGGCTCACATGCCTTGAGCCTTGTGCCTTGCACATTCACTTGCTTGTGTTGACTGGTTGATATCTGTTTCATTTTGATTTAACTTTGACTTGTATACTAACTGTGCTTGACTGGTTTCAGGTACTTTAGTTGCTCAGTTCCTTGTGAACTTTTGCTTTGCTTTGCTTGTATAAGCAATTTGCATTGAGGTATATTTCTCATCTTCATGTAGTCTGGAAGACCTGGCCTGTCACTTGGCCAGGCAACTGTCTGAAGTCCTCCTTAAGAGGCAATGTATGTGACTGTTTACTTTTGTCCTTGCCTAGAGTCAAAGACCTCCTAAGTGAAGAGGCAATTGGCAGAACCCAAGGGATAA
Organism: Lathyrus oleraceus; assembly: GCF_024323335.1. NCBI lineage: Eukaryota > Viridiplantae > Streptophyta > Magnoliopsida > Fabales > Fabaceae > Lathyrus > Lathyrus oleraceus. The sequence goes on from NC_066582.1 coordinate 405,130,891, forward strand.
GCAACCTATCCCCTGCTATTCTGTGTGTCATCTGCTTTGCTCACACCACTGTGTTGATGCATTGCAGATACAAACCCAAGATCTTGTACAATTGTACAGTTGAGTCAGTTTTAAATGTGTAGAAGGGCTCCCACTTTCTGAACCCACGCATTCTTGTCTTAAGCTCTCCCAGGCCAGGGATAAGAGCTGTGAAGTCTTATCTTCACTCACCTTTCATCTGCTTCACCTTAGCCCCTCAATGGCAAGGTTAAGAGCAACATCTACCCAGTTCCAGAGGTTTGTTTGTTGAGGTTGATATGACCCCTCGACTAAAACCTAACCCTTGTTTGAGCCACTCGCTTGTGTATAGTGTGTGCTATCTGTGCTTGTATGTTTGTTTGACTTGCTTCCTGTGCAAGTTAGGGTTAGTTTAGACTTGCTTCCTGTGCAAGTTAGGTTTTGCTTGGCTTGCTTCCTGTGCAAGTTAAGTGTGTGTGTGGCTTGCTTCCTGTGCAAGTCATGACTAGGATAGGCTGGCTCCCTGTGCCAGTTAGCTAGAAACCTTAACTTAGGGTTGATTTTTGCATGACAACATCTAGGCTCGAGTCGTAGTCTCCCTAGTTGTGTCTCCCTCTGTTATCTGGTTAGGCTAGTCCTTTATCCCTCTGTAGGGGAACTACGTCGCCCTGATCCTCATACCAGATGAGGTACGTAGGCAGGAGATGAGCTGATCTCTCCGGGCGCCAGTGTCTTTGTTTTGCCTTGTTGTGTGCTTGGAAGCTGATGTAAGTCCATCGAGTGGCATTTGGGTTCCAGTGTGCGTGTGTTTGGTTCGGATGCTGATGTAAGTCCAGTGATTGGCATTCAGGCTCCACGTTTGCCTTCTTGTGTGTGTTTTGGTTCGGATGCTGATGTAAGCCCAGCGATTGGCATTCAGGCTCCACGTTTGCCTTTGCCTGTGTTTGTTTGTGTGCGTGTCAGCCGAGCTACGAATGCTCTGATTCTTCTCTCGTCCGAGGAGATATGTATGCATAGGATGCGATATCCTAGCGAGCATGTGTCGTTTCCCCAGTCCGAACTACTTCGACTTTGATGTCTATGTCTGATAGACTAAGTAGGCCCAGGATGCGATATCCTGCCGAGTCAGTTTCAGTCTGTTTTCTTGTGTCTCCTTCAGCCAGTGTGTGTGTGAGCAGTGTTTTTAGCAACCAATTTCCTTCCTATTGTGCGTGGATCCCGTCGAGTACGACGGATGCGTAGGGGTGCTAATACCTTCCCTTCGCATAACCGACTCCCGAACCCATTCTCTTTGGTCGCGAGACCATGTCTTTTCCAGGTTTACTCTGAGCGTTTCCTTTCCCTCTTTTGGGATAAATAACGCACGGTGGCGGCTCTGTTGTTCTTCTTTTCCCGCCGGTTTTTCGCGTGATGCGACAGCTGGCGACTCTGCTGGGGATACTAGAGAAGTTGACCTGTGCTGGTCCGTCTGCCCTGAGCGAGTCTCTCCTAGCGCTCTCTAGGATAGGGTTTGGTTGCTTTTGGCTGTTATTTATTGCATTCATTTGTATATATGTGCATTTATCGTTTGCATTTATTGTTTGCATTAATGTTTGCATTTATTCATCTGCTCATCTGGTTGGTTGTCTGTTTCTCTCTGTTGGGGTGGGAGTTACATGAGGTAAAAGGCCCAATACCCAGGCCATGAGTGAAATCTAGGATACTTAGGAATAGAGTGATTCATGGGAAGCGGGTGGTATTGCGCCACTTAGCGGAACATTGATATCACGAGCAGTTCAGACCCTGGTGGGATATTATCGTTACATACTTCGGATGTGTATATGATGATGTTCTGCGAAAGGTTATTTATGCTGTGTTTCTCTCGACCTTACCCTGGCCTAGATGACACCCGTGAGTGGGGAGGGAATGATCATTATTACAGGTACAGTTGGTGACTTGTTGGTGACTTGTTGGTGACTTGTGATCCTGTTGGTGACTATTGGTTCAGAAGTTTGGGGTCTCAGATGACTTTGGGTTTCAGATGAATTTGTGGTTCCGAGTTCAAGCCGAAGCTTTGATCCTGTGTTCCGAGAGACACAGCCAACCAGTCGTGTCTGCATCATTTGCATCATAGCATATTTATTTTTCAAAAGAAACGCAATAAAAAAAAAATATAAAAAAAAAAAGAAAAGAAAAAAGAAAAAAAAAACTAATCCCTGCATGCATATCATTTCTCAGGTACATTCCAGAGCTTGTTCACTGATAGAGATGGCAACAGTCCCAGAATTGAAGCGGAAGACTTGCTCCTACAGCTTTCACCGTGAACCTTTGACGTCTCTGATTGAGTTGAGCAACCTTATGACCAGTGGTAACCAGAAGGGGTTTGTTGACCAGTATGGAGATATTCTGACACTGTTGAAGATGGTAGTCGATCCGGGGCCGTTGCAGACTCTTCTACAGTTCTACGACCCAGAGCTTCATTGTTTCACCTTTCAAGATTATCAGTTGGCGCCTACTCTTGAGGAGTACTCCAGTCTGCTGAGTGTCCCGGTCCGGTATCAGGTTTCTTTCTTGGATGTGCCCAAGGAGGTTGATTTCAGAGTTGTTGCCAGAGCTCTCCATTTGGGTGTCAAGGAAGTCAGCGATAGTTGGAAGTCCAGTGGGGATGTTGTAGGATTGCCTTTGAAGTTTCTGTTGAGGGTAGCTAGAGAAGAAGCAGAGAAGGGAAGTTGGGAAGCCTTTCATGCTCAGTTGGCCGTCATGATCTATGGGATCGTCCTGTTTCCGAGTATGCCCAATTTTGTTGACTATGCTGCAGTCAGTATTTTCATTGGAGGAAATCCAGTTCCTACTCTGTTGGCTGACACTTACTATGCTGTTCACAGTAGGCATGGTAAGGGTGGGGCTATCAGGTGTTGTCTCCCGCTTTTGCTCAGATGGTTCTTGTCTCTCCTGCCAGTCAGTGGACCTTTTGTGGATGCTCAGAGCACGCATAAGTGGACTCAGAGGGTTATGTCTCTTACCTCCTATGATATCAGGTGGCAATCTTACCGGATGGATGTGCGTAACGTCATTATGAGCTGTGGAGGATTCCGTAATGTGCCACTCATAGGGACTAGGGGTTGCATCAATTACAACCCGGTTCTTTCTCTCCGCCAGTTGGGGTTTGTGATGAAGGGAAGACCGCTTGAGGCTGAGGTAGCAGAAAGTGTGTATTTTGAGAAGCAGAGTGACCCGGCTAGATTGGAGCAGATAGGGAAAGCTTGGAAGTCTATTGGCGTGAAGGATGGATCTGTCTTAGGGAAGAAGTTTGCCGTTGTTATGCCCGATTACACTGATTGGGTCAAGGAGAGAGTAGAAACTTTGTTGTTACCCTACGATAGGATGGAGCCGTTGCAGGAGCAACCACCTTTGATCCTTGCTGAGAGTGTGCCTGCGGAGCACTACAAGCAAGCCTTGATGGAGAATCGCCGTTTGAGAGAGAAGGAGCAAGATACCCAGATGGAGCTGTACAAAGCCAAAGCTGATAGGTTGAACTTGGTTCATTAACTCAGAGGAGTGCGAGAAGAGGATGCTAGCAGACTGAGAAGCAAGAAGAGATCCTACGAGGAGATGGAGAGCATGTTAGATGCAGAACACCGGGAGTGCTTGAGGCTGCAGAGAGCTGAGGCCAGTTATCAGAAGAAGATCAGAGACTTGGAGAAGCAACTCAGAGATAAAGACATCCAGTTGAAGAAGGAAGTAGACTTGAGACAGGCATCAGAGAACCACCTTGGAGGAGAAGTGGTAGAGCTTAGACGACAACTGAAGGAGAAGATCACTCTTTTGCCAGAATGTTCAGAACGTGACCTGTTGATAGACCAGTGTCAGTACTTGAAAACTCTCATTCCGGGAGGCCGTTTGTCTTAGCTTGTATCTTTGATGTGTATGTTGAGAATCACCTCCAGGCTTGTTGGATGGGATTCATTGTTGTACTCCGATTGTTTGGATTTTCTTTGTCGACTTTATTGTATGATCCTGTTGCTCATATAGATGAGGTTGTTGGTTTCACCTTGTACTCATCACTCTTGTGTATGTTGTTTCTGTGCTTCTATGTTGTTCTTGCTGCAGGTTGCCATCTTTTGAGGATGACTCAGGCTCTTTGAATGCCTGAGGAATGAACATATCATGTGCATCATACGCATCATTAGCACCATACTCATATCATTTTGCATAGCAGGTGTTCTTGGTCGTGACTTCTCACTCTTGGTTCCTGTTCAGGCAGGATAGCTGATCAACGTCCGCACCGCTACTCAACAAGACTGAATCAACAGAGAGGTATGGATCAAGTTCAAGCTGAGTTGGCTGAGATGAAGGCTAACATGGCCCAGTTTATGAATATGATGCAAGGGGTTGCACAAGGTCAGGAAGAACTTCGAGCCATGGTTCAGAGACAAGAGGCTGCAATTCCACCGGTCAACCATGCTCCGCCAGAGGGAGGCCCGGTCAATGATAATAATGTTGCTGCTGCTGTACCCATCAACAACTATGCTGTAGGTGATGAGTTGGGGGGTATTCGAATCAACGGCCAACCTATTGCTCCAGATGCCGCTAATGCCAGAGCAGTCCGTGCCCCGGCCCGTAATCCTGCTCCGATTGTTGACAGACAAGAGGATATGTTTTCTCTGCTCAGTGAAGACGAAGACGTTCTGGGAAGGGTTAATGAGAGGGATCGTAAAGTTGATGCCCTTGCTGAGAAAATTAGAGCTATGGAATGTCAGAATTCTCTCGGTTTTGATGTTACCAATATGGGGTTGGTGGAAGGTTTGAGAATCCCTTACAAGTTCAAAGCACCGTCCTTCGATAAATACAACGGTACTTCTTGCCCTCGCACCCATGTGCAGGCTTATTATCGAAAAATCTCTGCGTATACCGATGATGAAAAGATGTGGATGTATTTTTTCCAAGATAGTCTATCTGGGGCTTCTTTGGACTGGTACATGGAATTGAAGAGAGATTCTATCCGCTGTTGGAGGGATCTGGGTGAGGCCTTCTTGAGGCAATACAAACACAACATGGACATGGCACCGAGCCGGACTCAGCTGCAGAGTCTTTGTCAGAAATCCAATGAAAGCTTCAAGGAGTACGCCCAGAGGTGGCGTGAACTGGCTGCTAGAGTTCAACCCCCTATGCTGGAGAGGGAGTTGACAGATATGTTTATCGGTACTCTTCAAGGTGTGTTTATGGACCGGATGGGAAGCTGCCCATTCGGTAGTTTTTCTGATGTTGTCATTTGTGGAGAGAGGACTGAGAGCTTGATTAAAACTGGGAAGATCCAAGATGCTGGTTCCTCTTCTTCTAAGAAGTCGTTTGCTGGGGCACCTCGTCGAAGAGAGGGTGAAACTAATGTTGTTCGATACCGCAGAGATCAGAACAGAAGTCAACGCTGTCAGGTTGCTGCAGTGACCATTCCGGCACCTCAACCTCGTCAGCAACAACAACAAAGAGTTCAACAACCGCAACAACAACAACAACAGCAACGTCCGTATCAGCCCAGACAAAGGATGCCTGATCGACGTTTTGACTCGCTACCCATGTCGTACGCCGAACTGCTGCCCGAACTACTCAGGTTGAGGATGGTTGAGTTGCGTACAATGGCTCCGCCTACAGTATTGCCTCCTGGGTACGACGCCAACGTCCGTTGTGACTTTCACTCTGGGGCACCAGGACATCATACTGAGAAGTGTCGGGCTCTCCAGCACAAGGTCCAAGATTTGATCGATGCCAAGGCGATCAACTTCGCTCCAGTGCCTAATGTCGTAAACAACCCTATGCCTCAGCATGGTGGGCACAGAGTGAACAATATTGAGGGGAAAGAAGCTGAAGATCTGGTTGTTAATGTTGATGATGTTCAGACTTCTCTGCTAGTTGTGAAGGGCCGTCTGCTGAATGGGGGTGTCTACTCGGGCTGTGATGAGGATTGTTTGGGCTGTGCAGAATCTGAGAATGGTTGCGACCAGTTAAGGGCCGGTATCCAGGGTATGATGGATGAGGGTTGTTTGCAATTCAGTAGGGCTGTAAAAGATCGTAGAACAGTGTCAACTATCACCATTTACTTTAAACCAACTGAAGGACGTGGACAAAGGGTCGTTAGTGCACCTGCAACAAATGGTACCCCAGTTACCATTTCCGTGCCTGTAACCATCAGTGCTCCAACTACTATCGTTGCGTCTGGAAGAAGGGCTGTTGAGAATAGTAGAGCCGTGCCGTGGAAGTATGATAATGCTTACCGCAGTAACAGAAGGGCTGAAAGTCAGACGAGACCAGTGAATCAAACTCCAGTGACAATTGGTTTACCGAATAGAGTTCCTACAACTGTTGGTCCGGCTGTGGATAATGTAGGGGGTCCAGGAGGTTTTACCAGAAGCGGTCGTCTGTTCGCACCGCAGCCTTTGAGGGACAATAATGCCGAGGCTCTCGCCAAAGCAAAGGGTAAGCAAGCTGTGGTTGAGGAAGAACCTGTCCAGAAGGAAGCGCCCGAGGGGACATTTGAGAAAGACGTGGAGGAGTTTATGAAAATAATCAAGAAGAGTGACTACAAGATTGTAGATCAGTTGAATCAAACTCCGTCCAAGATTTCTATACTTTCGCTGTTGTTGTGCTCTGAGGCACACCGTAATGCCTTGCTGAAGATGTTGAATCTGGCTTACGTGCCTCAGGAGATTTCTGTCAATCAACTGGAGGGTGTGATGGCCAATGTGAGCACCAGGCATGGTGTAGGATTCACCAACCTGGACTTACCGCCTGAAGGGCGGAACCATAACAAAGCCTTGCACATCACCATGGAGTGCAAGGGGGCAGTGTTGTCCCACGTATTGGTAGACACCGGGTCGTCGCTGAATGTGTTGCCTAAGCGAGACCATGTCTTTTCCAGGTTTACTCTGAGCGTTTCCTTTCCCTCTTTTGGGATAAATAACGCACGGTGGCGGCTCTGTTGTTCTTCTTTTCCCGCCGGTTTTTCGCGTGATGCGACAGTGTGCTGGACAGGTTCTGAGCCATTGATATCATTTGAAATGTTTTAATCCATCCGCACTTCAACAGGGGCAACCCTTTTCTCTCCTCTATAGGGTATGAAAGCAGTGCTCCCCGTAGAGGTTAAGATTCCTTCATTGCGTGTGCTCATGGAAACCAAGTTGACTGAGGTTGAATGGTGTCAGACCAGGTTTGATTAGTTGAATTTGATTGAAGAGAAGAGATTAACTGCCATGTGTCATGGTCAGTTATATCAGCAAAGGATAAAGAAATCTTTTGATAAGAAGGTCAAACCTTGTGTATTCAGAGAAGGCAACCTTGTGCTCAAGAAGATTCTATCTTTCAAACCAGATTCTAGGGGCAAATGGACTCCTAATTATGAAGGCCCATATGTTGGGAGGTGCTTTGATTCTTACAACTATGGATGGTGAAGAGTTCACTCATCGTGTGAACGCAGATGCAGTCAAGAAATACTTCGCCTATAAAAGAAAAGAACAGCTCGTTAAGTTGAAAACCCGAAAGGGCGGCTTAGGCAAAAAAAGAGCATCTCGGTGGATTGAAAACCCAAAAGGGCGATCCAGGCAAAAATTAGAGACATAAAACAGAAAAATTTCCCGATAAGTTGAATACCCCACCCTGGGGCAACTTATGCAAAAATTAGGAATTATGGCAAGTAACTACATTCTGCTTTGAAGACTTATCTTGAGCATATTGTCAAACTTTGGTTCATTATCTTCAGCAGTCGCCAAAAGCACATTGGATATCAAGAGTTGGTAGAAGGATTAGCGGTCAATTGTATTCAATGTAACCCTTTTCCATGTAAATTACCATTTTCAACTTTGTAAAGATCTATGGAGTCTTGTCATTTACAGACTACCATTCTATTAAATAAAGTTGAGCCTTTATCCAGTTGTTTCTACTCTTATTTATTTCAGCCAATAGTTTTAAATTTTATTATGATCATTTTTGAAATTAAAATTTTTAATCAAAATTATTTTCTTAAACATATAAAAGCAAGAATTTTTCAAAGGCAGTTTTAAAAGCAATATCAACAGCATTTCGAAAAACAGCAAGTCCTAAGTGCGGAGCATTCATGGTTCCCCCAAGCAGATAACCCTTCGGGTATCCTTAGCCGAGTTTGTTGATCCAGTTCCCCTGCGGAGTGTTTAATCCTCAGCGGAGCTTCTGTACTTTTCCGGGCTGAATTGGTTGATGCAGTACCCTGCATGGTTGTGGCTTTTTGATGCGTGCTTTTCGCAAGTATACGAACGCGTCAGAGTAATATAAAAGATTGTTGAATCCACAGAGACCAAGTGTCAAGCTATCGTTATCTATTGTTAAGGTGTTTATCTAATGTAATCAAAATAGGGGTTTTTAGAGTGTGCAATGAAAAGTAAAGTATTAAATTAAATTCAATTAATAAAGACAGGCTCGAATGTAATTCACATAATCAATTAATAATCCAAGTACTTGCTAATAGAACTACTTATGGACAGTGTTTCCTACTTTGAAAAGAACCAATTTAACAGGAACTGTCGCTTTCGCGTATTCAGAACCGAGTTGTACTCCCTAATCAAACCCTCTTATTGTCACTTATAAAAAGGCGCGCATTGTGTTAGAGTAGTAAACCTATTTTTAAGAAATATAGTATCTTGACTAAGTTGAAAAGTATTTTAACATGGATTTCTTAACCAAAAGAGGTTCTCACGAACCAGACTCTAAACTTATAAACGCGTCCGAAAATAGTTTTAAAATCACTTTTCTTCTTAAGTTAAAAAGTCCTAATGAACTAAACAAAGCGCTTTCGCTGTTTTTGAAATAGTTAAAAACAATTAAGTTTAAAAAGACGTTGGACGGCTTTCGATCTTACCCAAAAGAAATTAAGTGCGGGAAAACTTCAGTTGAAAGTTAAAATAGCCCTTAAGTGTTTCTACGAACAATTGTACAAATTATCGGTTCAATTACGATCCTTACATTCTAACCTTATAGATTTAGTTAGACATGGTAAAATAAAAGTGCATTTAAATATAAATAAAAGTAGTACGAGTGCGGAAAGTAAATAAAAGTAGTGCGAGTGCAGAAAGTAAATAAAAGTAGTGCGAGTGCGAGAAATAAATAAAAGTAAAGCGAGTGCGAGAAATAAATAAAAGTAAAGCGAGTGCGGGAAATAAATAAAGTAAAGCGAGTGCGAGAAATAAATAAAGTAAACTACGAGTGCGGGAAAATAAAATAGATAAAGGTAAAGCAATAAAAACCTGCTCCAATCGGAGGGTTGAATAAAATGCGAAGCGGAAATGAAAATGGCGGCAGGATTAACTTCCTTCCAAAGTGCTCCAAACTCGATTACAGACTCGATCACAAACTTGATTACACAATTGTGGTAACACCTCGATGTGAAGCGATTACCACATTAAAATACTGAATATATGCCTAAGTGAAACTAAGTTTTCTCTAAGTTTGCCTCTGCTCTAAGTTTGGATGATTAAACAAATGAATTTGAGTCTCTATTTATAGGCAAGTAAAATAATAGAAATGACAAGGATGCCCTTCAGTTTGAAATTGGGAGGGAAAACTTTCCTTCTTGTGGTGCCCGCCACAAGTCCATGGCGCCCGCCATAAGGCCAAATTGTGGCGTCTTAGTGGAAGTAGTGGGGAACGTGGCAGTTGAGGGAAGTTGAGCTAGGACACGTCATGGCAGGGCCCATGGCGCCAGCCACAGTGGGAGCCACAAGTGTAAAATGCTAAATTTTAGGGTTTTTAGCTCGTTTTCACTCCTTTTCTCGATCGGGGCTCCGATTAAAGTAAAAACCTGAAAACAAAGAGAAACATAGTAATAACACAACAAAATAACAATAATACAACTAGAATGCATGCGAAATCGGATTCGAAAATACGGTGAATTTCAGTGTCATCAAATTCTCCCACACTTAAACCCTTGCTTGTCCTCAAGCAAAACACTAAAAAGTCCATAGAAGAAAAACTGGTGTAAACGAGTGCTTCGGGTTAAAAAGGTTTCCAAGTTCAAGTCGGGATGCAGTGATAGGTACTAACTAAGTGAACTAAGGGTATCATGATGACACTTATCCGAAAAATACGGACATAGACTCCATTCCTATATTAACCAACCCATATTATCCCACAATACCTAGGCCTGCCTCTTCATCTCTTTTTGTGTCCTTTTCATTCAGACGCAATCACATTAAGCTCGTTATCCGTACATGCTTCATAGCAGAGTGACCTGTTAGTGATTATGATCTAAACATGGGGTTCTTGGCACATAAATATGTGTAAACCCTTTTATTTGACCCAACTGTAGTTGTGGGGGATCGGATCGTAATCCTCCCTACCGAGCTCAGCGCCAGATACCTCTGAACCAACTAACAGCGGGTGAGTTTTTCTTTTTCTTTTTCTTTTTTGTAGCAAATTTTTACAACTCTATGGTTTAAATGACTTTGTGAGGGTCACCTATACCGAATTTGCCTTTTTGCTTTCTTTTATTTATTTCACTGGATCATTCACTTATTTTCATCGGTCCCCTACGTAGAGGATGCATAGGTCGGAGCTGACTGCTGGAATAAACTACCGATGACTTATACTGAAATGATGATTAAGGCCATGGTATATGGGGTTTCGGGAATGATTCCTATATTCATGAAGTCTATGGTGCTAAAACAATACTGATGTTTCAAAAAGTTCTCCCAAGTCACCGCGTCCTTACTCAAACCCGTCTTAAAAACCCAAAAACTTTCAGAATAACACTGTTTTCTTTTGCAAAAAAATTTTTTTGGTAGGGCTAAATGGGGAGATTAGACTGTACTAAAGATACACTATATTGGTGACTCGTCAGACTCATGCATTATCTAGAACACTTAAACTAAAAGCAAAATGAAATAAAGTAAACAACTAAAAAGCAAATAAAAATAAACAAACTATCTAAAAACAACAAAGAAAATAAACAAACTAACTGAAAATAGCAAAGAAAAGCGATAAAGTCTCCTCCCACACTTAAATCGAACATTGTCTCTAATGTTTTGAAATAAGATAAGGGGAGAGTCACCTGACATCCTACTGCTGACCACTGGTGCCTTCTCCATCCTGAGGTGGACGACGGGATCGGGTACGACGACGGTCTCTCTGATCCATCATGGCCTGTAAGGCGTCCTGAGCAGTCCTCACCTCTCGAAGGTTACCCAAAATGGAACCCTGAGTGTTTTCTATGAGTGCAGTATGTTGATGGTGGTAGTGTTGCTGACGGGCTTGCTCGTTCGTGATCGTAAGCAGGGACTGTAAAACATTCTCATAGGATCTATTTGTCCTCCGCTGCGATTCTTGCATGAAGCTCATGTTATCTGCCAGTTGTTGTTGGATGGTAGAGAGTAGGTCATCACGCCTTTGCTCTCTATCCATGTGGTCACGCCATATCTCCCCTGTAATATAAAAGCCAAGAGAAGAACCTGCAAAAGAAGAAGATGGTGCGGTGTGTGGTGGTGAAGGTTGATAGGGGGACACATGAGGTACAGGAGATCTCTCTCTCCGATCATATTCTTCATCAGTGTCGTGTCCCTCCTCATCAGGAACATTAGGAGGAAGAGGACCCAAAACAGGTGGAGCATCTAAAACATAGGTCCAATTCCTCTCATCACGTACATCAGTACGTCTAGTGCATGGTAAAACAACAAATGGGATAGCTACTGTAACACCTCGATAAAATATGATAATTATTTAATTTAAGTTTAATAGTATATTATGATGATAATATGAATGAGAGGGTATTATTTTTCAAAATAAAAGATAAACCATTCATATATATTATTATTAGTATATTTATTAATTTAATTAAATAATTGGAATATTATTGGATTATTATTATTGGAATAATAAAGTTGGAATCAGTAAAGAGTCCCATTTGGTAAAAAGGGTTTTTCACGTGAAAAGAGAGAAGCGACTCAAAAGTGGAAAAAGGGAAGAAAGGAAGAGCAAGAGAAGAAGGGTTGAAGAAGGGAAAAGCTTGAAGTTAAAGGATTTGCCGGATTAACTCAGGTAAGGGGGGTTTATCGTCGTTTAATGGGTATTATGGGTTAACATGTAATGGGTAGTAATAAGCCATTGAATCGACTCTAATTAGGATGATGAATGTTGCAAATTGTGAATTTCTGGATGAATGAGATATGGGTCTATAATTGAAGAAAATTCGTAGGAATTAGATGTAATAAGGTTAGAAGTTTTGAAATTGAATAGGTATGATCTGTGTTAGATAATATGAACGAATGCTGTGTAAAAATTGGACTGTGGAAGGTTGGATTTGAGAAATCTCGTAGCAGAGAAAAACCCATAGCAGATCTGAAATTTGGTTTCTGGTCATACGCGTATGACACTAGGCCATACGCGTATGAGATGGCCTGGAGGGGAGGAGAATGGTGCTGATACGCGCCATACGCGTGTACTACGCGTAGCCTGTGAGTGGTACGCGTATGGGGTGAGGCCATACGCGTATGAATGAAGAAGATGCTGTTCTAAACGTAGTTTTGTCTCTGTTGGTACGCGTATGGAAGAAGTGGTACGCGTAGCATACGCGTATGAGACAGACCATACGCGTATGGGCTTGGCTAGGAAATGTGCCATACGCGTATGGGCATGAGGCATACGCGTATGGGCAGAAGTTTGATTTTTCTGAGCTGTTGTTGTGCAGTTTTGGTCGTTTCAGCTGAATGATGTAATTTAGCTGATGTATGATATAGTAGGGATCATTTCCCGTTGTTTTGAGCAGTACAGGTGTTAGTAGAGTGTGCTAATACTGTGATTTATTATTTGGCATGACATGATATGATTCTGTGATAAATATGCTGATGATGTATGATGGTACGCATAATGCTGTGAATATATCTATTATGTATGCAATTGTGGATGGACTGTTTATGGCTTAGAGTGTGAGCATATGTCCATTGTGGATTGTTGTTGATGTTTGCATGCTAGGTGATTTAGCGTGCATAGCATGGCCTTTATGGTGGTAGCTAATTCCCATGGTGAGGAATTAGTGAGTGAGTCACTAGGTCTCAAATGAGTGGGACTAGTGAGCTTGGTAGCCGTATCTGGGTTTGATCGGTGAGGTTGAACTATGTGTTCACGAATAGTCGGTACCGCATGCATGGAGTCTCATTTCATAATGTATGTATGGCGTATAATATGAATGGATGTATTCCAATATTATACGTGTGTTTTGTGTTTGTGTTGAGTATGATTATGAGTTGATGTTGCCGTTGTTGAATGTGTGATATGATTAGGGTGATGAAATGTGTTAATTTACTTAGCATTACATGATATTTTATAATGCTTATTATATCGATTGAGGAACTCACCCTTACAACTATGTTTCAGGTAACGATCAGTGATTGAGTAGAAGCTAGTGCTTGGAGTCTAGTGTAGTTCCTTAGTGGGTCATGCTCTGGTATATGTAACATCGGGACGGGATGTTTTACCTTGTTTTCATTTTGGTTGTTGAACAATTTTACATGTAATGTGTTACATGGTTTGCATGTTGTTAGATTTCTATCCGCTGCGAATTGTGCAATGTTTTATTTTGATTAATAAATGAGCATGACAGGTTATTTTGGAGAATGGTGTGAAGTGTCAAGTGTGACACCCTGAAATTGCATATCTACTCTGATTTATATTTTGTTATTTTAATTAATTATTGGGGTATTTCAGAAGGGTGTTACAGCTACACCATGAACCATAAGCACATAGCCTCCTTCTCTCCTCAATCGGCACAATTTCATGTCTCTCAGAAATTTTAGGTTGATTGTGCGAGGAGGTAAGGGATCTAGGGTATCTATTTCATTGTTCAGGTTAAGCGCCCGAGCAATAGACGTAATCAGTCCTCCGAAAACAATCGGTCCCGCTTTGTTTAAAGTTAAAGCCATATGCGCGAGCATGAACGAGACCGAATTAATTCTTCTATTTGTGAGGCTTCCTTGCAAAAATAGAAGCTCTCGAGCATTGACCTTATTTGGATTCTCCCGGCCAAAAATAGTACATGCCAACAGATATCTAAAAACTCTGATGGCCGGGTTATGGATAGTCGAGGCAAGAATTCCTTCAAAAGAATTTATGGAAGTGTTTGACAATCTCTGCCAGAAGGAAAACACATCGACTGACCAATCTCAATCCAGAGGGGCCTCACAAATAGCACCGTCCCTATGAGGTATACCTAACAAGCTTGCTAGTTCGTCGGTACTGAATTCATATTCAATAGCAAACATTCTAAATCAGACAGTACCAATTGTGCTAGCAGTGTTAGGATTGACAATATAAATTAAAGAACTTAAAAAAATTCGATTGTCAATCTCTCAAAGGTAGGTTCTTTGTTTGAAAAGATACTATGCAAGCCTAAATTATCTAATAAATAAAATATGCTATGGTAGATACACAAAGTGTAAAGACAATTTTCATCAACATACCTTGTCGGGAGGATCTCCCGATTTTGCAACCGTTCGATAATCTTCCTTTTCCTATCTCCGGGTTTCCCTCCTCGAAGAATGAATCCATTAAACTCCATTATTTAGCTCTTGCAATGCGATGAAGATGGGTATGTAAAAAGGTGTGATTTTTATGAGATTTGACGGGTGAAAATGAAAATGGAAATTGGGAAAATGATTTGTATGGTGTAAAGATGGGAAATGTGTGAGCTTTTGTGGGGTTCAAGGACGTTTTTGCAAGGTGGAAAATGGGTTTTGAAGGTTTGAAGGTGTGAAAATGGTGAAGAAAGGGAGTCTGCCCCGAGCTTATACAAACGCTGTGGCGGGCGCCACAGGGTCTATGGCGGGCGCAACAAGGCAAAATTCGGCTGGGCCGGATTTTGGTCATTTTGGCTTGGGCTTCTCGTTGTCTTTTTGGTTGGGGGATCTGGATAGCGTTTGCATTTGTAATTCCTATTGACATAAGGCTTGCATAATTTTATAAAAATAAAATTTAAAACATTAGACTAATAAATAAATAAACAATTAACATATTTAAACTATAATAAAAATGTAAATAAAATAAACAAACATAAAACATAAATATATAAATGTGGAAATATCAATATGCTGACATAGTTAAGAAAAATATCCCAAATGAAATGATATAAAATAAGTTAGGTAAGTGCGATAAATATAAGCATAAATGAGACAATAAAATGAGATGGTAAGATCAGATAGTAGGGGGTTCGTCTTCTTGAGTAGATCCACGGAGCATGGTTGTCTCCTGCCTAAGCTCTGCGATCTCCTGGTATAAATAGTCAACCTCAGTAGCGTGTGTGAGATCAGATACTCCCATCTGTAAGGTGAGGTCAACCACCTTCTGTCTAAGCTCTGCGATCTCTCTATGACACTCTGCAATCTGGGTGCGGATGTTTGGGATCTGCAATGATAGATTGTTAAAGAATACAATGATCCTGGGAGAAGGTGGTGTAGGCGTATACTCAGCAATAGGTGGTGATCTCGGCTCCTCGATAGTCTCTCCCTGGCCCTCCAGAGCATAACTCCAGTTTGCTGGGTCATGCACGCTAGTCATCATAGAATCATGCAGTGTAAAATAATGAATCTCCTCGCTATCGATCAGCAGTCTGAACTATCTTGGATTGAACGAGGATCTCCTCATCAACCCTCTAGTCAAGCAAAAGTCGATATCCATGGTAGTGTACCCACAGTAGGTCCGGAGATGTAACAGCTTGCGAGATAGACCTAGGGCGACGATGATCTGTGTGATGATCCCTCCCACATGAATGTCTCCTTCAGACGATCTGGAAACACCGCTGAGGCCACATAACAGAAAGTTCCCACATGCTACTGGGCGAGACTGGGATGCATAAAATAGTAGGAAGATCTCCTCCTCACTCAGTAATGTCTCAACATTCGGTCTTCCTAGGAAGGAATGTGCCAGTATCATCTGGAAGTATCTAAAAGCAGGGTTATGTATAGCCTGGGATAACTGAGTAGAAGGATCCTGGCTCCCTCCACCTGAGATGTCACTCCAGAACTTTTCCACCTCCCTCCCCAGAAAATATCCCATTGGTGTCTCAGGGATAGCGTCAGGGGTGGTCTGGAAGCCTAATAGGTCATTGAACTCCTTCTGGCTGAAGGAGTACTCAACCCCAAAAAGTCTGAAAGCAGCATACCCATCCGGTCCAGAGTAAGGGTCATAATCAAATGAACTGAGGAGCTCCAATGTCAAATTCCTATAGGTGTTGCTCAGATCGTCAGCGAACTCGTCCCAATGGAACTGGTGGCTCAGAAATTGGATACTCGACTCAATGCCCAGTGCTTCCATGTAGTGCTGATCTGGATAACGTGTGCGCGCCATAGGACGCTGATAAAGAGTTATGCAACGCTCTCTCTGAGTGTCATCTCTATAGGCCACATGCATATCGTCGAAGTCCTGCATCCTGTAAAAGTCAGAAAGGGGATCCTGAAAATACAAACATTTCAAATATTTAGTCTCGGTGAAAATATGATAAAAAACAAAAATTAAAAATGAAGTAAATGCAAAAAAGTAAAAAAAAAATAAAAAACCATGGGTTGCCTCCCAAGCAGCGCTTGTTTAACGTCATTAGCTTGACGATCAGAAGTTATACACCTGTAGTAGGGATCAGTGGATCAATCAGTGTGTGGCTTGAGTAGTCTGCTAGAATGTCTCCTCCTTCGTAGAGCTTCAGTCTTTGTCCATTTACAATGAATGGACTACACGTTTTGTTCTTGATTTCTACGGCTCCGGATCTCAGAATCTTGGAAACTTCGAAAGGTCTAGTCCATCTTGAGCGTAGCTTCCCTGGGAAGAGTCGTAACCTACAGTTGAACAAGAGAACAAGGTCGCCTATATTGAAATCTTTATTTACTATTCTTTTGTCGTGCCAGGCTTTTGTTCTCTCTTTGTATATCTTGGCATTCTCGTAGGCGGATTGCCTGAGTTCTTCTAGTTTATGAATGTCAAGGATACGCTTCTCACCAGCGGTCAGGTAGTCTAAATTCAAAGTTTTAATTGCCCAATAGGCCTTATGCTCTAAATCGAAAGGTAAGTGACAGGATTTTCCATAGACTAGTTGGTAGGGAGTAGTTCCTATGGGGGTTTTGAAAGCGGTTCGATAGGCCCATAATGCTTCTTGAAGCTTCTGAGACCAGTCTCTCCTAGAGATAGAATCAGTTTTTTCTAGGATTTGTTTTATCTCCCTATTGGATACTTCTACTTGGCCACTAGTCTGTGGATGGTATGGTGTTTCTACTCTATGCCTAACTCCATATTTTCTTAAAAGTTTATCAAATATTCTCGATATGAAGTGTGATCCTCCATCGCTTATGACTAAACGTGGTGTTCCAAATCTAGGGAATATATAGTTCTTAAATAGCTTGATCACCACCCTAGTGTCGTTTGTGGGTGCAGCTATAACTTCAATCCACTTAGACACGTAGTCTACAGCAACTAAGATAAACCTATTTCCTAAGGATGGTGGGAAGGGTCCCATGAAATCTATACCCCATACGTCAAAGAGTTCTACTTCCTGAATGTTTCTTTGAGGCATTTCGTCACGCCTAGAAATGTTTCCAGTGCGTTGGCATCTATCACATTTGACAATGCAAGCATGGACATCACGCCACATGGTAGGCCAAAATAGGCCAGCTTGAAGAATCTTGGCGTATGTCTTAGAGGTGCTCGCATGTCCACCATAGGGCGCAGAATGACAATGCTCAATTATACTTCTTACCTCCTCTTCTGGGACGCAACGGCAAAAAATGCCATCTTTACCCCTTTTGAAAAGGAGCGGTTCGTCCCAATAAAAGTTTCTCACATCGTTGAAGAACTTCTTCTTGCGGTGGTAGTCAAGATCAGGGGGTACGATATCAGCAGCTAGGTAATTAACAAAGTCTGCATACCATGGTACGTTACTTACTGCTAAGGAATTTTGGAAGTGCTCATGAGGGCCTAGGCTATCGTCTTCAATGGTTTCTAGTCTAGCTATCAGTCTATCATAGGCAAAATCATCGTTTATGGGTACTAAGTCTGGTTTTAGATGTTCTAGCCTAGAAAGGTGATCAGCTACTACATTTTCAGTGCCTTTTTTATCTCTTATATCTAAATCAAACTCTTGTAGTAACAAAATCCATCGGCGTAACCTGGGCTTGGCATCTTTTTTACTTAATAGGTAAAGAATGGCAGCATGATCAGTGTAAACTATAATTTTTGCTCCTACTAGATAAGATCTAAATTTGTCTATAGCGAAAACTATAATGAGTAATTCCTTTTCAGTTGTTGCGTAGTTAAGTTGGGCAGCGTCTAGGATTCTACTGGCATAATAAATTGCATGTAATTTTTTATCTTTCCTTTATCCTAGAACGGCTCTAACGGCATAATCACTAGCGTCGCACATTATCTCAAAAGGTTCTGACCAATCAGGGGGTTTCATAATAGGTGCAGATACTAATGCTTTCTTTAAAAGATTAAATGCGTCATTACATTTTTCATTGAAAATGAATTCAACATCTTTCATTAAAAGTCCAGTTAAAGGTTTAGTTATTTTGGAGAAGTCCTTGATAAAATGCCGGTAGAATCCAGCATGTCTAAGAAAACATCAGACTTCTCTGATAGTTTTAGGGGGTTTTAGGTTCTCTATAACTTCTATCTTAGCTCTATCTACCTCTATACCTTTTTCGGAAACTATATGTCCTAAAACAATTCCTTCGGTCACCATGAAATGACACTTTTCCCAAATTAGCACGAGGTTCACCTCCACGCATCTCTCCAGGATTTTCTCAAGGTTAGCAAGACAATTGTGGAAATCAAATCCGCAAACCGAGAAATCATCCATAAATACTTCCATGATGCCATCTAGGTAATCTGCAAAGATTGACATCAGGCAGCGTTGGAAAGTAGTTGGGGCATTGTCGCAACGCGAAAAACAACCGGCGGAAAAAAAACTGTTTACAGAGCCGCCACCGACGATATTCATCCTATGACGGAAAGGAAGCGCAGGACTAACCTAAGAAAGAGAAAGGAATGGTCTTACGACCAGAGATTGCAAGGTACGGGTATCGGTTACGCAAGGGGAAGGTATTAGCACCCCTCACGTCCGTCGTACTCGACGGGATCCACGCTCAAAAGAATAGGAAAAGAATATAATAAGGTTGCTAATAAAACTGCTCAAAGAAAATGCACAAACTGGACTAATAAAACAAATGAAGGAATATGGAGGAAGGGGAACTCGGCAGGATGTCGCATTCTGGGCCTACGTAGTTTGTCAGAAACAAACATCAGAGTCAACGTAGTTCGGGGAATGAGAGACATGCTCACTAGGACATCGCATCCTATGCCTACGTATCTTCTCTATCCAGAGGAAGAATTAGAGCACTCGTAGCTCGGTTAACGCACGCCGAAACAAAACACCCAAAAAGAGACGCTGAGACGTCAAAGAAACACTCAACAGGAAACAGAATGCCAATACATGGACTTACGCCTGACTCCCAACAACAAACACAAAAGGAAACAGAATGCCAATACATGGACTTATATCCGACTCCTAACAACAACAAACAAACAGGAAACAAAATGTCAATACATAGACTTACTGAAGGTGAGAAAAACAAGAAAGGGGGGTTTGAATTGTTTGGAAAATAAGCGCTTTTTCAAAATGAAAATCACACAAGGATTTTATACTGGTTCGCTTATAACACAAATCTACTCCAGTCCACCCGGCCAAGGTGATTTCGCCTTCAACAAGGACTTAATCCACTAATCTTGAAAGATTGATTACAAACAACGTCTAAGAGAAAGATCTCTTAGTCCTCTCAAGTATACAAACTACACAGAGTCACTTGAGGAAATAAACAAACAATAGATAAAAGATTTATGTAATCTAGAGTGCTTCTAAGAAAGCAAATATTACAATAGTAAGAACAAAAGTGATTCACGTTATAAGCAAAAGCTTCGTGAAGATTTAGAGAGCAAGAGTGTTTTCTTGAGCGTTGATGTTTCAGTATAATTTTTCCTTGTATGTGTTGTACACTGAATGTTGATTTGCAGTCCTTTATATAGAAGAGAAGGATCCGTTGAAAAAACATGGCAGATAATAACTCTTGAATAATAATTAGTGCCATATCTTATGTTGCTTGTTGTCAAAGCAACTTTCACTTCTTGAATGACTACTTACCACAAATAGTTCCTTATCATTTGTATTTTTTGGAGTTAACGTCTCTTCTTGTATTAGGAAATCCATTTCCATAACTTTATTTGAAGTTAACGTTACTCTTCCTTATTTAGCAATTCCATAATCAGAGTCTTCATGTTTCTGGAGATCTTGGAATCTGCTATCTAGCTTCGGATGTTGATCTTTTGAGCTCTGATGATTTCTTCAGATAGCGCCAAGAGCTTCTGAAGTTTGACATACTGTTGTTCAGAATCAGAACTTCTAGAGCGTACTTCTTGTTCAGATGCTTATGATATTTTGCTGTTTTGCTCAGAGTTAGACTTTCTTGAACGTGTTTCTACTTCAGATGCTTCTTATCTTCTGATAATTTGTATCTGATCTGGTTCTGTATCTGATGACATCATCAGATCTCTTCCTTCTTTCTTTAGAACCCTGCACACTTAGAAACTTTTCGTTAGGGTGCCATTTTTGGTTTCATCCTTTGTTATCATCAAAATCATGGAATCTGTTGTAGAACAATTTTTGTTCTTACAATCTCCCCCTTTTTGATGATGACAAAACAATCTTAATTAACAGATGAAACATATAAAATATCAGATCAGATAGACAAGAGCTCCCCCTGAGATAGTGCTAGGGAGTTCAAAAGTTCTTACCAGAGCTTCTAAGTAAAGAGGTTTCTTGATACCTTCTGCAATTTGTTAAGTCCAGGTTAGATAAAATTATTTTTAAGAAAAATATGTTGCAGAATGCTTAAGGTATTTAGACAATATTTTCATCATAGCTATTAATGACTTCTCCCCCTTTTTGTCAGAATCAAAAAAGACATAGCAAAAATAAATAATTGAAGAGAAAAACATTGTATTTAGATAAAAAGCAACAGAGGCAAAAGGAACAAGTAAACATCAGAAACAGAGAAAACAGAGCAACAAGCAATAAGTCCTAAGTGCCTAGGGGTTCGGAGGCGGAGGCATTCTCTGAAGCAACATAGCCAGCATGTTCTGAATGTTGTCGTTGATAGTGTCTTGTTTATCCATTCTGGCACGGAGTTCATTCTGATCTTGCTTAAGTTCTTTCAGCGTCTGGAGAACCATAGGGATAACAGAAGAAGAAGACTCCCCCATAGTCAGAGCCTGCTGTGCTTCAGCAGCAGCCAGCGCTTCAGCTTCAGCAGCAGCTTGTGCTTCAGCTTCCTTTATCCTTAGAATTCCAGTTTCTCTTTCTCTTTCTTCCTCCAGCCTTCTAGCCTCTTCTTCAGCTTCTCTTGCTAATCTCTCTTCTTCCAGCCTTCTGGCTTCAGCTTCTCTTGCAAGTCTTTCCTGAAGTCTTGCCTCAGCATCTCTGATGTAGCCATTTCTGACTTGTTCAGAGATGTTCTTCAGTCTAAAAGCCTCAGAGGTCATCCAGCCAATGACTCTGTTCCAGTGTGTCCTTACAGAGTCAGGATCATCACTGACTTCAGAGTCAGTGGTCAGAGACTTGACCTTTTGTACTGAAACCCCTGCGACCAGCATGATGGCTTCCTCAAGGGTAGGTATAGAAAGGTCAGGTTCAGAGGTATGAGGTGGAGATGTTGGAGGGCTGAGATTTAATGTGAGAGGTTCAGATTCTGCTTCAGGTTGAGGTTCAGATCTTTGGGGTGAAGCGTAAAGAGGGTTTAAGTCTAATGGTTCAGTTTCAGCTTCAGGTTCAGGTTCAGCGGAGGTGTTTGGAGGGGTGATATCAGAGGTGTGGAGGTCAGAGGGTTGAGTTTCAGATGGTTGGTCTTCAGAAGTAATGTTGGTTGTTTGTTCTGGTGGAGGTGAAGTTGCTTCAGATTGTGTTTGTGTTGGTTGTTGTGAAGCAAGGTATTGAGCCTGAATTTGGGCTAAGGTTGGGGAGTCAGGGTAAGAGTATTCTTGGTCAGAGGAGATTTCAAGGTATGGGGGTGATTCTGGGGCTGAAGATGAAGAGGAACTGGTTTGGTTCAGTTCTTCAGCTTCAGATAAGGGTAGTGTTGTATGGGCAAGATTAAATTTGGGTCGAGGTTCTGAGGTTATGGTGGTTGAAGGTGGGATTTCAGAGGTTGTATAAATGGGTGGTGTTGGGAGAGGATTAGAGGAAGGAGTAGAGGAAACCATCAGAGGTTCAGAGGAAATAGGAGGAACAGACGTACCAGTAGAAATTTGCAGAGGAGCTGGAGATCTGCTTCCAGAAGATTCTCCAAGTCTTGCCTTCTTTGCCTGTGATGTTATCTTCTTCTCAGAGAGACCTCTCTTGTACCTGACGAAGTCTTCTTCTGAATCTAGACAATCGTCGAGGCTGAAGTCAGAGATGTCAACACCTTCATCCAGCAGACGCTGAAGATAGATAGCAACCGCATCTCTGGGTTCATTCTTGTAGAACCTAGCAAGACCATGAGGCAGCTTCCTCTGATCTTTCAAGGAATCCCAGGATGTGTCCAGCGTGGGTCTGACTTGAATCTTCTTTATTATTCCCATACTCTTGAGATTTCTGGCGTTCAGAGGCTTTCCAGTATCTATCGCCAGATCTTGCATCAGCTTGTCCTTCTCCAAATGATCTACCAGCCCATTCTCGATGAAAACATCAGATAAGAATCTTCCCAGAGGGATGTAGGATCTGGGCTTCATGTTGTTTCTGGTTTCCCTGACAGAGTCTCGTAGGTATCTGAAGAGTAGTGCAGGAAGGCAGATCTTCACACCCTTGTGAATGCAATACAGAATGCACTTCTGATCTGCATTGATGTAATCAGAGGAGTTTGATGCTGGGCGGTGGTGAATAGTTCCCAGAATGATCTTGAGCCACACTCTGAGGTTCTGATGCAGCTCTTTGTTCTTTGAAGGATTTCCTTCAGTGTTGGGTTTGAAGATGGTTGGATTGATTACTTCAGCAACGCGCCTTGATCTAGGGTTGATGTTGTAAATCCTTTTTCCTCCATCTTTCTCCATGTTCAAAAAAGAAGCAATTGACTCTTCAGTAATTACTATCTTTACCCCCAAAACATAGGAGACGATGAAATGGTCATCAGCATCTGCAAATCTCCAAAACTCCTTGATGAGAAGTGGGTAAACAGGGCCATAAAGCCTTTGGAAGTAGTTTCCCCAACCTTGTTGACGAAGTTCTTCAGTAAGATCAACTCCATTTCTTCTCATGTTGTCAAAGTCCACCAGTGTTTCACATAACACATCCAATCCCTCAAAGGGAGTTGCTAGGTTGATGTGAGGTAAACGATCAAGGATATGAGGTTCCTTGTATACTGGAGTAATGGAAACGCCTGTAACCATTGGAGTTGAAATGCTTGAACTTTGGGCAGTGGTGGTGGATTCCATTTGTTGAGAGAAGTTGAAAACTTCTTGTTGTTGAGCATCCATAGTTGAAGAAGAAGGAGATGAAGATGAGTAGTTGAGAGACGCTTCAGAGAGGGTTTTAGAGTGAGTGAGAGTGATAAGTGTGTGAAATGTGAGAAGAGTGTTTAAATACTTAAGTGAAAACACATGCAAAATGACACACAGTTCAGCGTTAGCACAAGAATCAAGTTAGCACGCTTGGGGGGAGACATGATTAAGGCTCATTAATGAGGGTCTAATCCCAACAGTATGCACACTGCTCGAGGAGATCTCAAACGTTTCCCTTTGATTTTCTTCTGGACAGCTGTCTAGAAGTTCTAGGGTTGGACGCTAAGTGCTCCACGTGTTGATGTATCTGATCTTTAGGAATACCAAAGGATTGGTTCCTGGAGATTTCTAACTCAGATATCTTCTTAACTTGGTAGAAGTATCAGAGTCAGAGGCAGAAACACATTTGTTTATGTCAGAGTCTCATTTTACATTTTCAGAGCCACACTTCATTCTGGGCAATTTTGAATGTTCAGATTTTCTAAGATAAAAAGAAATCTATCTTCAGCTAGAGGCTTAGTAAAGATATCTGCCCATTGATGATCTGTATCAATGAACTTCAATGTTACTATCCCTTTCTGAACATAGTCTCTGATAAAATGATGTTTTATTTCAATGTGTTTAGCTCTGGAATGTAGAATGGGATTCTTACTTAGACAAATGGCAGCAGTATTATCACAGAAGATAGGAATGTTACTTTCAAAAATTTGCAGATCTTCTAACTGATGCTTCATCCAGAGCATCTGAGTTGTGCACAGTGATGCTGAGATATATTCTGCTTCTGCAGTTGATAGAGCGATAGTTGACTGTCTTTTGCTAGCCCAGGAGATTAGATTGTTTCCCAGAAGCTGGCAATTTCCAGATGTGCTTTTTCGTTCTAGTCTATCTCCTACATAATCTGCATCACAGTAACCAGAAAGTCTATACTCTGATGTTTTCTTATACATCAGGCCCAGGTTAGGAGTTCCTTTCAGATACTTAAGAATTCTCTTAACTTCTGTTAAATGAGATTCTCTAGGATCTGATTGGAATCTGGCACAGAGACAGACACTAAAGAGAATATCAGGACGAGTAGCAGTCAGATAGAGAAGAGAGCCTATCATACCTCGATAGAGCTTCTGACAAACCTTTGAGCTTACTTCTTCTTTTTCAAGAATGCATGTTGGATGCATTGGAGTTTTTGCAGAGTTGCAGTTAGCCATGTCAAATTTCTTCAGAACATCTTTAATATATTTGCTTTGATGAACATATGTAACTTCTGAAGTTTGGTTAATTTAAATTCCCAGAAAGAACTTTAGTTCTTGCATTAGACTCATTTCAAATTCTGCCTGCATTAACTTAGAGAATTCTTGACAAACAGAGGCGTTAACTGAACCAAAAATAATGTCATCAACGTATATCTGGCATATCATGAGATCATTGTTAAGGTTCTTACAGAAAAGTGTGGAGTCAACTTTCCCTCTGATAAAATTGTGTTCCAGAAGAAAATTGCTTAAACGTTCATACCAAGCTCTGGGAGCTTGTTTAAGTCCATATAAAGTTTTTTTAAGTTTAAAAACATGTTCTGGAAAGTTTGGATTTTCAAAACCTGGAGGTTGGTTGACATACACTTCTTCTGATATATAACCATTAAGGAATGCACTCTTGACATCCATTTGATATAATTTAATAGAATGGTTAATAGCAAAAGATACAAGAAGACGAATAGATTCTAACCTTGCGACTGGAGCAAAAGTTTCATTATAATCAATACCTTCTTGTTGACTATAACCTTGAGCTACCAGTCGAGCTTTGTTTCTGACGACTTCTCCTTTCTCATTCAGCTTGTTTCTGAATACCCATCTGGTTCCAATAACGTGAGTGCCTCTGGGCTTTGGAACAAGATCCCAGACATCATTCTTTGTGAATTGATCTAATTCTTCTTGCATGGCTGAAACCCAGTCGTTATCTTGAAGTGCTTCATCACAGGACATAGGCTCAATCAGAGACACTAGTCCCAGAGGAGTATCTTCAGAAGTCCTGAAGGTAGATCTGGTTCTGACAGGTTCGTCCTTGTTTCCCAGAATCAAATCTTCAGATATGTTGATACGACTTTTGACTTTCTTTGGGATTTCTGGGGATTTAAATTCTTCAGAGTTCTGAGTGACAGTTGCTTCTGGGGCTTTATCAGAACCTGCAAGAGTGATTTCTAAATCTGCAAAATTTTCAACTAACTTTGACTTTTCAAGGTCAAGCTTATCATCAAATCTGACATGAATTGATTCTTCCACAATTTTGGTTTCTGTGTTGTATACTCTGTAGCCTTTAGAGCGTTCTGAGTATCCTAACATAATACCTTTATGTGCTTTGGAATCAAACTTGTTCAGATGTTCTTTAGTGTTTAAGATAAAGCAAGAACATCCAAAAGGATGAAAATATGAAATGTTTGGTTTTCTTCCTTTACACAGTTCATAGGGAGTCTTTTCCAGAATAGGTCTTATAGAGATTCTATTCTGAATGTAACACGCTGTATTTACAGCTTCTGCCCAAAAATGCTTTGTCACATTAGTTTCATTGATCATGGTTCTGGCCATCTCTTGGAGTGTCCTATTCTTCCTCTCTACAACTCCATTTTGTTGTGGAGTTCTAGGGCAGGAGAAATCATGGGATATTCCATTAGAGTCAAATAATTCTTCAAAATCTTTGTTTTCAAATTCTCCACCATGATCACTTCTAACTCTAACAATTTTAGCATCAAATTCTTTTTGCACTTTGGAGCAGAAACTAGTGAATACAGAGTGAGACTCACTCTTGTGCTTTAGGAATTTCACCCATGTCCAGCGACTGTAATCATCAACAATGACTAGTCCATACTTCTTTCCATTGACTGATGCTGTCTTCACAGGACCAAATAAGTCAATGTGGAGAAGTTCCAGAGGCTTAGAGGTGGAAACAACATTTTTCTTTTTAAAGGATGTTTTTGAAAATTTTCCTTTCTGACATGCTTCACACAGAGCATCTGAAGAAAACTTCAGTTTAGGTAGGCCTCTGACTAACTCGAGTTTATTTAGCTGAGAAAGTTTCCTCATGCTAATGTGGCCCAAGCGTCTATGCCATATCCATTGCTCTTTGTGAACAGACATCAGACATTTAACATTTTGTTCTTTTAAATCAGAAAGATTAATTTTATAAATGTTGTTTTTCCTCTTGCCTGTGAAAAGGACAGAGCCATCATTCTGATTAATGGCTTTACATGTTTTTTGATTAAAGATTACATCATAACCGTTATCACTTAATTGACTTATGGATAACAAGTTATGCATTAATCCTTCTACGTAAAGGACATCAGATATAGAGGGAAGAGTACCATTACCAATAGTTCCGGAGCCTCTGATCCTTCCTTTCTGATCTCCTCCGAACCCTACAAATCCAGCGTCTTTAAGTTCCAGACTTTGGAACATAGACTTTCTTCCCGTCATGTGTCGCGAGCATCCAGAGTCCAGGTACCATGACTGGTGTCTGAACTTTGCTGCATAGGATATCTGCAACATACACAATCTTATCTTTCGGTACCCAGAATCTCTTGGGTCCTTTCTGATTAGTTTTCCCAGAGTTTCTTATGACTTTGGGTTTTCTAGCATTTACAAATTTTTGTTCTTGTGTGTGTGTATAGTGATATGAAAATAGAGATTTAAGTTGGTCACTAGAAGAAGTTTTAACTTCCTTAGGATCATACCCAATTCCCTTTTTATTGTTCTGACTGACTCCATAAATCATGGATGCCATAATACTCCTACCTATTCCATTTTTCAGAAATTCTTGAAAGGCTTCTTCATATTCAAAAATAATTTTATTTGAAGTTTGTGGTGCTTTAGACAACGCTTCTTCTAATTCTAAGCTTTTTCTTTTTGCTCCATCTCTTTCTAATGTTAAAGATCTGATTGTATCTTCTCGCGCTAGAATTGTCATCTCAAGCTTGCCACATTCTTCAAATTTTGCTTTAAGACAGCCTTTTATGTTTTTAAGCTTTTGTTTTAGTTTCTGATATGAGCTAAGAGTTTCTGACAAGCATGATTCTAGATCAGATCGAGAGAGTTCAGAAAATACCTCTTCAGATTCTTCATTTGAGCTGCTCCTGGATGTGGTAGCCATAAGTGCCACGTTGGCCTTTTCATCAGAGTCAGATTCTGATGACCCAGATTCACTATCATCCCAGGTAGCCATTAATCCTTTCTTTGTCCTGAAGGTATTTTTCTTGAAACTTTCTTTTCTAGGATTGTCTTTCTTTAGCTTGGGGCATTCATTCCTGTAGTGACCTGTTTCTTTACATTCATAACAAGTAATATCTTTGTTAGTTTTACCTTTGAAGGTTGATTCTGATCGATCCCCTCTGGGTCTTGATCTTCTGAAGTTGTTGTTTCTCTTTTTCCAGAGTTGTTTAACTCTTCTGGTCAGGAGGGACAATTCTTCTTCATCATCCGAATCTTCTGGTTCAGAGTCATCAGTATCTTCAGTTTCTGCCTGGAGAGCTTTGGTTCTGTCAGGTTTGCGTCTTTCATATCTGGACTTTAATGCTACAGACTTGTTCCTTTTCTGAGGCTCATCTTCCTCTAGTTCTATCTCATGGCTTCTGAGGGAACTGACAAGTTCTTCAAGACTTATATTGTTCAGATCCTTTGACAGCTTCAGAGCAGTAACCATGGGTCTCCATTTCTTTGGCAGACTTCTGACTATCTTTTTGACATGGTCTGCAGTTGTGTATCCTTTGTCTAGAACCTTGAGACCTGCAATCAGAGTTTGGAATCTAGAGAACATTGCCTCTATGGCTTCATCATCCTCCATTTTGAAGGCTTCATATTTCTGGATAAGCGCCAGAGCCTTTGTCTCTTTGACTTGAGAGTTTCCTTCATGAGTCATCCTTAGAGAGTCAAGTATGTCTTTGGCTGTTTCTCTGTTGGTGATCTTTTCATACTCGTTGTAAGATATAGCATTTAGGAGTATGGTTCTAGCCTTGTGATGATTCTTGAAAACTCGTTTCTGATCATCTGACATCTTACTTCTGGGAACTTCAGCTCCATCCTCTGTGACAGGAGGTTTGTATCCATCTGTGACAATGTCCCAGAGATCAGCATCATAGCCTAGAAAGAAACTTTCAATTCTATGTTTCCAGTAATCGAATTTCTCTCCATCAAAGACAGGAGGCTTAGCATTGTAACTATCCTTTTCATTTGTGTGGGCCATAGTCTTTCTCTTTCTGGATCTCTCTACACTGTTAAGTGTTTGATTAGAAAATCAATAACAGAGTCGGAGCTCTGATACCAATTGAAGGTGAGAAAAACAAGAAAGGGGGGTTTGAATTGTTTGGAAAATAAGCGCTTTTTCAAAATGAAAATCACACAAGGATTTTATACTGGTTCGCTTATAACACAAAGCTACTCCAGTCCACCCGGCCAAGGTGATTTCGCCTTCAACAAGGACTTAATCCACTAATCTTGAAAGATTGATTACAAACAACGTCTAAGAGAAAGATCTCTTAGTCCTCTCAAGTATACAGACTACACAGAGTCACTTGAGGAAATAAACAAACAATAGATAAAAGATTTATGTAATCTAGAGTGCTTCTAAGAAAGCAAATATTACAATAGTAAGAACAAAAGTGATTCACGTTATAAGCAAAAGCTTCGTGAAGATTTAGAGAGCAAGAGTGTTTTCTTGAGCGTTGATGTTTCAGTATAATTTTTCCTTGTATGTGTTGTACACTGAATGTTGATTTGCAGTCCTTTATATAGAAGAGAAGGATCCGTTGAAAAATCATGGCAGATAATAACTCTTGAATAATAATTAGTGCCATATCTTATGTTGCTTGTTGTCAAAGCAACTTTCACTTCTTGAATGACTACTTACCACAAATAGTTCCTTATCATTTGTATTTTTTGGAGTTAACGTCTCTTCTTGTATTAGGAAATCCATTTCCATAACTTTATTTGAAGTTAACGTTACTCTTCCTTATTTAGCAATTCCATAATCAGAGTCTTCATGTTTCTGGAGATCTTGGAATCTGCTATCTAGCTTCTGATGTTGATCTTTTGAGCTCTGATGATTTCTTCAGATATCGCCAAGAGCTTCTGAAGTTTGACATACTGTTGTTCAGAATCAGAACTTCTAGAGCGTACTTCTTGTTCAGATGCTTATGATATTTTGCTGTTTTGCTCAGAGTTAGACTTTCTTGAACGTGTTTCTACTTCAGATGCTTCTTATCTTCTGATAATTTGTATCTGATCTGGTTCTGTATCTGATGACATCATCAGATCTCTTCCTTCTTTCTTTAGAACCCTGCACACTTAGAAACTTTTCGTTAGGGTGCCATTTTTGGTTTCATCCTTTGTTATCATCAAAATCATGGAATCTGTTGTAGAACAATGGAGTAAGAGAATGGCTACCTAAGTGGTGTATCAACCACCCTCCAAAGCTTAAGCAAAAGCTAGCTAGCAACTAATGTACCTGTACAAAAGCCAAACAGTTAATATTGTATTCAGAAAACCAACAGACAACAGTGGAACTTTCCAATATCTACACAATGCAAGTCACAAGTGCAAGCACTCAAATGAGTTCATCACATCAATTGACCTACAAAACAACAATAGTTAGTACTCAAAAGGTATTTGCATCTCACAAAGTGAGACCACGCCAACCATCAAAGCTAAATGTCCAAACCTGAAACACAAAGCACAATTAGTTTATGTACAAAACACTAGTTCAAAGACTAGGTCCAAAACCAAACCAAATTATCAAAACAGAAGTCAATCTTTTGCATAAAGCAAGTTCCAACATGTCATAAGATGTCCTCAAAAGGACCAACATCAATTCATGAGGCAAGTGGCTCAAATGATTCATGTAATACACAGGCAAGCAAAGGTGCACAAAATGGACAATCAAATTAGAAAATCCAAATTAAAACAGAAATGTATCCAATGGCCTAGAGATTTTTTATGCAAGCTACTCATGTCATGAATGATCAACATGCAAAATATCAAATCCAGAAGATCTCAAATGATAGGTGATAAAAAATGCACAAATGCAAGGCAAAACATGTGACACAAATTGTCACAACATATCTTCATGTGTCTAAAACAGTGATAGCTTATGATAAAAATCTCAAACCAAATCTCAAAAATCATATCACATGTGAGGATCAAGCACACCACATTTCAGATCAATTGGATTAAAGATGAGCATTTCATAAGGCATTCATCATGACATATCAATTTAACACCATGTTCAATCAAAAATCACAAAATAAAAATCCAGAACCAAACAATTTTTTCAATTTGAAGCATTTTTCAATTTTTTATGATTTTTTAAAGTTGAACAAATAAAATGAAATAATGCATGGCAATGGAGGGAAAATGAAATTCAAATAAATCAGCAAAATGCGCTACCAAGGAATCGAACACGCGCACTCAGGAAATGAGAATTCAACAATTAAATTCAGAAACATGCATGCCAAGGATCGAACACGCGCGCTGAAGGATCCAAGAGCGCCTGAATGAAACGCATCGTTTCATTAAACGATGTGGCAGCCACATAAGCGTGGTCAAACACGCGTGGATCAGGTCAAGTGAAGCGTAGCCAATGGAATCGCCAAGCACGCACCCATATGGACGCCAACACAGCGAAACCCTAGCAAAATTGCAGACGGTGGCAGACGGCGGTAACAACCGTCTTCTCCGGCCGTCCAGGCGGCGGAGATCCCAAAAAAATTCCATAATCCTACAAATCTTATATGGTTGGAAAGGTCTTTCAACGAGGATCATGAATATCACCTTAAAACTACCTAAAACCTCATGAATCGAACGGATCGAGCAAAAACATATTGAACATCAAAACTTTAATTCATCACCACATGCTCATTTCTCATCCATTTTCAAATATAAACATATCAACATGATCACCTAAGTGAGATCTACACAATTATGCACATAAAACATCAAAAGGTGAGGATCGAATTCAACCTACTTGGAAATGGTAGTGGTTGTACACGTGTCCTCAAGCCTCCAAACTCTCCAGATCTTCTCCAATAATCCTCCTATGAAGCTTTAAGCCAAAATGCACGGTTGAAATCTCTCAGATCTTGTTCAATTTCAAGCTTCCATCAACATGTGATGCACTTGAATCTACTTGAAAACCAGCTCAATTGTCCAATCCAATGGTTGAATCTTGCTTAATAGTACATGATAATCAAGAATATGCAAAGAAATTGAAGAGTTATGTGAAGAAAAATGAAAATTGAAGAGAGAGAAAATTGGAGGAAAAATGGAAAATTCTAGATCTCAAATTCTGTTATGAGCAAAAACAGTTAGGGTTTGGCTTTTATATGGTTCACTAATCACAATGCTAATCCAATTTAGGCCTTGTTAAACATGATTAGTGAGAATTGAAATGAATTGCAAAAAATGCAAAAGTGTGCTACATGGCCATGCAATACGTGAACAGTACATGCAATGGCTTCAAATTCACTTAAAACCAACTAGTAAACATGATGGAAGTGGTATTTTGCTGGTATCTTAAACCAAATTTGAATTGTGAGATTTCCCTCCAAACTACACATGTGTGAACAAATGATCATATGAGCTTCTTCCAGGCAAGGCAAGGGTTGATTTGGAATATCTTGGTCATGACAAGCATTTTGCAAAAAGGATGGACCAATTTGGAATTTTGAATCAAAAGTTATGGCAATTTGAACTTCCATGCATACTTTGTGATCATTTGGCCATAACTTCTCAACCATCCATCATATGAACATGATCTAGGACTTTTTGAAAATGGGAGACAAATATCTTCAACTTTCATGTTCACCAAATATCCATTTTAAGCTTCTTTGATGTTGATAAGTCAATTTGAATGTGGACCAAAAACTTGCCATTTTTGGAAACTTGGAATTACAGGTCATTTTCCATTTTTGGAAACTTTTGCCATGACTTCAAAATCTTCAAGATAGATGTTTAAAATGACAAATGGACCTCTTTTGAACATTATTGAGGTGTCTCAACTCACTTCCCCACCTCAAAGCCCTCAGTTGACTGCACAGTTTACTTTTTGGTCCTTAGATGACCTTGAAATGCTCTGATCAGCTTGAGCCTCTACCACTTGGGGAAATTGCTCAAAAATGAAACCCTAGCTCATGTAATCTAGTTATGACACTCATGTAATCCTCATCCCAAGAAAATACCTCACCTCCTTGAGAAACCCTAGCTGGAAGACTGGCATTGATTAGGGTTAACCAGAGGTCAAAACCCTAATCCAAAGGAACTTGAGGATGAACAATGAGACCCTTGATGATGATAGAAACATGATGATGGTAATATATCCTTGCAAACAAGATGATGCTCAATACCTTTGAAGGATCAATAAACCCTAATTGAAGTGCAAACCTTCAGATGGTTGATCATCAATTCATAGAAACCCTCGGCTTGAATCATGTAACTTCTCCATCTTCTGAAAAGACTTTGGAGGATGACTTTCTTATTTCACATCTGATATGCAAAATGCAATGCCTAATGCCCTAAAATATGAAATGCAATGTATCAAACTAGTCTCCAGAGAGGAGGGCAAATTTTGAGGTGTTACAGCTGCCCCTATTCAATCCACTGTGAACCTGTCGATATGAACAGCCTCGGCTTTCAGATGATCATGGTGAAGAGTGATTGAATACCAAGAACAGACGAACAAATTGCGCTCCGCTGGGAATTATTATCTTTTTTTGCTTTTCTTGAACCCCACAACTTTTTTATTTTTTTTCTTTTCTTGAACCCCGGTACTTCTTTGATTTTTTCAGAGAAACTGGCCTGAATGCCACTTCGGTCTGAATACCGGAAAGCTTTTCATGCCTGTCAGCATCGGCAGAAAATAGAGAAAATGATAAGTGAGGCAGCACGCGGGCCAACGACCTTGTTGGGGATAATAAGTCACGAATATGCTATCCCTATTCAATCCACTATGAACCTGTCGATATGAACAACCTCGACCTTCATATGATCAGGGAGAAGAATGGTTGAATACCAAGAGCAAGCGAACAATTTGCGCTCAGTTGGGGATTTTTTTTTTTTGAACCCCAAAACTTTCTTTCGCGCGTATAATCCCTGATCACCGCATTTGAACCCCGACAACTTCATGTCATTCTTGCTGCCAAACAATGAACCCCGTTCTCCATTTGAACCCCAGTCGCCTGACGATAACTCGTGATCGTCGTTGTGAACCCCATTCTCCAGAAAACACCCCGTGTCTCCTTTTCTCCATTTGAACCCCTTTCTCCATTTTCCCGTGCTAATTCCGCTGGCAACGTCGGAAATAACACCAAACACCACTCCGATGGCGACATACCAGAGGGTACACCTTCACGAAAGGAAGGTAACATGTGCATTTATTCCTCAGAAGACACCCATAACGACTTCTGTTGGCCTCAGCCAAAGTCTAAGGTGACACATGATCAGAAGACAATCCAGAGGACCTCATCCCGGATACAATCTTCAATTCCAGTTGAACCCCGTTCTCCAAAAAATTCCGCAGCACTTCCTTTTCTCCATTTGAACCCTGTTTTCGCGCTGATCGCGTAACGTTCTCCGATCTTCATTTCCATCTCCGCCCGACGGAAATTTTCCTCCAATATCGCGCTACTGGGGAATATTGTTGATCCATCGTTACGATGCTAAACTCCTCAGAGTAACATCTTCCAACTTCCATCTCCGCACGACGGAATTTTTCCTCCAATATCGCACTACTGGGGAATACTGTTGATTCAAAATCACGATGCCGAACTCCTCAGAGTAACATCTTCACCAACCAGCTAAACCAATTCTCAAACGGTAACCACGGCTCGAGACTAGTTTTATGCTTGCAATGCTGATGCATGAGTTTTTTGCAGCGTAATGCTCCATAACCATGGGAATGCTACGCAATGAGTTATGCAATATGCTATGCTCTTCTAAATGATGAATGTATAAAAAGCATCCCCCTCAGGGGACGACACAAGCCATTCTGCTGAGGAACTCGATATCTCTCCAATCTCCAATCCTGCTTGGGGATAGCACCGCTGTTGGGGAAAGGACAACCCTTGCTAAGGATGACCTCCACTGAACCTGATCCGCTTGGGGACTTCGCTGGGGAAGCAGCTACCAACGCCCACCTCCGCTGGGGAAACGGCAACCTTCCGACTTGCTGTGGAAACAACAACCTCACCCTGCTAGGGAGAACAACACACTTCAGACTTGGCTGCCGAGGAAACACCGACCTCGAACCCGCTGGGGAGATAACAATCCCAACCCTGCTAGGGGAATACGACATGTTTTGACGCGGAACACCTGTCGACTCGTCGAACACTGGCATTCATCCTCTAACCAGAGTATCAACTTTCCATTTCTTCAGACTTTGAAGAGTCTTCTTGATTAACCCCCAAGGATCATCGCAACTCTTTCGCCGTCTTCACACCATTCCTCAACTCCTTGTCCCTGATTGGACTCGAAGGAATCTTTCGTCAAAAAGCTTCACATCACAACCTGCAAGTGAGTGAAAATATCTAACAGCACCTGCAAAAGAGATCGTTAGATAAAAACGTGCCCAGGCGTGCCAAAATTTCAACACCCAGGTCACTCTACCTTCCAAATAAGATTTCAAGTTCTCAATCCTATAAACATGCATTGGAAGGGACCCCTATGTTCTAAAAATGCAAAGATTCTTTATCAAAATAAACGGATGTTTTTGCAATCAAAGCGGTAATGAAAACAAAAACAAAATTATTTGACTGAATATGCATTTTATTGATTGAAAAAGGTGGCTCGTAACTGAGCAATACACAGGAAGCAATCCCTGAAAATAGGTAATTGCGCACAAAAGGAAAATATATCCTAATGGCAATGTGAACCAGTGATCTCATCGAGTTCCAACCCGGTTACAAACCATATGTCCTCAATACTCTCCGTGCTTTCTGCCTTCTAAACAAGATGCTTCCGACCGATCTCTGCCGGGAATTATCCAGGAGTCGTATCCACAGTACAAACGATCATGCTGGACGCAGTTGTTCGTTTCAGTCCCTCTTTTGCCTGGACCGCCCTTTCGGGTTTTCAGTCCACCGGGATACCCTTTTTTGCCCAAGCCGCCCTTGTGGGGTTTTCGACTTACCGGGTGTACAGTTCGCCGGGATGCCTATTTTTTGCCTGGACTATTTTATTCTTTTCGTCCAGCGGGTCTCTTATATGAAGTATTTTTTAACTGCGTCCGCATTCACAGGGGATGGAAAATCCTCACCATCCATGGTCGTTAACAACAAGGCTCTGCCAGAGAAAACCTTCTTGACCACGAATGGACCCTCGTAATTGGGTGTCCACTTGCCCCGATGATCGTTTTGAGGAGGAAGGATCCTTTTCAACACCATATCTCCCACATGGTATACATGAGGTCGTACCTTTCGATCAAAAGCACGCTTCATTCGCTGCTGGTACAACTGCCCATGACAAATGGCCGCCAGCCTCTTTTCCTCAATCAGGCTCAACCCTTCATACCGAGTCCTTACCCATTCAGCCTCTTCCAATTTCATGTCCATCAGGACTCTCAATGACGGAATATGAACTTCAACTGGTAGTACAGCTTCCATCCCATACACCAGCGAGAAAGGTGTTGCCCCAGTGGATGTACGCACCGAGGTTCGATACCCATGCAATGCAAACGGCAACATCTCATGCCAATCCTTATAGGTCACGACCATTTTCTGCACAATCTTCTTAATATTCTTATTAGCCACCTCGACCGCCCCATTCATCTTCGGACGATAAGGAGAAGAATTGTGATGCTCGATCTTGAACTCCCGGCACAGTTCTGCCATCATCTTGTTGTTGAGATTAGAACCATTATCAGTAATGATTCTTTCGGGAACCCCATATCTGCAAATGATCTCTCTTTTCAGGAACCTGGTAACAACCTGTTTCGTCACGTTTGCATAAGAGCCTGCTTCCACCCACTTGGTGAAGTAATCAATAGCCACTAATATGAATCGGTGCCCATTCGAAGCTGTAGGCTCGATCTTTCCTATCATATCAATGCCCCACATAGCAAACGGCCACGGAGATGACATCAAACTCAACGGGTTTGGGGGCACGTGCACCTTGTCAGCATAAATCTGGCATTTATGACACTTCCGCACAAAGTTGAAACACTGAGCCTCCATTGTCATCCAATAATATCCAACCCTTAACAACTTTTTCACCATCGCATTCCCACTGGCATGGGTACCAAACGACCCCTCGTGCACCTCTTTCATCAATTGGCTTGCTTCTTTGTCATCGACACATCTAAGCAACACCCAATCAAAATTTCGCTTGTACAAAACCCCATCCTTATTCAAATAGAACGCCATGGCCAACCTCCGCAGAGTCTTGCGGTCCTTCTTGGATGTTCCCTCGGGATACTCCTGGGTCTCCAAATACCGTTTGATATCATAATACCACGGCTTTTCATCATCAGGCGCTGCCTCAACAGCAAACACATAAGTCGGTCTATCCAGTCGTCCCACCTCAACACTAGGGAATTGATTCCACCACTGCACCTTAATCAAGGCGGCCAGAGTAGCCAAAGCATCTGCTAAAGGATTTTCTTCTCTCGGCACATGGTGTAATTCCACCTTGGTGAAAAACGTTAACAACCTCCTTGTATAATCCCGGTATGGAATTAAGTGAGATTGATGCGTATACCATTTCTCGTTAACCTGGTTCACGACCAAAGCTGAATCTCCATAAATGACAAGGTTCTTGATCCGCAAATCAATCGCCTCTTCAATACCCAAGATACAAGCTTCGTATTCAGCCACATTGTTGGTGCACTCAAACGTTAGCCGGGAAGCAAAAGGAATGTGGGATCCCTTCGGCGTAACCAAAACAGCACCAACTCCACTACCATTCACGTTAACGACCCCATCAAACATCAGAATCCATTCGGACTCAGGGTCAGGCCCCTCCTCCGGGATAGGTTCCTCACAATCTTTCGATTTGAGAAACATGATGTCCTCATCAGGGAACTCAAACTTCATTGGTTGATAATCCTCAATGGGTTGCTGGGCGAGGTAATCAGAGAATACACTCCCCTTTATTGCTTTCTGAGAAGTATATTGAATATCGTATTCAGTCAAAATCATTTGCCATCTCGCAACCCGCCCGGTCAATGATGGCTTCTCAAATATATACTTGATCGGGTCCATCTTGGAAATCAACAAAGTGGTATGAACCAGCATATACTGTCTCAGTCGGCGAGCAGCCCATGCCAAAGCACAACAAGTTTTCTCGAGCAGTGAATATCTTGTTTCACAGTCGGTAAACTTTTTGCTAAAGTAGTAAATCGCATGCTCTTTTCGACCAGACCCGTCATGATGCCCCAGTACACACCCCTCGAGGACTGTCAAGTACAGAATTAATGGTCGTCCCTCCACAGGAGGCATCAGAATCGGAGGCTCCTGCAAATATTCTTTTATCTTTCCAAATGCCGCTTGGCAATCATTATTCCACCTGACCGTTTTATCTTTTCTCAACAACTTGAATATGGGTTCACACGTGGCTGTTAGATGAGATATGAACCGTGAAATGTAGTTCAATCTACCTAAGAAACCATGAACCTCTTTTTCTGTTCTCGGTTCAGGCATTTCTTGTATCTCTTTTACTTTGGCAGGATCAACCTCGATTCCTCTTTCGCTTACAATAAACCCCAGCAACTTACCGGACCGCACTCCGAAAGTGCACTTATTCAGATTCAACCTCAATCTGAATTGTCTCAACCGGTCAAACAGCTTGGCCAGATCTACCAAGTGCCTCTCTTCTGTTTGGGACTTTGCTATCATGTCATCAACATAGCATTCGATCTCATGATGAATCATATCATGAAACAAAGTCAACATAGCCCTCTGATACGTGGCACCGGCGTTCTTGAGACCGAATGGCATCACCTTATAACAAAAAGTGCCCCATGGTGTAATGAACGTTGTTTTCTCCATA